>NC_135539.1:102795656-103406014 GCF_045843805.1 Urocitellus parryii
AAACCATCTTTCCTATTAATACAAAGATAGCAACAACTTCTTTAGAAGATTCTTTTATTTTCTTTTTCATTTAAGCTCTCTTTATTGATTTTGCTTTTCTTCTACTCTGGGCACATAAGGATGAAACTCAGTCTTTCTTTTATTTTTCTCTTTCATAGTTTCATTGAAATTTTTAAGAGTTCCTCTAATGATTGATCCTCAGAAAGAAAATCTTGTTGCCTTTAATGAACCTGAGGGCAGGCCTATGCATACTACAACAAACATCTTTCCCAAGTTCTGCATGCAATTTTTCTTTTCTATTGTTGATATTACTTTATCTAATCTTACATAATTATTCTGTAACCAGTTATCCTCCTATTGGTGAAAGCATAAACAGGCACATCTTGATATTTTGAGATGTAATTGCTATTTTATATATTTTTTTAAAAAATTTCTTCCTGCCAGGGAGATGTTAGCCATTCTCATTCCCATGAAATAATTGCATGTCATTTTCTAAAATTTCATTCAGATACTAATACATTGTGTGAAGATCATAATGTTACCCACTTTACACTTTGTTTTTTAATAGAGTGATTGATAATCTTCTGTGAATGGCTCCATATGTCTAGTAGTTGCATATTGGTGAAAGTACCGATCACATTGCCTTCATTTGATTTTATGAGTTTATATTTCCTCTTTCCAAAACAGATGTTTTACTACAGCTGCTATTTGTTTAGTAAATTGGTTCACACACCATAGTTCTGTTTTCATATAACACTGTGGATATGACCAACAACATTAGTGAAAAGAGAAGAAAATAGAAAAGTTCAGATAACTCCTTTATCAAATTCAATTGAAGCTCTGTTTCTTGCTTACTTTTATTTTGGTGTTGGGGATTGAACCCAGGCCCTCATTTATGCTGAGCAGGTATTCTGCCACTGAGGTACCCTCCCTGCTCTCTAGTTGACATTTTGGGGGGCCTAGTTTTGTGATCTGTTTCTCTTTATAATCACAGGCTTATTGTATACACATATAGTCCTACCTCTCTCACACACAAGCATCTCCCCCTCCTTCCATCCACCTGTCCACCTGGCAATGAGCCAAAAAAGCCCTAGGGCCAGACTGGGGTGGGGGGAGGCTAGGGTTTCAATATATTCTAAAGGTGTTTGTCAACCCCCCACAAAAATACCATTGTGTATTTGGCAACAAATTGTGATATAATTTGTTCTTTTAAGATTAAAAGGTCAAGAATTAAGTGCTTAGATCATGGAACAGCAGATAAGAAAAAGAATGTAGACATGGGGGTTAGGGGTTGAACAGTAGGGATTAACAAAAGATTATTGGGTCCTGACAGCGAACTAGTCGCTGTCTAATGTCATACTATGCATTTTATAGACGGGTTGCTGTTTTCTGGAGATGACGTTGATGATCCAATAATAAAAGTGCTCTTAAGCCCATGTGATCTCTACAAAGGGACTATTTCCCAGCTCTAAGTCTACTCCTCTTTGGAGTATGGGGACTGGCCCTGGAAGAATGAGGAAGGAAAAAGGATTTTATCATGATGGTTTCTGTTGGCTTGTTCCTGAAAGTTCCACAGCACTGGACCCTTTGCCCTAGCATTGACAGGTGCTTCCAGATTAAAACCCCCTTCCACACCTGGGGAAGCTTCAGTCCCAGCCACTACCCTCCACCCCTCAGTGGTCTGAGGCTTGGTCTCACCCTCCAGGGCCTCCTTGCTGAATTTCAGATTCTTGTAGTGCTGCCTCTTCCTTTGAGCTACATAATTTCTAGAGGCAGTGGTTGCTTCCTTCAGTTAAGATTCCTATTCTGCTTTTGCTCTTAAACTTTCCCAGCACCCTTTGGACCAGTTTACAAATTCTCCCTGTTGAAATGCCTCCTGTGGCTTTTCTTTTACTCCCTAGACTCCCATAATGATGCAACAACAATTTCTTAATCTTTTAGCCATTATTTCTTTTTATGTCACATCCTCATTTCCTTGCTGGGTGCTAGATGTGTGAGTAGGATGTCATAGCATAAATTTAACAGTTTTGATCTTTGTGTCTGTTTTCACTGGGAATCCCAAAGTTCTAGACAGTAGCTTGAAAATTACTGATGTCAAGGAACAAGTGCATTTTTGTTGTTGTTTACACCTACATCTTGAACTGATTTGCAAAGAGAGAGCTTTTGTGCAATAATCTCAGCATTCTTAGCGTTCAAGAAAGTCTTTTTTCTAGAAAAAATTGAATAGAAACTTGTCTTTCTACTTTTAAGTAAAACATAGATAGGTAAATTTAGAGCAAATATTTGTACACCAGTAAAAATTAGGGTCAATTCATAGAATGTATCAACCTTTTAGAGAATAGATGAGTGAAGATGAATTTTGAGAAGCTCTATATAGAACATGAACTTTGAGTTATATTTTAATGTTAGCAATGGAGTTTAATAATCAAAATGAATAAAAGTGAAATGATTTTGAAAATTAAATGATATTTTAAAAACTATATAGATCAATTTTCTTTAAAATATTATTTCAGCACCCTTAGTAATTTAAATGATATTTTAAGTAATATCACATATAAAAATCAAGAAAATTGATGTGGATTTTCTAATCAATATAGGTGGAAGTTGATTTTAGTAATCAAAGTAAAAATATAATACTTTGTGATCTCTATTATCAGATATCATTATCTATAGGAATCACATTAAATGGAGTAACTATTTCTACCTATTTTTGTGTGTGTGTTACTATATAGAATCAGTTTAACAATAAGTTGTGTTGTCCCTCAAAAATTACTTTGTCTTAATATTCCTCATAATGACAATTAAAACAATGTCAAGTTATTGATAATTTCAGTGTTTTATTGTGAAGATGTTGCTGGGCTACATAATTCATTGAATTAGGATTTTGAAAACTTAGTTTATATATACTGTGTGTCAGTTAAATTTTAGAATATTCCCTGTAGATTTTGTGTATATCTCACTGAATCAATAACCTGCTTGGGAACATTTAACCTGGAGTGAATAATCCCAGGAAGCCAGGTGTTTAAATGTCCAAAGAGTTGGAACTCTTTGGATTATACAGACACAGCAGTTCATGGGAAAATTCTATTAGCACCTGTTATAGTTAGCCCTGGTTTTAATTTTCTTATCCCAATTTTATTGTGTGAAAAGTGTAATGAAACACGGTATAATTGGTGTTGAGGCATATTTGCTTTCACAAGCAAAAAAAAAAAAAAACTTTTTTAATGTAATGTTTCATACCCAAAACTTGTATGTAGTTGAGTAGATGGAGGTCTCTCTACTCAAAGCCTCCTCTGGAAAATGTAATAGAAGCAGAATCATATGTCCAGCATAGCCAGTTAATCCTTATTGTCCTCCCTAATCATTATAAGTAACTGCAGATGTCTAACATGGCATTTAGGACAGCATTTTCTTTGCAAATGTGGGCAATAGCTTCAATGTATGTTAAACAGTTACTGTGTTTGAAAGCATGAGGAATGTGAACAGAAACTGTATTTTTAATGCATGCATATTTCCTAGTTGTGTGACCCAGGACAAGTCATTCAACCATTTTGAGCCTTTGTTGTTGTTGTTGTAATTGAAGACATTAATAATGCTCCCCAAAGGCCATTTCAGTTGTATCAACTTTGGATTTCAGTTTTTTCAAGATATGCAGATTACTAGGGAAAAAAATTTAGAATTTTATAAATCATGCTGTAGAAAGCCTGGCAGATAACTAATAATAGTTAAAGAGTCGTATAACATGATTTTTTATTTTTTATCTTGATGCAAGCCACTTCTTCCTGTGTTTCTATTTCCCCTTGTAAATGGTAGGTAATAATATCTGCCTCCTGTTGTGGTTATTAATGAAATAATCTTCCAATCTGTAAGCAAGAGGAGAGTGGGCACAACAGCTATTACAGGGGACGTGGAAACAAGCCACTGAAGACACAGCAATGGAGGATTAGTTCTTTGCACTAAATGTAAAAATCTCCAGCCCACTACTTTTCATCCTGGAATAAAGGCACATCCTTATTTATTTATTTTGAGATCACTCAATCAGAACCAAAATAACTCATGATAATTAATACTCCTCAGTAAGTGCTTTCTATTACGTACCCACGGGTATCTCCTTAACATTCAAGAAGTGTTCTGCAGAGTTTTGGTCTCCAGTTTTATGAGTGATCCCCTCCTTGACGGTCATGGCAATGTGTTCCTGGTTTCTGTTAGGACTCTGATATTGACTCTTGATGCACACAGAACCCTCTCTGGTGGCCTGGAGGAAGTCTGTGGAAGTCTTAGGAGGGAGCCCCTGGGAAAAGTTGGGCAAGCTGGCTGCAGGCTAGGTATCCTTCACGGGGCATCCTTTCTACCCAGCTGCCCTGGTCTGGTGCCCCCGGCTCTAAGCCTCCTACAGGGGGCTGCAGGTAAAGTTAGCAGTGGGGGCCAACTTCTTCCCCACCCACATCTGCAGCACTGCAGTCTCCCCACAGGTTTCCAGGCCTCTGCAAGGCCCTAACTACCTGCAGGAGCCAAATCCCTGTAGAGAACTGGGGAGGAACGCAATAGCAGTTTTCTCCCTCATAATTTGAGATATTATTTTATCTTTAACAATCTGCTAAGAAGGGAAAGATTGAGCTGAATATATGTCAACAAAACAAGATACAGCCTGCGTACAACCAGAGAGTCAGTTATGTTTTCTCTGACCTGCTTTAAGGCCAATCATTCTGCAAGGACTACTCTTTTTTTTTTTTAAATTTTTTTATTTTTTAATTCTCGGCAGACACAACATCTTTGTTTGTATGTGGTGCTAAGGATTGAACCTGGGCCGCACACATGCCAGCGCTACTGCTTGAGCCATATCCCCAGCCCTTCTGCATGGACTATTCTTAACATACATACATTTTTAAAAATCGAATTAATTAAGGAAATGCAAGTAAAAAGTTATATGATCTATAATTCTAAAGTTCTTTCACAGAACTTAGAATAAATGCAGTAATCCTGTAAACTCACAATGGGCTTATTAAGTTTTAAAAATTCTGTTCTTTTACTTATTTTCAATGCTGAGAGTTGAACCCAGGGCCTCATTTATGCTAGGCAAGCACTCTACCCCTGAGCCACATACCCAGCCCTTTTTAACTGTACTTTGAGCCAGGGTCTCACTTAGTTGCCTCGGCTGCCTCAGCCTCTTGAGTAGCTGGACTTATAAGCATTTACACATGGACTGATGAGTCTTTTGTTGTTGTTGTTGTTTCCAGGGATTGAACCCAGCATCACTCAGCCACTGAGCCATATCTCCATCCATTTATTGTATTTTATGTAGATACAGGGTCTCACTGAATTGCTTAGGGCTTCACTAAGTAGCTGAGGCTGCATTTGAACTCGCAGTCTTCCTGCCTCAGCCTCCTAAGCCACTAGGATTACAGGTGTGCACCACTGTACCCAGCTGAAGAGTCTATTTTTTAAACCAATTTGATGTTCACAGCAAAATTGGTCATTCCCATATATCCTCTGCTCCCACATATATATATATATATATATATATATATATATATATATATATATATAACCTCTGCCATTATCAACATCCCCCCTAAGAGTAGCACATCGATTACAATCCATGAACCCACATTGATACAGGTTGACTACACGAAGTCTATAATTTCCATTGAGGCTCATTTTTGTCATGCATTCTGTGGGATTTGACAAATGCATAATGACATATATCCACTGTTATAGTTGCATACAGAATGATTTCCTGGCCCTAAAATTCCTCCAAGTTCTGTGTATCCATTTCTCCCTATCCCTCACTGCTGGACAAGAGCGGATGTTTAAAAATAATGTATCAGACCAGAAATTTCTTTCTTATTAGTTGCTTGTTTTTCTCATAGACTGCTTGTGGCTCATAGAGAAGACCCCGTAGCATGAAGCATTCTTTCACGGTTTAGGTTTTGTTAACAGGGGCTATTAGTGTGTGTGACTCCCTAATCCCCCTTATGCTAAGGGGCATCTCCAACCCAACCAGTTTTAATTAACAGGGAAATGCTCCTATTATTTTGGTACACTGATTACAGGCAAAGCTAAAGTGGAAGTCAGTTTGGGTCCCAAGGGATTTCTGTGTTAAAATGCATAGGGTACCTTTTTCTTTTCTTTTCTTTTCTTTTTTTTTCCCCCACTAATTCTCCTCCTCCATGAACTCCAGATAAGCAGCAGGCCTGAAGGCCTGAGCCAGATTTCATTACTATCACGCACTCTTCATGGTCATCTTTTAATATTTGAAAGGATCATTTGTTAACTGGAAATGGTCAATTTTTTTTTCTTTGGCTTTTGAAATATAATTTTCAATTTTTAATTTGATTCATTTAGATGAAATCATTAATCAGGGTTGAAACTGAGTTAATTTTCTGGAAAATAAATGAGGTTGTTAGAGGGAACATTATTAAGTGGGCTCTTTGTAAGAAAGGGATAATAGCTGAAAATATGGAATACTTGGAGAACTAGCACTGGGGCAAAAATCGAAAGGTTTTTTTTTTTTTTTTTCTTTTTTCTTCTTCCTTGTTAAGTGGAATAATTCATTTTAAAAATTAGTTAGATTGGAGGATTTTCAGCATTAAGCATTATAAACACCCCATTAATTATATCATATATTGTAAATAGCAAAGGTTCAATAAATTACAAGTAAAGAATACCAAGTGGATTTCTTTTTCTTTCTTTTTACATTTTTCCATGGTGCTGGGGATGGATCCCTGGGCATTATCCATGGCATTATTAGAAAATTGTTCTACCACTAAGTCATACCCCAGCCCAGAGTTCTCATTTTTTAAAATGTTTTTGTTAGTGTATTATATCTACATATAATAGGAGGGTTTATTTTGACATAATCACATGTTCATGGAATGTAATTCACTTCATTTCAGTCTCCAGGACCTTCCTTCCTCCCACCCCTTCCTCCCTCAACCCCTCCCCTCTGCTCTGCTCCACTAGCCTTTTCCCATATATTTATTGTTTTTTATAAATGGCTACTTTATAGATATACGTGAAAGTGGAATTCACTGTGCTGCATTCACATTTGCACACAGCCTAATATGGTCAACCAAATTAATTTGTGAGACGTGAGGATATTTCATGTCTGATGAGTTTTCTTCTTTTAAAACAATTCATGAACCCGTCCTAGCTTTAGTCTAATTTGTCTCATGTCTCTTCTTAGATTTTCAAAATATTTAATTGTGGTTTTATTATAAAAGAAGAAGGAATTCTATAGATATCCAATGCTGCATGTTTAGTTCCCAACCCTTCCTTTACAACCCGATTTTCAAACAATCCGCTTCAGGTAATCCTTCTTTCTTAACCCTGTATACTCTGCTCATCACTTTATTTCAATTTCCCCAGTCCCTCTAGCACTCACAGATTCAAATATTATTCTAAATATTGACTTTTTGTTAATTTTAATATGATGCCCTGTTTCTTCCTCTTTGGATGTTTTGTCTCTTTAATGAGAGTTTAAAATTGTCAGGATTTTGAGTTTCTTTATGTTCCATACCCTTTTTCTGCACACAGTAAGCATTCAGTTAATTCTTTTTGACTGACTGAGCTGGTGAATTATGAAAATGGGATAGAAGTTTTACAGTAGCTTATAATCAGTGCCAGGCCCTACTCTATATCAGACTTCTTTTTCATTTGAACCTGTATCACATTTTAGCCATTGAAGAAGAAAGGAAATTTTACTAACTTGCGGTGAAGTACTACATGACTTAAAGTGATTAGGATGGTAAGGAAGATACCCTTCCCAAGAAAACAAAGAGTGCAGATTTGGCCAGACATCCAGTCACCTCCATTGGCCATTCTGGTGAAAGGCAGGTCACTGGAGAATTCACTGCTCAGGATTGCTTCTAATCATTGCCTCCATTTCTTACAGTCTCACAAAAGTGTCTTTCCGCCTGAGCAATCTCATTCAGGGTTATTGCTTGAATGTTTTATGTAAAGGAGATCCTAGAAGGTCAACTGAAGAGATTTTTATTGGCATTTCCATGAGTGCCATATTGAGTGTTTGCTGATGCAGTTAGCAACCACAGTCAACTCAGCCCCCAAGTTCCAAGATAACCTACTGAAGACTTAAGTTTGGTTGGCAGGTGCATTACACCATTAATGCAACCTCTGCGTGTGTTTTTCTGTAGCTTTTCAATTCACACTTCTTTATTTCTAGCCCTATAACATAAGGTAAATGAGATTAAATTGAAATCTTGGCCTTTAGAAGTTAACATGTTTCTCTAAGGCATCCTTTGTCTCCTTGATGTTCATGAGTTAATAATATGAAGTGTTTGGGGTAGTGCCTGAGTGAATATGAAGTATATGTGTAGGCCACCTTCCACAATGTAGTTTGAATGAAGCTCTTTGTAAAACGCAGTTCTGATTGACTCATCTATTTTCTCTCATTTATACACACTACTTATTTTACCAGTTAAACGCATTGTTGTCTCTTCAAGTTTTATAAGCAAAGGCCTCTATTTCCATGACTTATTTCTCACAATTTAAAGGACTAGGTCCCTTCATACATTTCAAACTTTGTAGCTTGTCACTTCTCAGTAGTCTACATCCCTAGATCAGCACTGTGCAACAGACCTTTTTTACAGTGATAGTAATGTTCCCTAGCTGCGCCATTCAATATGGCAGCCACTAGCCATAAAGGGGTATGGGGCATTTGAGACCAGTGTCTCTGAGAAGCAACACCTTAAACTTTTATAAATTCAACTTATTACGCATGTAGGACAGCATGGATTCAGGTCTTGTTTTGACTTGCTTCTCTGTCATAGCTATTCTTAGTGACTAAAATGCCTTTCCATCTTCCTAGTGCATATATACCTTTACAGCCTAATATGGCAAGTACCTTCATTTCCCCTGGAAGAGTTAAATTTTCTTATGCTATTCTTCAGCCTGGCTTGTACTTTTTCTGAAAAGCAAACCTTTCAAAGCTGTTATAGTGTATCCAGGTCCCTGCTTCCCTACTTGACTGTAAGGCCTGGAAGGAATAGTCAGGCTTTGTCCCATGCCTACCACCATACAAAGCATATAATAAGCACTTCATACACATTTGCATAAATTGAATTGAATGCGTATAATAAGGCCAAAAGATAGAAGCAATTCCTTTTAGGTGTAATAGATAATTAAATGTGTGTTCCACTTATTACTACTACTATTATTATTATTATTATTAATCATCATCATCAGATGGAGAAAGTTTAAACATTTTAGAAATACAACAGAGAAAAATCCTTTATTTGGTCAATAGCTTTTAACATTATTACAAACATGATAGATATCCAAGTGTCCAAAGATCAATGTCTATCCTTAATTATGTAACCTGGCCCCCTCTGGTATTTGCAATAAACTTAACTCTAGGAATTGTATAGCCTTGGTACTCAGGATGTTGTGGCCAGATCAGATTTGGCCCAAGTCATATTGTAGACAGATGCAAACATATGCCACTGATTGCAAAAAAATTAAATTTAGTTACTGTTTGGACGAGGAAGCCTGAGCTGAGATTCACTTATTTCGGAATTGACTGCATTGGGATGGTTTGGCCATCTGTCCCACATGTGAAACGTTCAGCTCGCTCACATATACTTGGAGCACTGATATTGGCTAGTGGTGTTGGCCAAAGCAAATGCAAATGTTTAATGTTCACAAACAGAAATTGGTTTAGAGATAGCTGATCTGTTCTCCTCCCACGGCTCCCTCCCTTCATTCCCAAGTCTTCAGGCATCGTGAAATAAAAGTGGGGCCAGTGGAGAATGGAAGGGCTCCATTTCAACTGTATTCCAAGGGAGGCTCCCAGGTCAGTTTCCATCCCTTTCAAACCTCCTCCTCTGACTTTGAAGACCACCAACCCCCTCCATCTCTGAAGCTGGGCAGTGGCCCTTTTTGTTTCCACACACTGAAAGTAAAGTGTTCACGTGAGCTCATTTACAGAGAGTGGAGTTGGCAGTCTTATCAGGAGAAGAGAAAGGAGCACTGGAGATGAAAAGCTCTCGCATTGACAGAGGTCTTTATTACTTTGGGCAGTAATGGAATGCAGTGTACACAGGGTAAAGTGACGGCTACCTACAGCATTTAGGGAGAACTAGAGCAGTAATTGTGTTTTATGTTGTTCCTCATCTGACTTTCTCGCTGAGCCAGTTGACCCCAGGGATAGGGCTTGTACGAGTTGGAAGCAATGTATGCGTGTTCTTCTCCAGAGACAACAGAGCTGTGGATAATCCCTGATTGCTCTTTGAATTGGCTTTAGGGCAGCCTGCATCAAAATCATGCATATGAAACATGACAGTAAACTCTTGTCTTTTCTCCAACACTACTGAAAACACTCAACTTGTTGCTGATTTTTATTGCTAAGCTCCTACCATTTTTCTACCAAAAGTATGCAGAGAAAAAAAATGCTATCGATGCTTTGTATAATTGTTTTCATCATCCAACATTGCTGCAAATGAAATTGGCACTTGGTCCCAAGGGCTTTGAGATAGTTTAAGCATAAATTCAGCATTCTAAGGGATCTGAAGTTGAGGGAAACAGTCAGGAAGGCCCTTAGCTTTTTCTCTGAGTTGTACTTGAAAAGACAGCTAATTAGGCACTCTCAAAATTTATTTGTCTCTAGAAATAGAGGAAAGGTGCTAAAAGCATAATAGAAATGAATTCTGTACTGTACCCTTTCTGGGAAATTGACATTTTATGCATTTGACATTTGATGCTAGCAGTTTATTTTTTAAATTATTTGAAATTTATTTACTTGAAATCATTTAAATGGGTTCTTATCGTACATGCTTCCCAATGAATTTGCACAAGATATGTTAAGTGGAAAAATAAATAAATCCAATATGATTGACTGTGTCAGCATATAGCAGTTTTGCCACATCAGAGCTTCCCATCTCTGGAGTATCATGGCTCTGTCATTTTTGAGCTCACTTAGTTCTTAAAGTGAGAAGTGCTGAGTGCCATGCAGACTAGGGAATTGGAAACATCAGTGAAGCCTTCCCAAGTAATAAGATGAACCTTGAAAACAGAAGCCATGTTTTCCATCATTAAGCATTCTTTTTAAATACGCTATATAAAGCTTAGTTTTAATTATACTAGTATCCTTTTCAAGTATGTATTTCAAATGTTTGTCTAGAAAACAGTGTCCCTGTCCTATTTCTTAGAAGAAGGGGAAATGGACTGCCTACTCTTACACACGTGCTTACAGGGTTTTCCCTAGTGGAGTTCGTGGTCACATCACCTCTAGCCATCATCTACTCTCTGCAGGATGGATTCAGGGGTTATCTACTGTGATTTGGGAAGTCCTGGAAAAGCACCATGCCTCACAGGACCTGCCCTACCAAGGTACTACTGACTCCTAAAGTTCCACCAACAAAGACAACTTTCTTTGCATTGCAACTTTTTCCTTCCTACATGCATCCTCTAAGGAATCAAATGAAGGCCATAGGGAGTTAATATTTACTGTGTGCTTGCTCAGTGGCAGGTAATGTGCCTTTTATAAATCTTTAGTCTAACTCTACAGAAGAGGAAGGAACTGATGCTTAATGGTGTTAAAAAACTGTGCAAAGTTCCCAAAGTGAAAAAATGGGAGAGCTGTGATTCAGACTCAAACCAGTTATTATTTCTGTTTCACCTGATTGTAAATTGAGTGATCAGATTTCATTAGCTGGTTTCAGGATGCTAAGCTTTCTGATCAGCAGTCAAGGTGAAGATGGAGGACTTCTTCAGAAAATTGGGGTGTTAAGACAGTTTGCTAAAGATCTCTCCAAGATAGATCTCTAATCACACAATAGGGCTGGTGGGAACATTGAGCAGATATTCCCCAGCATTTTGCTAGCCTCAAAATGTTCCAACTTGAATTAATATTAAAATAGGTACAAATAATATTATCTTTAAAATACATTCGTTTCTAGAAATGAGGGAATTTCAAAAAATTAAAACCAAGTGTAAATGATAGGAAAGTATATTTATAATGCCAATGTGAATTGCTAATAATAACTAACTTTTTGTTTGTTTGTTTTGGGTACAAAAGACACATCTCCTTTAGTTATTGTGTGTATCGGAGACACTGATTATTACAATCTTCATTTTACAAATGAGCAACATAAGTCTCAAAGAGATAAAAGACACATCTGGGAAGTGGGAGAGGGGGACTCTACCCCAGGCCTCAGGAATCTGAAGTCACAATGCCACCATTGTTTGTTTCTTTATACCAGTTAGAAGAAGTTTCCCTTGTGTTTCAGGATTCGTACTACTATTAAGGTTCAGTTTGTGCAAGTGGAATAAATCCTAGAATTATTCACTGGGAATGTATTCAAACTTATTTATAGTTCTTTTGGTTTCACGTCTGCCAACTCTATCAAATTACTTCAAACTAGAGAACTGTCCAAACTTTACAGAAGTGTGCAAAGTGGTAGACCTGTAATTAGTTGGATTTTAGAGAAATAATTAGAATGCAGATAGTTACATACAATTGGCCATTATCAGATTCCCATCTTCCAAACTGGTTAGCTGGTTGTCGTAGATTTTCCACTTTAAAAAGATTGGGTAGTGTGTGTGGAGGGGGACAAAGTCAAGTTTGAATTGTCTTTTTAATGTCCTTGAAACAATGAGCCTATATTTCCATTTAATTAAAACAGTAAAGTTGTACTTCAAATATATGGAATTCACCACCAATTGTAATTGATTTTGTTCATTTTCTTTTTTTGTTCCTTTCACTTCTTTAAAAAAAAATCACAATTAACAATAAAAGACTCTCCATTTTAGTTAAAAAGCCAAGCAGCAATGAAAAAGAAGATAGATTACTACAGTCTTGAATACGTTAATTGAGATGGCATGGTGACTGTTATTCATTTCACAATGAGCAACCTGAACAATACCAACGTATTTTAGGGGCAGTATTTTGTCTAATTGATTTCTTCTTTTTTATAATGCTGAAATGCAGACAGTTCCTGAATATCCACAAACCTTGAATCTGCCTCCATTTTCTCATTTGTAAAATGGGAGTCATAATAACCATCTTAGAGTGGATATTATGATCAGAAGAGGTTAGCCAGGTGAAATGCTTCTGAAACCAAAGAGGAGTATACAATTATTGTTCAAATCATGACCTCTGACAGACTTTACTACCATTCAAAAATTATAGTAACTCCACTATCATTAACATCAATTTTAAATTGGAGGGTACAGAGGCGTTTTGACAAATACTTCTTCCAGGTAACTAACTTTTGGAGTTCAGAGGAAAGGAGGGATATAGGAAAAGGGAGAAAGTGAAAACAAACACATTCAAAGGTATACTGAAAAATCTAAGTCCAGTGTTTTTCCATTGGCACAAATTATGAGTTTCCAATTGAATTGACATTCTTTCATTGACTTTCATGACTGGCAGTTTTGAAGATTACAAGCCAGTCACTTAGTAGAGTGTCCTTCAGTTCTAGCTATAATGATGTTTCTTCATGATTATATTCAGATTATGCATCTTAGGCAGAGATAGTACAGAAGTGATAACAGTGATCTCACTGCACTATAGCAGGTGGTGAACTACTGCAATTTGTCCCCTGACTCAAAGCAGATTATTGGTATCTACCAGGCTTTTCCACTATAAAATTGCTCTTTACCTCTCTGAGAGCAATAGAAAAATTGTGATGTATTAATATGACACTGTATAATTATTCCATCCTGCCTCAGGTTATCAATTTATTTGTGGTGGTATGGGCTTCCGGGCTCCTATTTTATTCAGTTAGTTATAATCCATTACTACCATTATTAATTTTGATGCTCAGTGTGTTCTGGATTTATCTACTGAAACCCCTTCAAGCTGGCTTTTTATGCTATATTTACACCTCTGTCCTTCTTGGTTCACTTTCTTGCTTTTCTGGCCCAAAAAGATTATCCATGTTCATTTTGTATGTTTCATGCCTTAGCCTATTGCCAGCCATAAAACTCCAAGGAGTTTTGTTTCTTTGTGGTATAAAATGATATTGAAAAATAAAGATCTCAATACCATTGCTATTTCTCTTTGTCATCCTGGAGTGTTTTCCAAGACCAACAACCAATTGCTTGTCTGGGTTCAATTCCAACACCATCTCTCTGGAATTAGCCTCCAGTCCCACATGTTCAGGGATCAGCCCCACAAGACTGACTGGGAGGGGCACAGTCAGTGCCCCCTCTGGGTGTCCCACTCTCCTAGACTGGAAACTTTCTGAACCCCCAATGTTTAGGGGGTGTTATGGAAGACACGATTGACTAGATCATTGGTCACCAGTGATGAATTAAGAATTCAGCTCCTTTCCCCTCCTTGGATGTTGGGAGGGGTAGAACTGAAAATCCTAAGCTTCTAATCAAGGCTTGGTGTTTCCGGCAACCAGCCTCATCCTTAGGCCATATTGGGGCCCACCAAGAGTCAGCTCATTAGAACAAGAGAGGTTCCTGTCATCCTCCTCATCAAGGACATTGTAAGGGCTCTAGGAGTGCTGAGCAAGGAACCAGGGACAAAACCCAAGCATCTTTCTATGACACCACAGTTATTGTTTGTATAAATGGAGCATCACCTTATTACAGGGTAGTGCTTATATGTCAGGAAAGGTTTAACTTTAGAAATCACATGTCAATAGAGTGTAAACTTTAGTGGAAGGAACAAATGTTATCACGCTGTCCCTTATTTACTGAATTGGGGTGTAATTGAACATTGTCTTGTGGCGTATACTGTATTGTATACAAAGAGGTGGAGATCGTAGTTGTCATGATTCTTTTCCATACTGTCTAATGATATATACAGACAATACTGTATGTGTTTAAAGACTTGAAGTCACAGGATAATATTCAGTGCTATGTGTTTTCATCTTTAGAACCAATTCTATTGCCCTCAGCCTCCATTTATTTCAAAATCTATATCTTTAGCCCAAAATCTATATCTACTTTCTTTGATAGTGCAATGCAGTTTTACAGGGTGTAGAAGACTGTAGTATACCTATTCTCCGTACTCCTGACAGAAGGGGAAGATGCCAATTTGAACTCATTTTTATATGCACATCTGCATTCTCTTGTCCATCCTTAACATATGTAACATTCTTTTATAAATCGGCATTCATTCTAAATTTCATAGCCATCAGAGAATTTTAAAGCACCCTAGAATGGTATCTCATATGATATTGGTTCTTTGCAGAATTTAACGACGACGACAACAAAAAATAACAGAAATAAACAAATTAATCCAGGCCCATATCATAGGTCTTAAAATTGCTGGTAGCATAAAACTTTGTGGTTCTTCTAGAAGATATTAAAATTATCTATAGTTTAATTATGTACTGATATAGACTCATTTGACTTTGAACTATTCTTTTTCCTCCAGTGTGTTAAAGAAAATACAAGATGTATTGCAACTTAAAACACTGAAGATTACCTTTAAAAATACACAAATAAAGCAGTAAGTTAGGATGTACTAGTTTCCCTGTTGAAATGATGTATTATTACATAGCTATGTAACAATCAGACTTTTAATACTCATTACAATTAAAAGAGTTTTTGGTTCATATAAGGATTGGATGACACTGAATATACTTTCATCAGGTTGGTTAAAATAATCTGGAAGAATGTGCATTTATACCATCTTTGAGATCTTTAGCTTTATCATCCCTTTCAGTAATAACATTATGTTTTCCTTACATTGTTACTGTTTATTTTCCCCAATTTTATTGTTTTAATTCTTTTAGCTGAATGTGCATGAATTTCCCTTCTTATGGTCACTACTTTTGGTTTCTTCTTAATGGTTTGCATGGCTCAATAGTCACAAATTTCTCCTCTCCTACATTTTTAATTTTTTTTCTGCAGAGGGGAGTAAGCCCAGAGCTTCTTGCATGTGCTATATTACTGAATTACATCCCTGGACCATTTTATTTTATTTTATTTTATTTTATTTTGAGCCATGGTCTGATTCCATTGTGTAGACTGGCATTGAACTTGGGATCAGCCTCAGACTCCTTAGTAGCTGGGATTACAAGCATGCATCACCACACCCAGCTCCTCTCCTACTTTAGTTTCTTTCTCTGGTTTCACTTATTGCTTTCTCTATATATTTATAAGTAGTCCCCAAATTTGTCCTATTCTATTTTGTGTCAAACAAATCTGTGCTTATATTTTCAAATATCTGTGTTAGTGGCTTGCATTGACAGTGGTCATGTGTTCTTCGTGAGTTCTCTGTGATATATACCTTGGGTCTCCCAAAGTCATCCCAAACTTTGGAATGGCACAAATCTACACTTTTCGTGTTTCTTTGCAAGCTGACTGTTTTTTTTTTTTTTTTTTTTTTTCTGGATGGGAATTTTGGTCAAGAGCACCATTTTTTCTTTCCTTTCGGATCTAAATTTTGGCATTTACTTGACTCTATCTTCTTTTCCCTCTCACATATTCAATTCACACTTAGTGTTTTACAAATTCCTGCCTTTCACTTTGTTGCTGTTGAATGCAAGATTTTACAGTACGATTAGATTTACCAAAGTGAAGTTTGAGGGCTGCAGGGAGTAAATGAATTATCTGCTTTTCCTTCTTTTTTTAAATATTATTTGAAAATTTAAATTATAGCGCACGTGCGTGTGTGTGTGTGTGTGTGTGTGTGTGTGTGTAGCCATGAAAACACCAAAATCATATGGAAAACATCTCTTTTACCAACACCCCCCCATAGTAATTCTCTCCTTTGGAATATCTCTCACATACCCCTCCTTGCTCTTGCCACCCTCAAGCCATAATTGATCTGCTTTCCCCCACAATACATGATGCTGTAGAGCTTTATATAAATCATAATACTATTTTCTAACACTTTTTTACCATTTTATATTTCTATAAGGAACACATGAAAATTGAGATATCTATATGTTAATATAAGAAGAACTTGGAATTAGAAAAACAAGTATTGTGTGTTACTAATAAGTTGCTTAACTTTTCCAAAGTCATAGTCTGGAGATAGTCATCCTATAATAAGTGCACTGGGTAGTAAGAACTAAATGAGATAATCTAAGTGAAAGTCGCTGTAAACAATAACAAGTCACTTAGTTGTTATACTGATTGCATTCCTTGAGTAGTCTTTTCGTAAGATTTATTTTTTTAGTTTTAGGTGGACACAATATCTTTATTTTACATATATGTGGTTCTGAGGATCAAACCCAGTGTCTCATGCATGCTAGGTGAGCATTCTACCACTGAGCCACAACCTCAGCCCCTCCAAGACTAGTCTTTGAAATAATAGTGATTAATATGTTTGAAATACCTCAAACACAAAGGTATTAAAAATTTTGTTACTTATTTCTATTTTTTATTTGGTAATGCCTGAGTTAATTCATAATAAAAAATTTACTAATAAATAGTTCCATATTGCCTTCCCATTTTTGTAGTTCGTTTAATGTACCATTTCTATATTCTCTGGTCTTTGAATATACAAAGTGTATAGAAGAAACTGTAGCCCAAGTGGAAAAGAGAGATAACAGCAACATAATTACAAGTTTGCTAAATTCAGTACTAATTTCTTTTGCTAAAAATCTATACTGATCAATGGATATCAATGAAATTACACCATTAGATTGAAAATACAGATGAAACCTCAGGTATAATTTACTTATTTATTGATATTGGCTCACATCATTGATGACTGAGCATTAGTCAGGGGAAACACATGTTAATGTCCTATGTCCATAAAAACAGAGGGGCATTCACATATCTGTGATATGTTTCATATTGGTACTGAAGCTGCTAAAATAGGATCTTACTCAGTTAAGAGCTTATGCAGTTTCAGAAGATATTTAAGGTAAAATTAGGATTAATGGCTCAATGTAACCTTTCTAGATGGAGAGTGATGCTTAGGAAATAGACACACCTCAGCAGTATCGTACTGTGTACACCAATGCTAATTTTCATGTATCATGTTCATATCCGGCAAGCACTGTACTTAGCCTGCAGGCTATCCCTGCTTTAAAAAGGTTTATTACCAAGGGGGGGGGGACTACATGTTTCTTGTTCCTTAATGGTTTCCTTGCAGATTCTTTTCCTTTTTTTTCCCCAATAGTTTTATTTTAAAATGTAGATTTTTTGTTTTTTTGTGAAACTACAAAACATAAATGTTTTTGAAAGAGGGGGAAGGGAGGCAAGCCTTCTTTTGTGACAATAATTATTGTCCTTACTTTTTTATTTATTCATTTTTGGGTTAATTTAGTCTGGCTAAAATTACATACATATTCATGTTTCTTAATAAGAACAAAGCTTTACTCTTGGTTATTTTCCATAAATTTGTCCTCATAAGCAATTTGATAGACATCTCCTTTAACTATTAGAATCAAAGTTCACAGCGAATCCATGAAACCTAGTTTCAGATCTATAATTCATTAACTCTTTCCCTAAAGGTCCAAATGCTTCTTTATCAGATTACAGTAAAATTGCTATTGCTTTCTTTTTAAAGTTCGGAGTGGGCATGTATTATAATTAAGGTATAAATTGTCTATTGTTAAATGCATTCCAGTTTTTTAAAACTGTAATTCCATTTGGATCTAAAGCATTAATTTCAAACAACATTATGGATTGTTAAATAAGTAAGTGATCTTACTCAGAGGACTATGGAATGTATATTCAAACTTTAGACATTAAGTATACAGTTACTTTACTTCCATTGTCAGGTTATCATAGATAAATGTGAGATTTAAATACTCATTTTACATTAAGGTATCATTAAAATGATTATTTATTAAGCTGCCACACTTTATATGGGTTGGATGTTTGACATGGAAGTTGAGAACAAGATAAAATGTCATTTTAAATATTATCATGATTCTAATAAAAGAAGGTTTTGAAAGCCCCAAAGTTGCTTGGGCTGTCAACTTCTTTCTACAAGCAGAAGTTGACATAGAGTTCTCTATGATTTCACTTTCTGGTTGCATAATCATTACATATTATATTTCTGAAATAATTAGCACAACGATCAATTAGCCAAAGTTAATATCATTTTAAACTTTAGCATTAATTTGCTTTAAGCTTAATCTAAAAGAAAACATTAGCTATTGCTTTTAGAAATGTATTTGTTGGGACCCGGGTTGTGACTCAGTGGTAGAGCACATGCCTGGCATGCATGAGGCACTGGGTTCGAACCCTGGCACCACATTTAAAAAAATAAATAAATAAACATTAGGTAAAAGGAAGTGATATGGGGAGGGAAGGGGATGTGGGGGATAGGAAAGATAGTAGAAAAAACAGACATTATTACTATATGTATATATGTGACTAAATGACCAATATGATTCTGCAACATGTGCACTCAGAAAAATGAGAAATTTTATCACATCTATGTATTATATATCAAAGTGCATAAATGCATTCTACTGTCCTGTATAACTAATTAAAACAAATTAAAAAATTAAAAAAAACAAATAAATTAAGTTATTGTGTCCATGTGTCCATCTACAACTAAAACAATATTTTTTTAAAAAAAGAAATGTATTTGGGCTGGGGATGTGGCTCAAGCGGTAGCGTGCTCACCTGGTATGCGTGTGGCCCGGGTTCGATCCTCAGCACCACATACCAACAAAAATGTTGTGGCTGCCAGAAACTAAAAAATAAATAAATAAATATAAAAAATAAAATAAAAAGAAATGTATTTGTTTATGGCAAAGATACCATTTGACATTTTTATTTTCAAATATTTTTAAATTAATTTTGTTCTCAAATCCTAAAAAGATTAACCAAAGTTTTTTTGTTAAGAAAGCTGAAACTGTCTTCCTCTAGGAAAACAACAACAACAACAAAAAACAAACAAACAAACAAACAAAAAAACGTAGAAACCCCTGGATCTACAGAAATTAGGCATATGCCATACAGCAAAGTAGAAAAGTTGCCCAGACCAGGGTTTTAATTAGAGGAATTATTGTTCTGCTTATAGGTCATTTGCACATATTTCCATTTCATTGTATGAGAAGTAGAAAATTGTTACTTGCTGGTATTTCTTTAAAAACAACTTCTTAGATATGAAAGTTAGCTTTGTTTGCTTGTACTTTATTGGACTTATTTCTGAGGATTGTTGAAATTTGGAAAATTGGTTCTAAATTTCTACGTATGTCATGGTGATTATTTTTTAACTTACGCTCAACTGTTCACAAACATCTATTTTGACATTTCTTTAAAGAAAAGATTCTGCTTTTGGACGTTTTTTCTTCATTGATTTTTAGGTCAGTTTTCTCCCTCATTTTATTTATATGTTCAGTTAATATTTTAGGATTTATTTACACCTTTTTACTTTACTTGATTCCTTGGTTTTTAGGAAAATTTTGCAATTATGTTATTCTACATTCAGATCTCTCCACCTTGTTCTCTGTTAAATAAGCAAAATATGATTCGGCTTTAGTTAATATAATTCAACTTTAGAGCAGACTCGACATTGTTTAGTGCAATTCCATGTTTAAAAACTTCTGTTTGAAAATTTAGAATATCTTGGTAGTTTCCTAAATGCCACAATTTTAATATTATGCTATATTCTTTATTTTTAATTTTTTAACATATTTTTAGTTGTAGATAAACACAATACCTTTATTCTACTTATTAATTTATTTTATGCGGTGCTGAGGATTGAACCCAGTGCCTCACACATACTAGGCAAGCACTCTACCACTGAGCTACAAACTCAGACCCTGCTATATAATTTTTGGCATCATGTTTCTTTAACTATACCTCATCACTGAAAAACAAAATCTATAATGTTCACCAGGTAAATGTGAAAAATCCCAAGTATGTTTTCTGTACATGATTTTTTTTTACTTCCCTATCTGGCCTCCATAGTATCTTATTTAAGATTTTAAACTTGTCTCAGTTTTGGACTAAACACATGTTCAAAGATGAATGACGTCTCACTTTAGTAGAATGAATGATTAAAATAATTTCAGTTATTTTTATTTACATTGTTAATAACAATAAATTATTGGTACCAGGGGATCTGGAACATTTCAACACCAGTATTTAGCATACACATGGTGTTAACACAGCTCTATCACATGCTGGTATTCTTCAGTCATCCTCTCAGCAATAAAAAAGTCAATCATATTATGGAGAGATGTACAAGGACTTACAGAGCTAAGCTCTATTTTCCCATCTGTAATAACTTTTAACACTGAGTTCCTAAGGATATTTTGTATTTTCCTTGATTTTCTAATCAAGCCATAAAATACATATAAAAGTGATATGAACTTTTTTTAAGAATACACAAGGATTTTGTTTATTATTGCTGGGAAATTATTTGAATTCTGAAATAATTGGAATAATTTGAAATTTTTTAAAAATAAAATACAGTATATAAGTTGATAAGAACTTTTAGAAAACCTGATCCACTCATGACATTATAACTGTATATACATATATATGTGTATGTGTGTGTGTGTGTGTATGTATGTATGTATGTATGTATGTGTGTGTAATGAAATTGGTTGGACAGATAAGGGAAGGAAGGGAGAATAACAAAAAAAATTAGCTTTTTTAAAAATCCTTCTTCCCAAAAAGACACAAACTCTTGGCTATTCCAGTTGTCTCCTTCAGGACATGGTTAAATGTATGAGTAAACAAAGGCACGACTATCTAAAACTATTTTTTTGAAATCCAAGTATTGTACTTTTTTCAGTTTCAACTTTGTGATAGAAATGTTATTATGACATTAAAGTATGTGCCTGGGCTTCTTTGGTGGCCCAGTTGTTGCGCTTTCTGACCTGCCATGTGGTTCCTTGGGTTCAATTTCACGGTCTTTCATTTCCACGGCCAGCAGGGATTCTGAGTGTTGAGAGGCCAGCCATGAAGCCCCTCTAGATACGGGGGATGCCTCCTGCTGCCCAACACAGCCTCCTTGACTGATTAGGGCCCTTCAATGGCAGCTTCCAAGGGGCTTCTGATCTGATTTTCCTGATGGTAGCAGAGACAGAGACTGTGAAGATTGAGTTTGTGACATGCATACATTGGAGGAAGCCTCTAGGCCTGTCAGAGAGCCCATGTTATTGGAATGATTAATGTTAACAGGAATTATGAAATAACCATCTATTTCTGCAGATGTACACACTTGCCTTTCATCTGTTGCTAACAAATTCATTTTATTTTATTTTTTTACCTCATCCTGGCTCTACTGGTACTGATCCTATGTGTCATAGTGCCTACTCTTGGCTGTTTTGTATGTGTCATGGCCTCTATAGGCTCACTTCTCCAATGTTTATAATATGCATACTGTGCTTGTATATCTTTGAAAAGTTAATGGAAACATTTTTACATCTTCTTTCTAACTTAGTTGTGTGTGTGTGTGTGTGTGTGTGTGTGTGTGTGTGTGTTTTAACATTCAGGAATCTTTTCTAATTAAATTTTCTCTTCTTTCCCTTCTTTCATAATATCGTTGATTGTCACATCTCTTGATCACATGCCTATTCCCTTTAGTTTTCTAATCTAGCAGCATCTTCGGTTTTTTTCTATCCTGTGGCCCACTAACCCAAAGGAAGCACTGTTAACTCCCAGTTTCTCCTAGGACTATTCCCAAAAGTGTTTGCTCAGCATCTGCTTCCTCTTTTGCCACTTTATTTATTTATGTAAAATATATATATATATTTGCCACTTTATTTATTTATTTATATATATATATATATATACACACACACACACATACACACACATACACACACATGAACAAAACATATATATATATGGTTATGCATGAATACTATATCTTTATAGTGTTCATAATATTATATATATATATCCCCATGCCCCCTCTCTTCCATCCCACCCCTCTGCCCTATCTGGAGTTCATCTATTCCTCCCATGCTCCTCCTCCCTACCCTACTATGAAACAGCTTGATGCTGGTTGTTTTAATGAATCATAATAATAGCCATTGTTTATCAGGTGGTTAGTATGTGCCCAACACTGTTAAAACACGTCATGAACTAGATTTTTTTTTTAAAAGTCATGTTTGTGGAGATATAATTTTTATATAATATGCCCTATTTAGTTTTATACTTACATGAATTTTGATAACATAAATATAAAATATGACAACATATAAATATGGTTATATAGTACTACTGTGAAGATACAGAATATGTTACTTTGTTCTTCTTTTTTTAAACAAATAGAGAAATTAATTTTAATATATTTTCATTGAACTCAATGGATTACCAACATAATTTGCAAAGAAAATAATTATTAGTAAAATATTTCATTTTCATTTTTTTGTCCTAGTAATTCTATGGAATCTAATGTCTGTTTAACACATAGAACACCTCAATTCAGACTAGACACATTTCAAATACTCGGTAGCCTCATGTAACCAATGGCTGCCGCATTGGCTCCTTTCTCCATCTTTCACCTTTGGGTGAGACATATGCTGTAGGCTGCATGATAAGCTCCCTTGTTATGTGGTTTCTTGTTGAGTTCCATCAGAAAGGGACACCAAAGAGATGAACTTAGAATATATAAGAGTAGAGCAAGGTGTTTTATTCGTCCCTATAAGATTCCGTTAGACTGTGAGTTGGTTTCTACAAGCTTTTGGTAGGAATAACTTCAGTTAGGTCACCTTCTCCTACAATTTTTTTCATCATGGCTCTCTCTTTTTTCAAACTCTACAAGTTTACAGAAGGAAAGGTGCTTCACAAAATTTGTTAGTTTCCCTCAACCTTGCCCTTATGTTTGTAAATACCAGGCCCGATTTCTGGAGCAGAAGAAAAAAATTTATCAGCTATTTCCCAGTAATGATTAATGTGGTGTCATCTTAGTGACAATGGAGACATACAGATTGAACATCAATAACTGACTTGCAGGTTCCAACCCATGTCGGTGAACCAGAACATTCTTTCCAAAGATAAACATACTATACAGACACAATGGATAATTTTAAAGAAAGCCTTTAGTGTTATTCATGATAAATACCAGGGGAGAACCATGCTTAGCAAGAGATTCTTTAAAAGAGGACTTGTCTGGACCAAATATGTCAACATTCTTAAGAGACAGGTTCTTTTTCTACATGCTTTTGGTAAGAATAACTTTAGTTAGGTCACCTTCTCCTACAAGTTTTTTCAGAATGGCTCATCCTGGGTGTGGATGATTGAACTTACATTCTAGCTTGTAATTATATCTAATGAAAATCCTGATATTTTATATATTATTCTTTTACCTGAAACCCTAATAAATAGCATTTTTGAAATTCAAATTTCAAGATGTAGTCTATAGAACAATACAAGCACTTAGTTCATTTAATTTAGGCATCTGTAATGAAGGTGTAATACAACTAAAAGATAATTTCTAAATAGCTGCCAACCTAGCATATGATCATTTAAACTAACCAGTTGTCTAACTTGGCTTCCATCCTGGATTTTCTTACAGCTGGCCCCTTCTAACAGTGTACCAAAAGTTATAAACTGCCCGTCTGAGGACCACATAATTAACTTTAAAATTTTATACAAATAATAAAACATCGATTATTTCATATAAAGACCCAGATTGCTGACTTCTTTTTGGAAATAGACACTCAGCTAGCACTGAGCTCATATTCAAGCTTGCATAGCCCACTCCCATGAGGAAATACCTGATTGATGCTAAGGATAGGCTATGAATTTTTGTTGGACAAAGGGTCTCTGTTCATTGCAGTTTATACCTCTTATTTTTTTCTTAACATAATCCATTTCTTAACACATACTCCATTTCACATGAAGTTCATGTTGTCATCCTATAGTTGTTTAAATTTGCAACTCATGATGTAAATATTAATGTAAACTCAGATAATGTGGGTTTTCTTTATATTTTATTTATTTGTTCTAACTTGTTATACATGACAGTAGAATGCACTATGATACATCATACATAAATGGAGTATAATTCTCATTCTTCTGGTTGTTCATGAGAATTTCCCAAGTATAAGAACCTATGGTCTTTCTTGTTCAATATTCAATATCTAAATAATTTATATTCTCATCTGTCAGACTCACACTGGAGGTATAGTCATATATATACATAGGATAATAATGATAACAGGGTTTTCCTTGGAAGAAAAGATTTTGCAAATAAATAGTTCTCACAGAATCATTTGGTCAGGTCAAATATTAGAAAAATAAACTGAATAATGAGTACTGGTTTAGCATTGTTTGTATGTATATCTATATCTGTGAATGTATGTGTAATGAGTAGTCCCCCTTATCTGCAGATTCACTATCTGCAGTTTCAGTTTCCCATAGTCAACTGGAGTTTGAAAATATTAAATGAAAAATAACACAAATAATCAATTCTTAAGTCTTAAATTGAGTTCCATTCTGAGTAATAAGATGAAATCTTGGGCTGTCTTGCTCCTTTGCCCAAGATGTAAATTATCCCTGTTTCCAGTGTATCCATGCTGTATATGCAACCTGCCTGTTAGTCACTTAGTAGCCATCTGTTCTCAAGTTAGTGGTCACAGTATCACAATGCTTGTTTCTGAGAACTTTGTTTTCTTAATAATGGCCCCAAAGCAAGAATAGCAATGTTGGCAATTTGGATATCCAAGAGAGAACCTGTAGGGTGTTTCCTTTAAGCAAAAATTCTCAAATTTTTAAGGAAAGAAAAATGCTGAGGCTGCCAAGATCTATGGTAAGAATGAATCTATCTTTGAAATTGTTTTTTTTTTTTTAATTTTTATTGGTTGTTCAAAACATTACAAAGCTCTTGACATATGTTTCATACATTAGATTCAAGTTGGTTATGAACTCCCATTTTTACCCCAAATACAGATTGCAGAATCACATCCGTTACACATCCACATTTTTACATAATGCCCTATTATTAACTGTTGTATTCTGCTACCTTTCCTATCTTCTACTATCCTCCCTCCCCTCCCCTCCCATCTTCTATCTCTACCCCATCTACTGTATTTCATTTCTCTCCTTGTTTATTTGCCCGTTCCCCTCGCAACCTCTTATGCATGTTTTTATATAACAATGAGGGTCTCCCTCCATTACCATGCAATTTCCCTTTTCTCTCCCTTTCCCTCCCACCTAGTGTATCTGTTTAATGTTGATCTTCCTGCTCTTCCTCCCTGTTCTGTTCTTGGTTGTTCTCATTATATCAAAGAAGACATTTGGTATTTGTTTTTTAGGGATTGGCTAGCTTCACTAAGCATAATCTGCTCTAGTGCCATCCATTTCCCTGAAAAATCCATGATTTTGTCATTTTTTAGTGCTGCATAATATTCCATGGTGTATAAATGCCACATTTTTTTCATCCATTCATCTATTGAAGGGCATCTGGGTTGGTTCCACAGTCTAGCAATTGTGAATTGTGCTGCTATGAACATCGATGTGGCAGTATCCCTGTAGTAAGCTCTTTTAAGGTCTTCAGGGAATAGTCCGAGAAGGGCAATAGCTGGGTCAAATGGTGGATCCATTCCCAGCTTTCCCAGGAATCTCCATACTGCTTTCCAAATTGGCCGCACTAGTTTGCAGTCCCACCAGCAATGTACAAGAGTACCCTTTTCCCCACATCCTTGCCAGCACTTGTTGTTGTTTGACTTCATAATGGCTGCCAATCTTACTGGAGTGAGATGGTATCTTAGGGTGGTTTTGATTTGCATTTCTCTGACTGCTAGAGATGGTGAGCATTTTTTCATGTACTTGTTGATTGATTGTATGTCCTCCTCTGAGAAGTGTCTGTTCAGGTCTTTTGCCCATTTGTTGATTGGGTTATTTGTTTTTTTATTGTTTACTTTTTTGAGTTCTTTGTATACTCTGGATATTAGGGCTCTATCTGAGGTGTGAGGAGTAAAAATTTGTTCCCATGATGTAGGCTCCCTATTTACCTCTCTTATTGTTACTCTTGCTGAGAAAAAACTTTTCAGTTTAAGTAAGTCCCATTTATTGATTCTTGTTATTAACTCTTGTGCTATGGGTGTCCTGTTAAGGAATTTGGAACCCGAGAGAGAAGTAGAAGAAGATCTTAGAAGATGGAAAAATATACCCTGTTCATGGATAGGCAGAACTAACATCATCAAAATGGCGATATTACCAAAAGTTCTCTATAGGTTTAATGCAATCCTAATCAAAATCCCAACGGTATTTCTTGTAGAAATAGATAAAGCAATCATGAAATTCATATGGAAAAATAAAAGACCAAGAATAGCAAAAGCAATTCTAAGCAGGAAGCGTGAATCAGGCGGTATAGCGATACCAGATCTCAAACTATATTACAGAGCAATAGTAACAAAAACAGCATGGTACTGGTACCAAAACAGGCGGGTGGACCAATGGTACAGAATAGAGGACACAGAGACTAATCCACAAAGCTACAACTATCTTATATTTGATAAAGGAGCTAAAAGCATGCAATGGAGGAAGGATAGCATCTTCAACAAATGGTGCTGGGAAAACTGGAAATCCATTTGCAACAAAATGAATCTGAATCCCCTCCTTTTGCCATGCACAAAAGTTAACTCAAAGTGGATTAAGGAGCTAGATATCAAATCAGAGACACTGCGTCTGATAGAAGATAAAGTTGGCTCCGATCTATCTTTGAAATTGTAAAAACAGAAAAGGAAATTCATGCTGGTTTTGCTGTAATATCTCAAACTGTAAATTATAGCCACAGAACATGATTAGTGTTCATTAAGATGGAGAAAGTCTTAAATTTGTGCATGTACGCATAAGTCAAGCATAGTACTATTGTTTCAAGAGTTACTGAGGATCTTGGAATGTATACTCTATGGCTAAGGGCAGGGCTGATGCTACTGTTTGTCTACATAGACATGTAAATATACTAAAAAAAAAAAGGTGAGTACAGGTATTGAGATGGAGCATATTACCAGTGTGGTATACTTAATTAAATATGGTCATATTTAGCCAAATACTTTTTTTTAAATCCGAGATAAAATTTAGTTAAAAAGCAGAATAGCTCACTGCTCACTGGTTATTTTTTTAAAATATCTATCATTCAGCCACATTCTCCTCAGCGTAATCTGGTCTACATGTGTCAAATGCCTGCAGATCAGAAGCTATTTATGATTTCCCATTCTTCAGTCTCGGCAGCAATGTGCAACAGACATTGATCTTTTCCTAATGCAATAATAAGCAAGAAGCATTTTTCAAACATGGGCATTTTATTTGCTTTATTATTATCAAGAACAAAAGGAAATGCATTTGGCCAAGGTCAGGGTGAGGGGATCATGAAGTCCTGTGCCAGAAAGCCTTCTGCTCCCTGGTTCATTAGTGCTATCCATTTGGCTCTGGTCTTCCCTGATTTAAGATATGAAGTATGTGGATGCTTCCAACTGCCAAGGCAGTTAGTTGTAGGACTCTGAATCTGTGGGTCAGTTTCATCTTTTTAAGTACATCATTTCATTCATAGAATCTTACAACTGGAAGAGAGCTTAACATGTGATCAAACTCATTCATCTGCTTCCAGGCAGAAGAGCAATAAAAATGTCTCAGGAAGAGAACGGTTTTCTTCATTTGTCAAATTGCCCAAGTATAAGAACCTATGGTCTTTCTTGTTCAATATTCAATATCTAAATATATTCTCATCTGTCAGTTCTTTTTAACATCTGAGATTTTTCTCAGCAAATCCAATGCTTAGATTGTCTGGGATGAATATTGAAAAATTAAATTCTGAGGTTCTACTTTCCAGCCAACTCCTATTTTATTCCAGTGCTTTATCTTGTTTTGTTACCTTTAAATTTTCTATACTTTTCTAAGTTATAATATACTAGCAGAATAAGAAAAAAACATACCAATTGGACAAAGTGGTGCACACCTGTAATCCCACCTTCTTGGGGGGCTGGAGCAGGAAGATGGCAAGGTCAAGCCAGCCTGAACAATTTAGACCCTCTCAAAATAGCTCAATGGAAGAATGCTTGTCTTGAATCCTTGAGGACCTGGGTTCAATCCCAAGTACTGCAAAACAAACAAAAAAGAAAAACATGTCAAACAAGAATTAGGGAGAAGCCAGTTGCAATAATGTATACTTTAATCCCAGCAACTCAGGAGGCTGAGGCAAGAGACTCATGAGTTCAAAGACAGCCTCAGCATCTAAGCGAGGCCCTAAGCAACTTAGTGAGACCCTGTCTCTATTTTTTTATAAATATTTATTTTTTTCAGTTGTAGTTGGACACAATACCTCCATTCCATCCATTTTTATGTGGTGCTGAGGATTGAACCCAGGGCCCTTCGCATGCAAGGTGAGCGCTCCACTACTGAGCCACAATCCCAGCCCTGAGACCCCGTCTCTAAATAAAAAATAAGAAGGGCTGGGGATGTGGCTCAGTGGTTAAGTGCTCCTGGGTTCCAACACTGCCCCCCCTCCTCAAAAAAAAAAAAACCTATGCAGAGAATTGACAAGAGATGTGTATTCTTTTTGTGTGTTCTTTTCAGTACCAAAAGAAAAACAAACAAAAAACCTAATTAGTACATGACTATAAAACATGTTGTAAATTTATTTGTTTGTTCACTTCCTCAATATTTATAATTCCTCCTGTATGGCAGGACTGTGGTATATACTGCATATGTCATGATGATAAATATGCAATTAAAACAGACATTAAAGTCATTTGGCTTTATTTTGATCCTTTGCAGCTGTTTCAATTAGTATGTCATTTCTCATGATGCCTTCAACTCCCACCTTTTTATGGAATTAGGCTGAATATGTGCAAAAAAGTGAAATATCTTGACATTTGAGTTTAGGCCAGGCTGTGTCTCAAATACATATGGAGACACCATTGGCAGGAAGACTACTAAAATTTGGTATGGAAAACTGCAAGGAGATTCATGAGAAATTCTGCCTTCTTCCACAGGAGATACTGATGGAGTTTTTCCTCCCAACATGTAACCTTGAGCTGCCAGTGACTATAAAAGTGTTTGTTTTTTTCTTCACACACTTTGTGATTTAAAAATTTATCTCATCATTTTGGACCATTTTGAGTAGCCCAGCCATTACTTTCTAACAAACCTCTCATGTAGCAACCATACACAGCAGCAAAATGTGTCAGGACAGTCTTTTTTTTTTAATATTTATTTTTTAGTTGTAATTGGTCACAATAACTTTATTTCATTTATTTTTATGGTGGTGCTGAGGATCAAACCCAGTGCCTCACGCATGCTAGGTGAGCGCTCTATCTCTTGAGCCACAACCCCAGTCCTGTCAGGACATTCTTGACAAAAACAGGCTTCCCTCAGCAGAGACCCAGTATGTTTGGCATCTAGAAATATCATTGCTGTTCACTCATACTGATTTAAGAATTGAAATATTGGATTCGGGGTTTGGGGTATGGCTCAGTGGTAGAACCTTTGTCAGCATATACAAAGGCCCTGAGTTTGATCCCCAGTACCCCTCCTACCACCTCTCACAAAAAGTTTTACAAGCTATGGATTATAATACCAGAGAATTTTTAAAAAGTTTACTTACTAGCCTTCAGAGTATGTACTTTCCCAATTAATGCTTTCCTTGACAGAGCAGTTGAGGTTTAGATTTACTTACCTATAACTTTGCCCCAATTCTTTGACATTTTCTATCAATTAAACCCGATTCCTAAGTCATTCCTTATTAAGACCTAACTACTCAGAGTAGTAAAGGAAAAAATATTGAGTATTTGGCTTGAAAACCAGATGTAACCAATAATGCCTTTTTCACATGTATATAGTCTATATCAAATCAAAACTGAATTTAGTGTCCCCTTGTTAAAACCAATCAGAGGTTCTGAAAATATTCAAGAGATCAAAAGATGGTAAATTGAAACTAAGCACCTAGGAAACATTACTTATTTAGTGTTTATCATTGATGGTGGTTTCATCTGTGTCTTAATTTAATTTTAGTGGATATGTCACTTATGTAAATGTGATTTCTATTATCACTGCCATTCATGATTCTCCTACTCTGTTTTTTTCTCATGAGATCTTAGATTCCTCACAGGACTAATTGTTGACTTTGGGGGCAGGAAAACCATATGTTAGTTTGCTTGAAAATGTGCCCTCAGAGGGAATTCACTCTTTGGAATATCTCAGACTCCAGGCAACTGGGAATGCCCTGGGATTCCTATGTGTTCTCCTCAACTTCTGAGTTTCTACAAATCTTACAAATTTCATAATCTCACCTATTTTCCTTTTATTTTCTTCACTAACTTTCTTACGAATATTTCATGGCATGATTGCTAGATGAATGGAGGGTAGGTAATGTTCTGTGAATAAAGAGTTGGTTGAGAGGGAATGGAAAACACTTTATTTTCTATCAGACCCTTAATCAACCCATTTTAGAGTATCTCTCTCTAACTCCTTTTGAATGTTCTCTCATGATTTCTTGTTTATTCCACTAAAGACTTATATTGGAGTCATTAGACTAAGTGACTTTCTGTTGACTAAAACAAAATGACTGGATCACAACACAGCCACTTGCAAGTTGGCTTAGTTAATTTCATATTTAGTTCATGTTTATGGGCTGTTGATCTCTGAATAAATTATTTTCTTGCTTCTGTTTGCACAGAGCATCCCCATGGAGTACTGTGTGTTTTTATTACTATTATTATTGTGTTAAACTTATTGTTGCCTTTGTCACAAGAAATAAGAAATATGTCACTGTGTTACAGGAAATCTTTTACTTGCATGAAATTTGGGCATGTAAATGTTAATATTTACACTTAATTTCTAAACTGATTTTTCCTGTGTATTTTATGTGTCAGGTATAACTCTCTTTACATATTATCTAGAATTTTTTAATACTAGATTTGCATTATTTTGAATCTCAACTTTTCCAAATTATAATGATCACCAGAGAAATAGTATTTATTTTTCTTTGGTATCTTATAATTCATTCTCAGAATTTATGCTTGAGCCTGGTAATGCATTTTTATTGTCTTTGACAAATTACTAACACATTATTTAGGCCTTAATAGTTTTCCCTTCCTAGAATTTTCATAGACTTCTCTTTGAGCTTTGTAAGCCCTTTGGGATGTGCATGTGATACTGATTCACACATTCAGAAACCAAATGACCTCTAGACTCATGCCAACTTTCTTTGCCACCCATTTCCTTTTTAAAAAAATCTATAATTTCCTTGAAATCCACGCCTGCTTTTTCTTTTCTTTTTGAAATTAGATTCTACTATATTCCTCTCAAATAAAACAAAGTGACTCTGACTCTCAACTCAGCAACTTGTAAACCAGCTTGGTTGATTTCATGTTTAATTCATTTTTATAGAGCATTGAATTTTGCATAAATAATATTTGTGCTTTTGTTGATCCAGAACATCCCCACGGGGGTACCAAGCACTGCTATTACTATTATTATTTTGTTTAAACTTATTGCTGCCATTGTCACATGTAACTGTGAATTAGAAGAATCACTTTTGTTGATGTTGATGTATAACCATATTTCATGCCTTTACCCACTAATTCATAACTTTATTGACATGAGGCAGCAATTTCAAAAGGGAATAAAAGAAATAGTCACTGGTATTTGAATAGTAACAGACAAAATACGGTTTAGATGGTCATAAACCACAGTAATATCTTTTTCAATAGTTTATGAAATTTTTAACAGAGGAAAAGAAAAAAGAAAGATTTTCTTTCTTATTTTTTTCTTTAAAGACAGCCCGTATGTGTAGCAATTGCAGGCCAAGCATGCGTGAGCATGTTTTTTCTCTCTGTGTTTCTGACATCAAGCAAAGTAAGAAATAGAGCCTTTTGAACAGGAGATTTCCTTTAATTACACTGGGGAAGTGATAATGGTAGGTATTGCATGTTTAATGCAATGTTCTGGATGCCCCTTTTTCTTTTTTTTTTTTTCCTCCCTTCACTGCAACCTCATCTTGAGCAGAAATAAAAGGTTCAAGGCTTGTCAGCCTCAGTTTATAGATAGCTGTTTAAAAATAATGAGATATTGGGTATTGTAAGGCTCAGGGCTGTCTTGCCAGACTCATTTATTTCCATTCACCTTTTGTCAGAATTGCAGACAGAAGACATTCAATTAAAACTTGTCACCTGTTGCAGATGACCTAATTTGTACTTGTATGTGTCATAGATTAGGGCTCCATGCTTCAGATGAAGCAACTTTACCTCTGCTGGAAAAACATTTCCTCTGCTAAACATTTTGTTTATGGTTCTTTCAAATTTCTGTCATTTCTGTTTTGGCTTCAAACCAGATTATAAATTTAGTGCATGAGCTTTAGAATCAGCCAAGAGCAGCTGATCACACCTGGGGTGGGGTGCAAGGAAGGAACTTCTCTGGGGTTGCATCCTACTTACAGAAATGCACGCATATATTTTGGAACGCAACTTGAATCTGAAATGGAGGGAAGCCTTTGTAATTTTCTATGCAATCCTTACACGTTTAATAGTCCAGATAGCTATCAGGAGACCAAAACGAAAGACTTCCCCTTGCTAATTGTTAATTCATCTGTAGAGCAAGGAAGCTTTAATGTGAGTCATGGCTTTTATCTCTTTTAGTGACTGAGAACTTGGTTTAAAAAAAAAAAAAAAGACAACCTAATGGATATGCGTTTCCCTGTGTAATTGTTCTCTTTCATATTGGTGGACAGTGTAGTATTTCCACATGCAGCCAAGTAATTTCCAAAGTTCCTGAATTGTAGTTGTGATAGTCCAACATGAATAAAGGTAATCCTGGGCAGGAAAGTCTAGTGAAATTCATCTGCCTGGGGCTCCCTTCTGAGCTGCAGAATTCAATTGGGATGTTCTTTGTCTCCTTGGCTCTAGCAAAATATGCCTTTTCTAATTTGTAGTGTTATTTATTTATTTATTTATTTATTTATTTATTTATTTTTGGTACTGAGGATTGAACTCAGGGGCACTACTGCACCGCTGAGACACATCTCCAGTTACCCCTCCCCCCACCCACCCCCCTTTTTTTTGTAATTTTGTGACAGGGTCTTGCTAAGTTGCTTAGGGCCTCACTAAAATTGCTGAAGCTGGCTTTGAACTTGTGATCCTCCTGCCTCAGCCTCTGGAGCAGCTGGCATACCCGTTTTGCAGTGATATTTTAAAGAGGAACCACAAGTAAGGACATGTGTATCTCTGGGTCCTTGCCTCAATGGAAGGGCAGAGAATCCAATTTTTTGTTTTGCTTCATTTTTTTTTTTACCACTCTTGAGTTTTTTCACAGTCTCATAGATGTAAACTTTTTTAGACAAAATCACCTGAATAATAGATGCAAAATCAGTAGCACTGCAGTTGAGTAAGAATAGTTTTTTTGCTTCTTCTTATCATTTCATCATTCTGCCTTCCTTTTGTAGGTTATAAATACTAAATAAACAGTTATAGTTAAGTCAGTGTTATCACATGTGGATTACAATTGAGTGTGGGGAGTATCCTGGAAAAGCAACACTTCTGAAGCAATAAGATGAAGATTAGGGCCTGTCTTTTCTGCACCAAGTGGCTCCCTGATACTATAGTTCCCATGGCTGCCTAAGAACACTGCCCTGCTTTGCCGCACTTGTTCGTCACCCCCTGCCCCCCCTTATTTTGCTGCAGCCAGACTGCGGAACTGCTTCCCTTTGGGAAGAGAAGTATCTAAGAGGATACTGGTTACAAGTATCTTGCAAGTATTGTTTGCTTCAGTAATGGTTTCTATCTCCCTAATCCTCTGCTTTGGGGATATATACCTAATACTCTTTTCCAAAAATAAACTTTGATGGCAGAGCAGCAATCTAAACATAAAGCTTAAGAATGTGAGTTCTACGACCATTATCTCCAAGATCCAATCTTATGAATTCCAGTTTTCCCTTCTGTCAAATGGGTTAATAACAGCAACTGCCACTTTGGCGATTGCTGTAAGGATTAATTGTGTTAATACATGTAAAGCCATTACCCAATGCTTAGCACATGACAAGTTTTCAATAACCATTTTTTTGTTTGTTTTAGTAACTGCCTTGTGTTTTGTTTTTTTCAAGACACTTTATCCACAGACTGATTCTTTCACTCAACAACGAAGACATATTACTCAATAGGAGGAGGTAGGCATGAGGAGGCAAAGACTGTTGAAACAGAAAGAAAGGAACTAAATCATGAAGCCATATTTAACAATATCACTGTCTATTTTGAGAAAGGGCAATAAGTAGTTAGAGAAAATATCTAGGGGTTAGTTTGTTTCATTGTCTTATATGATCCTCAAGAATTTAATGTGGTTAGATTCTCCCTGGAGCATACATGTGAATATACAAATAATTTCCACTCATCCCCTTACTGAGAAGCCTATAAATATGCACATCTACTCTGGATATGATCCCAAAGGAGAACCCCATCAGAGGCTGCCACTAAAATTCCCGCTGCTGTGTTTGATACTGCTAATCTGCCTGTGCCTCTTTTCCTGCAGCTGCTCAAAGGGCTTTTCTCTGTCCTCTTATTAATGATGGTTCCTTAGCAGTAATCTCTGGCGAATTCAAGGGCGTTACTCCATACGTCTCTTCCTAAAGGGAAGCAGGGCAGTATTTCTTAGGCAGCCACGGGGACCACAGCATCAGGGAGACACACACACACACACACAGTATCAGAGAGGCCCCCATTCTCCATCTCATTGTTTCAGAAATCTTCCTTTTTAGGATGCACCCTGTATTCAATAATAATCCATGTGTGATACATGTACTTAACACAACTGTTTAATTAATATTTGTGAATATCTTTTCAAAATTATTATTATTTCACTGTAACCATTTTTTGCACCTTAAATATTCCAGGGGTGTATATAATTAATGTTTCTTTCTTTCTTTTTTTCTTTTTAGCAAACTTTTGTTTAAGAACAACATAATCAATGTGTTATCTTTCAGTTAGGAAAGTAGGTGAAGGTTTCCTTGTGTAATTCTCTGAAGGGGAGATTTTTTATTATTATTATTATCCTATGAAATGCCTCTAACTTTGTGCTATTAAAAATGTGAAAAATACTTTTGACTTTGTACTATATGATATTATAAAATTTTGCATTTGAGCATAAAAGGTGGACTTTAAATTAGCTGACCTAAGGAGACCTTGAGCTGAGCTATTTTACTTTTGTTAGTGTTTATATGCCTCACAGCAATTTTTTCCTCCTTGCCCTACTCCTGCTTTCTCAATTTTGTAAATTCTGACAATGTACAAGATTTGTAATCCCCTTGTGGCAATGTAGGCACATGCAGTATTTGAAGAAGCAGCAATGTGAAACCTTCTATTAGGTAGGTAATGCCAACTATTAAAATCTTTTATTCTTTTAAAAAAGAAAATGGCAGTCTGCACGTGAGTGGAAGATCCAATTGCCTAATTAACTTCAAATCCTGTCACATATTGCATTTTGTGGGTATCTTATTTTCTGGGGAAACTCTCATTTCTAAACTTTTTCAAAAGAAGTGTATAAGTGAAGTCCAAGCAGAAATTATTTGTGTTTAAGATTGTATAAGTGTAAAGAGAGACTTTGTCTGGAAGTCTGAATGGGTTTTGATGAAAATATTGAAGTTAGATTAATGCTCATTTATGACCAATCTGGATGTCCCATATCCTGATCATAAATACTATTGTTGCATGCTTCCACTAAATGATTAGTTGGAGCTTTTTAAATGTATTAAGTTAGTTGGATAATTATAAGTTCTGTACTTAGGTTTGTACTCTATACTTATAGTTAAATTCTGGGAAAGCATGTTTCATTTAAAAGTTTTTTTTTATTCGTTCCTGTCTGTCTTCTAAAATACTCATATCTAAAGATATTATTAGTGACAGGAATGAGCAATAAATAAAATGGAATACCAGATTTTTCTATAAATCATTCAGACATCAAATAGTATCATTTTTTGGCTTGTATCCTTTGAATTATCATACCATTCCATCATATCTCAAATCTGTCTACCTACAGAATTGATATAGAATAGATTGTCAAACTCCATGGGAACAGATAATCAATAAATGATCATGATACAAAATATATCTCAGTAATGTAACATCAATATTTCAACAAAATAATAACAGAATGACATTATTTATAGCTTTATTTTTACTTTGATTTTTAAGCTTAAGAACTATTTAAGTATACATTTGCATAATACCCATGATATAATTTTACTGGATTACTACAACAAAACATCAGAGAAGATATTCTTTTTGCATCCATCTTATATTTGGAAAAGCAAATAGGTTAAGGGAATAAACAAAGTTTATAGAGCTAGTTATTGAATAGTCGGAAAAAGAACTGGACCATTCTAATGTGCTAACTATGCTTTTTCTCTTTGGCATATTATTCATGTAATCATTAAGAATATACTATTACGTAATTACAGTTGGAAACATTACAAAGGGAAACAACTTTCACAAAATCATTATTGTAGATAATGGACCAAGCTCAGAGGAATTTAACTTTCAGAGCTATGTCACTTGTATATGGCTATGGGTAAATGAAAGAAAGATTAATAGGGGGATGAGAGCAAGGGGTAGGGCGAGGGGAGGGGAAGGAGAGGTACTGGGGTCTGAATTAGAACAAGATGTATTCCATGCTTATATAATTATGTCAAAATAAATTATACTGTTATATATACCTCAAAACAACCAATAAACATTAGTAAGAAATGTTTTGTATTTGTTTAGAAGTATTTGAAATTGTTGGTATTTCCCTAATTTTGACAGGGGATAAATTTTTTGCATGTAAAAGTTACTACAATTTTTTAAAATATATTGACTTTACAAATTTTTGCCATTAATTGCTATCTAAACTTGGTGGGAACACTTCTGCATATTGAGTCTCTGTCAACTTTTACTATGAAATGATGAATCTGATTTTTAATGAGTATCGATAACTAATCTTTTTATACTGAATGTCATATAAATAAAATTATAAATCACAAAATAATGCTTTATCTAATTGATTTTTATTTTAGCAAATTGAAAAATCATGGTGTACATAAGAAGTTCTTCACTATTTAGAAACTGGATATCTGTATGTGTGGAATGAATGTAGAGATGGATGGGAAGTATGAGATGGATATAAAGATGGATGGAGAGAGAGAGTTATTGAATAAGCAATAGGGATGAACATGGGGGGGTCATAAGAAAGTACCCCTTTAGATTTATATGAAGCATGGAAAAAATAATATGAATATTTTTATAAAATCAGTTTTCCAAGTTAAAGGGAAAGTGCATCGTAAGGACTTTTATTTGACAATCCTTAAAACATGTGTCTCTATAAATACAAAAATCAACTCATAATACATAATAAAAGTTCTGTCAATCAATAATATGTGTATATGTGAGTATGTGTGTGTGTGTGTGTATTTTTTTTACATATATTTTCTTATGTGTAACAACGAGTTTTCAGTATTGCACTTCCTCCACTGACTTGACCAGGTTGGCTAAGCTGATTAGTGGCTTTAAAGTGCTGTGACTGTGTCTAAATTTTCTCCAGCCAGGATCTAGAGTCAAGCCCTTCAGCTAAGTCCTTTTTCCTAGACTTTCCTGATGTACAGACATCATTGTCAGGAATTCAGCAGCTGTGACTTCATAGAATGTTGTTTGATATGGGAGAATATATTGCTTATGGTGAACACATTCTCTGACAAGTATCCAAAGCAAATCTAGGTGTCCATAAACCCACTAAAGGTGTTTTTCTGTAAGCTTTCTTTGTTGTAACAATTTTAGAGATATCCAAAAATGTTCCTTCCCTCTTTGGCTATAATTATTTCCCTATCTGTCCTCCTTCCTCTTGTGCCTTTACTTACCCACTCTAATAATACCATATTAAATGTTTTCATTCAGTTAGAATTGGGCATAACTAATTGTCATATGCTTTTTATGGTCTAATGTGATTTTGAATTTTTAAAATTCTCAAAATGAAACAAGTTTGAACATATCTTAGATAATGAAAGAAAATGTAATCATCCTATATAAAAAAATCTTTGAGAAAGGTTTGAACAGGAAGAGATGAAAACAGTTGAATGGGGGAAAAAGTGGAAGGTATTAAGCTTTAGTAAATATAGATGCAATAAAATAGAAATTTAGAAATTTGAATAAAGGAATGAAATTGCACTGTGGACATGAAGTGTGTTAAAAGTAACAAGTAAATACAGTTTCTTTGTGACTCACATGTGACATTATTTCAGTGAATACTTAAAAGCTGTACCTGACTTCTTTGATTTTTTAAAACTATTCCTTTATATAACCTATTTATTTACTCTTGAAGTTGTCACTGATTTTGTTCATACTCTAATGTGTCAATAAGGCAGTACAGGCTTTTTCTAGACCCAAATTTTTGTGTGGTCCACTAAAAGATAATCAACTCTTGAAGTAGGATCTAAATAATATGAAAAATTGTTGTTTCCTTTATATTGTGTATTCCTGATAATCTTTAATGTTTGAATAATATATTCATCTTACAGATTTCCATAGAAATACATTGGCCTTTACCAAACTATTTCATATAACTCAGATAACCCACAATTTCACTTGTTCCACATGATATTAATAAATATTCCAAAAAGCAGCATTCCTTGGTTTGCAGAGCATTGCAGGTGCTATATATTTTCCTTGTAGAGTTTTATAGACTTCATTTGCATATGAGTAGCTCTGAGAGACCTTACAGTAAAATAATAATACCGACGATGCTGTTAAACAAAATCTATTTTTTAAACAGTTTGAGAAATGCCAAAATATGTATAATGCATTATGTGGTTGAATGTATTAATGGATAATGTTATACAGTTACAACAACCAGATACCACAAGCAGAGTGTCTTCTTGCTTCTACTGTTTATATGACAAAGAATTATATGGTCTTGTCCTAAATTTGACAACTACACACTGGAAACTAGATTATTATCAAACTCTTTTTCACCACTTCTCCCACATAAATGAAACTTTTCTGTTTTATTGTTGTTTGTTTTGTTTTGTTTTTGGTTGGTTACCAGGGATTGAACTCAGGGGCACTCAGCCACTGATCCATATCCCCAGCCCTGTTTTGTATTTTATTTAGAGACAGGGTCTCACTGAGTTGCTTAGTGCCTCACTTTTGCTGAGGCTGGCTTTGAACTCGTGATCCTCCTGCCTAAGGCTCCTGAGCTGCTGGGATTACAAGCATGAGTCACCACACCCAGTTTTTTCTATATTTTTAATCCCTTTGTTTCCATTTTGTTTTCCCCTCTTAAGCTTTTTAATCCATGACAGTAAGACCTCTCTGACGTTGGATCTATCCCATCATTATTTAGGAAAAAGTTTTACTAGTGCCTGCTTTCCTGCCTCACCGTCCAGCTCTGCCCTATTCACAGGAACTTTGTTTGATATGACAAAGTAGCCTTCTGAATTTTTTCTTCAAGAAGCCCATCTGTCTATCTTGTTTTCAATCCAATCTACTCCTAGATTTCCCACATATGACAGGAAATACTAATGTGTGTCATATTGTCAAATGACATTCCTCTCATGAGACACAGGGATATTTTAATATAGAATAATACTTGCATTGCAAAAGACTAGGTCTCGTATAGTATAATTCTAATCCCCAGATGTAGGCTCTTTGATTTAGTTCCACAAGTTCATATTGAATGCTCTGGTAGACCATAGGGTTTGATACCTTTTGGTCTCCTGGTCTTCTGGGTTCTATACATTGAGTTTTTAGGAGTGACTAATGACAAGGAATAAAGAAGTACAAATATCTTTAATTTAAGACCCTGTACTAGCAGGAAGAAAGTAATTTCTTTGCATTAATTCACATGGAATTAATCTGTTTTCTTTTGTTTTGTTTTGGGTATATAAGTGGTGACTTTTGTGGCTGTGCATACAATGTCTTTCAGGTCTGTTATCTGGCAGTAGACATGGTTTCCAACTACTGGCGATTTTGATTTATCCACCACTTTTTTACATTCCACCTGTACTCCTGGATCATTCTACCTTCTGTCTCCAGAGCAATCCAAGGGGATACTGTCAATACATTTGGTTGGTCTCAAAGATTGTTACCTAAACAGTAAGCCAGTGCCTATCTTTGCTCACAGGGGTGCGTCTTGACAGAGTACGTGGAGGTCGGCAGAAGTACAAGCGCAGAATAGATGCAGAAAACAGCCCATACCTGAACCCTCAGCTGGTTCAGCCAGCCAAAAAGCCATGTAAGTACCACAGATGTGTCTGGCTTCCCACAGCACGAAATCCTCCCAGTTGGCTCTATGTATATCCATGTTGGCATGCCCAGCTCTACTGACTCCAAGGAGATTTCTCTTTGTTGGAGAACAGTGGTTCTCTTCCCATGAACTGTCTGTGAGGAGCAATAGCAACTCAACTAATTATCTTTTATTTTTTTCTCTTAAAGATGTCTTTAGGGTTTTTTTTTTCCCCTTACCTTGTACCTAGTCATTTGTAGAAGCATAAGCATAATAATGCAGAGCTTATATAGTATGAATTTTACATTTACTGGTTATCTTTATTTGCGGAGCTACATAAAATGGATCATACTGTGATCATTAGTTCATTGGAGCTGTTAGTTTCGGATTTCACAAGAAAGTGATTTTTGTAGTTTTCACTAACTAAATGAGTTTGGCTGCTCAACCTCCCAATGAAAATACATTAGGGGCCTCATTAATTTGGAGCTATAGAAGGTTAACACTCTAGATAGCAATGGATTAAAACAAGAATGAACCCTACTAATAACAAGCATAGGTTGGTGGTTCCATCTCAAATGCCCTTATGGGCATTATGAATTGTTTTTCAAGAGCTCATGGTTTTATGATGCCAGGTTGCAATTTGATAGGATGATGGGTACATTGCTAAAATGCAAACCCCATTCTCCTTGTCATTAACTAAAAAGAGTTGGAATATAGATTGAAGCAATAACTGCATCCCATTTTCTGAAAAATCAGTTAATAGCTGTAGTGCAACAGAGCTAGCAATTTAGGGTGTTTATGCATAGAGTTCATACTAGACACTGGGAAGTGCTTTAAAAGAAAGAATTCTCACAGTTAGCCCTCTTTGTCACAGAAGACACAACACACTCTCATCAGAGGAAGTTGCCTCTGCAGCATTCTAGAAAAAGAGTGGGGAATTTTTGATCTGCTTTCAAGGGAGGAGAAAGTATCCACTTCGAATTCAGATTCTCCAGGAGGGGTCACTGCTGTGCATCATCCATGCGAGCATATGGGAATCTGTTAAATAAATAAAGCAGACCCTGAACTGTAAATGAAAGGACATTTTAGCTATGTCAAAGGAAAAACAACCAGTTTTACATAAAATTAAAGCTTAAGTGAACATATGGCATAGTTTCCTTTTGCCTTTCCAAAAAACATTATGTTGATTATACCTTCAATTGTCCAATCTGGCATCCTCTCCTCAGCCTGCATAAGCTGTTTGGCATTCTGCAAATACAATCTAGGACTGCATTAAGCAGATTTTGCACATTATAATAAAAAACTTTCTGATAATACAATAAAATGCAATAAACACTAATGCTTAATTTCATTAGAGGTTTAGGTTTAGTTTTCCTTGATTCAATAATACACAGATTGCCCATTTCTCATTTATTTTATGCTAACATTGACTGAAGCCATTGATAATTTCCTTTATGGAAAGAAAAATGAGCACCAGCCCATTTATAAGTCAACACGATAGAGGAATATCTATCGTTTTCTATGTAAACCTGAGAAATTGGGAAGTGGCTTGTCAAGTACCTTTAAGAAGATTACGGCAATTTCAGTGAGCTCCATTTGTCTGAGATAAAAAGGACTCCTAATAAATCATTACTCATTATCTAAGGGCCTCTGTGTTAATTTTCCTCAGTCCATCCAATTAGTGTGTTTTTGTAACAAACATTTATAAAACTTAATTTTCAGATCCTGTCAGATAAGTGTCAAGAGACTGTGCATGGGCTCTGCGGAGAATGTGGTTGGGGAGATTTCCGCACCCTGACTGATGTTTGTCTACTACAAAGGCCCAAGATTGAAAATTGGGTTCTATTGATTCTAATTAGGGAAACATTAAATAAGATTTACCTAGAAACAGTGCTGCCGGCTATTCCATTTTCTGAACGCTGGGAATTTCTGAGCTTTAACGAAATATCTCTGATCCCCTGAGTCAAATATCCATTGACTTGGGTAAAACAGGTTGCATTTTACTTGTGTTAAAAAAAAAATCTAGAATGGTGATTTCCTTCAGTTATATGTTTGTGCCCTTTACTATTGCATTTTCTTCTAATCCTGAGAATCTAGTGGTTGCTGACAGGTTTTGCTGCATTGTCAGAGCAATGAAAGTTGAAACTTTTCCAAGCGAAACCAAAAATACAGGGTGTTATTTCTGTAGCATATATGAGAAACAAATGTCACTCTTTGTAGATCCTACGAATTCAAAAGAATGCATTTCATTTTTAATTTTTCTAGAATGTATGGTATTTGGGAATATTTCCTCCCAAATCCACATATACAGTTTAATGATTATTGACTATTATTGCCAACAATGACTGATTATCTGGTGACTATTTGAAAGACATATGATTCATAGCCATATTAGTAAATTTTAAAAAACATCATGCTAGGAAAAGCCTCAATTGTAGCTTGGATAAATCTTGTTATTTCATGAAAGAAAACTAAAAGGGATGCTGTATTTAATTCTACATTTTGTGCAGTGTTGTCCTTTTAGGTTAAAAAACTTAAAAACTCAGTGAAAGGCAAATGGTCTCATAGATACAGTGGAAACTTTGACTTTGTTCACAAAGAGCCTATTTAATATCCTGGTTTTCCAGGATAATAATACATAGAATATTTAAATATGTAGGTTTATTCTCACCCATTCATATCTGCACACAGAGAAGAAAGTGTAAAATCTAAAGTAACATAGAGAAATTGAAAATGGGTCCAACAAGAAAAATTGTTCTGTTAGCCGGGATTTCCAACCCCTTCCATAAACTCTCATATGCCCCTGAGGAATAAAACACATTTGATGTGAGGCTTTCCATTTGTCTCTAGTGTTTATTTTATGAAGGATTCTTAAAACATATATCACAAATTTCAGACAGATAAATCTGAACCAGAGAATGAACTAAGGACAAGAGATGAAAATGGAGGATTAAAGAATTAGGCACTCAGAGGAGAAAATACTGCAACATTTAAGTAGGAGTATTTTTATGGAAAAAAAATTAAGTTATATTTGGAAGGTTGACTGGGTGTCTGGGGAGGGGGAGAAAGGAAAGACTTTCTATTGAATGCATCCCACAGAGATAGAGTTATATAGTCAGTAATTCACCCAGGCAGAAGGGCTCCGACCTTTGCTCCCCTTTAAAGGAATTAAGACAATTAATGACTTTCATGCCCATTATGACTATGGGCATTAGTAGTTCTCTGCCTTCTGCATTACAGTCTATATTTCAATGGTTCACTGTGGTTTTTTTACTTTACAGCTATTGCATACTATTTAATCTGATTTCCCAAATCCCACTTAAGAATCCAATAGCAAACCCAGAAAGCTTCTAACTTCTTTTATCTGTTTGTTATAAAAAAAAAATTCACTACAGGACAGATGCTTCATTCCCGCAAAAACAGGTAAAGCAAAGAAGAAGAAAATATGTTCCATTGTGTCTGCAGTGGTGCCTTCCTTGCTATGAATTTTCCTGAACACTGTTTAATACATATATATAAAACCACAAATGTAATATTTTGAGCTTATTGTAGGCTATTTGAATGATTTTTTTTAAGACAAAGAATACTTTAGGGTTTGTAAAAGAGGGATGATACTGCTAGTGATGCTGTAGTGCTCTGGTCTGATCCTGCAGATAACAAGATTGTCTCACATCTGTTGGTGGCTGAACCGGAGAAGATCTATGCCATGCCTGACCCTACTGTCCCCGACAGTGACATCAAAGCCCTCACTACACTGTGTGACTTAGCCGACCGAGAGTTGGTGGTTATCATTGGATGGGCGAAACATATTCCAGGTACATTTTCTGAAAATAAAAGAAAAAGAGAAAAGAAAAAGGTTGACATTAATTCCCTGGGTTTTATGTATGTATATAGATTTGGGCAAATTAATCATTTTCTCATAAGATTTTTTTTTGAACTTCCCATTTGTTTTTTATCACACTTAATTTAGAGCTTTGCCAATTTGATGAATAGAATCATAAGCCTTTATATATGTGTACCACCTTAAGCTCTCACTTATTTTTCATATATGAAGGTACTATTGGGAGTATAAGATAAAGAGAATTTAAGTCTTAAAAACGTAGTTTTATTGTTTTCAATTCTGAGCCTTTTCCTAAGGTAATGATTCTACTTTTTCTCTTCACTTTAAAAAATGTTATTGTCAGCATTATTCTAATTAACATTTTTTTCCTTTTAGGAATTACTTATTTTGTTTCTCATGGTGGCTATCTGCAATGAATTGCCCTTTCTGTTCATAAACTTGGGTTTACAATTAAATACTTACCAAGCATTTATATAGAAATTCTTAAAATAAATATTGAAGTGACATGGGAAATTTTTTCATGTGGCAATTTAAAGTTAGTATTTTAAAATATTCTATTATTTTTCTTTCTTGTCTTATCCAATAATGTCAGTAAACATGTACATGATCACAAGTTTTGAGAATTTCAGTATCCTACTTGAATTATTTTTTATTTGTTTGGACTTTGATCTTCAAATAGTTTATAAACAAGTTTTTGATGATGAACAATGTTTTTCTGGTACAGTTAACTTATTTCTGTCTCCTTAAACTAGTTTGTCTTTATGCTTTGAATGCTACAGTAATTTCTTTAATCAAATTGATGGAAGTCCCTTTCCCAGCCCACACTGAAACCAATTTATTGGTCATGATACGCCAGCTATGTTGCTAACAGTCGTAACGAACTGTCAGGCGATATCGCAGTGAAGCTAATTTGAAGTCATTAGGTGTGCAGCGTTCAGGCGACAATTTGTTACAGTGGTTAGGAACACAGCTGACATTTCTGAATGGCTTTGTTCAGTGTAGTTCTAGATGAGGCCAAGCAAATTGTAAACTAATTTAAACATCACTCTGTATTATACCAGCTACTTTGTCTTACACTGTTTGCTAATAAAGCACCCCAAATTAAGTCAAAACTAGTTAAATAGGTGAGCTGGAGTGTATTCTTTAGAAAAATGCCCATGCAGGCATTAGTATATCTATAAGAAAGCTAAGAATTTGATAATGTGGATAAGTGATAGTGCATTTGGATTGTAACTATGTCAATCATACAAAAATTAAAAAAAGAAGAAATTTACTAAAAGATATTAAAATATTTGGTTACCGTGATAATGGGAATATCCAGAATTTGCAAAACAGGACATGAAAACTTGTTTGGAAGGCAATTGTTATTGAAGGGTTTTATAGTAGAAGCAAAACTAACATCTGTTGCAGCATCCTTAGACATTTCACATAATCACATAATCAATATGATTTATATTAATATATAGCGTATCACTATTACATACATGTACCCATGCATATACACACAAATATATGTGTTTATAATAAAATTATTCTACTTCAGAGTTTTTCAGCCTTGGTACTATTCATATTTGGGACTAGATAATCCTTTTGTAGGCAGTTGTCCTGTTCATTATAAGATGTTTAGTGGCATCCTTGGCCTCCACCCACTAGATGCCAGTGGCACCCCCTAATGAAAATGTCCTCAGACATTGCCACATGTCTTCACAGGGATAAAAGTACACCAGCCTATCCCTCCTTCCCACAAATGAACCATTGTTCTAACCCAGGAATCATGTATGATTATCATCATTTCAAAGACAGATTTGAGGCAGAAAAGTAAAAAAAAAAAAAAAACACTTGCACAAGTTCATCAACATATCCAATACCTTCAAAACATATATTCAGCATTGCTTCCTGGGATAGAATTAGGATATTTTAGCCTCCAAGTTGATTGTATTTGAAAAAAATATTTCAAAATATTTAGGATGATAGTATTATTGTTGTTAGTGTCAGGAACATGAAGGGGGATGTCACTATGAGTCCAGACCACATATTTCTTCTGCAAACTTTGCTCAAGTCTCCCTGAAACAAGGGATTTTTCAAGCCAGTATTTTGATTTCATCCAGACATGTTATAGTAAAGACTACTAAAAGTTAACAACTTCTTCCAAACCTTCTGGAAAGGAAAAGTCAGTGATAAACTTTCAGGTCTGGTTGTGCATCTAAGTAGAAACGTCAGCTTATAAAGGAACTTATTAAAGTAATGGGGCTCTAGTGACTTTTGAAAAGATGGTAACTTTAAATAACTCTGAGTAACACTATTTTCAGTGGTGGAAACAATTACTATACGATTATGTGCTCAGTCATAAGCTGAGGCTTAGAGTTGGTGGGGACTGACGTTATTCTCTCTCCATGGCAAATGCCAGAGGAGGTCACTGTGGAGTGATGATTCACAGCTCTGATTTTCGTAATACCCTGAGGGTATTTTAAATGATTGCAAGGAATATCTTGCTTTTCAGAAGGGGATTAGCAAAACAGGAGTTAAACAAAATTCTTTTTAATTTTTTTAATGCATGTACCATCCAGTGTTTTGAGGTGGTAGAGAGGGTGCTCAGCCCTCAAAATATGCTGGTTTACCCTGGCTTCATGACAACAGAAAACGACACAGAGGTATGTAGAGCACTGGACAGGGAGGTAAAAGCAAAGAGAACATAAAGAATGAAGTCACATTTCTGCCTTGATACAAGTAAAATCATGTTCTTGACACATGAACCAGTCTTGATAAGTTAGGTAAGAGTCAGAATTAAAGACTAGTCAGAACTGAAATTTCCCATCTTAGTTTTAACTCCACAACTCATTGTTTTTATAAAGCTTACATTAAAAGGAAAGCAAACTCTTTTTTAAAAATAAACTAAAATTTGAGTCTTTGTTTTCTTTCAGCTGCTCTCGGCTTGTGTATGCACACACATACTCTCTTAAGTTTAGCATCTCAGATCAGATCAGTAGCCCTTCTGACTGCTAAGAATGAGCTTTTGTACACTTGCTTTTGCTACAGAAAAAGTGAAGAATTCAACAAAAGAAAACATTGAAGAAAAATACATATGGAGTGGGGTTTTTTTATCAGTAAATAGAATTAGTTGACTTACATTAATAAATCACATAAATGGGAAAGTGTGTTGTTATGAAACATGACCGTACTTTATCTATAGAAGAAAAAAGATCACAAGGGCTTTAGAAAATGCTTGACTTTAGCTGGAGGAGCATAAGGGCACAAGAACAGATGATGGTGCCCTAATAGCCCTTTTTAAGAATGACAGGGCCCCGCCATTAGCATCCTTTTATATCCTTGGAAATTGCTCATGCCTCGCTTTTCTGGTTCCTATCTGCCTGACTCTTTTTTATTTCTCTTTCAATTTCGTCCGCGCTCGGATAAGCGCATGCTAACACAATATGATTGAGCTGTAAAATGGAACGCTGTCGCCTCTAATCTCTTTTATGTAGATACGGAGGTACTGCACACTCGACTTCATTCTCTCCCCATTGTTGGCCTTTTTTAGAATGGGTTGCCAAGTAATGGAGGCTCTGTCAAATATTAGAGCTAGGTTTCACAGGATGTGATAAGACGATTACCAGCCCAACAGACAGATCTATTATTGTTCTTGGTGGTTGATTAAAATATTATTATGTGCTGGAACTTTGTTAACAAAATGCAGAAATGTGCTTAGTCAGATGGTGTTTTATTAAAAAAAAAATGCGTAACCCATATTAGCTGACCTATATAAGTGGCTTAAGTGTATTTACAGATCTTGTCAGCTTACTTTAAAAGAACAGAAAGGTATTTGAACAGTTAAATAAATGGATGTGTTTTAGATTTTTTTTTCCTTTTTCAATGTAGTAAATGTTCAGACTGACTTATTTATTTTTAACGTGACAAATTCAACAGTGACCTAGTCATGAAAAAGGACTTAGCTCAAATTTGGGGACCTCTTATTCACATTATTAAAAGAATGCCTATTATGATGCATTAAACAGGAAAAGAAAAACCTATAATTTTCTTCATATCAAGTGGAGGTAGGAGATATTAAGCTCTAAAAGAAAACCACACTATTAAGATGATGTTATAAAATAGTCTTTAAGTATATTTCTTCATGTAAGAAACAGAAAGCTAAACTATAGGAACCAATATTTTCCATTTACCCTGAAACACTTTTTTTTGTAAAAACATGCAATTATAAGAATGTATCAAAAATGACTCATTGGCTTGTCTTTTTTATAATTTTCTCAGAAAAAGAATTTAGACTTGCCTACAATGATGGAAATCTGTAAAGAGTATTAATTAAACTCTCTGTTAGGGCATAAGTTTTTCAAAAGAATAACTAAGAATATTTGGACAATTATTGCTAATGGTACTGTTTGGAGTTATACTTATTGTTCAAACAAGTTTTATGTACAGGCCAAATTTTAACACCACATTCTTTCCCAAGTTAAGTTATAAAAGTTTCACTTTAGTAATACATATTGCTAGATATTAGTGTATGAAATGCCCATCTTAAGCTACTTGTAGCATCATTAAGTGGTTAGGATGTACAAAAGCACATGAAATAGGGCAGAAATAATTACCATAAGATTATATTCCCATTTGTAATTGAAAGTATATTTCCATGTGTTTCACAAGGGATTATCGTTTGATGGATAAGAAGCAGGGCTTGGTTGACTAACGATGAATCACACACCATAAGCAAGTAGCATGTAGGACTGGGGTTGTGACTCAGTGGTAGAGCACTTGCCTAGCACGCGTGAGGCACTGGGTTCAATCCTCAGCACCACATAAAAATAAATAGAATAAAGTCATTGTGTCCATCTACACCTAAAGAAAAAAAAATTTTAAAAAGTAGCATCTGATAGTTTATTTTGAATTTCTATGATTGGAACTTGGTAAATGTGTATTAATTAATTGATTTAAAAATTTTGTTGAACTAAACTTTAATTGCTCCCTAAATTTATTTGTAGTTGTAATTTCTACCTTGCTATGAATGAATTAAAGCAATTGTAGACTTTTTTCTCAGAATTACTTTTTCTTTTGTTTATGTGAACTCAGTGATTTCAGAACTGTGAAGTAGTTGAGTGTTCTAGTTAAGTGGAGAAAAGTTAAATGTGAGACCCAAAGCCATGACAACTAAGAGGACTATTTCAACCACTATTTCAATTATAAGAATATGCAATTGTTAAATAAATGAAAGTTATGGTTAATATACTTAGTTGTATACCTGTGAGTCTAAAGGGTAGAATGATTCTGAAAGTAAAATCAGAAAACCTGAGCTGTAGATGAGAAATATTTATGTTACTTACTGTTCTAACCATTAATTATATTATGAAAATCAAATGAGGAAAAAAATGCACATGCAAATTATATTCCTATGTATAATTAATTTGCAAATTATAAACCATGATCTAACTATAAAGCATTCAGTGTTCATTTTTGTTTCCAAGGTACTGCACAGATTGTCAGTTTATTGAGATGAAAACCAAGTGACTCAGGAAGTTAGTATTCATAAAAGTTAATCTAAAATATATTCAGAGAAAAGACCAATTTTCACTGAGAAGAGGGAAAAACTTATTTATCTAGGAGGATCATTTTATGGGTATTGTCATTCTGTTCTAGGTGAAGAGGAAGGGATCATTTTAGCCTAAGTAATGTAGTCCATTGTGCATGACCAAACCAAAAATAACTGAATGTTTTATTATTTTCTAAAGTCAAAACTGTGAAATATAAATAAGAACCAATAAGTCAAAAAACATGTTGCGAAAAAATATATAATTAGAATGGTCAAATAAGCACCCCTTCATATCAATAGGTACCCTTGCTAGGAAACCATCAGTGTTTTACTTCTGCTAGTTACTAGGTATCCAAAAATATATTTGCTATCCATACATATCCATGCCATTGTACCTGAAGTATTTGAGTGTCTGCAATATGCGTTACACTTAGTACCATAGGAAATTTTCAAAATGTGCATGACATGGTATCTACTCTGAATCTTTTATCTGCATAGGTATATACAAATATGTGTGTGCATATATTTATAATAATCTTCATGATTTACAACTTCATTAGTTTCAGACCTAAATTATTCATCTTTATTCTTTTCCATGGAGTTATATTTTAAATATAAAAACAATTAACGTCTTTATAGCTCTTGATCATTTACAAAACATATTCATAACCTTTTATGTGATGTGCACAACAACTCCGGAGGCAAGTTTCTTCTGATTAGCCATACTTCATAGATGAGCAAATTGGAGAGTCAGAGCTTTAACTCACGCTGTTGGTACTGTTACTTAAATGATACTTTTAATGGACTTACATGACATTTTTACCAGTATCTTCTTTGTGTCTTTCTTCCCACTCCTCATCTACTTCCACTGTGTTCTTTTTCATTTATTCCAGGTTATCTACTTGGACTTCCTAATAAGTGTAGGCTCATGTAAAACATCTAGCCTATCTCTTTAATTTTGTGTATTTGCAAAATGAAAAGTTAAAGGGGAGTGAATAGAAAGGGAATGTATGACACATCTTTAAATCAATAAAAATCAAGATATTTATTGATAGTCTACCCTAGACATTCCTGATCACAAATTTTAATGAAGAGTCAATCATTGTTCAACTACTCATGTGAATAGCTGTAAAAGGTCCTTCAACGATTGGTTGTGAAGATCAGGTGCTCACTGTTTCTGACTTTGGTCAGATTCACTGGGTGTTGTTTTTGATGGAAACTTATAGGTAAACTGGAGTAGAAGTGAATAGTTGTGAATGACTTTGAACCATATTGAAAATGTTAGCTCTATCTCTTAGCATTGAATCAATGTCTGCTTCCCTTCTTTTTTCCTTGATTTCCTTCCCTCCTTGCATAAGCATGTAGTGAGCTATGTGTTAGGCACTGTACACAAAGGATACACACAAGAATACAGCACAGGTTCTGCTTCAAAGACTCTCAGGGTGCCCTGGGTGATATAGAACTATAACCAAATAATGACAGCCATGTGGAAACATGGAAGGAAGACATGACTGGAGCTAGAGACGTAGGCAAGGACCCTATCATAGAGAAACTTGAATTTCATACTGAGGAAAACCAATGTCCTAACAATGGTATGGAACCCCCACTGAAATTTTTAATTGACAGTGACCTGATTATAACTTCATTTTGAAAAGGTTAAAATCAGGGCTGGGGATGTGGTTCAAGCAGTAGCGCGCTCGCCTGGCATGCGTGCGGCCCGGGTTCGATCCTCAGCACCACATACAAACAAAGATGTTGTGTCTGCTGAAAACTAAAAAATAAATATTAAAAAAACTCTCTCTCTCTAAAAAAAAATCATTATTAAAAAAAATTAGAAAAGGTTAAAATCAGAACCTTTGAGTCAAGTTACATAGAGAAAGCTTTCTCAATACTTTTGAAAATAACAATGTTACCTTTCTAAAATGTTGAAGATTTCTGTATGTATTATATATTAAAATATGCTATCATCTTCAGGCAAGTTCATGGTCATTGCTAACCTCTTTTTTTTTTGAATGATAAAGTAACATGATGAGTCCAGTCATTCAGTTCATCATGTAGCACAATCTTTCAGAAGCCTGAAATACTCTGAAATCTACTGCTTTAGGATTACCAAAACATTGGAATCCTACAGACCTGGCACAGGTCTCTCTTTCTTTTATGATATTCTCCTTTTATTAACGGATCTGTTGCCTCTAACTTTGGGGTCATTCTTAACTTGGCGAGTTAAACAGAGAAAACTGTTTGGGTCTTATGGGAAATTGTTATATAAAAGTTGGTATAATTAGTATAATCCACAAATGCTTAAGTGCGTGATTAAAGCAGTTCTTTCACCTCTAAAAGAATTCAGTAGCAGCACAGAACACGAGGCATGGCGTGTTTTGTTTTTCCCTTTGCTCCTTTTTGACCCTCTTTCCAACTCTAGTCCCACTGCCCTCAGTGGCTGGTTGCACTTTTTCCCCTGCGTCCCCCTTTATCTGCCTCAGCCAATCTCCAAATGAATGCATGTCTATCCTAGCCTTGGCTTTGACACTCTGGATATATTGATTAATAGTTGCCCTAAGCTCCTTTTAGCAAATCAAATTTTCACTTTTAGCAAGGATTTCGCCTCTGATTTATTCAGCAAAGTGAAATGCACTAAATTGACTTTGACATTCAGGGAAAATGGCCGAAAAACAAAGAGCAGAGGAAAAAGATATAAATTGTATGGCAGCTGGAGTTTTCAAGCATCAGAGAAACAGTTTTCTATGAAATACAGAGTAATTCAAAAGCACTTTTTAAACACATGCAAGTGATTTCTTTAACAAAAAGATTTTTAGCTGCTGGGTTTTCTTTTGGAAAAAGGTTCGGTTCAAAATTTCTGGTATAATATTTTGTATTTTGTAGATGACAATAACTTTGTAACCCTGGTTTGTACCTATCAAAATGAGTTTATGGAAGGTAGGAAATATCGTAATTGCTTTGGAAGAAACATATTGCAGTCATCTTATACAAACTTGAATGATTAACCTGAAAGTGTTGGTGTCCTCTAGCAGTGGCAGCAACAGGAATTTGTGTTTGTGTGTGTGTTTTCTAAATAGTGGAGTTTTCTTATTGCCACCAGGACAATTAGAAATAATTTTGAAACTCAAACCTCAGTATAGAAAATTCAGGTAACTGTGCTCTTTTGTATATCCTCAGCTGTGTTTTTTTTATGTAATTAAATCAGCCTGTTTCCTTGTTAGACCAAGGTTCAGTGGATAAGTAACCACCAGGTTCAAAATACAAAGCGTGGTTTTGATGTGTCAAAAGAAATGGTGCTGGTGTGGATGGAGAAATGTGGAAAGGCGGCTGAACTCATGATAAGCCCCTGAAAGATATTAAAGGTGTGAGGAATATAGGAATTTTTTTAAATATTGAGATCTCATAGACTGTTGCATTGCCCCTACAAGGCATTAGTTTGAATTGACCGTTCATTTACCTCTTTCTTGTGCAACATTCTCTACTCTCTAACTGTATATTTTAATAACTTCATCTCTTTTTAAAAAATATTTTTATTTGTTATTGGTATCTTATTATATTTGTATTTTATTGTATTTATACTTTATGTGGTGCTGAGAATCGAATCCAGTGCCTCACCCATGCTAGGCAAGCGCTCTACCACTAGCTAGAAGAATTCAGTAGAAGAACCCCCTGACTTGTCAAAACCACTTTCATTGACAAGACTTTCTAAGCAGTTTATGTTGCATGGTAAATTGACATAATAGCACTATTTGTTTATTATAAATATCTTGATATTTCTTTTAAGAAGAAATTTTCTGTCCCCCCACCAAAAAAAAAAAAACTATGATTTTTTTTCTGAAGTAGGAGCCTACTTTTATTTTTTATTTACTTTGGCCTGATTAAAGAATAATGTACATAGTATAAAAATACTTAGAATTTTGTTTCATCTTTTCTTGTGCCCTTGGATTTCTTAGGGTGCAGTTCAGATTATTTTTACATGAATGAAAAAGTACTGGTGCATGCAGTTTAGTTAAAGAGAAAATTATAATGGATAAATTCCACCCCTTGCTAATTCTGAGCACTGTTATCAGTTCAATTTAGTTAATCCCAAAATTTAACTAGTCTCCATTAGCCACATAACTTTGCTCCTAATTAGAGAATTATATTTCCCATTGACAGAATGGGCATGAAGTCCTAACCACAAGTTTATAATATTATAAAATCAAGAAGGGGAAAAAGACCAGTTTCTTCTACTGGATTTAGATTAAGCAAGTTGATAACTGAATGTGCAGGTCAGCAGCAGAGCCTGTCCAGTTTCAGGGAATCATCTGAGCCCAATTAAGTACCATCACTCTAGGGGTGTCTCCAAAGAGCAGGGAGCTCCTCTCCGTGTGAGGGAGGCTTCACACCTGCTTAACCTACATTAGGAAAGGATTAATTACCTGAAGCGCCAGTCCCTCCACTAGTCAGCACGTTTGTGGCAGGGCACATGGTGGCCTGGGCTGCAGAGGGAAGAAGGGGAGTGGAGCAGCTGGGGGTTCAGAGAAAGACCAGCTCCTCCTAAGGTGGTCAGCACTTTCCAAAGGAAGAAAAATATTAAAAAACAAAGCTGCTCTGATATTGTGATATGTTTATGTCATAACAGCACCCAGTGGCAGGGTGTGTTCCCATAGATTTATACACCTGAAGGAGAAATGTGCTGCTTCCACTGTAAAGTTTCTCATGTTAATTTTTTTTATCTGTTTCCACTGTAAAGTTTCTCATGTTAACTTTTGTATAGAAAAATATGGAATAATTATTGTAGATTTACTTCTAAGAATGGATGTTATTTTGAAGTAAAAGGATCTTGTTTGTTAGGGAGCATGCCTAGAGGAAACTTTTTGATACTCTTTTTAAATATATGGAATAATAACAAAGCAAGATCCCTTTCCCCCCCCCCAAAAAAAAAAGATCAATTTGGAGATGATAAAGTGGTAGTGGACCTTAGAGATCATGTACTGGAGCTTTGCATTTTAAGAAGAGACACTATACTGTAGTGGGCAGAGGAGTTAGAGATCCTGGTTCAAATTCTCAGTTTCCATGGAAGATAGTGCCTTTTTTCTCTGAGCTGATATAGGCAATCTTGGTGTGTGATTTTTAAATGTTCAAACAAATGTTAAATGCCTTTACTTGTACATTTTTAGATAAAGACACCTAAGAGCAGGAAAGTTGAATGACATACCCAAAGCCAGAGGCTAGTCAGAGGTAAAGTTGAGACTAAAACAGGTATTTAACTCATAGTTCAGCACTATAAGTTTTTATCATTTTCACTAACAGTATATACCTTTATGCATAGTATTAGTAGCAAGCTATATGTTAACTTTACTCTCTATTATACCACATATATATCATATATTACATATATATTATATAGACATATGTATATATTAAGTGAATGTAATATTTCTTGGTAGAATAATAGTAAAAGTATTATATAAAAATTATTTTGATATATTTAAACAATTATTATGTCTCAAATTCTAAGCAATAAACCCATGTTATTCTTTGATCTAGCCTGAATATTACATCTGAATATTTCAAATCACATCCTTTTCTGAATGATTATTAGTCTATTTTTATGGATCAGAATTCTTCTCTACCAAGCAGGAGAATATAATAGAGACAAACCCCTGACTAAGGTTTGAGATTGGGAAACATGGCCAACAACCCAAAGAGTTTGGTGGATAGAAGATTGGCCAAAGATTTTGATACAGAGCTAGATAAGCCAGATAAGAAAAGGATGAAAAAAACTGATTTATAAACATCTTGAACTTACTGTGTAGACACTAATGCTGTCTTTTAAAAAGAAATGTTTCTGGTACTATCCTGAAATTTTAACATTTGGCTAAAATTAATTTGTGAATAATCTTTGGGTTTTAATTTACCAGATCAGTTATCTGACCCCTTAGACTCAGCAAGGATCTTAGCATGTCTGTATTTGCCATGCAGCTTTGCCCCAAACTACCAAGGTAATTTTATATACTTGGATTAGAATTATTATTTAATTTGAGTCTAACCATGGTACATTAATATGCTTGAGTGATAGGGTAGGGGGTGCTGAGAATTGAGCCTAGGGTCTTATGCCTGCTAAAGACATACTCTTCTACTTGTCTTATGATACAAGGTCTGCTCCCAGCCCTTGAATAAATTTTATATGGGCTGAAAACAGGTAGTATCATTATTGTCACAACGTCAGTAGGATACTATTTGAGATACCTGAATATGGTAATAAGCTTTATAAATGCAGGTTGACATTTTCCTAAATCTGCAACATTCAGTCCCCCAACAAAAGTACCATATGGGATATATTTTTTGTAGCAAGCTAATGCCTATGCATTCATGCTCTGAACAGAAGTGTATGTTGAGAGCCGTCTATGCGATGGGCCTTATATTAAATTTGCTCTACTTGGGAGACTGTCTCTGTCATTATGATTTTGATGTACAGTTTATTATCAAAATACTTTTGAATTTTTCTTTCAGCAACATCATTTTGCAGCTCATTCAGGATGCCGTGTCACTCAAGAGTCTTAAAGAGATGTTTTATTTTCATGTTTAATTGTATGGGGTCTTTTTGTTTTTTATTGGTTCTTTTTAGTTATACATAATATCAGGATTCATTTTGACATAATTATAAAAGCATGGAATATAATTTACTCTAATTCAGTCCCTAGTATTTCTCCTTTCTCTCCCTCCTCCACTGCCTGTTTTCTTCCCTCTACTCTACCGATCTCTCAGTTATTTACTCTTAGTTTGTTTTGTTTTGTTTTGTTTATTTAGTTAGTGTCTTGTGAACATACACAATGGTGAGATTCACTGTGGTGTATTCACATATGTACATAAGAAAGTTGGGTCAGATTCATTTCACCATTCATTTTCAGAGTGATCCAAGGCAAATGTGAGCCATGACCCTTGACCTACTATTTCAATATTTTTCTCTCTACAACTCTCCATTCTATGTTCTGAATATCATTGAGGTTTTTTGGACTAAATTGAGGGCTAACATCTGCTGAAATGGGTTTTTTAAATGTTATTTTAAAATTATACATATATGTGTGGTGGTTCTAAAACCATTTGAATTCTAAATGGTTAAGCATCCTCAGAAACAGAGTCCCTTTATGAACAGAGACTTCATTCCTACATTAGGGAAGGTAGCGGTATTTTTACTTTAAGAAAAGGTTCTTCATTTGCCATGACTTAAATATGGGCATATGGAGCTGATGGCAGCTGTAGTTTTTCTTGAGATTGTTGAAGTCCTCCTACTTCTGTCGTTAACTTTTGTACTGCAAATGCAGTTCAGAGGCACAGGCTCCATGTTGCATCCATACTTGGCTTGTTATCCTCTTATCAAGCTCTTAGCATCCCTTTGTTTATTTGAGGCGACAGGAAGACTGTGTAAAGGCTGCTTAGTCAGGGATATCAGCCTTGTTGGCAGGGGAGTGATTGCCAGTTGAAAAACAAGGCATTATTGCTCATTTTTTCCCTCTTATTAGTTTGATTACATTTGCAAATCAAATCAATCCATCAGACATGATCAGGCCTCGTCCGCATTTTAAGGAATAGTAATCTCCGTCTAATAAGATGCAAATGTGTCACATCGGTAAGTAACCAATAAATCATCGTCTTGTCTTTGGCAATCATTAAATATCAGAACCAACAGTCAATTTTTAGTATTTTCAATTTGCGATATGCCGCTGGAATATAAAGATAGATGGACGTAATTACACAAACCAAACACTATTTCAGTTCATTCCAGACAGCAAATTTAGTGGAAGGTATAACTGGCTTGTCATCACACTACATTATTCCTAGCGGTTCATGCAAAGTTCACAGACAAGCTTCAAATGGACATTGCTTTTTTTCAACTTCTAACAACGTCCCCACAATGGCAAGCAAACTTTGATGTAAGGACTTGAACTGACTTCCGCATGGCTGTTGAAGTCAGATGCCAGTATGACAGAAAACATATGTTCTCTCCCATCAGAAACTGCTGGCAGTGCCAGCTCCAATCTTCTATATTTTCTGTTTTAAAAAAAATGAACTCACAAATGTAAAAATAAAGAAAAAAAACAATCAAAAACCCTTCAGATGATTTATACCATCCTCATCTATTTTGATGGAATAGTTTCCTACAAAGGGAAAAGTAAATAAAAACTTTATTTTTCTAAGTTTCACATTTTAGAGTTCCTCGTTTTGGGCAATGTATTCTTTTGCTCTAAACCATGCACTGTGAAGATTTGCATGTCTGCAAAGCCCTAATAGAGCTAGGGAAGAAAGTGTGTTGATTTTTGGCACATAGTGAAATCTTGATGCATGTAAGATGTTATAATTCAAAGGACAAGAAATGTAATTGTTTGGATGGAATATCTGAGCAGAGTGTCTTTTCCCTAATTATGCTTGCTTGGCAACTCAATATCTGCTGATTAACTGTGACACTTGCCCTTTTATTTATTTATTTATTTGCAAAAATTGTCCTGTCACAAATGGAGGAGCCTTCCTCAATTTATTTTTGGCTCTTTTTGATTATCTCAGTGTAATCAATATTTGTACTTTTCCCTCCATTTCTAACATCTTCCTCTTGGGTATTTATCTTACAAAAAGCTTTGAAATAAAAAGGGTTTTTTTAAATTTTTTATTTTTTGAGATGAGATCCTCCTGCCCCAGCCTCCCAAATAGCTGGAATTATAGGTGTATGCCACCATGCCTGACTTTTGAAAGCTTTTAAAAATCATTGATCTGATATTTAAAACTTGCAGCATCTCTCTCTTTGACTTTACTTTTCATCTTAGCCTGCCCTACTTAGTGATATTACTCTTATTTTTTTTACTGTTCTTCCTTTCTTATGTTATTAGAAGCTAAATAGGATGTGATACACACACACACACACACACACACACACAGGACATGACCTTGGTGCACCTGCTACTTATTTTGGTGGTTCTTCAAATAGTCCATGATTGATTCCAGCGTGGCTTGACAGATTTGTCATATTCTATATAGTTAAAATTAGAGCTTACCAGTTGGCAAAGCCAATCCTTTGTCCTCCCAGGCCTCCATTTGCAAAGCAACCTCTTTGGAAGATGACTTAATAAAATCTCTCATATAAAATTGACAAAATTAAACTTTTACTGCATTAGTTACTTATTTAAGTCTATTGAGTTCCTTCTTGCTACTCACTCTGCAAGGAGGTGAAATAAAAAATTGAACAGGATATATGTGGGCTGGGCATTGTAAAACATACAGTCTGTAAAGGTTATAGACAAGCCAAAAGGTGATTTGACACAGGGTTCTAAGTGCACAGATGGGGCATCACAGCACAGTATGGGTGCACTCTAAAGGAAACTCTCATTTTTTAATTCAGGGTAGTCTTCTTGAAGAAAGTGACTTCTCATCTGAATTTGCAGGATGTATAGTAATCTAGTGCAGATTCATTGACAGGAAGGCATCAAGTTGAAGGTTTCATTAAGTATTTGTTTCCTTTTTGAAAACAAGACCTATAGTATAGATTCAACAGGTTCATTTTCAGTACCTCTCTCTTTCTTTGTTAGCAGAACTGAAGGGCATCATTTATTGAAGAACAAAGACCTTTGCTTCAAATTTTAAGATGTTGGGCTGCGGATGTGGCTCAAGCAGTAGTGTGCTCGCCTGGCATGCATGGGGCGCTGGGTTCGATCCTCAGCACCACATAAAAATTAAAAAATAAAGATGTTGTGTCCACCGAAAACTAAAAATTACTAAAAATTCTCTCTCTCTCTCTCTCTCTCTCTCTCTCTCTCTCTCTCTCTCTCTCTCTCTCTCTCAAAAAAAAAAAAATTAAGATGTTATAAAAGTTGGATTAGATTCTGGTTATAGTTGTCTTGGAGATTATGCCAGGAGTTTTCAAGTTTAGCAAAGGAAATATGCACTCTTTTGAGGTGAGGGTCTAATCAACTTCTCAAATGTCATCTGGGTATGCCCATTGGCTATACTGTACGTGTCATTCATTTGGGCAAGCACAATGTGACATCATTTTATGAAAACAATTTTATACTGTATCTTTACCTTTTCATTTCTCCAAATCCAGAATTAGTAAATATCCAGCATTCTTTTCCTTTCTGCAGAACTGTTTTGAATTTTAAAAATACAGCCCTGGTCTTTCCAGGTGATTGTTTTGCCAGCCAGCCCACGTCTCTCAAGGAATCCCATTTATAGCAGCAATTGCCAGGAACCCCTATGAGTTACAGCTGATGAAAGCCATATAGCTCATGCCTTTGAAGCTTTGCACCAGAACCTTATGCTCTCTCTAACCGATTTACATACCACCATGGTATGTTTAATTTGCTTTTTCATCAAATCAATAATGGGTCTAATTGAAAAAATTGGCAGTGCTACGTGCAACCTAACTACCGATCTCAATGTTTGCCGGCTAAAGGGAATGTTGCATAGCTGTGTGTCAGACACCTGTGTTATTGGTGTACTCCTGCTACTAATGCATACAAAAACAAACATTAATACAGGTGGAGCATCTGCACCAATTGATCACTATGCTATGAGAATTAATCACCTGGCTTTCAGCTTGAAGAATAAAATTTACATCTTTAATGTATGAAATGTATTAACACACACGCTTTCACCATTGACTTGGGGTGATGTCAGCAGACATGCATGTGTAGCTCCATTCAAATGTGTTCCTCTGCACATTTGGACTTGGTTGTGTAAATCTAAGGTCAGGTTTTCATTAAAGACTTGATAGCGTTTTGAGAATTTAGATGTAAGCCTTTTTGGTTAAGAGTGATTAGGAAAAAAATTGGGCAATAATTCAACCTGAGGTAGTAGTCCCCTGGAAATCTGCCTTCAAAAACTGTATGATAAAGCTTTTGAGATTGAGTTTTGTTTTCTCATCTCAAACCAGAGTGGATTTTGACGGCCATCAAACAATGACAAAATAGATTCACTGAACTCTTATTAGGTGCCCGGCTTGGGACTGTTTTATGTGTATTATCTCAATTAATCTTCAAAACAAGTCTCTAATTAAGAATTGCCTCTGATACCATTTTTTATAGTTGAGACAATTCGATCTTAGAGGAGGTGAAAAAACTTGCCTAAGATTCCAAAGCCAGTAAGACAGTGGAGGTGAGATTTAAATTTAAGTCTATTGGATTCAAAACCTTGATATTTATCCACTCAGTTCTCCCAAATTACTTGTATAAATTGTTTTTTTTTTAAAAAGTTCCAACTAATTTTTTTTTCACAAAACATCTCAGAAGTTCTGCAGGCAAAACATAGATTTCATTGATCCATCCAATATTGTTTATGCAATAGTCATTACAGGACTGGGTACATAATTAGTGAGGCCCAGTACAAAATCAGAATGAAGATCCTCTTGTTAAAAAAACTGTTAAGGATTTTGAGACAGTAACAGCAAAGTGTTAAAACAAGGATATGCACAGTTTGCATATCCTTGAAGCTAGGCTGGTATTGCTGTGAGAAATGAATATGTTGCTTGTGGACAAGTTTAGCATATAGAAGAAGCCCTCTTGTTTATGTTTGTGGATGGTTGGGTCTGAGAAAATGCTAACCTAGACCAAGGCAAGCTACTTTTGATACCATCTTTCTCTGAAACTTATAATTCATCTAGGAAAGAAAGATGTTTTACATCATTCTTAACCAGTAGTTCCTATCTGGGGGCAATTTTGCCTCACAGGGAACATTTGGCCGTATACAGTCATTTTACTCATCACAAGCCAAGGGGACCGTCTCATGGGCAGAGACCAGAGATGCTTTAAATAGTGTACAGTGCACAAGACAGCATCCAAACTCCTGCTCCCAAAGAATTGCATCAGTAGTGCTGAAGTTGGGAGTCCTGTTTTAAATCCTCATACTTGTGAGGTTTTTGAGTTCATTACTCAATTTCATAAACTTTATAAATTAATACATAAATAGATATGGTAATTACCATCTCTATGACTTCTTTTGTTAAGAAGCCCCCAACCCACTTCATCAACAAGATCAATAAATATTTATTGGGCAGCCAGGGTGCATTTATACCCACCCTTTTCGGCCAAGCAAGTTTTATTTTTGATATTTAAAAATAAAACGGAACAAATAGTGAACTCCAAAAAGTAACCATGGCACATTTGAAATAAGTTTTCCTGGAAATTTCATAAGGGGTATTTATTATGGAGCTAGATAAATATTTACATAGAATTATGGCAAAGAAGCCACAGTAGCACATTAAGGGAGCAATATGCATTTTAACAAATATGCAAGTATTTATTTACTCATCAAACAGATATTGTCTAATTATTTAAATATAAATAATGTTTATAAAAATCTATAAGCAAATAATAAATGTTCTGTATCCCCAAATAAATGCTGAGTACATTTAAAAATGCTGAATTTTTTATAGAAATCTTTTTCATAAACTTATGAAAATATCATCAGATGAACTCTAAATGTTAGTATTAATATGGAGATATATGTGTGTGTATAATTTTGAAAAAAAATTTAACTAGGGATTGAACCTAGGGGGCACTTAACCACTTAGCCACATCCCCAGCCTTTTTTTATATTTTATTTATAAACAGAGTCTCACTGAGTTGCTTAGCCTTGCTAAATTTCTGAGGCTGGTTTGAACTTGCAATCCTCCTCCCTCAGCCTTCCAAGCCACTGGGATTACAAGCATGTGCTACTGTTCTGGGCTGATCTGAATATTCTTAGAACTCATGAATGGGGGTGGATATATCACAAGCTTAACAATGAATTATATAAAGTTCCTACAAACTCTTTCTTTATAATATATTGTTACATTGCATAAACATTTTGGCAATTTACTTCATAAACATGTAGGTGGCTATGTAATTCATCTCTTACTGGCATTTTCTAATTCTTAAGAGTTTTTCTAATCATCTAAAAAGAAAAATAGCACACCACAATAACCATATTTTTACACTGAAATTTCCATTTTAAGTCAGTTTTATGTTGCTGCCTTTCAACTTAGTTTTTCTCCATTTTTGAATAATATCACATAAAAAATTTGAACAACTCCAGCTCCTTAGAGCACTGTTAAAAAGAACAGAAATATTTTTTCCCTAAGTAATCTGAAAAGATATTATATTTGTTATAGTTTGTATGTTGAAAGTGCCCTAATAATCTATGTAGCTTGTTCTCCAAGTTAGTGTTATTGGCAGATGATAGAACCTTTGAGTGGTGGGGTCTATGGGAGGTATATATACCATTGGGTGTATGCCCTCAAAAAAAATCATGGGACCCTGACCCCTCCTCACTTACTTGGTTCTTGAGGTCAGTGGTTTTGCTCCTCCATGAGATCCTGACATGATATGCTGCCTCACCACAATTCCAAAGCAAGGGAGCCAGTAAATCATGGCCTGAAAGCTCCAAAACTGTGAGCCAAGATTAACTTTTTCTCTTTGTAAGTTAATTATCTCAGGTGTTTCATTGTAGTGATGGAAAGCTGACAAATATTATTTTTAGGAGCCCATTAACTCTTCACTCATAAGCTATTTGAATAGTTTTTAAGTACCATTTTTACTAGCTTACCTCTTCTTCCAATATACAGCAAAGTTAAGGGGGGGATTGATGCTAAATGGAATCTCATGGAGAACAATGGAAAGTAAGGGAATGTTCATAAAAATTATAACAATGCAGATCCAGCACTAAAAACTCTCTACTGGCGATTATGTCATGTACTTTAGGCACTGCCACAGTCCCCAGTAACCTCTGAGGGCATCTCAGCACAGCCCGACATCTCTGGAATGCTTCCAATATTGTGCTGTTCCTGACTCATTAGAAAAATGATGTATATATTTAATAAATTTAGTTTAGGAAGAGTAAGAAATGTGTGTTTTTAAGGAATCTAATCAAGATCACTGAAATCTTAAAAAAATATTTTGGAGGTTTTATAATGAAATTTGCCCTTCTGGTCTGCATCCATTGTTCATATTTTCCTTTAGTTCTGAATTATCATTTCTATTAATGAAAGAATGATAATGATATCTGTGCAATGATGTTCAGATTATAAAATCATTTCAGATACAATTTATGCTCCCCTGCATTTATAATATTCTTGTGGAGTCATTATATCTATGATCCTATTTTGTTCAGATGAGGAAACTGAGACTCAAAGATTAAATAGTTTTCTCCAAATGCACACAATGGACTCCGCACATACACTTGTCTCCTCATTAATATCACTGCAGTGATTGCTCTTCACATTTTACAAAAATGTGGATGAATTCTATTATTTTGCTATTGGAAACAATTCTCCAAGGTGTTTTTTAAATTTTTAACATGTATTGAACATATTAAAAAGATTTTTATAATCTCTTTTTCATGTTTTTTTAACTGCTCTACTTAAAAAGATATTTAAGTAACTTTACTTGTAACTGTGATGTGATATACAGATAGAATCTTGCCCAGTTTGGAATGGTGTTAACAGAATTCATCTTCAGCTGGTGGGCATTATTTTCCCGTTCATAGACAGAGCCTTCACTGCAAAGGTAATCATAGTTTTGAGACTGAATGGAAATGCATGAATCAATGGAAATACTATTAATAGTAATACAGATCAAATGCCTTGTATTTCTTAATCCATATTTTAGTGGTAATCATTCAAGGGGCATAAATAAATAAATAAATAAATAAATAAATAAATAAATAAATAAATAAATAAAGCTCACTGGGATCCTAATGTGATATAAGCCCATGTCGCCATGATCATCCTAACCTTGAGATTCAAGGCAGTTAATTCTTTTCTCTTCTTCAATGGTCAAGAATTAGAAGAGGCATAGAATAAGTTTCTTGTTTATTGAATGCAAAAGAAAAGATTATATATATATATATATATATATATATATATATATATATATATATATATATCTTCTGACCCCCCCCAAAAAAAATAATAACAGAGAATTTTTAAAAATTTCAGATAAAGACCACATAATGATATTCTTGAATATCAGATTTGGAAACAATGTTACCACCTGAAAAATAGTGTAGTTCTACAAATTTGGTGGATTGACATCATATGCCATGATAAATTTCAGAATACTCAATTTCCTAGTTAGTGATTGGAAGATGGACTTGTGTCCATTATTGCAAATGTAATCAGTTTCCAGTTTTATTTCTCCAGTGCACTTAACTCAGTCTTTTCCAATGGGGTGCTATTGCCATTTTGAGAAAGAAAATACTTGTTTGCAGGATATTTACCATTCTTTCATTCTTCCACTGAAAATTCCAGTTCAAAAACTCTTCATTACATTTCTAAATGCCATCTACTGTGAGGAAAAGGAGATAGCTAGGGATTCCCTTACTTGAGAACTATTTAAATGCAAACAAACGCTGAATTAAAACCAGTGCAAATCAAAATGAGCTTTCATGTGTAGCACATGCAGGACTAAATTTTCCATACAAAATGTAAACCTGTGGTTATGTTAGTAAAGGAATGAAGAGGTAGATAGAAGAAAAATTCAATCTCACAACACTTTTAAGCTTTTTTGTAGAGACTGCCCTATTTTAAAACAGTAGTCTTGGTATTAAAGAGTTTAAATCTACTTGGTAAAAGAGTATACGGATTTGAAAGTTTGACAAAACAAAAATCTAAAGGACAATTTGAAATATGTGTAGTAAATACTATGAGTTATCCTAACCCACAGTGGGCAAACAGTGGCTTTGTGAATATCATTAAAGTGTACATTTCTGTACAACTCTCCAAAATTCCTCATTTTTCCATTTCATTGAAAACTGATGGAAAACTCCAGGGTTATGTGTTATACATCAACGAGCCTGGGTATGACTGTCCATTGCAGAACTGCATGTTGATATCTTGTGTCTATGCATATTTTAGAGTTATAGAAACCTTTAAAAGGTACTTTATAATAAACTCAAAAGCAGTATTTATCCTTTTATTCCTCTAAGAAAGAAATAAAAAATCTTGAAATCTAATGAAGTCATTACACAAGAAGTCCCATATCTGGAAGGGGTGTAGAAAATGCTTCAAGAGTCAGGTGCCAGTGACCTGGCCTATAATCCCAGCAAGCTCTGAAGGTTGAGGCAGGAGAATCTCAGGTTCAAAGTCAGCCTCAGCAACTTAGTGAGACCCTGTCTCTAAATAAAAAATATAAAAAGGGCTAGGGTTGTGGGTCAGTGTTGAGCGCCCATAGGTTCAAGGCCTGGTAGCAAAAAAAAAAAAAAAAAAAAAAAAAAATCAAGAAAAATGGGGGGTTCACGGCTGGGATAGAGTTCAACAGTATATGAGTATTAGAAGGGATGTCCTTTGTCAGTCACATAGGAAGGAGAATAATTGATCAATCAGGACTAGTAGTAGAATCAGAAACCATTCTCCTCTCTCTCTCTCTCTCTCTCTCTCTCTCTCTCTCTCTCTCACACACACACACACACACACACACACACACACACTCTCACACACACACTCTCACACACACACACAAGTATGTAATATACATAGTTCATGAAAACTCACAAAAGAACACATGTTAGATCAGTTCACTGCCAGGGAATTTTCCTGGGTGAGGCTCCCAAAGTGTGGTCAGGATGAGAATCTCAAACCCTTAGTAGTCAAAACTCCCAGGAACTTGTTGTGTGATCACCCTCAGGGATGTACAAGAAAGTTCAGTGTAAGGGATTTGAGGATAATGGTCAATGAACTATTAAAAAAAAAAAAAAACTAAAGGTTTGATTGACAGGCTTTAGTCTAAAAATGATTATAGACATAGAACAAAAGAAAAGTTAAACATGTTTGTAATCCCCATTCTGGCTTTGTTTAAGGGGGCAGAGAGACTTAGAAACATTCATTATAACTTCTCTTTATAACTCATTATAAACTTCCTCTTATGCTCATAGAATAGCTGATCATGAAAATAACCAACAGATCCAAGATCTCAACAAGCTTTCTTAAAATAACATCACTTTCCAAACTTATTATTAAACTGAGGTTCACACTCTATAATGTGTAACAACACACAGGAGATGATAATGCCATTGGCTAAGAGATAACATTGAGCTCTCAATCCTTCTTTGATCCTATTGAATTTGCCTGTTAAATTCTTGGTGTAATTAAAGCAGATAGAAGCATTCATACATTTTGTTGCAAATTGATATGATCTCTTTGTCTGTGATCTAAGTGAGATTGCCCTGTAGTTTTTAATTTAGCAGGTTAAGAAGCACAATTAAAATATCATGAAAAAGATCATAATCAGAAACTGTCTTTTGGCTTGTCCCTGCCAAGTAGATAAAGGGATCGGTGTATTTAATAATTACCTTCTTTGCTGTACATTTGTTCTATTTGTGGGCTGAAGTGTTAATAAATACCTTGCAACATTCCAGAGGGAAAGGCTTTCCATCTAATTAATAAAACTTGTAAGAATACCTATCTATAATACTGAACCATATCTTTCTTATTAGTGGTGCCTGCCTCAAAAGAGGATCCCTGTCTCTTTAGTACATTAGTAAATGCCATCTTCCTTGGTAATAAAGAAGCATCTTAAGAAACTGCTGGTTTTCAATAAGAGTAAAAGAGAAAATTCTTTGATTTTTTAAAAAAATAATTCGGTTGAATTTTAAGTAGTGAAAAATTCTAATCATGCTTAACAGGAATTATTCTTTCTATAAAATATACCTTAGTTTAAGCACCACAAGAAAGAAAGGCTCATTTGGAATAGAAATGGCTTTGAATTAGTCTCTATTTCTAGCTATTGTTTCCTCTAGATTTCAATTACTCAAGTGCTTTCTAGGTCTTGATCCTAGAGAAACTGAAACAGAGATTTGTAGGTACTCTCTGCATCTTTACTGTTAATTTTTAAATGCCCAGTTACTTGCAAATATTTTTATTTACATTAAAATAAAATTTAGCAATGAAAAATTTGAAAATGCCATTATTTCAAACATAACATTGGCTTATATATACAAGTTGCTCTGGTGAGTTTATATATTTTGTGAATATTTCAACATCTACTTTGTGGTATAAAACAGAGCAATCAACAAGTTAAATAAGGTCCACTGTCTATGGCCACATCTGGACTTGAGTTAGGGGTTTAAATTATGAGTCAGGTGGTATACTTTTTTGTTCTAATTAACAATGTGTAATAAATGAGAAGATATGTGTAACAACCTACTAAATCTTTCTCTACATAGAATATGGAAGTTTCCACCCATTTTACTATATGCGAATTGCTGAGTCAATTGGCTTTGCTGAGATTCTTTAGAATATGAAAATAGCAATATCTTAATTCTATGGGAAATATTAATAAGGCAGAAGTTTCACCAGGTTACTTCTATCTTAGGTTTGTGATGAGATAGAAATATTAAAGTACACAAATTCTATATGCAGTATGCCCAGGCAAAATGATTAGGATAGGGGAATAGCATATATTTAAAATTTCTTTGTTAAATTGTGGTAATTTTTTTCCCTATTTCTAACTAACTAACTTCACTTTGAGTATTCTTATAATGAAATCAGATCTTAAAGTAACCTTTTTTAGACTGATCTTTAAAGATGAATCATTAAATATTTTGGAAGTAAAAAATTTTGGTATGTATTTCTTTTATATCAAATTAAGGTAATCGATCTTTCTTTGTATCAATGGTGGGATAAGAAATTATTATATTTTGAATATGTCCCATTAGAAACCTACTAAATTTGACAATATGATTCTGCATTCACCTTTTAATTTATTTTCTTTTTAAGTATTTTAGTGCATTTAACTTTATATGAGATTCTGCTGAACTGTAGTAATATAGTAGCAAACCAAAGTAAAAAAAAAATCCCTCCCCCTGTGAAATTTAAATTCTGTGAGGGAGTGGTGCAAAATGAGCAAAGGTCCTCAAGCCAGGAATGTGCTAGGATCTTCCAGGAATACTGAAGAGACCCAAGTGGTTGGACTAGAATGAGCTAGGGTATGGGGAAGGGTGGAAAATTAGGTGAGGAGAAGAACTATTATGTTGCTTTCAAGTGTATCATGTCATTTAATAACCTGTGTGTCAATGTCCTTAATAACCAACCTGATTAAAGTTTTATAATTATGCTGGGGATAGTGGCTTATATCTGTCACCCCAGTGGCGGCTTGTGAGACTGAGGCAGGAAATCGTGAGTTTAAAGCCAGCCTCAGTAACTTAGTGAGGCCCAAAGCAACTTAGTGAGACCCTGACTCTAAATAAAGTACAAAATCCACTGGGGATGTGGCTTAGTGGTTGAACATCCCTCCGTTCAATCCCTGGTACCAAAAAAGAAAAAAAAAAAAGCCTTATACTTTTAAGTGATGTTTGGGGCATGTCATCCTTGTTAAAGGCATTCTTCAAATTCATCAAAAAAATTGTCAGCCCCTACATTTTAACCACTAATATGTGGCTTGACAAAAGAAATGTGTGTGTGTGTGTGTGTGTGTGTGTGTGTATGCTTATTGACTGACTATCCTTCCTTGTGATCCAGAAGATTCCTTCAGTCTTGAACTTAGACATTATTTTTGTAACACAATGGTTATCCTCATTTCTTAGACTGTATTTGGAAAAGTAGGCTTGAGTTTTGAGACATAAACATACATGTTAAAATTTGTTTTAAATTTGCATTATGACAATGAGTGTTTAAGGCCCAGGATTGTTAGAGTAATTGTGAACTGACATGACATGCTTAATGCCATAGTATTTGAGTTCCTAAGTGTTGTCTGATTTCTTAGCCATTCAATGAACATCTTGAAAAAGACAATTTCTAAAATCATTAATAGACACCTTGGTAACATCATTGTACCGAGGCATTGAGCTTTTCAGAGGTACCTTGAAACAATAGCTATGAATCGGATGTCAGGCTTGTTGGAGGGTTAAACCTAAGCAGGTAGAGCTGTAACTCAGTGATAAGCCAGGAAATATGATCATGGCTAGGGTCCATTTAAGAGGTTCAGGCTGGTTCTTTGGTGGCTAAATGACGCATCTACTGTTTTCTCTCTTTCAGACTCCCCAAGGGTCTCATACTTAAGAGTAGCACAACTCAGGGGCCTGAGTCCCCTCTAGTTGTGTAAGGAGTCAGGAGAACTCTTTACCCTTTCTGATTTCTGGTTCCGGTTCCAGTTAGAGCACAAAGGTAGATAATAGTGGTTAGGGAGGAAAGTCCTAGGAAGCTTTGTATTTCATCACTCTTAAGCTAGGTGTAACCAAGTTATGAGTACTCTCCCTTCCCATGAGCCTTTTATTATTATTAGTCTCCAAACATGGATTAAGACCATTTTATACCCCTGCCTCATAAAAATCACTTTTAAAAAACTGCTATTTGCCCAGGATGAGGGGTCAAAGATAAATAAATGATTTGATACCATGTGAGAGATACTGACTTCATAGACTCAACACAATATGGCAACAGGTATAGGGCCAAGTAATAGAGAAGAAAGCAGGAGAGAAATCATCACTCTACTTGGGTTCATTATGGAAATGCTGAAAGAAAAAATATTTCAGATACATATGGGTGGTTTAATAGTCATTTGCCTTGCAGAGAGGAAGGGGAAAAGCATTTCACAGAAATGTAAAGCACAGAGGTACAAACCAGCATGGCTTGTTTTGGGGAAAGATAAATGATGATTGGAACATAGGAAGATCAATAGCACCACATGGTGGTTGAATTCCAGGTCCTGTTCTGTAGGGGCCTGGGTTGAAGATCATGCCTCAAATATCCTGAGTGAGTTTATATCTTACTTTGCTCATGTACAAAATGGGAAAGAAAACATTATACATTATATATATGATATATTATCAAATTATATATATGATATATATATTACTAATTTGCTAAGGGCCTCACTAAGTATAAATTATATACTTAGTAATATATATAATATATATACATACACTCCTTAAGGTTTCAGTGAGAATGAAATGGTTGTAACTGCTTTACTCTTCTATACCCAGTTTTTCAAATGCAAGGCAGATCCATTTCCTCTTAATTCAAAGACCCCAGTGTCTTCCTATCTCACCCAGAAAGAAAAGTGGAAAAATTCACAAAATGTTGCAAAGCCTTTGTCACCTGCCTTCCTCATCATCCAATCAACACCATGTCCTAGTATTCCTCTCCAGGGGCAAAGCCCGTATGTGTACCTGTGTGTGTGAGTGTGCGTGTGTGTGTGTGTGTGTGTGTGTGTGTGTGTGTGTGTTGTACTGGAGATTGAACTTAGAGGTGGTTTTACCACTGAGTTACATTCCCAAACCTTTTATTATTTATTTTGAAACAGAGTCTCACTGAGTCTCTGAGGCTGGCCTTGAACTTGTGATCCTCCTGTCTCAGCCTCCCAAGTCATTGGGATTGCAGATGTATGCCACCATGCCAGGATACACTTCAGCTGCAAAGAAGGCTACTTCTTTCACATGTGTGCCTTTATCCTTTCCTGTGCCTGAAATGCTCTTCCCTTGTGTCTTAGTGCATTCCGGTTGCTGTAACAAAAGTAACAAAGACAACAAAAGTTTATTTCTTATGATTCTAGAAAGTGGAAAATTCAAGATCAAAATGTGCTGACACATTTGTGGTCTGGTGTGGGCTAGCTTCCTGGTTCATAGTAGGACACTTATCAGTTTGTCTTCATGTGGAGGAAACAGGGAGGCAGCTCTCAGAAGTAGTGTTTAGGAAAGCACTAATCTGATTCATGAGGGCCCCACCTGTCTCACTCTCAGATCACCTCCCAGAGGCCTGCCTCACCTCTTTGTACCATTACAACGAGGGGGAGGATTTCAGCATCGTCTCTACCACCCAGATAGATGTAAGCTGGCTCTCTCATCTCCTTCAGGTAGCTGATGAAAGGTTGGATGTCTGTAAGGCTTTCCTTGACCACCCTGCTTCCAAGTAATTTTGTTGACATGTTGTTCTGTCTCACAGTCTGTTATGTTTTTATTTACTCCCATGCTCCCATTATTGACCCCTCCCCCCCCAAAGGACTCACACTTTGTCTTTTGTTGTTTTTCTAATGCTTGGTTTATAATAGGCACTTGATAAATGGAAGTGCTCAGCATGGTGCTTGGCACATAGGAAACCCTTAGTGAAATTGGTAAATTTTTATCATCATCATCATCATCATCATCATCATCATCGTTCTTAACAAGAAATGAAGAGAGACAAGTAAATTGGGCTCTTACTGTGAAGGAGTCTGTGGAATTTACAGAGAGAAATCATCTCAGCTGGGAAAAAAAAGATCCTTGCTTGTTATAGTTTTACAGGAAGAGAGACATGAATCAGGGAAATTATGATTTAGGAGGCCGAGTTCAAGTAAAAAGATAAAGAGGGATTTAATTAAGCAGTGCAACTAGAAATAAGAGAAATCTCATAGAGAGAAATGGGCATAGGAATAATCAAAGGTAACTACATATTTAAATTTTTTTCTTATTCAGTGTTATTTATCTGTAATGACATTTGTTCAGTCATTGATGTTTAATATTGGATGATGCTTTTAGGGAATGTATTTGGGATAATTGGTGTTATGGGAGGAGTTGAATTTTAGACATTTTGAGATGCCTGTAGGACATTTTGATGGGAATGGTTTGAAGAGAGTTGGGAATATAGAAGTCCAGCTATTTTTAGGAGAAGTGTGTGCTGATAATACAGTTTTTTTTTTTTTTTTTTTTTGCATCTACAGAAATGAGGAGAAGTTAAGGGAAAAAGAGTAGAAGCCAAGCAAAAATTATTGAAAGTACCACATTGGAAGAAATGGCAAGAGGAAAAGGAAGAAAGAACAGGAGAAAGATGTGTTACAAGTGTCAGAGGAGGAAAGTATTTGGAGAAGGAAAGTGAGGGACCACACCAGACTAGATAGACAGCTGAAAGAGGTCAAAAAGGACCTAAAGGAGACCTGGCTGTGGGAATTGGCAATTAGGTGATCATTGGTGACCACCATGTGCAAATGTGAGAGAAGACCCAGGTTTTTCAGTACATGAAGGGTAAATATAATGGAGAAACTCCTATATACCATTTTGTCAGGAATGTTGTTGGTGGCCATGCAGGGAGCAAAGAGGGAGACAGAGGGGACAGAGGGCTAACTACTGAAGAGGACCAAGTGGAGAGGGAAGATTTTATCAAAATAGAGGGGCGAAGGAAGGGAACAAAAGGAGGAGAGATTCATACCAAAAAAGAAGCAGGGAGGAGAAAAAAAATGGATAAAGCAAAACCTACAATGTGTCCAGAGCAGATGGGAGTGCAAACATAGCCATGACCTTCCTTAGGAACAAAGAGCAACTTCTCTCCTTAGACACAAGTGGGAAGGCAGTCAAGTTGGTCCTGGTACTATTGTAAAGGGGAAGCAGGTCAAGGACATGTATAGCCAATATCTCTCATTTATCTAAAATATAGGCAGTCAAATCACATTGGTGAAATGCAGTGCAATCAGCCTAGAAAGGGATTCAGGTGGAGAGATGGTCCGTTCAGGTAGGCTGGTGTGTTTTAGGGCTACATTTCCCCTTGCCCATATCAAAGAATGTGAAAGAAATAATGGAAGCCTCATCTGGAATATACCATAGACCAGATCATCTAGTCTAGGAACCTTGCTTGATAGGTGAGGAAATTGAGCATTTTAGTGACTAGCTCAAGGTTAGACAGCTAGTTAGTAGCCAAAATTGCACTAACACCAGTTTTTCTCACTCTTAACCCATACACTTGGTGAAGTGTCTCAAGCTGTGCTTTCCAGAGTCTTAATGCCACTTGAACCAATATTGCTTCCTTCTTTATGTGTACTTCCCTCCCCTTGCACACACATCCACCCTACCCCCTGCCAGTCAGCAACCTCAAACTCGGCCTCATGCATCCTGCTACTTGCCTCACCTCCCCTGCATGGTCCATTATTTGAGCTGGCAGGCTGAATCAGATTGACCCTCAGATGGGTTTTTTCTCCGGGATAAGCCATGTTGCAGACTGCCTGTCTGGTTATATTCATGAACTAAACCAGCGTGAGGCTGATGCCATCGTAAGGACCGAGGGCATTAGCTCTGTGAAGTTGCTGCCATATCCCAAAGGCAGAGTTGAACTAGATACTCCCTGGAGTGTAGCACTTATGGTTGTCAAATGAACCTCCTAGATGGCCCTTTTGCATTTAACTCGATATTTAAAATGACTTAACGGAAATGCTTAATTCACCGAAAGGGATGTTATGTTGGAAATGTATTAAGCAAAACCTAGTTGTATCAGTTCGTAGGCTGCATAAGTTCTTACATTCCAGAATCAGTCAATAATTATTAGCTATAAGCATTTTAGTCATACATGAATAGGGTTTGTATTTTCCCTATCTACATTTCTGCATAGGTTTTGTTGTTCTTGAATTACTGTTTTAAAAATGTTACTTCCTATGAAAGATACTCGGGAGCCATCATCTAATTTTCTACAGAGTACTTAATTTGGATAGCTGTATTAGTGCTCTTATAAGGGATCAAATCCTATATATGTAGCCTCTTTTTTTTTTCCTCTTCACTGAAATAGATGTTAGGATAACTGAGTAGTTTCTGTCCTTTAAATAATGCACTAAATACAATGCTCATGGACACCCCTTTCTCCTCTCATTTGATTTCGAGATACGGAGAATAAATGAGAGGCTCACTTGGGTTTTGCTGTCTTTTATGAAATCCAAGCCACTCTGGAGCTAACGAACGAGCAAGAAGCGCAGGAGGCCACCTTCGTGGGAGCAGCTCCCTTTCCCAAGCATCTCATCCTCTCTCCTCTGTCATCCCCAGGCGATGTGCCTGCATTTGTGTGTGTAGATTTATAGTTTATCTTTATCTATGGCTTCATCTGTAGGTAGCTATTATAGCTGCCTCGCCTGGATATTGTTTGGGCCTGATAGATCTGTCTGTAGTTCATCAAAGGGGAGCCGAGTGCCTAAAAGCCATCGGGTCCAGCTGAGGATGAAATACGAGCCATCAGCCTTGGTAATGGCTGTAAAATTTCATAATTACACGGCCTTTATTACATTGCATAATGATCCTGAAGCAGTATGGAACAATTAATTAAGATTTTCAACCGTGGCTCTTTCAGAAATTAAAAGGTGCTAGTAGCTGAGAAATGGGGATCTGTCTTGTCCTAAAAGCATTAGGGATGCTTAAGAAATACTTTCCCACACGCTTTCATTTTTTTTTTTTTTGTTAAGAGGAGCCTTTCCTAGTTAAGGGAACACACATTAGTGTACCGTGCCTATTAACAACTTTCCATTTCAACTTCACAACTGATGTTTTAAAAGGAACGGGAGTAAAGGAGAGTGCCGGGGATCTATATAACTCTCCAACTTCCTTTTTCCCTTCTTTGAAAAATTCTATTCAGCGTCCTGCTGTAGCCATTTATCACATTTATGGTTGTTCATCTCTACACATTAAATAAATGCAGGTTCTGAGATAGGGGGTCAGTTAACTGCCTACAATAGTCTACTGACCAAGGAGTTTTTCTTATACACTCTCTCATATCTTGAGGCATTAAAATTCTTTCAAGATCTCTACAGTTGTGACAGTCATTCCCAAAGGAAGACTTTACTGTTTCCATTTATTTCCTGTGAATATAGCATGTCACATCTAATATATGCCTTTTATTTACTTATATTTTTTATCATCTCATCTTCACACCCCATAAAGAGTAATTAAATTTGGTGCTGGTCTGTAAGAGCCACTAGGAAGTTGCTATATTTAAAACAAGTGAAAGGGGGAAAAATTACATACATGCACATGCATGTACCTGCACACATATAAAGGGTGAACCATTCTTGACTTTATTGTTTATGTCAAGGAAATTAGGAGGAAGATGATTGGGTCCAATCAAAACATTAATGGAAAGATAGTAAAATCAAGGCCGATATTTTTTCTGATGATGATTCTGAGCTGTTATCCCAAATTCATCCACGTACTTCATGAGAAACAGACACGCTTCAAGGAAGCATTATCAATGGTGTTGTCAATTTAAATGAGAGAGTATAAAAAAAGAAACCTCCCAAACTCATTGTGATCACACAGAACTCCTGGATGTTTGTTCACGTCAAGTATTATTGTTTTTAAATTGACAATCATCATATAACATTTTACGGATCTAAATATTTCATGGGAGACTAAAACTTCCCTTGGGCCTCCCCAATAATAAACTTTCAACAGAAAATTTGGAAAGGATTATGTGCTTCAAGGAGGAGCTGCTACTCAGAGTCAATTCTCTTGTTGAGGCATTTAGTCCCTTAATAGGAATTTTCTGATCTGCTGTCATTCTTGTTCACACACCGAGTGTCACTGCCTCTAAAACACTTGTCATTCTTTAATGGAAACAAAATAGTCATTGCAGCCAGAGCCGCAATGTCATTCCGCTACCCCTTGCTGTGTCGGCAATAGTGAAAATGACAGAGCGGCTCTCAGTAGGGGTAATTAAAATGTAAATATTGATATTTTATTATTTGAAATTACTTTCCAGTGCGGCATTTAATATCTCTCCATCTGTGCGGCTCTGTTTAGCGGTCACTTTAGTGCAGCTCTGGGATACCAAGCAGCGGCTTGATCCCCGTTATGTCAAAATGCTTGTTGCTGCTTAATTTTGATATCTAATTAAGTGGAAAAGTACAGTCCACACTGTAATCCATGGCATCTTAACCAGCTGCTTGGGTATATTTAGAATTAATCTCCACTATGGAATCATCCTAATGTATGCAATTAAGAGTCTGCCGATGGCTAATTAGGTGTATTAGAATCAGTCGGCTTTTTATGCCCCCCCCTTTCATTTTGGACTGTTGCAGACATAAGAGTCTCTGCCTCCAGAGGTATTCTTAATGCTACTCAAATCGAGTTAGGAAACAGTGCAACTTCTGAATAGAATCATCCATGGACAGTAACCTTCCTATTTTCCTTTGCTTATTTCCTTGACTCCACCTCATACAGGAATATCTGGGATTTTCTGCTTTTATTTGCAGGGTCTCAGAGCCCCAAGAAGGACTGGTCGTAGCAGAGGAGTAAGGTGGGATACAGAGATAAATACACTTTCCAACAGCTCAGAGCAGGAGGCTGTGAGGCAGAGCTGGGGTGCTCTTGTTCTTTCAGGGGGAGAGACATTATAGCATACGAGCTTTTTCCTGCAGCTACGTTTGCCTCTTTCATTCCACTTTGGAATGGAAGAGCTTCTCAGAGAATGACTGTAAGAGGCACAGGTTTGGTTTGTCTATCATGTATCCCTGGTCAATGTGACAGGCAGGCTCTTTCTAGTGATCATGATTCTGTATTTGTGTGACTGAGGAATTTTGAGAGCTGTGTTGTCTCCTGCCTTTGTTTTTGTTTTAACTTGGCCAGTTATCCAAATTGGGGACAGCATTATAGAAAGGAAGAAGGCAGGGCGGCGAGGAATGGAAGGGGTTGCCTCTGTTGTCAATGAGTAGATAACTGGTAGCCTCCCAGTGGAACCGATGCCAAGCCATAATGACTTAGCTCCTCTTGAGCCAGCAAACCCCAGCCATGAACTTGGGAGTAAATATTCGTAAACAGATCTTCATTAGCCACAGAAAAAATAGTGTGAGAGCCTGACTTTAAAGTGAACTCTCGGAGGTAGAAATTCAGAGAAGCTGTTTTTCCATTGCTGTCCAGAGTACAAATTATGTCCAAGTCTTTAAGCATAGATAGTGAGGATTTCTAATATTATGTGAATGTGAAGTTTCAGGGTCAGCTTGTTATAATTTCTTATCTGTGACATGGATCTCATGGATAACATATTTCTTGTACATACTTTCACGAATACATATGACACTTTGTTTTTAATGGCCCATGCTGTAAATCCTTTCACTTACATTTATGCAGACCTTTCTGATTTTTTTTCCCCTGCCTCTCCTCCTTTTAGGGCATATATTAGACACTGAGTTATAGTGTCTTTCTGTATTAAGAAAATCAAGAGCAGCACACCTGAAGGATTTTCTTTGCTTTTTTCTGCTTTGCTTGTAACTAGTAAAAGTGAGAAAAGGCAAGATACCAATATTAACTCCCTAAGCACTAAGCCTCTAATAATTAGTGCTCTTGTTGGAATTTATGTTTTATGTCAAGGGGCCAATTAGCTAAATTTGAAAAGATTTGAAGATAAGTTATTTAAAATCGGTAAAGATTTAAAATGATCCAGTAAAGTCATAAGTGATTTTTCTCTTCTAGCTCCCAGATAGAATCAGTTCTTGGTCACTTCTGTGAACGTACACAAGATAATCACAACTCTTTATTTTTTTGTGACTGGCAGCTAAATTCCTTTTTTGTTTTTAAATTTTAGGTGAACTCACATGAAATTACCCATGTTCTTCTAGTGTCTCTGTCTTTCTGTTTGTTAATGTATGTCAGTGTGGACTTCAAAAATGGGGACATTATATAGCAAGACTTCTGTGTACACAAGACCCCCTGAGCCTCATAGATAGTAGGTCTGCCTTCATTAATCCCAACTATGACCTTTTGTAGCTAGGCAAATCAGATTGGGGGGCATTGAGCACTTCTCTTTCCCAGCTAATTTTCTCTCTTTTTTAAATACTTCAGTAAGTTAATAGATAGGCCTACCTATTTGATCCACTGTCACTGATTCCTCATTATCCAATGTGGATAGACTCTTATAATATCATAATATTACACTGAGTTATATGTAACAGAAATGAAGTAGCCCTGGCTAAATTACTATTCATGATTATCTTTACTTGTTGAATATTACCAAGAGAAGCAGTATGAAGGTTTATGTGTAGGAAAATAAAACTCATAAAATTTTAAATTTTAAATATATTCAGGTTAGAAACAATGAAAAATCAAATGTAAGAAAGTATAAAGTAAAAAAAATACAAGTGCCAATAATTTGTTGTGGTTTTAGAAAATTTAATCAAAAATTATAGTAAGGGCTATCTTTTCAACTATTCTGATGAGTTTTAGGGCACATGTAATTCTTGCTGAAATTTGGCATCCTTTAGTAATAGTTGATTGGTTTGGTTATTGAATTATTTTTAAAAACAAATTTTTGAGTCTAAAATTTACTTTAGCAAAATTCATCTTCTTGTGTTTCTCCCTACATCTCTATTTTAAGTGGAAAATTATGGTCTCTCATGAACATAATTTGTTTGCTCATAAATATATAGTTTCTGTTGAATATGTACAAGAAATGGAAAATCAAAGCTTATACCAGATTCATGTGAAATTGCTCCTAATTTATTTAAAAAAATATTTTTGGCTCTTTATTGATTTCCTTAAGGTATTACCTGTTTTCTTTTAGTCATTAAGAGACCCTGCTTTACTTGTCCAGAAGGGTTGCACAGGGCTTTATCTGTAATTGTGCTGATGCCTGCATCAGGTGGAAACAATTCTTCCTCAAAATTATTTTGTAAGAATGGACATACAAACTAGTTTGACAAACCTGAAACATGTCTAAATGGTATTTAAATTACATTAGGTATTCAGACACTATGAAAAGTCATAACCCCAAAATACCATCTTCACTGTTAGTAAATATCCAATTCGCTGATTCAAAATGGGAAGGCCTCTCATTCACTAAGTTCTGTTCAAAGGCTGTACTGTTGCAAATACTTCTGACAAGTGGGTATTTACTTAGTGAAGATCTATTGCTCTAAAATGAACTGAGAGGGCAATGCTTAATGAATGCATTTTTATTGCTGCCGTCTCTGCTGAAAGCCTTCAGGAAGAGGAAACTGATAATGATTTTTTTTTTAAACAGCATTTCTCAATATGCTATTTTTTTCAAACTGTGGAAAATGTTCTTGTGAGTAGTTTTTACTTGGGCTTTACAAAAAACAGATTTGGAATTCCCTAGAAATTTATGCAAAAAAGAATAGGCATATGATATTTTATTCCTGTTCCTGGAAAGAAGCATTGAGCATTTGTTTTCATCTCTGTCATGATTAGGTTCAGATTTCAGAGGTTTAACATCTTAGTTATAGAAAATAAATGCATACATTGTCCAAATAATTATACAACTGGGATAAAGTAGATAAATTAATTACAGATACTCGTAAATAAATTTAAAAAGTCATTGGGACATTATCATTAAGTCTGTTGTGAATGCTTGTTTATAAATATAAGTAGTTAGTCAACAGAATTAAAATGTCAACTTTAATTTACAATTAAAGAGGGACTAGCTAAGGTTAAGAAATATAGGCAGGACTTTATTAAGGTTAAAAGGCTCCAAATAAAATTCTATATGCTCTATAGGCAGTTTTAAACAAAAACATTCACATTTTCTCAGTGCCTTAATAAACATTCATGATTAATGAAAAAGCATTAGACATTTTTTTTTGTTATATGTTCTTATCTATTTTGTATGAATGGGACTGATTTCCAGAAAGGGCTCTTTGTTCCTAATCACCCGTTTTTTTTGAAAATCATTCAGTAAAGTTTAAAGGACTTACCCATTTGTTCATTTAGTAGATATTTACTGAGCACCTACTATGTCCCAGGCCCAGTTGCAGGTGCTAGAGCAACAACATTGAAGAGGTGTACCCTCTAAAAAACTCATAAGACATGGTAAGAAGGATATGGATACATCCATCACATTCACTCCCTGACCTCACCTGTCACCTATGCTCAGATCTATGTGGTTTTTCGTGTCACTTTTCTATTTTACAACTGATCCTACATGCTACAGAATAGCAATAATGATGATTATAAAAATGGAAACCAGTGTGTACATTTGTGAATGATTTCAGACATAAAAGAGAAGACTTGGTGGTAGGTCAATGAAGAGCTAAGAGTAAGGTGGTGGTACGGTTAATTGGGTACAGCCATAGTGGAGCTGTGGGTCTTGGCATTGGGATTAGGAAAATGAGCTCAGTGTTCAATATGTTAGGCCCTCCACAGAGGAAATATTAGAGGAGGATTTTTTTTTTCAGGAAAGGAAGAAAAGGGACAAATAGTGAAAGAAATTTTGTATTGTGCCAGAGAGTTTAAGTTTTGTCCTGTAAGATATATGGAAGCTAAGAAAGCATTTTGGTCAGTGGATGGCACTTAGATTTTATATTTTTAAAATGGCTTGAATAGCCATGGGTAGGATACAAGAAAGAAAGAGCAGATATAAGGATATTTGATAAAAGAGGATATTAAAATTAACTTCAAAGTGATGATGTTTACAACCAAGTTCCAATCCTTCCTCCTCCAGGTACACACAGATACATACACAAACACATGTGTACTTGGATCTGTCCTTGTGTGGTAGCACCTATTTTCTTTTCTTCATTATAGGCTAATCGACTTTGACTTAATTGTAAAATCTCAGAAGGCAAGGATTATATTGTACTCATTTTGTATATCCTAATTGCACACCAGTTATAATAGATGTCCTCAGGTCAGTTGATTTGAATTTCATTACAGTAGAAACACTAGAAATCTAGTAATTCAGGGCTGGAACACACCTTCAGGAACATCTTTTCCATCTTTTACATTTACAGGTGATAAAGCAGGAACCAGAGAAGTTGAGTCATGCCTCCAAGTCTCACAGTTACTTAGTAGCAGACATGGAGCCAGTTCTAGGTCCATTCTACCCCCAGTTTAGTGACCTCTATTGGGAGGGGGGCTCACCATAACCCAGACAACTTTGGGCTTTGGAGAGTCATTCTCAGTTTGTTATCTGAATCTGAAACTGTTGGAACTGGAAGATTCTTCAGAGAGTCTCGTTCATTTTTCATGTTTGACAGATGAGGAGGTCAAGTGGGGTCTGCCTTAGCTTTCTAGGGCTGGTATAACAAAGTACCTCACAAACTGGGTGGATTAAGCAGCAGAGATATATTTTCTCACTCTTCTGGAGGGTGGAAAGCCAAGATCAGAGTATCATTGGGCTTGGTTCTTGGGAGGGCCATGAGGGAGCACTTGTTCCAGACCTCTTTCCTACCTTCTGGTATCTTCAAGCATCCCCTGGCTCTTACATGTTATTCTCCCTTAAGTGTTTAAATCATCTTCCTTCTGTACAATCCATTTCTGTGTCCAAACTTACCCCTTTTTACAATGATACAGTCAGATTAGGGCACACTTAATGGCCTTATCATAACTCAAAAGACTATTTTCAAAGGTCATTGGATGTACTTGGATTCAAATTTCCACTATTTTAATTTTTTTTTTGAGTGGGGGTACAATTCATAAGATGGCCTAGTTAATACTATTGGTTATAGCCACATGGGGACTTCTTGGGAATTTCCTGAAGAGAGCAGTATCCACATATCAGATATTCTTGGTTTTCAGTGGCTAGTAGTTAATGCTCTGTAATAGCCTCTGATACTTCTTGACCTGATCCTACTAGTCATGGGCTAGATCAAGTCCAATTCAAGCACAGATTCTTTTTCTTTAAATATGAAATGGGATTTCAAAATGGTGCTCTTCCCTCCTCAACATCCATCAAATCCCAAAGAGACACCAACAATGCCATTTTATAAGAAAAAAATGTTAAGAGTCCTATATTATATCAGACTACTTTCTTTTTCCTTGATAGAAAAAAACAAATTTTGGACACATGAAAAGGGAGAGCTTTCTAGGCAGAACTTTCTTGTTTTCAAGTAATCAAAGCAAAGATCATAGGAAAAGAAAGCTACTGATTTCTCACCTTTAAGGCAGCTTAGCCCATACTAATCTCCAGGACCCTCAACAATTTTTCTTTCTCCTTGATTAAAAGAGGACACAAGAAGTTAAGTTGAGGCCAGGTAAGAAGACGTTTGGGAAAAGATAAGGGAATTATTTCAGTTCCTCTGTAGTCATTCAGAAGTGATTAAAGGTAAGGAAAGGAAAGTAAGGGTAAGAAAAGACTTCCGGAAAGTACCTGCACACTCCTCCTGGCCATCTTTTACGTTCTTGTTCATCTGCCCCATCAGTGCTTTCTTCAAGGCAGTCAGGCAGTTGTTAAAAAGTCACCAACTGGTAGGGAAAACAAACAAAAACAACTCTTGTCATCAGGTTGAGAGATTCCTGTTTTGCTCTATGGGCTATTTCTCTTTAGTTACTGGTATGGTTTTAATTTTTATAGCAAGCTGGACTAGAAAACAAGGAAAAATTGCAGAAGAAAATCCACTGGGTCAGGGGGACATGTTTTCCATTTCTGTGCCACAAGTTAGCTCATAGTTAACTCATTAGGCTGTCATATAGTCACTATGAGTAGTGAGTGGTCAACTTCACCTGCACTCACAATTAATAGTGGTAGTTCTGTCTCGTGCTGACAGATATCACCTTTGAAATTCCAGTCTCTTCTCCTTCTTTAGTTGATCACAACTACCCAGATCGTTTGCTCTCTGTTATTAATGTAGTCAGTTCTGCCTCACATAAATGTGTGTGTGTGTGTGTGTGTGTGAATACAGTAATATTTTAATGTAAATTCTACCTTTCAGAAACCACAAATGAAAAGTGGGTTCATTTGTCCCGTGGAACCACTTTTTTAACATAGTGGTTTCATAAAGTCTCTGTGAAACCTACTTGATAGTATAAAAACAAAGCCACAAAAACATACTTCTTACAATGTCCGAATGATCAGATTAGACAGAAAGGGAGGTCTTCCCATTTTTGTCAGTTATGTTCACACATTATCCATGCCAGTTGTGATTGAATTTAAATTATTGAAATGTAGATTATGATCAGACCCAAAGAATAAAAATTCAGGAGTGGTATTATAGCCATTGTTATCTAATGCCCCAAAAATCTAATATAGAGCTAATCATTACCATCCCTTTTAAAGAAAAAAAAATTTAACAAAATGCCTCTGATAGCACCCCATAGATGTTCCAGCTTTCACTTGGGCAGTTAACCATCTGTAGTTGCTTCTCGCAACCTTGTGGTCAATTCCAGTTTGTGAAATACACAAACATGCATGCGTGCCCACACATATACATATAAAATCTCTAGGATCCAGGGCTGTGTGTTTTCTGAATCATATGTGAAAAGAGCAACTGGCTTAAAAATAGACTAAGTTTATATCTAACAAGGGTTGCACATCTGGGTTTTTATAGGTAGCTAAGATTAAACCATAGTGCCAGCGTTATCCTTTTCATCCCTAGTTCTTGGAAACATTAGGTTTATTGTATGAAAGAGAGAGAATCTCGCCAATGCCACATTGTGCAGTCATCTCTAAATAAACTTTGTTTGCAATCTCAGTGTGTCACTGCGGCACAATTACAATTCTAGCACGCTATGTTATTTGTTGAGAAGCGTCAATTTTTTGGGGGAACAGAGAAAGTACAGTTCAAAAACTGTGAGCAGGCAAATCGATGCCATGATTAACTGATATTAACAGACACTCTGAAGATTTAAAATGCTTGCTCTGTGTTTCAAGAAAGCAGCTAAGAAAAAAAATGCCTAGCAGGGGTTAAACCCAAATGCCTGCACTGCAGCCTATTTCTGTCAACACTCCGTTCAGGAAATAAACATTTATGCTTTCTGAAATGAAAGTGTATTTTTGAAGACTAGCCGTCAGATATTTTTTGCCCTTCACACTTTCAGATGCTTAGCCTTTTTTGTAAGTTGACTGCAAAGTGCATCAGTTTGCCAGTCTGAAAAAAAAAATGTGCTTGATGAGTGCCCATGGCACCACTGTCAACCTCCGAAGTTTCTTGCAGAAGAAGGCAAGAGAGTTGGCACAAAGCATGCTTTCTTCAAGCCTGTTACCTCAGGGGTACCTGCCTCTTGAGAAGCTTTTCAATCCTTCCAAATGATGTTATTCCCAACTGTCATCTGGTTTATTTGGAGCACACTGTGTTGCAGATAAACATGCTATTTAACTGTGGGTCAAGGTAGCGAGTCGTTCTGCTAAGCAAAATGCCCGAGATACATTAAATGGCACTGATTCCCGGACAGAAATGAAGAGAGATCAGAGTTGTCAGCGATATACAAGGAATGGGCTATAGCCAGTGAAGAAAAACAAAATGTGCCAGGGTATCAGTGTATTTTAAAAAGCTGTAATACGGCTGAACATTTAAAACTATAACCTGTCACACACCAAGGATTAAGATCTCCGGGTGTAGAAAACATGAAGTTCAAATGACACAACTGCAAAGCATATTTTATTTCACTTGGGAAAGAGGTTTCTCTCCAAAGATAACTAAATGTAATAGATGATGAGGACCTCTAACTTGTAGCCCGATAGCTATAAAACACCATTAAACACCTGGTAAAAGCACAAACAGGTAATGATCATTAGGATACAAGTACACAAGGCAACAGAGCCATCAGGTATTAGAAGATTCCTTGGACTCACTTTATTAAAACATTCATTCTCATTTAGGTGTTGGTTATTTAGGTTTTGAGACTTTGCTCATCCATATGGACTCACGGATAAGAAGTGTAGCTAGCAATTCTCAATTCAGGTAAAAGAATTTTATGGAATTAAAATAAAATCTCTGTTAGGTATTTGCCCTCTTTACTGACCATAGGAATGTGACTGTCTCATAATGAGGTGGTGTAACTGCTACTCAGGCATTTGTGCAGGAAAGCTCTTTGTGCCACCTTTGCCTTGCAGATTGCAGAGTTGTTATATAAAGGGTTAAAAATTTGAGACAGCTATTTAGATATACCATGAAGAAGTAGAAAAGTCCAGACTTTTATTTTATTTTGCAAAGCATAGTTCCTCTTTTTCCTGAGCTTTTGCCAAAATTACACTTCCTTGAATCCACTCAGAGAGGAGGATATTGAGCAAGTAAACTTGTCATCTCTCTTATGCTATAACCATCTCCCCATGCTTCCCAACCAAATTTTTTTTTAAAAAGTACCTTTTCATTATCTTTTTTCCTTCTCTTTATTTCATAGAGAAGTGAAATGAAAAGTTAGGTTTGCAAGAGGTATGAAACACACACGCACATGTACAAACACACAAATCATCAGCATCGAAAAAGTAAATTTCAGGATCAACCTAAAAAAAATGAAATTTTATTGCTTTTTACTTAATTAAACCCCAAAGAAATGTGTGAAACATTGTTGCGGCTGAAAAATTGTTAATTTGTAAATCACAGGGACAAAGGGGCCCCAGTGCAACTTTAAAGTTTCAGTGCACGTAAATGTCGATAGCGTGCCTTCTCCATCATCAGCACTAAATTCACATTGATGCCTCTTTTCTTCTCTGTATTGATCCTTCCATGAGAACGTAGATTTGTATCTGTTAATTAATGCGTCCTGAAACAGCGTTTGTATTAATCAGGCAGATAAGAAAAATTGGATGCCTGCACCCCCCTGACAACCGTAAAAGTGCTGGCCCTGATAAAATCGTGGATGGACCTCAATAAAAAAGTTCCTCCTTCCACTCAATAAACTAATCATCCTGCTTTTAATTATTCGGCAGAAAGATGTGTGGAGATTGGAGAATGTGTAAATCTATTTACTAACAGCAGTGTCTGGGAGGGAGAATTGGGCTGTCACAGGAAGGTGCTGCGGGCTACGCTCTCTGTCCATCTGCTACTGCAGAAAACTGCTGCTTAGGAGCATGAAAGACGGGAGAAAACCAAGGCAAATTGAAAAACCCTTTCCTTTTTTGATCTTAACTTCCCAAATGATAATTTGTTTTAGTTGTTGATATAATTTACCAAAATATCCCTACTTAGTATCTTTTCCAGAGTTAGATATCATTATCTGCACTGCACTTTATTTATTTATTTTTTCTTCTAGATCAGAGGAGATAGAAAGAAAAAGAAAAAAGAAATAGTGCATGTTTTTTGTTAGTTAGTTTTGTGAGTATAACATTCCCCAGATTGTAAGCACCTGGAGGTGCTATTTATGAGGTTATATCATTGTTTTTTTCTCTTTTGAATCTTCTTTTTAAAATGTTATCAATTATATGTCCAGTTCTAAGAGGATATTTATTAATTTAACCCTAAATTGCAATGATAAGAAAAAAAGAGATCTGGAAAAAGAAAACTTGCAAAGCCAGACAAAAATGAGCTCTGTCCTACAACATGTAAGCTCCTTGTCAGTGAAAACAATGATTTTCACACTTGCATAAAGACTCCTTTAGAAAAGTGGACTAACCCCTTTCCATGATTTTATGAAGCACTTATAGTTAGTGTTTTCACCAATAGGTCAGGAAATCATTCCCTGTTCTTTATTGTGCTGTAGCTTTTGGCATCATATGGAATAGGAACAATCTGATATGAATAAAAATGACAGCAACAATGACCCGAAGCAGGAGCCTAAAAAAGCTTGGGTGTAAGTGGATGTTTATAATTTCTGTAATATTTGAGTAATAACATCTGGAAAAGGAGTAAAATTAGATTTCTTAATTTGCATTATTAAAAATACCCTCTCCACCTTAGTGGAATTACTAATGGCAGGACCATGTATTATGGTGCTGTTGTTCTCAAAAAACATATGGGGGTAGCTGGTCATCCTTGGAGTTCCTAGAGATACCCTTGCAATGAACCTTTGCATTTTAAAGACTCTAGAAAAAGCATCTAATGGTTCAGATATCATTAAGACTTCATTTTAGAATATAGACCTAGATCTTGTGAGATACGACTATACGTATATGTTCTCCAGAGTATGCTTAATTGTACTACTTAATCTTTTATTATTGATCAACATTTTTTTTTATTTTAAATTTTTACATTTGTTTTTTTCAAGATTAGAAGAGACTTTGTGCTTGTGTGAATGAAGCCCAGATTTCTAGTGAAGAACTGAAGCAGTCAACCATATATTTCAGATAAAAATAATATATACTATAGCAAAAGTTATCAAATACATGGTATAAATGATTATCTGGATGGATATTGTATTTCCCACATGTAAAAATTAAGGTACAAGCTAATTGACCTGCTCAAGGTGAAACAGTTATTACCAAAGTAGAGCCAATATTTCCAATCCGTATCTTTCTTTCATTTCTTTTCTACCAAACCCTAATATGTTTATATTTAACTTTTAAAATAACTGAACTTGAGTAAAAATTGTGACTTTTTTACTTGGTGAAGAAGCCAAGCTGCTACGTATTCTTTATTTTATACCACTAGTTGCCATTTTAAAAATAAATTTATATTAAGTATCATTGGGGACAAATTATTCAATTGAGAAGGCTTGTCTAGTTGTAACTCCTCATTCACTATCATTACTGAGAAATGTTTTCAAGTTGCAGTCTACTGTGTGGCCCACCCTGTTTTCCTTTTTGTTGTTGTTTCTGGTTTTTTTTTAATTATTATTTTGACTTTTATATTGTTTATCAATATCAGTTTTTAAAAAGTATGTAGCTAAAAATCTGACTTCCCATAATACATTCCTAAAACCTTCACCAGTAATAAGCAATAAGGATTACATGGTATTTTTTTGATAAATAAAATTTTAAAATGTAGACCTTTATTTCATTTCCCTCAGCTGAGTCTATAAAACCTATAAAAACACCAACCAATCGAAGCTGGTTTGTAACTTTTACTTTGCTGTTCACAGAGTGATCAGGGGAAAATTTTAAGAGCTTCTAATCAAGGTTCAGCATCATTGTGAGCTCCAGTGCAGAAGCTGACTACCATATGAAACTAATGTTGCATTATGAAATTATGGCTTTAAAGTAACTTGATCTGCTCATCTTTTCATGCAGGCTTCTCCACACTGTCCCTGGCGGACCAGATGAGCCTTCTGCAGAGTGCTTGGATGGAAATTTTGATCCTTGGTGTCGTATACCGATCTCTTTCATTTGAGGACGAACTTGTCTATGCAGACGATTATATAATGGACGAAGACCAGTCCAAATTAGCAGGCCTTCTTGACCTAAATAATGCTATCCTGCAGCTGGTAAAGAAATACAAGAGCATGAAGCTGGAGAAAGAAGAATTCGTCACCCTCAAAGCTATAGCTCTTGCTAATTCAGGTTGGCATATTGACATGGTCATTGCTTCATTTTTTAATATGTCATTTTTACCCCCTTCCCTTAACTTCATCAGGGATTTGTTAGACCTAGTTTGTAAATTCTGTATGAGTCAGCAAAATTATAATCAGTGTAGCTTCCAAGAATAGTTAGAAATGAGAAAAATACACTTAAAAGGAATTATTTTTATTTTCCTTGCTTATTGAAAGCTGTGAAACTTTAACCACCTAATATACTTACTGATTTAGATCATAGCAGAGCGAAAGCTCTGGTATGAGCAACATAAGTAGATGCTCTGGGGACAAAATTAGCTCTGCTGTTGTTCATAGACTAGTCCATGTAAACGAATTGTGGAGCCAAACAAACCACTTTCTCTCAAAAATACACATTTTTACAATAGGGATAATGCTTTTATTGTTGCTTCTAATTTTAGTTATCAAACAAAACTCCATTTCTTACATTCTGAAATCCTCTAAAAGTCAAATGCTGCTGAAGAAGTATGTCCCTCAAAGGTCCCACCTGGGCAGCAAGGGTTAAGAATTATGGGGATAAATGTTCCTTCCATTTGAACTGAAACGTGCTAAAATAGGGAGCAACTCTGATAAGTAAAAATCGTTGGTGCTTTGTTGTTTTTTCCTTTGTGCCTCTTCTAATGCTTTATTGTGGTCTTAAGTCTCTTTTAGCATTTGCATAAAGTTCAGGATAGATCCCCCCTTAATGACGTGCCGATCATTAGATACCTGTGTGTCAATAACATGCTCTGATGCTATGTACCATTGACAGTCACACCGTGCCCCTCCATCTGCTTTTGTTTTGACCCTATCTTTGAACTTTATCTTGGTTGCCGGCCAGTAGTTTTCCCTTTAATTACAAGAAGGAAACTGTCAATAAAATCTGTTAAATGGGATGCAATGAGTGGCTTGAATGGGCGGATGGCTATTTGTTCAAATTCTGCAGCATTCAAGGTATTGACAGTTTGTTTTCTGGGGCCATATGTGACGATCAATCTCAGGCTGGGCTCAGCCGCGCTGAAAAATGAAAAACCAGATTGCTTTTGCTTACTTGTGGATGACGACTTTGTGATTTGGCACGGTCCTAGTGAGATGAGACCTTCTGCCCAAATTGCCCCCATGAGAGCTAGGGACGCGTGACTGTTTTTAGAAATAATTTTTAATTGATTTTGTAATTAACAGTTCATCTACAATATTGATGCATAAATCCTTGGACTGATAGGAGGGAAATTGTTTTCAACAATGAAGTTGTACTTTCCTATTTGTCTTCATAATGGAGTTTAGCATCGCACAGTTTTAATTGGGAATATAACCCCCTTCCTTACCACACTGTTCACCCCTCTTCTCCCACTCCTCTGTGAAACTATAAAATATGATTCTTTATGACAAATGGTTTATTGTCATAAACCCTCAGGAACCCTCTGCCTTGCTTGTGAGAAGGTAAAAGTGGGAGATGGGATAGAAGTTTTCTGGAAATTTATTAGTTTGTACAAACTTCACAGATGGATCTCTCATATTTAGGTGAAAGATTTTATAGCATTGCTTGGGGAGGCATTTTTATTTGGTAATAATGAAACAATTCTCATTTGAAACAATTAATTGGTCAATTGTTTTTAAAATAGAGTAAGTATGTTTTACATGTTTTATATTTCAAATTGCTTTTTAAAATTATTAGCTAATTGTGAATGCTGAGCAATGCTAAAGCTTTATCATAAAAATTGCTAAAAGTTTATAATTTTAGATGTTAGATGTATGCTTTATGGCTAAGTATTATAATTTAGAGTACCTTAATTAGTAGCAGCATTTATGTCTCTGTTGCTTAGAAATATAGTCATTAATATTGTTGATATATAAATGTTCTAATCCCACATACTCTGCTGTTGGGGGAAGAAGTGACCTACTTTACAACAGTGACTGGTGATTAGACTTTATTTAAAGAACTTGTTAGTTTATTTTTCTGTTTAAAGCCAGAAATATTTATTTACCAAGCTTTTCTGTTTCTCCTATTATCATATTTGCTTTGCAGGAAATTTCTGCATGGCACAAATTTTTTCTGCAAGTGATTCTAACCCTTTTTTATTTTTAGCCTCTTAATACCAAGAAAATTAATTGAACCAAACTCCATACTAAAGAAGACGTGATTAAGGACTATAAAAACTATTTTAACCTCTACATTGTCCCACCTTTCCTGTGCTGTAAACTTTTGTTCACCATCTAACACACAAGCACCACATTTTTAGTTTGGGGAAAACAACTCAAAAATCCTTTTTTCTTTTTCTTTTTACATTGCTGTCAATGTAAATCTATTTTATTTCAGTTTTTTAGTCATAAAATTATAGGTTTGTCTAGATTAGAACCAGTGTAAGTTTCTTTAACTACTCATGAACACATCAGTATGAAAATATTTTAATACTTTTCATAAATATCCTAAAAAACTCCTAGATTTGCTTTTAGTATTTAGGAATTTCAAATGAATATAAATGACGTTTTATGCAAAAAATCCCTAATGTTATTTATGTAAGTATTTTAGCTTTCCCTGTATAGCTATGTGTTAATAACCAATGTCCAATTTATCTAGATTTCATGTTATTTTAAACATGTGTCTTCATTAAAAAATTATAAATATTATGCTTGGGAAATAAGGCACTTGACCTCCTATAATGACTGTCATATTTTTTGTGGTGGTGTTTCTGTCGTATGTGAATTCAGGAAAACATGACACCAGAACAACATTGGTAGTATATTGCCTATCTTCAAGTACATGGCTCAGAATAGCACCATGATGAACTAATACTGCAATTCTTACATACATGTATTTGAAAATCCTAAATAATTATTTCAATTACTTTTGAACATAACAAATTTATAGACTCATATAAGCTGTGTTTTCTCTTATCTTTGAGTATTAACATTGAGAAATTAATTATTGCACCCATGATGCAGCTCTGTGGGATCAAATTTAAAAAGAAAAATCTAGGTCACAATTTTAACATGGTAATTTGTAGATTCCAGTCTTCTCATGCATGCACCATGAGGTTAGACTGATCTCTCGAATTGTTTCCATTTGGGGGAATTCTATGATTTTATGATGAATTTTATCTTTGTATTGGAGAATATTGTGAAATATTGTTATAAGCATTTTGGGTAAGGTTATGCCACAGGATTCTATTCTCTTGATTGATTCCATTGATTCATATACCTATGAATTTGTTTGAAAGTGCTATCACTGGTCCCAATGTAATATACTCATTTTCACATAGTGGAAGATGAAAGGAGTCTAAAAATTATGAATCACCTTAGGTCTGATTATTCTCTTTTGTTCAAGTCACAAGACCTTTATACTTCATAGTTGCCACTCACATTTTAACTTTTGTCACCCTTGTCCTGTCCCCAGTCTGAAAACAGGTGAGTTCATTCCTTTCAAAAATAAGTATTTTTAAAGTTAGGGATTTTTTTTTTAACTTCTACACGGTATTTCTGGAAGGATAGCACCTAATGATACACAGCTAAAATTAATACTTTGGTCATCAACTTCAAATCCTACATAATTATAACAACCTCATAATGGCAATATGAGAATAATGGCAAGAAAAAAAATGTACATGTTCTTAGCTGATTTTACTATAAGTTGAAATAATTTTTTCTTTTATATTCTGGAGATGATTTTATCTAATGTCCAAGATATTATTTTTTTATAGAATCTTTCTGTAGCCATTTTTTTCTTTAATTCTCTTTTGGTTAATCTCATTTGATTCCTACAACATACCCATGCTGTAGACATGTCTAAATCATTTTACAGATATCTGAAGTGAGCTGATAAAGAAGTATGGTCTCTGTGAAGCAGAGAGTTGGATCTTCTGTCCCTTGCTATCTAGTGAGCTATTTGTATTTCATAAATAATTATGTATTATATCTTTAAAAGGCTCAGTGTAGAATACTAGAGCCATTGTAATTTCATATTCAAGAACCTAAATTAACATTTTTATATTTAGTTAAGAATTGTGTGCCTTCTTCTTTTATTTTGCTGTCTTTTTGAATTTAAGTTACAATTGTTCTTCAGTATCTGGAAAAATTGGTTCCAGGACCTCTCTGCCCACCCATGGACTCCAAAATACACAGTTTCAAGTCCCTTATACAAGATGGCAGCACTTGCATATAACCTATGTACACCTCCTGTATACTTTAAATCATCTCTAGATTACTTATAATACCTAATACAATGCAAATGCTAAATAAATAATTATTATATTGTGTAGGGAATAATAGCAAGAAAAAAATCCGTACATGTTCAGAACAAACACAGTTTATCTTTTTGGATATTTTCTATCCATGGTTGGTTGAATCTATGGATCTATATTCCTCAGATAGGGAGAGCTGACACCTATAAAACCACCCAGGAAAATGACAAACTGAATTTAAGAGGAAATGCTTACCATGTGATTTTTAGTGTCTTGTGGTAAATGAGCATGGTAGGTAGATCTTTTACCCAGACTAAAAAGTAGTTCATGCTAAATAAGAGATAAGAAATCAAAATTATAATTTTCTACCTTCTAGTCTACATTTTTAAACAGAAATCTAACATTGCTTCTCAGGTTAATTATATTTCAGATGATATATTTGAAAAGTATTTTTAATGCAACCTTTAATTTTCATATATATTATGATATTGCAAAATTTTAAGCAAAACAAAAAAATAGTTCTTAAATATACTTTTTTAATGCTTTGTGATTACTGTGCCTTGGCACAGTATAAAACATATTTGCTGCAAAAATATCTGTATTTTCAACCTGAGTAGTAGCAAACAAAATACTCTGAAGTTGCTTTACTTTGAGGTTTTCAGTGACTATAACGTCAGTTTCATTTATGGGTCTAAGACAAAGAGCAATCTATTACAAAACTTAATTAGCATGATGCAGATCATGTTTGATGCCATGGAAGGTTGAAGTATCCATCAACCAAGTTGACGTCAACATTCGCTTATCCACTAAAATTATCTTTAACACTTCTACTAAATGGAGTTAGAAAACTCCTGGCAAAGTTTTAAGAGATGGGGGCTGGGAGATACATGGGAAGGCCTTAAGCAATTGTAGGGAAATAGAGAAGACCTAGCAGAGAAATCCCATTATACAAGGTAAAGGTAACAATGATAACGGTAATCTGGGATTTGTGAGGGGAAGCCTGGAGGAAAGAAACTATAACCATGGAGTTTTTCTGTGGTTCAGTGTTTCCTATAAATACAGTAAGAGTAATTTGTGGGTTTTCGTACATGTAGCAGAAGCTGACTTTTTAACCAGGGCATGGAATGAGGAGAACAGTCCTTTTGAAAAAAATAAATGGGCCTTAATGGAAAACTGTGTAATTGAAAGCTCTAATCTTCTTATCATAGTTGAGGATAAAATTAGAATTATTGTTATTATTTCCAATATTAGCATCATAAATTCTCTGGTTTGTAAAAGACCTAAAATATTTCTTTTTATCCAACTTTCTTCTTGGTATATAAACAGCTTCTTTGGTATTTTTGTACATGTTTCTACAGTCTATGGATTTCCTATAAAGAAATTGCTTTCTAGAAGAGACCACCCCATCAGAAGTTTCTCATTCCCTCTCCTATCTCTCTCACCATTTTAATGCAAAAGAAGACACACACAAAAATGCATGATTCAATATGTTTTTTAGCTTCTTATGCTAATAATAAATCACTACAACTTGAGGGTTTTAAACAATATACATTTATTCTCTTACAGTTCTGAAGGTTAGATGTCTAAAATCAGCTTCACTAGGTCTCCGACAGGTATAGAAGGGCTACCTTCCCTGGGGAGGCTCCAGGGTTTAGGCTGTTCCCTTGCCTTCTCTAGCTTATACAGCCACATCCATGGAGTTTCTTGGCTCCTGGCAGCTTCCTCTGTCTTTGAAGCTGTTGCTGTAGCATTTCAACTCAGTTGTGAGTAACACCGCCTTCTTCTTCCCTCCTTTGCTTTCATTGAGGGGCCTAGGATTATCTCCTGTATCAATACACAATAGGCCCTCAATCACATGTGTAAAGTTCCTTTTGCCTTGAATGCTAAAATCCACAGGTTTCACAGAGAGTAGGACCTGGTTATCTTTGGAGCCATTTTTCAGTCTATTACAATGAATACAGGGTTCAAGAAGTAAAGCTTTGTAACGTATCCCTCCTGTCCCAATCCCAGCCTCCATGACTCAACCTCCTTTCTTCCACAAAAGTAATTTTTCCACTTTTTACAAAAAAAAGTACCAAATATAACATATGGATTAAAAATAGGGAGAATGGATTCTAGGAAAATGGCAGTGGTGGCAGCAAAAATTTTTTTCATATCTCTCTCTCTCTCTCTCTCTCTCTCTCTCTCTCTCTCTCACATAAAAAATAAACATTTTTGTGGAAAGTCCTATCCTGACTTTCATAGTTATCACTCCTTGTGTTTCATCACCTTATTACTAAATGTGAACATATCCTTAGGTATATAGTTTAGTCTTGTCCATTAAAACTTTTATGTGTACACACACACATTTTATTTTCTTATGCAATACTAAGTACTAAACCCAGGGATACCCTACCACTAAGCTACATCTCCATTTTTTATTTTTTATTTTTAGACAGAGTCTCCCTAAATGAGCTTGTCTAGTTCGGAGCTTGCAATCCTCCTGCCTCAGCCTCCAGAGTAGTTGGGATTACAGACATGGGCCACTATATCTGGCTTTAAAAAATAAATATGGATGGATTTTCAGGTTTCTATATCTAAATCTACAAGTTTCTCCTTCATTTTTGTTTTATCTACTAAACAAGCCATAGCATTTGACAGTCTAGATTTTGAAGATTTCAGTTCATTGTGTTTTTCTGCTTTTTGCATTTTGTACAAATTGGTAACTGGACTCAGAGACTAACTCAGACCCAGATTCTATCCCGATGTCACCTGAAGCTGGTGTGTTGTTCATTGGGAAGTACATACTGTCTGGGATGTTAGCAGCTGTGGATGTTCATTACCTGAATTCATTGGGGATTGTACAATGGTGATTTGTAATTTTGTAACCGGTTTTCATTCAGTTACCGGTGAAATAGTTTAGGAAGAGTAGTACAAATGTTTGATTCTTTTTCCTTCTTTACCAGTTTTCAGAATTAAAAAAAAAATTGCTTTCTTCTTAATATAATGATAAATACATATCCAATATATTTAATGGACTTCAATAAATTATAATTATAACCCTTTTTGAAATTCAGGTTATTCCATTTTTGTTCAGTGGAAACCTTTTCAGGTTGGCTTCTGAAATCTTTTTTAGATTGATCTTGTAGTTATAAATAGTATTCATGCCATTTGGTATGACAAGATGTTTCATATTCATTTTAAAGATTTCCTGAACACAGCCTAGAATCAGATTCTAGGTGTACCCCTGGGTGCTAGGGGTACATTCTGGGTGGACTGTCCTTGCTAGGTCCTTTCCATGAACAAAGTAGGAATACAGATCCACTAAGCATGTGTGTATGTGTGTGTGCATGTGCGCATGTGCACATCTTAGGGATACTTCATCACCTATTTCTGCTGTAAACGTCATAAATTTCTAGATTTGCCATATAGTTGCTCTGTTTTATTGTCATTTTATATGCACATTTGGAGAGATTTTAAAAAATTGCTGCTCCTATCACCAGTTTACTAGAATCCCATCTACCTATTTTTCACCAAAATTTTATGACAAATATCTTTTTTCTCTAAATTTAGGGGCAACTCTGTATGTTAATCAAGAGCCCATTTGCCATGTAGTCAGTCAGTGTTCTTCAGGACCTTAGTTGATCATGACCCTTAGGTTCACTCTGTTGGGACTCTTCATGAATTAGTGTTGAAATTTTGATACATTAATTCTCTATTAGAAAATGGACCTTTGTTCACATCTTCATCCTTTCCAGCCAATTCTGTTTCATTCCTTTAATGATTGGACAGAGTCACAATGACCTGCCCTTGCCACTCTTCATATAGGCAGTACAACAAACACCAAAGATAGTCAACACCTGTGCTCCACCGAAAAGGTTATCCTGCTGGTTTAGATCATGTACTAGACTTGACTCTGAATGCACTTGGTGCATTTCTAGCATTTGGACCCATCCTCAATATGAGATTTGGCAACTTTTTAGAAAATATTGTCAAGGGTGAGCTATAGTTGCTGAAGACAATACCCAAACAGGACATGGGCATTTTGGAGTCGCTACACCCATGCCCACAAAAATAAATATTTTAACATAGAAAAGGGAAGTGTTTTACTCCAGGTAAGACATAAAAAGAAAATTTCTTTCATAATGTCTCTAAGTCTCATTGAATTTCGCAACTGCAGATATAAGGCTGTTTAGCTATGTTCCCAGAGTAAATGATCTGAACTAGGCACATTCCTTTAGGATCCCATTCACAGAATAAAATATTGAACGTTATTAAAGAATTCTATTTTATTGTTTGGTATTGAAACTTATTTGGTTGACAACGCATGGACACTTGCACTCTGGTTATTTTTGAAATCTTGTTTCTTTTTAAAAGCATTTGTTTGTTTTATTGTTCAGTTTATTAGTTCTCAGTACCGGTTTGGCAGAATTGCCTAGATCTTTTTAAAAATACCAATGTCCTGGATTTAATCCCAGTATTTTGATTGAATAGGTCTGGGCCTAGATATCCAAGTTCTTTAACAGCTTACCGATGTTTTGAATGTGCAGTCTCACTTTGTCAGATTGAGTTCATAAAGCAGTGATCCTCATTATTAAGTTTAGCTGGTTTGCATTAGCACACATACTGGTACTATTTCCTTTGAAGCATAGTTAAAAAAGAACCAGCACTAACAACCAAAGCTAAATAATTACACAAATTAATGCCAGTTCTGTTAAGCCTGGCATGTACATGTAAATTTAGCCCAAAGAACAAAACAGATTAAAGCCACAGAGCCAGAACTTGAACTAGGATCTCTAATGGAGATTAATATTTTCTTCAGCAGTCTGCCAGCTGAATCATGGTCTAATTAAATAGTTCAGATTTAGTGAGTTTGCATTTAAAGTATTAGCAGATCCGAGAATGGGTAAAGCTAAAATGAGTTAGAATCTTTTCTGTAAATGGGAAGTTAAATTATCATAGTAATTTGATTAAATCATTTTTAAATCTCTCAAGCTAAATCACAGCCTTTAAAGAATAGTTTGAAGTCTTAATTGCTGTTTGTGAGCATATCTCTCTGCTATTTGTTCTCGCCTCATTTCCTGTGACATCCCCTAATATATCTCCTGCTGAGCAGAGTAGTGGGAAAGGCAAGGCTCAGGGTGTGGGCTGAGGTGACTGTTGCTAACTGTAAGCATTTTAAGGTTCTCTCATATAGAAAAGGGGAGTCTCTCCTGGATCGTTCCAGTACTTAGAACCAGGACTTGAGGAAGGAATTTGGAAAGATTTGGGAATAGACATATGAGGAAGAGGTTTCTAATAATTAGTTTTTTTCTCTTGTCAAGTAGAATATTCTACATATACCTGGGAATGTTCTTGCTATGAGTGTTGTAGAGAACATTGCTGCTGATGATGGAAGTTTCAATAAAATGAGCTCAAAGGTCAATTGCATCTCACTTTTTTACAAAAGGAAATGGTAACGTGTTATACATTTAGCAACATAATTTTTATTCAAAGAAAAACAAGTTTAAGGAGAACTCCAACGCAGTATCAGAGATACCGAACTGGTTGGGCCATTAGGAGCTGAAATGGTGCAATGTTCAACTCCAAAGGGATGATAAATCTATGGCTTTTATTCTTTCTTTGATTCTAGTTGGAAAATATTTATTTCATTTTACTTTTGTTTTGTCTCTAATGAATGTAATTCTCATCTTCCCCTTCCATCTGTCATCCTGTTTTTCCATATAAATGGCTAACTTGCAGTCCCAGAACAGGTTAGATAATTCATTTAATCTCCATTCCCTTATGTACAAGGTGTTTACTGCCTTTTATATACCTAGAGATTCACCAGTAGAGTATGTCTGTGCCCTATCCCGATTTTTCTTTCTGGTGGCATTTAAGCGCAAAAATAGAAAAAAAAGAAAAATATATGAGAGTACATGACTTCACACCTCCATGACTATGCTTTCATTGCTAACTTTACCAACACTTAGGGACTTCAGAACCCATCCATGCTGGCTTCTCAAAGAGGACACTAAGGGAGGTGGATGAGCTTGCCATGTGGATAGGAGCCAGACTGGAGAAAAGTCTAGGTGTACTGTTGGTGAGGTCCCCAGACTTGGTTCAACGCTCTTCCACACTTTGAAGGATTCCATTTTTTTTTTATCTGTTTACTTTACCAAGCAGAAATTATATCTTGAGCAGTAACTAGTGAAAACAACTATATTCCAGATTATTAAAATTATTTTCAAGAAATATGTCATTAATTGTTGTTATATGAACAGGGGCCAATCCACCAATGATGTGGTGAAATGATTCAAAATGACAGCACTGACGAAAAACAACGAACAAAATGCACAGAAGTTGAAAAAAAACACGTGTTACCTCTTATAGCCATCTATCTTTTAATGACTTTGCCTGTTTCTTTTTTATTATATGGTTAGCCACTTGATTTTAAATTATGTTTCCTCTTTTTTCGTTCCCTTTTTGCCTATATTTGAATTGTATGAAAGATTGGGCTAACTACATATATCTTAGAACTCAGCGTTCTCAGAGAACTAGAATTATTAAACATGAAGAATCCCCCAAAGACTCCATTATGTGTAATTAACAGATAAACTGTCATCAGAATCAATAAAACGTGCTAAATGATTCAAACTTGTATATAATTAAGTGTCTGTTTTAGCGCTTGAGCTGTAACTTTTATTTTTCCCCCCACATCTCACATTTCTCCCAAGAAGAATTGTGACAACCTTGTTAACCCTTTCTTTGCCCGATTGAATTAGATTTTCAAATTAGTCAGCTCAGGGGCAAAGTTCACCTTCACAAATGTGAAGAAAATATTTCACAACTCAGTAACCTAAAGACACCATTTGTTTTTCAGCAGAAAGATGGGGAGTATGTAAGGATGCTTTAATGAACTGTTACTAGTACATTAGAAATCCTGAAAGGAAAAAGAATTTATTGTGAATATGATATAGTGCTAGATTCAATGTATTCACATGGAGTTGTTAATTAAGATCTTAGTCATCAACTTTTTCCCCTCTGGGAAATATGAGCTTTTTACAGACAAGATCGAGATTTTTAAACAACTTTATCTCAGATGGCACTTAGAATAACACTTTGAATAGATGACCTCCCATCATTTTTTGTTGAATGAATGAATAGCTGAATAAGACAACGAATAAAAGAGCTGAGATTGTAATCTGTTAATAGGAAATTTTGTCTTATTCAGTGTTAAGAGGTTAAAAAAACAAAAACAAAAACGCAGACAAGATTAACTAATAATCTTTTAGAATCATCCCCATATTCCATTCTAGTATAGAAAACTACTGTAGTAAAATTTAGGAAAAGAAAACATATTTTTAGATATGTGAGACTCTGAACAAATCACAGCTTTGACTTTAGGGAAGTATAGGAGTACAATTTGTTAGTATTTTGTTGAGAGTTTTTGTATTGATGCTCACCAGGGATATTGGTATATAGTTTTCATTGTGTCCTTGTTTGGTTCTAGTGTCTATTTAACTTTTTATAACTTTAAGCTGCAAAGGCTTATTATTCACATGATTATTTGTATGTTTTGCTTCCTTGCACAGACTCCATGCACATAGAAGATGTGGAAGCCGTTCAGAAGCTCCAGGATGTCTTACACGAGGCCCTGCAGGATTATGAGGCTGGCCAGCACATGGAAGACCCTCGCCGAGCTGGCAAGATGCTAATGACGCTCCCGCTCCTGAGGCAGACGTCCACCAAGGCTGTGCAGCATTTCTACAACATCAAACTGGAAGGCAAAGTCCCCATGCACAAACTTTTTTTGGAAATGCTGGAGGCCAAGGTCTGACTAAAAGCTTCCTGGGCCTTCCCATCCTGCACGTTGAAAAAGGGAAAATCAACCCGAGAGTGATGTCGAAGAAACTTAGAATTTAGTTACCAACATCAGAAACCAACACAGACTGCACTGATATTTTAGCAGCAAGACTTTGAAGCAGCTTTCAGATTCCTCCATATCTTCCGGATGCATTTTTCTTTCTACTTTTATCTCTCATCCCTTCGCTCTCTTTCTTTCTTTCTTTTTCATATCTCTTCTTCTTTATGTTTTTCTCCCTCCCTTCTTCCCCCTCTCTCTCATTTCTTGACTTCCTTCATTACTGATTCTTTCTCTCCCTCATTTCCTTCCTTCCTTATCATTTCTTCTCCTGCTTCCTCTCTTTTCTCATCCTCTTGTTTTATTCTACAATTTAAATAGCTCTAATCATAAGGAAAATTTCCTGCCTTCCTCCTCCCCTATCACCCCCTCTCCTCTTCTTCTTCTTCTTTCTTTTCTCATTTCCTCTCCTCTCCTTTCCTTCCTTCTGCTGCTAAACTTTTAAAAAGAGGTCTCTAACTGAAGAGAGATGGAAGCCAGCCCTGCCAAAGGATGGGGATCCATAATATGGATACCAGTGAACTTATTGTGAACCATAATGTCCCCAATGACTAAGGAATCAAAGCGAGAGAACCAACATACCTAAAAGTACAGTGCAACAGAAGCGAATTGACTGAGTGCAGTATTAGATTTCATGGGAGCAGCCTCTAATTAGACAACTGAAGCAACATGGCATCGGCTGCTTCTTATCATTGCTTTTCCATCTAGATCAGTTACAGCCATTTGATTCCTTAATTGTTTTTTCAAGTCTTCCAGGTATTTGTTAGTTTAGCTACTATGTAACTTTTTCAGGGAATAGTTTAAGCTTTATTCATTCATGCAATACTAAAGAGGAATAAGAATACTGCAATTTTGTGCTGGCTTTGAACAATTATGAACAATAATGAAGGACAAATGAATCCTGAAGGAAGATTTTTAAAAAAATGTTTTGTTTCTTCTTACAAATGGAGATTTTTTTGTACCAGCTTTACCACTTTTCAGCCATTTATTAATATGGGAATTTAACTTACTCAAGCAATAGTTGAAGGGAAGGTGCATATTATCACGGATGCAATTTATGTTGTGTGCCAGTCTGGTCCCAAACATCAATTTCTTAACATGAACTCCAGTTTACCTAAATGTTCACTGACACCAAGGATTAGATTACACCTACTGTGACTCTGAGCAGTCACATATATAAGCATTGCACATGGAATACAGATCTGTAGAATTGTCACGATCACACCTCTCTGCCTGGGAAGTAAAGTTGCCATAGGATTTCTAGCTGCCCTGGTGGTTAGGAATGAGATACTGCCTGTTTGCAAAGTTACAGACCTTGTCTTAGAAGGAGCTGTGAGCCAGTATTCATTTAAGTGGCAATAAGGCAAATGTCAGAATTTAAAATATATATATATATATATATCTCAATCACAAAAAAAAAAAAATCATCAAAGACAGCAGACACCTGACCAAATTCTAAAACCCAATCCATAAGAGTTTATTCATTTAGGAATGTTCATTTGTATTAATCTGCAGTTTTTACCAAGAGCTAAGCCAATATATGTGCTTTTCAACCAGTATTGTCACAGCATGAAAGTCAGTCAGGTTCCAGACTGTTAAGAGGTGTAATCTAATGAAGAAATCAATTAGATGCCCCCGAAATCCACAGTCGCCGAATAACCAATAAACAGTAACCTCCATCAAATGCTATACCAATGGACCAGTGTTAGTAGCTGCTCCCTGTACTATGTGAACAGTCTTATTCTATGTACACAGATGTAATTAAAATTGTAATCCTAACAAACAAAAGAAATGTAGTTCAGCTTTTCAATGTTTCATGTTTGCTGTGCTTTTCTGAATTTTATGTTGCATTCAAAGACTGTCGTCTTGTTCTTGTGGTGTTAGGATTCTTGTGGTGTGTGCTTTTAGACACAGGGTAGAATTAGAGACAATATTGGATGTACAATTCCTCAGGAGACTACAGTAGTATATTCTATTCCTTACCAGTAATAAGGTTCTTCCTAATAATAACTAAGAGATTGAAACTCCAAACAAGTATTCATTATGAACAGATACACATCAAAATCATAATAATATTTTCAAAACAAGGAATAATTTCTCTAATGGTTTATTATAGAATACCAATGTATAGCTTAGAAATAAAACTTTGAATATTTCAAGAATATAGATAAGTCTAATTTTTAAATGCTGTATATATGGCTTTCACTCAATCATCTCTCAGATGTTGTTATTAACTCGCTCTGTGTTGTTGCGAAACTTTTTGGTGCGGACTCGTTTCCAAAACTATTGCTACTTTGTGTGCTTTAAACAAAATACCTTGGGTTGATATTTCATCAACCCAGTGCTAGGAATACTGTGTATCTATCATTAGCTATATGGGACTATATTGTAGATTGTGGTTTCTCAGTAGAGAAGTGACTGTAGTGTGATTCTAGATAAATCATCATTAGCAATTCATTCAGATGGTCAATAACTTGAAATTTATAGCTGTGATAGGAGTTCAGAAATTGGCACATCCCTTTAAAAATGAATAACAACAGAAAATACAACTCCTGGGAAAAAAGGTGCTGATTCTATAAGATTATTTATATATGTAAGTGTTTAAAAAGATTATTTTCCAGAAAGTTTGTGCAGGGTTTAAGTTGCTACTATTCAATTACACAATATATAAATATAATATATACAATATATACATCGTTTTCACTGTATCACATTAAAGTACTTGGGCTTCAGAAGTAAGAGCCAACCAACTGAAAACATGAGATGGAGATACACTAAAAGAATGAGATACAATTTTTAGTTTTCAGTTTGTCTCTCAGCATCACAAAAGAACAAGTATTTCACAAATAGAAAAAAAAATTGAAAAATTAAAATGTAGATCTAAAAGAACTGCACGGGCTTTAGGGTAAATACTCATCTTAAAATCTTGCTTGAGGAAGGTTTTTCAAGTTTCAAGCAAGACCATTTACTTAATGTGAAGTTTTGGAAAGTTTTTAAGGTGTATGTTTTAGCCATATGATTTCAATTTTTATTTTGCTTCTTTTAGGTTTGTTCTTATTTAAAGCAATATGATTGTGTGACTCCTTGTAGTTACACTCGTGTTTCAATCAGATCAGATTGTTGTATTTATTCCACTATTTTGCATTTAAATGATAACATAAAAGATATAAAAAATTTAAAACTGCTATTTTTCTTATAGAAGAGAAAATGGGTGTTGGTGATTGTATTTTAATTATTTAAGCGTCTCTGTTTACCTGCCTAGGAAAACATTTTATGGCAGTCTTATGTGCAAAGATCGTAAAAGGACAAAAAAATTTAAACTGCTTATAATAATCCAGGAGTTGCATTATAGCCAGTAGTAAAAATAATAATAATGATGATAATAATAATAATAATAATAAAACCATGTCTATAGCTGTAGATGGGCTTCACATCTGTAAAGCAATCAATTGTATATTTTTGTGATGTGTACCATACTCTGTGCTCCAGCAAATGTCCATTTGTGTAAATGTATTTATTTTATATTGTATATATTGTTAAATGCAAAAAGGAGATATGATTCTGTAACTCCAATCAGTTCAGATGTGTAACTCAAATTATTATGCCTTTCAGGATGATGGTAGAGCAATATTAAACAAGCTTCCACTTTTGACTGCTCTTTTGTATTTTGTTTCTTTTTTCCCCCTCACTACAGAACAAAATCAATAAACACTGCCCTTTGTTGCTTCCATTCAAAGAGTTTCTCTGAGTACCTGTTCCCGAAAAATAAAGTAGGAGTTTAAATAAGAGCTATATAAAGGCTTGTCAGAATGAATTCTAGGGTGCCAAGAGACATTTTGCATATTTAAGAGTATGCAAAGTGTCTCATGGCACATTAGAATTCATTCTGACAAGCCTTTATATAGCTCTTATTTAATCTTAAAGCATCTCCACATCATCCTGCATTACTCGAAATCATTGCCTCTATGTCAATGTCATAACAGAAAACTCTCCCCCTATTTTAAGATCATATTAAAACCTGCTAGAGATACCTATTATTTCCCTCTATCAACAATTAAATCAGGTGCTTGCATTTTCACGGAGCTCCTCAGCCAGCTGCAGGCTTTGTGGAGCAATGCTGGAGTTACTGACCAGCTTTCCTGAATGGGAAGCCCGCAGCGGAGCTTATACAGGTTGGTGCGAATTGAGGAAGGGGGGAAGCTGTCTTCAGATTCAAGAGGGGTAAACAGCCCTGCTGACAGCAAATGGCTTCCCCTTGCCTTTTACACTCAGAGAGGTTACAGACCTGGCTGCTCAGGGTCAAGTTGCAGCTTCCACTGGAGCCTCCTGGAGCCATCACCGAAGTGCTAATATGTGCTTTCTTGGCTTCTCTGCAATCTTGAGAGCTGTTTTGTCATTGTGTTTGCCCACTGTATTTCTCACCTTTCAGAGGTGGCTGGTTCTCTAGAGGGACAGCTGATGACACAAAGGCCACTCTGCTGCCACGGTTATAGGAGCATGAGATTACCTAAATCACTGGATGGGCTCACTAGCCAGATAGCTCAGTTCTGTCTTTTCCTGTTTTAATGTTCTTTGGGTGGCCACCGCTCAACATCGAATCTGATGTGTTTTACTTTTGGTATTTTCAGAGTATTTGGGTAGAACTGAAACAGTGTGAGATACGAACCTAACAAGAAAACTTGCATCTGCAATCTAATGAGATCCTCATTTAAAAATAACACACACACACATACACACTTTTAAGGAGTCAGATATCATAATTCTCTTGCTTTTTTATGATTTGGAATTATTATAAGAACTTTTTTGGTACTGACATTTATCATGAATGCCTTCAGTGTAATAGAAAATAAAAGGAACACTGGGACATTTTTGCACCTTTTTTTTTGCATATAAACAAGTAGCACTGACAAATGGATTACTTATTATTTTGAGAAATCACTTTTATTTTCACCAGTTGTTTATATGTTATTTTTTAAAATCAGTGGTTCCCAAGGTAGTCTAGATAATGAAATAACCTAGGGACTCTTAAAAATTCTTGATCCTCAATATCTTACCCACAAGGATGGTGGTTTCATTGGTCTGAGATGTGGGCTTTGGAATGTTTGGAAAATTTCTTCAAGTAATTCTAATGTGAAAGACAAAATGAGAAATGATTGCTTTACTTTTTTCTTTGTGCGTGTGTGGTGGGGAGGAGGGGGATAAACTGGGATTGAACTCAGGGACACTTGACCACTGAATCACATCCCCAGCTCTATTTTGTATTTTATTTAGTGACAAGGTCTCACCGAGTTGCTTAGAACATGGCTTTTTGCTGAGACCGGCTTTGAACTTGCAATCCTCCTACCTCAGCCTTCTGAGCCACTGGGATTACAGGAGTGCACCATCGTGCCCAGACTACAATTTCTTTTAAATCAAAACAAAAAGATAATTTTTAAAAAATAATTCAGAAAGCAAATAAAATCTATTTCCAATGTTTTAAGCTTTCCTTTCTCCACTGCTACTTCTGCCCTTCCCATGGCCATTCTTCCCCCAAACACACAGAGAACACATTTTATTTGATGACTCTTAAGCCACATCTTCTGATGATAAAAATGTATAAAAATGGAGATAGCTGCTCAAAAGTTTGTATGCAGAATATCTCACATTTTTTTATTTTAAAAACCTGCTCATTTTGGATTTTAATGCACTTTAAATTTAGTTTGAATGTGGTTCAAAATACCTATTTTTTCCCCTACTGAAAAACAAAGAACAATAAATTTAGAAATTTTGATTTCTTGGAGTAACTTCTCTTAGCTATATTTTCTAAGTTATTGACTTTTTTGGGACTGCAAAAACTTTAGGTACCCTTTGGTTATTTAAAAATTCAATCTATGATTAATTTATGAAAGAAAAAAAAAAGATACACTTAGAGTTTTTGTTTCATTCACAATGGTTTACAAAGCGAATGGCTATGTCCATAGTCCCATAGGTAGGGAGTGTTTATGTTGATGTGCCTGGCCCCCTCCAATCTCTTAAGTCTAGCTTCCATGCCCCTTGGTAGTGTGGAGAAAACAAAACGAAACAAGTAGTGGTAGATTGATTGTGTAGTGCATCTTATTATAAAACAAAATAGAAAAGAAAGGAATTTCAAAATATAATCCTCCTTTCCCAGGAGTATTTATCTTGTTCTCCATGAAGTTAAAGGTCTGAAATAATGTGCCCATCAGGGGCTCAATGTTGCATGTCCATGCCAGTTGGTCCAAGGGCTTGTTATGATGGTAATGACCTCCTGAAACGTGAGCTTGGATTGCAACAATACAATTGCTACCAGCTCACCCGCTGGGAGAAATATTTTATTATTGTCAAATATCCTCCATAGAGATTTGTTTTGCCTGTTCCTGTTTAAATTAAATTCAAAGCAGAACTGCATTACTATTTCTCTGGAGTATATTTCAGATAAACAACTAGTCTCAAAATTTAGGATTCCTGACTAGTTCAAATTTGTTTATTACCAGAAAAATTACAATAGGTGACACCATAGCTGCAGGAATATTAAGATTGCAGCCACACAAGGGATTTACATACTGAGTCCATGGCCTAAAAGCAAGTACTCTCTTTTTCATTACAGATGCCAGCCAGATTAATTAACTGTTTCATCAGTTGTGCAAACTTAACAAAAAGGTGTGTATAAGTGGGGGAGTCAATAAACTAATGAATTGCCGTAACTGTTAACAGAATTTGGGACGTGGAAAAAAACTTTGTACCAAGTCAGAAATGTTTTTATCTCTAAAAATCATAAACCGAATGTGCATGTTAAAAAAATTCTTTTAACAGCAGCAGAGTAGATAGTAAAAAAAGTCCATAGCATGAATGAAAATAGTATTTGAGCATAATTTTGAAATATAGTTTTAAAGAATAATTGAAAAAAATGTGTTGGATTCTTTGGAATTATTTGAATAATTTTTCCAGAGGCTCTATATTGCACTTTGACAAAGAAATCTGGAATAGTGAAACTTTAGTCAATACAAATTTTGTTGCAAGCAATCAAATTAGAACTGAAACTTATTCTATCAAAAAGGAAAAGAAGAAGAGGGTTAAAAAAAAAAAACCCTCTTACCTTTAATAAAAATACTGGTGGCTGTGTGTCTCCTAAAGGGCCAAACTTTGTGGATCTGTTTTAGGAAATGCAAGCAAATTTAGGTGGAATGGTACAAGAGCCTAACAAGAAAACAAACATTTCAGATTGGCAGAAACATTAAACCACATTATTCACAGTTCAATCTGCCATGCTTAGTGGAATTTCACAGTTTTTTGGGAACTGCTTGTTAAAACAAAACAAAAACAGTGAAGTCAAAAGAGCAATTTCCAAAATGAGGTCTGTGGCACATAAAAGTTGGCTTTTTCCATTAAAATATGTGATTTCATATCACAAATGGAAAACACTAATGGTTAATGTGAAAAAGTTATTGTGCAAATGCTTTTAAAATAATCTGAGTTCTTTATCTCTGCAACAGTTATATCTCGTCTCATTTTTCCTTTTGTAAACAAAATGAATGGAAGAGTCCTAATCTATCAACTTTTTTCATGTTTATAAATCACAAGAAGATAGCCTGTACATTTTTCAGTGTACATGTAGGAAAATAAACTCTTTCTCCACAGAAACAGGTAGGTAATTGACAGTGATTTCTGGGATGGATAACGAGTAAATAGATGTTTAGGTATAAGGATATTTTTACACATAGAAAATTCTGTGGTACATGACTTGATTTGATTTAGTAAGATTTGGTGGTGCTCCAACACATGGGGGCAAGTGATACAGAGAAACTGTGTACCACATTGGTTACACATGAGAATGTATAAAAAGAATGAAGAATGTGACTCTTCACTATGGGTTCAAATCCCAGCTCAGCCACTAGGCAGTTGTGTGACATTATTACTAAATAAGTTTATCCTGCTTAGATAAATGGTAGCAAATATACTATCAAAGAATTGCTATTAAGACAAAATTAAATGACTAGAGAAATAGCTTCTGCCTAATAAAAAAGTTAAATAGGTTGAAAAATTTTTTTGAAAATTTCCAACATAAGCTAATTAAGATAATCAAATTGAATTTAGGATAAAAAGCTGTTTGAAAATTGAGAAATGTAGATATTTGTGGTCTACATGTGTGATGGAGTACTTTGAGGAGGTTTCTTTGCACAGCACTGAAGTACTGTAGAGTTGGGGTTGCCTGAACTGTGTGCAATGCAGGCTTGGCCAGAACCAGACATGTTCTAACTGCATGCTGGGTATTATGCTAACTTCTTTGAATGCTTTTTTAATTAAAATTTAATATTCCTGGTAGCTCTGTGAGGCAGTAGTATTAATATTTCCATCTTACAGATTAAGAAAAAGATTCTCAGAGATGTAAATTTGCTCAAGGAGCATGAAGTTAAGATATGACTCATCTGAATTTGAATTCAGTTTGTCTAATTCCTGAGCCTAATATCTTGGACCACGAACTCTGAAGTGAGCAGTTTCTTGAAACTGAATGATAGATTGTAAGTATTTCTATTATTTGTTGAGAATTGAGTTGATTCTCTGGATGAGAAAGAGATCTTGGGTCATCCCCCTTTTCACCTTTATTTCCTCTCTAACCATGTCTCCTTGAGAATCTTTGAAATTTATGTAATGTTGGGTTATGTGTGCATGACTTTTAATACACAGAAATAGTGCTATGTGGACTATCTTATTTTGTTTCTTATTTTTTACCCTACTTTAAACTTTTATGACCTAACCCATTTTTAGGAGGAACTTTCCCATGTAGTAAGCCATTGAAAGCATATATCACATGTACCAGGTTTCCTTATAACAAACATTAAAGTTGCTTTCAATTTCTTACTACAATAAACAATGCTATAATGAACATCTTTGGATATTTTAATTATGCACAAATGTAATTATTTCCTGGAATATATATTCGGAAGTGTGGTTTCTTGGTCATTGGCCATTGATATGTTTATTTTCTCTGCAGAAATTAATAGTATTTGATTAGTTTGAACTCCTTTGAGGAGTATGTTTAGGTTTTATTTATTCCTCAGTAGCATATAAATGTATCTTGCTTTTAAATTTTTCCTAATTTGACTATTTTTAAAATGGTGTATCATTGCTTTGCTTTATTCTTGTCTGAGCGTCTTTTCTAGTTTTTGTACTTCTTCAGACTCTCCTTCCTGTGAATTGTCTATTCATAACCTTTGCTCTTTTTTTTCTATTGGATTTTGTATTATTTTCTTATTCATTTGCAAGTATTCTTTGTATATTCCAGTTATTGATCCTTGTCAGTTTCAGTTTTTGCAAATGTCTTCTCCTTGTCTGTCATGCACCTGGTAATTTTGACCTTTGTTGACTAGAAATTATTAACTTTGATAAAATCAAATTCATCAGTTTTATTCTTATGGCTTTAGTGTTTAAGATGTTTTCTTTCAAAAAAAATTTTCCCATTAGTTTCAAAATTTGAATTTCACATTTAGGTTTCTTTAATCCAGTTGGAATATTTTTAGCATGCATAAAATTCAACTTTATTTCCCAATCTCTTTATTCCTTACCAATTTATGATATTACATCTGTATCATACCAGACTACCACTTATAAAGAAGTCTATTTTAGCTGGGTGCAATGGTGCATGCTTGTAATCCCAGCTATTTAGGAGGATGAGGCAAGTTGGAGGCCAACCTGGGCAACTGAAGGAAACTGTATGTCAAAATAATAATAAAAATAAAAAGGCTAGGATGTTTCTCATTGGTAAAATGCTCCTGAGTTCAATCCCCAATACAGAAGGAGAAAGTCTATTTCTTGACTCTTCAGTTTTGTGGACAATTTGTGTTACTGCAATAATGCCTTATTTTATTACCATAGTTTTGTAGTTTGTCTTTCTATCTGATTGTGTCTTCTCCTGGTGCCCAAAGACTTTGTCTTATGTTTCAAAATTTTAGTTACTTTGGAAATTTTATTCTTGCTCATAAATTTCAAAGACTTTGTTTCAAGTTCTCAAAATGATCCTTCTATAAATTTTATTGGAATTTTAATGTGCAAATCAATGTGGAGTAAATTAACACACTTATAAATCAAATTCAATGAGTATATTCTCCCTCTCTATGTCTTCTTGTACTTCTTTAATAGAGAAAGTTTCAAATTATCTCCTTAGTCTTGTGCTTTACTTGACTCACTCCTTAATACTTTGTAAATTGACAGCTATGACAGTTGCGACTTATTTTTTTTGTTTTATTTTGTTTTTAAGCAGAGTAATGCTGTTTCATTTTGTATATTGGTCTTGCGTTTAGGGTCCTGAATTTTCCATGTAAATGATCTGTATTTATATTCCATCTAAATTCAGATTGAAAACTGACCAGTTCATTTTTTAGTCCATCCCTTCTTGTTGTCAGAAATCTCTTATTTTATTACAGGTAGTTAAGAGCAATTGAGTCTTTCTTTTCGTGTTTGGATGATAAACCATCGTTCCTGAGTTCATGCATTTGTGAGATTTCTTTATTTTTCTTCCAAATCATTAAAAGTAAAGATTTTACAAGTAGCTTGCCAGTATACAATATGAATTGCCATTTTTCTAGTCTTTGAGAACTTTCTCTTTTTCAGCTTTCTGTAAAAGTTTCCCCAACACCTTTGTTCCAAATCCACTTCCAAATATTTTAGATTTTTGTTATGCCAGCAACTCCACTTTCAGGTGCTGATTTTTTTTTTTTCTGAAAAATTTGTTTTTGCTGCATAGCAGCCATAACACAGATTTCTTGGAGTTGGAGTAGCTGGACAGAGCTTGACTGAATGACTCTGCTTCCACATGTGGATCTGACTGGCTCCGATCTGCTCACATAACTCACTTTGAGGTCTAGTCTGAAGGGACAGAACTACTCAGAAGACACTGTTATCCTGATGATTGCAGAGGTGCAAGAAAGCAAGTCACCAGTTACAGATTTGAAGCCTCTACATGTCTCATGCTTTTCACTTCCCATTGCCCACATAAGTCATATAGTGAGGTCCAAAGTCAAAGAAAAGGGCAATTTACTATGCAGTTTTCTGAGATAAATTGCACATTTATATGGTGGCATGTAGAAAGAAGGAAAAATTAGGAGATGGAGACATTGATTCAATATACCACAAATGTTTTGGTAATTTTTGTTAGATTTTTGATTTTTTAATAAATGCATTCAAAAAAATCACAAATGTTCCTCTAGTGTTTTAGCAATATTTAACAAAACATCCAGTGCTCTTAATAGCATTGGTTCTAAATATTCCACAATTTTGCTTAGAGTGTTCTCCTTCATCAAATTTTGTTTAGTAGCAAGATATGTGTATATATGTTTACAGATGTATATTTTTAAATGTTTGCTTTTATTGATTTCTAATTTCATTTTTGTTACAGGCAGATAACATAGTCTGCATGTTTTAATAATATCTAATAGAATTTTTGGGGGGGCTAAGATAATACACATTTTTGAGAATACTCAGATGGGTGAGTAAAATATCTACTTTTACTGTATTACTAAATTTATTGAAATATTTCATAGCTGCTTGTTTTATTCTGCTTGATATGTTTCTCAGAGAAATGTGTTAGAATTTCCAATTATAATTACTGATTTATTTCTATTTTTGTCAGTTGGTGTTTTATGTATTTGGAGCCTATGTTATCAATTAGGTTTATGCTCATTATTATCCTGACAGTTTAGTTGGACATTTTCTTTAACAATAAAAAAGACACCACCTTTAAGACATTTTAAGCATAGAAAAGTATATACAGCACAGATATCCCTTAATGAATTCTCGTCAAGTGAAGACCCATGAACCTTGTCAAGAATCTGAACATTGTTAGCTTCACAAACATCATGCCTATGCCCTTACCCCAAAACAAAGGTAACCATGACCCACTTTTCTTCCTAAGCATATATGCCTAAATTACATAGTAGATGACTATCTGTTTTTCGTAAACTTATATAAATCAAAATATACAGTGTATAATATTTTGTGACCATTCTTTTTTGATAAACATAACTTTTGAGAAATATATCCCTATTGTGATTAACAGCGGTTTGCTAATCTTTGTGTGGCCACTTAGGCTGTACAGAGTATTTACTAGGACAAATAATGTTTCTATGGACCTGTTTCATACATCATCTGGCCTAAATGTATGCATATTTATTAGCATGTTCTTAAGGACAGTATTATCATATCATGGATTTTGCACAGATTCAATTTCGATAGATAATCCTAGAACTATTTTCCAAAGTGGTTGGACTAATATACTTTTCCACTCCCACTGTAAGAGAGTTTCTAGAAGTCTTAACATTATTATTGCATGTTTAAAATTTTAATCATTCTAGTGACCATGTAATGATAATTCATAATCTTCTATTTTCATTTCCCTAATGGCTAATGATATTGGAGACATTTTTTATATTTTTATTAGCATTTGGTTATATTCTCTATGAAGTTTTTGTTCAAGTTAATTGTCCTTTCAAATTTCTGGCAATTTAAATTTATTGATTTGTAAACATTTTAATATAACCTGGTCATAATCCATTTATAAACAAATAACATCTCTAATTCTACAGTTTGAATTTCCACTTTTAATTGTATCTTTGATGGAGAAGTTTGTAACTTCAGTATGATTCAATTTACCATTCCTTTTCTGTATAGTTAGTACTTTTAATTGCCTTTTATAAAAAATTCTTTCCCTTCTTTGAGGTTGTGAAAATTCTTTCAAATTTTATTTTCTAAAAGTTTTTTTTTGTTCTATCTTTCTCTTCTAGATTATCAAATGACCTGTAATTTATTTTTGTACATCATAAAGTGGAGGTTAAGTTTTCTATCTTTTTGTTTTCTTTATGGACATCCAATTGTCTGCACACTCTTTATTGAATAGACTGACCTATCTTTACAGCTTTACAGCATCATCTTTTCTACACATAGGTTTTTTCCTTTGGCTCCCCTCTTCTGTTCTATTGATCCATTTGTCAATCTTTGTGTCTATCCTACACATTCTTATTTCCAAAAATACTTACAATAAAGCTAGTACCTGACAGAGCAATATCTTCAGTGTCTTTTAAAATATCTTGGCTTTAGCATTTCTGTATAAAACATTGAAACATCTTGTCTGTTTATACACATCCACACACATACCTGTTAACTTTTTAATTGGGATGGCAATGATTCTATAGATCAGTTTGTAGAAAATTACATCTTTGTTAGATTGAGACTTCCTGTTCACAAGAATATTACATTTCTCAGTTTTATTTAGGTCTTCTTGAAATTTTTAATACTATTATAAAATAGAATCTCAAAAATAATAAGTTCATATAACTTAAATATTTAAAATATTGTAACATATAATTATAAACAGCACATTTATACTATTTATAAATAGCATTTTTAATTTTTTAAAAAATATCATGTTCTGTCTTTTGCTTATATAGAAAATTAAAATTGATTTTGTATATTGATTTTGCATCCAGCAACCTTGATAAACTCACCTCTAACTTTAATAACTTTGTCTGTGGGCTCTTTTGAATTTCTTTTACGTATGCACATATGTTATTTATGCACAATTATTGCTTGTCTTCCCTCGTTCTTTCATCTTTTTGCACTAACCGAGATTTCCCATTCATGTTGAATGAAAGTGATGAGGATAGACAGCTTTGTCTCATTCTCCACCTCAAAGGGAAACCCATCAACCAGTCTAAATAAATGGGACCATTTAGTCAAGTATGAAAGTTTCCTTCTTTTCCACTGATTGCTAATTATTTTTATGATGTGTGGACTTTGAATTTTATGAAATATTGTTCTTTGTATCTACCGAGATATGCTATGATTTTCTCCCTTCATTTTGGTAATGTGGTAACTTCCTTGGGTTGCTATTTTAATGTAAAATTAATTTTAAATTTCTGAAATCCATCTAACTTGATCATGGTATATTAATCTATATTGCTTGATTTTGTTTGCTTATATTTTGTTCAAAAATTGTCTTATCTCTGCTTACAAATAAGAAAATCCTATAATTTACCTTTTATAATATAATTTACCTTTTATAATTTAATATATAATTTAACTTTCATAATCAAGATTTTGATATAAAAGTCATCGTAAAACAAGTTGGGAGAATGTCAAATTTAGCTTTGTTTCTCTGGAGCAATTGTGTGAAATTGGTTCTGTTTGCCTAGGGAATGGTATGATCCAGACATTTTCTCTAGGTAAAATCATTTACTTAAGGTTATATTTTTGAAACAATTCCACCATTCAAAGTTTTTCTCCCTTTTTTATCAAGTTAACAACATACACTTTTTATATTTTTGTGACAAGAATACTTAAAATATACTTATGAGTTTTCAAGAATACAATACATTAGTATTAACTACAATTACCATGTTGCACAGTAACTTATTCCTCCCATTCAACTGAAATTTTGTATCTTTGACCAACAGTCCCCTTGCCTTCTACCCCCAGGCTCTGGTAACTACACTCTTTTCTCTATTTCTGAATTCAACACATAAGATTCCACACATAAGTTAGATTGTGTGGTATTTGTTTTTCTGTGCCTGGTTTATTTCACTAAAAATACCTTCTAGGTTCATTCTTTTTTTTTTTTCCAAATGACAGGATTTGTTCCTTTTTAAAGGATAAATATTATTCCAGTGTATATAGGTGACACTGTATTTATGTGTTCATCCATTGAAGGACATTTAGATTGATTCTGTCTTGGATATTTTGCAAAATACTTCAGTGAACACTGGAGTAAAGATGTTTCTACAACATGCTGATATAATTTGCTTTGTATATATACCCAGAGGTAGAATTGCTGGATCATATGGTAATTCTATTTTTAATTTTTTGAGGAAGCTTCATGCTCTTTTGCATAATGGCTGCACTAATTTATATTACCATCAATAGTTTGTAATAATTCCCTTTTCTTCACATCCTTGCCAATACTTGTTATCTTTCATCTTTTTCATGTCAGTCATTCTGACAGGTGTGAGCTGATACCTCCTTATGATTTTAACTTGCATTCCATTAAATATCAGTGATCTGGAGCATTTTTTATAGCCACTACGACACTTTCCCCCTGAGTTTTCTTCTAATATTCTTGTAGTTTCTGGCCTTACATTTGAGTATTTATTTGAGTTCATTTTTCTACATTACATAAGGTAATGATCTAATATCATTTTTCTGTATGTTGATATCCAGTTATCCCTACATTATTTACTAAAGAGACTCTCCTTTCCCCATTATGTTTTCTTGGTAGCTTTGTTAAAAAATCAATCAAATGAGAATACATGGGTTATTTCTGTTTCTCCTATTTGGTTCCATTGATCTTTGTGTCTGTTTTTAATGCAAGTATTACGCTGTTTTTATATAGCTTTGTTGTATACTTTGAAGTCAAGTAGTTTGATGCCTCCAGATTTGTTCTTTTGATTCAAGATTACTTTGGTTATCCAGAATCTTTTGTGTTTCTGTATGAATGTCTGGTTTTTGTTTGTTTGTTTGTTTGTTTTTGTTTTTTCCGTTTCTGTGAAAAAGGCCACTGGAAGTATGATGGAGTTTGCATTGAACTTGTAGATTGTTTTAAGTAGGATGCACATTTTAACAACATGAATTCTTTCAATCCCTGAACATGGGATATCTTTTACTTTTATTTTCTTCAATTCCTTCATCAATGTTTTATAATTTTCAGAGTTTACGTCTTTCATCTTGGGTTAAACATATACTTCATTTTATTATTTGATTTTTCGTTTATGATAAATGAAATTATTTTATTTTTCTTAGATATGAGCTTTACTTAGTACCCAGAAATACTCTAGAATATTGTATGGTGATTTTATATTCTATGACTTTATTAATTCATTTATTAATTTTAATAGTTTTCTGGAAGACTCAAGAACATTTCTATATCTAAGATCATGTCATTTGCAAGCAGGAACAATTTATCTTTTTCCTTTTCAATTTTGATTTATTTTATTCCTTTTTCTTCCCTAATTTCTCTGGCTAGCACCACCAATGGTATGTTGAACAGAAGCAGCAAGAGTGGGTATACTTTTTTTTTTTTCTGAGCTCAGAGGAAATTTCAACTTTTCACCATCAAGTATGATGTTTGCTGCAGATTTGCCATTTAGAGTCTTTAATATATCGAGGTACATTCCTTTCATATTCAATGGTTTAAAGTTTTAATTTTGAAAGGATAATGTTTATTAAATGTTTTCAATGCATCTATTAAGATGATCATAGGCTTTTGTCCATTCTGCTAAATATGTCATATTTATACATATGTGTACGTTGAACCATCTTGTATCCTTAAGATAAGCCCCACATGATAATGAGGAACAATCCTTTTAATGCATTGCTGAATTCTTCAATATTTTGTCAAGGATTTTTACATGTGTATTCACTATAGATATTAGCCTGTAATTTTCTTTTCTCATTGTGTTATTATCTGCTTTGGTGTCAGAATATTTTATCTCTTGTATCATATTTTTGTTGGAATTTTCCCATTTCATCTATATTTGTAAACCTCATTATTATACTGCTCACAGTTTTATAAATATTTCAGTGCCTTTAGAATCTATAGAACAATGGTTAAATTAGTTTCTCATGGCTGCTATAATAAACTGACACCAAATTCATGGCTTAAAACAAAAGAAACTTATTCTCTTTCATGCTGAATGCCAGAAATCTGAAATAAGTTTTGTGAGGTGAGTTTAAGATCAAAGTGTTGGCAATTCTGTGTCCCCTCTGGAGGCTATACAGAATTGGCCATTCCTTGCATTTACCAACTTCTGGTTACTGATAATACTCCTTGTCCTGTGGCCATATTAGTCCAATATTCAAGACTAGTATCTTCAACTCTTCCCATCAACTTTTCTCTGTGATTTCTACCTATGTATCTTTCCTACAAAATAGCTTGTGCTGACATTTAGGCAACAACATAATATAATATAACCTCTTTATTTCAAGATGCTTAGCTTAATCACATCTGGAAAGTCCTTGTTTGCAAATAAGATCAAATTTATGGGACCTGTTATCTTTGGGGACTATTATTCAGCTTTCTACTACTACAGACAACTACTACTCTGGGTTTGTTAGGTTTTGTATCTGTAACCAAAAGACCAGACCAGAACAACTCAGAGGAGGAAATGTTTATTTTGAGGTCACATTTTCAAATGTTTAGTCCTTGGTCGGCCTGCTTTATCACTCTGGGACTGAGGTGAGGCAGAGCATCGTGGAAGAAGGGAATAGCAGAGAAAACTGCTTACCTCATTGTAGCCAGAAAGCAGGAAGAGAGAAGCAGCAGCCATGAGAACAATATGTAATCCTCAATGGCATGACCCCAGCCCCAGTAACCCACCTCCTCTAGCCATACCCTACCCTACTACAATTACCATATAGTAGTCGTTTGAAATTATTACTTCATCAAACAGATTAATCCATTGATTATAGTTCACATAATGTAATCATTTTATCTCTTGTATTAACATGGGAGTTTTGGGGCACCTCCAATCTCCTATTCTTATGACATTTGTTATTTGTATACCTTCCTTTTATTCTTAATCAGTTTCTCAAAGGCTTTTGAATTAAAAAAACATAAAAAATGAACAAATTTGGCTTTTTGGTTTGTTTCTTCTCTGTGATGTGATTGCTGAAATGCTGATTTCTCTTTCTACTCTAACCTTTGTTATTCACTTCTTAGCTTCAATTTCCTTTACCTTCTCAAGTTAGATGCTTACTCATTAGCTTTTATCTTTCATTGTCTAGTAAATGCTATGAATGCTCCTCCGTGTCAGCTTTGGCTCTAGTCTCACCATGCCCCTTTCCTGCTTTAACTGTTCTCCACAGCAATCATCACCATCAACATTTCTATATATTATGCCTCACTTACTTATGTTGTTTATTATCTGTCTCCCTTTACAGAACTTAAGCTCCCTGAAACAGGATTTTGCCAGTTTTTTCCTTTCTGTCCATGACATGTATGTATGATGTTGCCTTTTATTACAGATTGCAAAATTGAGAGTCCATCATGTGCTTGGCACTGTGGGACCTGGGAAGGATATGAAAAAAAAATAGGTATGCTTCCTTATTCTGGGTTACAGGAAGGACAGGCATTGAGTGAAAGATTAAAATTATATTGAGTCTTTGCAAAAGGGAAATATGGTGATGAGGAGTGTGAAATGCAAGCCCTAACTCCACTTCTATAGGCTGAGAAAAGCATTTCTGAGTACAAAAAGTAGTCAAAGTGAGATTAACTAACTGTTAGCTTCCCTGAAGAAAGGTCGGGAGAGGGAATAAATTGGTCCAGGAGATCTTAGACAAAGCTATCCACCAAATACATGCTGAATGATAACAATTAGAGGTCAATTGTTGCTCTCCCCATTGTACCATATTTGATAGCAAGTGAGCCACTTGGGTGCCATGGGCATTTGCCTTTCTGATTGGCTCTTTCAACTCTCAATAGCATCAGCACACTCCTAGTGTAATTGCCTTGACTTAAACTGCCACATATCATATAACATGTTTTAATAGAAATCATAGACATGGAACGATAAAGGTAAAATCTTATAAGAACAGTGTTCATTCTTAGAGTATTTATTAAATTCTAGTTCTCAATTTTTACCTAGTTGCAAAATTCCCCTATTTAAAAATTTTTAAGACCATATTTTGTGCTTCCTCACACAAAATTTATATGGCATTTCTGTCCATCGAGCATTCCCTGGCCTGTGTCAGAGCTGGTACCATCTGGACTTGCGACTGTTTTCTTTACACCAGATGCTTTTTATGGATGGGGAATTTGTTCTCATCCTTTTTGCCTACACCCCTCCCTTCAGTTTAAGCACCATATTAACTTAGTTCAGGTTTAAGAATAGAGTTATTTTACTTGAAAGTAATTCTTCCAGTATCTATCTATTCATCTATCTCTCTCTCTATCTATGCCCTGCAACTTCCCCAGTGGGGTGGGAGAGAGGTTAAATTACTTATTCCAGACTAGATTTTAAAAAGTTGTATAGGATATTCAAAGTGGCATAACCCATAAATACAATTTTTTCACATGAAGTTCACATTTCTTTGACCAAAGTAAATGGGAGAGACTAGACTTACATCTTCATCTGGCTGACTTATAAGTTTGTGTTTTATCCATCATCCCAAGTTGCTTCTTAGGATGAATGAGTGAATAAAACAAGACAAAAAGAAGAAAAAACTAGAAAAACAAAGAGGCAATAAGTTTATTTCTTTCATGGTAAACTTTAATTCAACAAATGCAGTAATTAAGTTACTTTGGGGATATAATATTAATCTTTCCTAGCTTGGTTTTGAAACTAGTAGTTCATTTCTAAGTATAGCATTGCTAGAATTTAGAAGTTCTTTGTATTTAATTTTTAAACATTAAATTGGAATGTCATTATATTTTCTTTAAACCAAATCATATACTCAATTATCTGTGTCCATGAGATATGAAAACACTTCAAGACGACAGTGAAAAGAAACTATCAAACCAGAGTGCTATGTCAAATTACAACTGGTTAGGGATTGAATAGGAAGAAGAGCCAAAACTCAATTTATCCTTCCTTCCTCCTTACTTCCTGAAAATAAGAGGCATCTCCCAGTGTGACCTTGATCTAACTCTTATTTTTTTTACAGACAATAAAATAAGATAAATAAAAGGAGACTGGTGCTTTTCATGGAGATCTATCGGCTGATGAGTGAGGACACATCTCTGTACACTGGCCCTGTGAAGCCTGGAAGTCTAGGAAGGGGATCCTATACACATTTATTTGGAGCTCAGAGAGATCAAAAGAGCACAAAAATCTTTACCTGTGATGCTCAGGAAAGGTCTCGTAGATACTTCAAGTTGAAAGAAAATCATGGATCTAGAAACAATCCTTTAGTAACCCTTGTCTGTAGTGAGGCACCAGATGAGAAAATACATATAATTCTGGGCCTTCAAATAGTAAAACGAACCAGAGGACCTGGATGGTACTAAAGAAGTATCATAAAAAGGAATGAATGACAATTAAGAAATCGTTGAAGAACTCAGACCCAACAACAGTGGTTGGAGAGGATGAGAATTATCTTCAAAGAATTTTATCTGGGAGTATTGAACAGGGGCCTAGAATATCAGGAACTTTACTGATGATTCTACCTGTGACTTTGCACAAGTCATGACTGCTTTTCAACACTTAGTTCTATCATGTATCCAATGAGGAACTTGCATTAAATTATGTATAAGATCTCTCCAGGTGTAAAATTATGGAATTAAGTATATGTGAAGAATGTGTACAGATAAGCAAGGTGATGAGAATCCATTCACAGTAGTCAAAGGTCAAAGGAGGTGATTAGAAAAAGCAATGGGTTTAAATTAAGGGAAAAGAAAGTATACAGTTAAACATATTTATCTCCTCAGATTTTTGTTAGGTCTCCTTAGATATCATCAAATTATGACTAACAATCATTCACTAGGGATGTTTTCAGTATAATAGTTTTTTTAAATTATTATTATTTGGAGCTTCTGATGGGTCAAGTACTATATTTATCCCTACACATCATGTTTCATATAATAATCAAGACCTATGAGAGAGGTGCTATGATCGTCCCCACTTTCATAAGGAGGAAACTAAAGGTTGCAGAGATGCAATGATTTCCATCCAATCAAATATGAACTAAGAGGCCGAGTATGGATTGGACCTGTCCACCTGTCAAGCCCTTGTTCTCATTCTTGACAACCTCCTCCTGTCTTAGGCCAATAATGGGCCAGTTCCATTTGTGAGATCCCTACTTTGATTTTGCGATCATGGCTGATAAAACTTTGAGTACAACTTTTTTTTTTTTCAGATGTTACTGACCAAGGAACAAATATCTAGTGTTTACAGAAATAAAAGTTCTATTACATTTCCTCATGTCAGAGAATACAGAGGGTTTATGTGCTTCTCTGGGAAGAAAAGGAAATACAGCTGTTTTGCAGGTAATAACAGTTTATTTTATGTCCTATTTTCTTTAACAGTGATTGCTCTTACTTGGAAACTCTCCTGGCATTTTGTAGGCAATAAAAAAACGTAAAAAGAATGCTCTTTGCAGAGAATTTCACAAGCCTGGCCCCCAGTTTGTAATCTATGGCAGAAGGCATCTGTAACTTGACTTCAAAGTGCTTTATCAATACATGCAACAAAAACATAGGATCCAGGGCCACTCTTCTGCCATGGACTCTGGTCAACTCTCTTAAAACATTAGCTTCCAACCCCACTGTGAATATAAAGAACTATGTCCATTTGAGAAAATGCTGAAAAAAATATTTTGTAATTAAATGTTAATATTTTTTAATTGTTTTCCAATTAAATAATCCTTGTCCAGGGTCAGGGCTTATATGGAGGAGTTCCCTCAGGACAAGGTTTTGTTTTCTGGACCTTCTTTGTTATCCTTTGGGTCTCATTAGGTATTACTTGCTATTGATGAATGAATCAGACTTTTTAGGCAGAGACATCACTAAATTATTTGCCTTTTTAATTTTGGAAAAATAAAGTACCTATTTTAAAATCACTGTTCGGTACTTAAGCATCATGATAAGTGCTTTATTTAGAAGAACTCTGAGTCTTCCAACAGCCTTTTAAGGTGGATATTCAGGAAGGGAAATGGGGGCTTAAAGAGGCAAAGGGGTTTTGTCCAAGGTTCTACAGATTAAATAGGAGATTATGGAAGTAAAACCTGAGCTGTCCCTGATGTTCTGCTTTTTGGCCATTGGGGATTTTACTAATATTGTAGGCTCCCCAGGAGTTAGGCACATCCTTTCTCAAGAGTGAGGAAGGAGGAGAACTGCCTAGCAGGTGTGTCTCCTGTCAATGGAATTAACTCACAAATCTCTATCCATTTGTTCATTCTCTACAAGTATCAAACAACACACAATTCATACCGTATCAAACTGGTTCAGAACTTTATAACATAGTACTTCATGATATTGTTTCAGTTATATCAACAATGAGGACTTAGTCCCAGTAGTATTTGTTTCTCTTAGTTGCTGTTGAAATTCAGGAAAAGTATTAATACTACCTCTGGGACAGAGAAGCACAGTGGGAATTAAGGTAATTTTATCTCATTACTATGGACTTTGGAAAAAAAACTTTATGAATGTGAATGGTTGATTTTTTTCTTTCTACTCTCTCTCTCTCTCTCTCTCTCTCTCTCTCTCTCTCTCATATATATATATATATATATATATATATATATATATATATATATTAGTACTGGGGATCAAACACTGGGCCTTGTGCATGCTAGGCCCAATGTTTGTTTGTTCCCTTTTAATGGCAATGGCTATTTAGGAAGAAGTAGTTTAAGAAAATCTACTACAATGTATTTTTTTTTTTTTTTTTTTTTTGCTATTAAGGTCAGGATGTCCACAGAGCAATAGATGAACAGAGAACGATGCAATTTGTACCGCCTCTTTTGAATAAATTTGTGACTTAAAGTCTAGTGGTGGTTCATGATTCTGAGAACAGGATCTCCTGAGTGAGGAAGATACTATGCATGTGTACTTCAGCATTTGAAAGCTCAGTCAGAGGATCAGATTGCCAAGCACAACACCCTGGAACACTATTGGTCCTTGAACATCAGCAATGGACATAAATTGTAGTATCTGTTTACTGATCAGAACAATTTTCACATAAAATGCCCCCAGGACAAGCACCAGGAGTATCAAGCCACTCCCAAATGGTTAGCTGGAATTAGGTAATTCTGAAGCCCAGGACGGGCTTCAGAATCATTTTCCTAGACACAAGCTATTGGGAGAGAAATACAATAGGATTTAAGCATTTGCAGCCTTTGACAGACAGCTGGAGGTAAACTGATTTTTTATCTGCTTTTGCGCAAATGGAATGAAGAATGGGATTGCACTATGCTTTAAAAATATGGGCAGTGATGTTGCATGGCAAGCTAGATATTTAGGATTTCATGTAAGAATTTCAGAAAGGGATAGATTTCTTACTTTTAGAATATGAGGAATGTTAATATTGTTGACAAGCATTCTTTCCTTGCTCAGGTATTTTTTGCTAAAGAACATTTTGCATTTTTCCACCTAGAAGGGTCATTTGTATGATTAAGAACTGACCTTGAAAAATTAAATAGCCAATCCTCATACAGGATCTTGGAAACATCAGCAATGAGATTAGAGGTTCAATGTCTTCTTTGTTTCTGTTTCCCCCCACTTTGGGATTGGTGGTTTTGGGGATTACCCCCCAAATGTAGCTCTTATTATATCATCTTAATGTTTTAACAAATAGGTGATTATCTCCTGCAGACCAGATGGTTTTAATACTTTCACCCTCTAAATTACTGAGTTTTACCAGTATATTCTTAAGTAATAGTTAATGTTAATGTTAAAAGTTAATACTAGCTAAGTTAAATGTGACTACAAAAAGACTTTAAGAGAAGGCAAACCTTGTGAATGCTAGATACATCTCATATAGCTTATACAGTACTTATCCACTTTTTCTGTGGATCACTTACAAACATCAGAGTCGGATGGGAAAAGATAACTGCCTTCTGCTAACTACATTTGCTATGAGGAGTACTGTGATAGAGATGTGGGATGTTTACTCACCATGATTAAGATGACTGACAATAATCCCATTGTGCAAGGATGCTAAAAGGGAAAAGGGAAGAACAGCTTGCCTAATGTCATGCAGTTTGTAAGTAGAATAATCAAGTACTGAACAAAATATTTGCAACTCCAAATGCTACCTTTTCCTCTCTCCTCCTATCCCACTGCACCAAAATGCATTAAATACTGCACCTACTTTATTTATCCTATTTGGTCTTGATAATGTACTTCAAATATTCTTTCTTGGCCCACAATGTTTGCTTTTACTGAATGTTTAGGGGCAAGTGAAGATGAGTGATAGCCCAGAAGTTTAGTGTCTGACTATTTAAATCTGACCTGCTACTAAAAGATGGCTAATTTACAGAATAAATCTATAATTATTATCTATTTAAAATATAAAATGTGGAAACTGAAAAGGACCTTAGTTGCCTCTTCTTTCCTTTCACATATCAAGCAACTGATTCTCACAGTGACACAGCTAGTTATAATGCAGTAACCCATCACTTATCCAATGAAGTGGCAAATTTTTATTTTAGCTTTATTCAAGAAATGATTTACAGAAAATATATTGTAATTTGGATTTTTGGTACTATTTTAGAAAATATGTTTGCTAACATAAATATGTATCTTCAGAACAAATGAATTACTGGTATATTCTTGTCTGGGATTATGAGTTTCCTTAGTATTGGATGGAATCAAACTATAGGAAAAATAAAACTAGGGGGAACTAATCTTTGGAGATTAATTTAGTTCTTCCACCCCAGTTTATGAGGCAGCAATCTTGCCATGCTTATTGATTATCAGACAAGACTACTAATCCCCTTAAGGTCATTAAGTGTACTTAATTAAAGAGCAGTTAGCAAGCTTCTCTTTACTAAAGTAATGTGGCTGTTAAAAGTGATTTGTACTTTACCAATACAGTAGCTATTAATCTGAAGGTTAATTTGTCATTTATATTTTCCCAAACAAATATATTTGGTAGGTCAAGTGAGTGCTGATATTTGTCATTCACCTTCTTGTTACACAGTATCTGTAACTGTCAATTAAAAAAGAAAATGTCCAACTGCCCTATCTGTGTAATAGCATAGTCATTTATCTTTTGGGGCATCATACCCAATTATTGTTTGCTTAACAATATGATGCTTTTACTGCATTTGCCAGTGGTGTTATAGAGAATAGTGTTGATTTGAGAAATGTAACATTTCTTTGTAACTTGCTGTGTTCCACAAAGAATTTGAACAAAAATGACAGAAACAGATGAATTCACATTGTGGAGTAGTTTCTGAAACTGATTTAAAAATAAAAAGTGAGTTACACAATTCATAGTTGAAAATCATAGGTTGCTGCATTTATTATATGTAATTTCAGGGTTTAGGAATATGCAGATGATTGCATTTGTTGACTAGCTTCCATACCATCCATACCATTCTTCATTTGGTACTATTCCTCTTCAATATCTTCACACATGGTTATCTCAAGGCTGTACCTGTGGTATGGTAAATGTTCAGTGACACAGTATTGAATATTCAGGTAGATGTTCAGATATTAAGTAGTTCCTAAGGAAAAGGAAGAATAATCACATAAAAAAAATGCTGGCTTTCATAGAGGTCATAGTTTGCTCTTGTTGGGCAGGATTGACATATTACTGGAATCTTATAAAAAGGTCAGAGATGTTTCCAGCACTCAGAGAAGGGATGGAAAACAGGGGTGTAAGAACTGGGTTGCCTTTTAGACCAGTTCCCTTCTCTCTTGCTTTTGGGCTTCATTTTTATTTTTCAATTGGAAAATGGATTCATAAAGGCATATCTCATTTGAGGGCATATAAGAAAACATGCAGCTCCCTGGAGAAAAGCAAACAGCAAAAACAACTGGATTTTTTTCAACAGAAATTATTTTCAGTCTGTTTCTCCAAATTACAGTTCAAAAGTTTAGACTTTGATAATTGGAGAGAGAAGCGACTTTGTGATTTTGCAAGGTGAGCAGCAGGGGAAAATAAAAATAAGCATCATGGCTTTGAATGACAAGTAGGGAGATTCTTGACCCTTCCTGATTCCAGATCCCTTCACAACCACAACATCCATTTCATAGCAGAATCCACTTCTGGAGCTGAACCAAATGTGCAAAACCTATTTGTCTGGGGAATTTGGCATAGACTCCAACCAATGAAAGGTACTCTGATCTTCCCTTTGGCTCTAGATAATCATTGTTACAGCTGAAATTATTTAGTGATTCCAGTTTTGGAAGTGGGATAGAGACAAATGTCTTATTTTAGGTTGATTACGTATTTTCCAACTGTAATTAATCTAGCATGCATTTTTAAGATCAGTATTATGGTACCAAGATAACAATTTAATGAACAATGGCCCAGATGAGTAAATTCCCAAAAGGCTCAGTAGGAGGTTGAAACTTAGGATTGATCAGATTTGTAAGGCCTAAGAACTGGAAGTGTGGTGTCAGGTGGGAAGATAACAACAAGTAACATTCATTGAACTTCTTGGGTCCTATTGGGTTCATGTTTAACTCTTTTATCCTGCAGCCACCTGTGAGATGGAGTCCAGTTTCCAAGTTAGGAGATTGAAGATTATACCCTATAAATTGATTTGAGGATGAAGTGATTCTCTACTATATGACTACTGTAAGAAGAGAGAACAGATAAATGAACATTTATAAGGGGCAGAAAAATCATCCCCTAAGTACCCCTGCCTTCAATACTCAAAACATTAAGGGATGAAAGAAGACCATTTATTTATTAATTTTTATTTATACATGACAGTAGAATGTATTTTGACATATTATACATATATGGGATACAACTTCCCATTCTTTTTGTTTTACATGATGTGGAAATACATCAGTTGTGTATTCATATATTAACATAGGAAAATACTGTCCAATTCATTCTACTAACCCTCCTACTTTCATTCTCCCTCCCTTCCCTTCATTCCGTTTTGTCTAATCCAAAATAGTTCTATTCTTCCCTAACCCACCCCCATGAATTGTGAGTTGGCATGTACATATCAGAGAGAACATTTGGCCTTTGGTTTTATGGGATTGGCTTATTTCATTTAGAATGATAGTTTTCAGTTCCATCCATATACCAGCAAATACCATAATTTCATTTCTCTTTACAGCTCAGTAACATTCCATTTTATATATATATCACATTTTCTTTGTCCACCCATCTGTTGACAGCTGGGTTCATAGTTTAGCTACTGTGAGTTGACCCTATAAACATTGATGTGGCTGCACCACTATAATATGCTGATTTTAAGTCCTTTGGGTGGGTATAAAAAGAGTAGTGGGGGAACTGGATAAAATGGTGGTTCAATTCCAAGTTTTCTAAGGAAATGCCATACTGCTTTCTACAGTGGTTAAATCAATTTGCAGTCCCACCAGCAATGTAATAGTGTACCTTTTCCCCCACATCTTCGCCAACATTTATTAGTATTTCTATTGTTGATGTAGACCAATAGTACAGAATAGAAGGCACAGAGACAAACACACATACATACAGATATGTCATACTAGACAAAGGCGCCAAAACCATACACTGGAGAAAAGATAGCCTTTTCAACAAACTGTGCCAGGAAAACTGGAAATCCATATGTAGCAAAATGAAATTAAACCCATATCTCTCACCATGCACAAAATTCAACTCAAAAGTGCATCAAGAACCTAGGCATTAGACCAGAGACCCTGAACCTGCTAGAAGCAAAAAAAGAGCCCAACTCTCCACCATGTTAGCTTAGGAACTGACTTCCTTAACAAGATTCCTAAAATGCAAGAAGTAAAATCAAGAATCAATAAATGGGATGGAATCAAGCTAAAATGCTTCTGCAATCAAGAATGTGAAGAGAGAGCCTATAGAATGGGAGAAAACCTTGCCACCGACATGTCAGATAGAGCATTAATCTCCAGGCTATATAAAGAACTCAAAAAACTTAACACCAAATAAATAAATAAATAACTGAATCCATAAGTGGGCAAAGGGACTAAACAGGCACTTCACCAAATAAGAAATACCATCTGTCAACAAACATATGAAAAAATGTTCAATATCTCTAATGGTTAGAGAAATACAAATTACAACTACACTAAGAAGACCATTTATTAGTGATCATGACTCTCCTGTTAAGGTGAGTGGTGGGAAAGAGGAATGGTAGTGGTATAGCTTTCTTAAGCTTTCTCTAATCCAATGGAAGGATTGATTCCTGCAGTAAAGTTAACCAAATTCCAGAGAAAAGCATCTGATCAGGCTTATGGTATTAGGACAGTGTGGTTGTGCATTAAAAGCTTACTGTATTATTCAACATTTTTATTGGACTGAGGATTGATGCATTTGGAGTTGCAAAATCCACAACTTAACCAAGCTAACCAAGTTCCCAACTTTCACTCTGATTTCTTTTCCTAGTTGTTTTTCTGTGTGTTTCTTTAACTTCCTTATGCACGTTCCTGTTTGCCAATGTCATAGCCATATCCAGGACATCTCTTTAATATTCCTTCAGTGACTATTACATTTGATTTAAAAATACATTAATTTAGATATTTTCAAGCTGCTTACCAGTTAGCAGTATTTTTAATGTCCTATTTATCTAATACAGTTGCTTGTGCTGTTTTTATAATCAGATAAGGGTCATTAAACCATTTTTGAGATTAAATAGCACAAAACCATTTTTTTTCTGTTTATGTGCCCCATTAATATTGGAGCTTATGCTTACTATGGCTTAATGTTTCCATTTTAAAATATCATTTATGTTAATATGGGAAGGCTCTATTATCTAATTGTGAGGATTATTTTCATTACCTTCCAGCATAATCTCTGCAAATATTGGCCTCCATATTTCTTTGAACTAACAGATTTTTAACCTTGGGCATTTCTTAGGACATTGTTTAAAATGTTCTTATTTACTTTTACTTATTCAATTTTTTATATTTAGTGTTTTATTTTTCCAAATGTAACAGCTACACACTAATTACAAGCAATTACAAGCGCTTAGCTTCTTGTTTGGGGAGATCTATTATCTAGAATATTTATAACTTAGAAAACTCAGTTAACCTTCTTCCTGAAACAAAACAGAGACAGCTAGATGGACAGAGATTGAGAAAGAAAGAAAGAAAAAGTAAATAATAAAGGGAATTGAGATTTACTCCTGTTAAATAGTCCTTCTTTTGATTTACAATCACTTAGATTCCACTGCTCCAAAATAGGAAAACAAGTCAACTGACACAGTGCTCTGTATTATGCATGTTACAGGGACCCAAAGTCCCTTCCATTATTGTTCGCCCTAAAAAATGTGGAAAGCTACTATTTCAAATATTTTCTTCTATTATTGGTAGAAAAACACGATGTGTCCCATAAGTTGCTGTTAGTAGCTGGAACACAATTATTTTAAATTTCATACAACATTACTTTTAATGATGGAAGAGAAGATCTTTCTATGCCAAGACTAACAAAGTATGTCTTTGTTCAACCTGTCAATCCGCAGAAGAGGGGTTGTTTGTGCACAGTGCACCACCCTTCAGATGTGGACTCCTTAGGTGGCTCTGCTGGGTTGGATGGGTCAGTGACCAGGGCACCCATCACTTATTCCAGTGCACCCTGCCTCAGTCCACTTTGGACCCCAGCATCATCAGTGACTCAGACCTCTTTCCTATCACGACAGAACCGTGTCAAATATATTTGAGAATGCAAACTTTGTGACAAGATGTTATATGTGAATGTAAGCATCTTACTAGCATCTACTATGTGATGTTATTATGTTATATCTCATTTAATTGTCCTAATTTCTGAGTAGTGGATACTGTGAATATTCCTGTTTTACACATGGGTAAACTTAGAGATTAAATGACTTGCTGTATAACCACATTGCTAGTAAATGAATTAACTGGAATTTGACTCCTGATGCCATGTTCATGACCACTATACTATGTTGCCTGGTGAATAACAAAATAGTGATAAAGCTGATAATGATCATTATATCCAAAACATGTATTATATCCATACCTTCTTTATGGATCAGGAAGTTTGACTTTTATCTGATTATCCTCTCTCCTTAATCATTAACCCAGCTCTTGAATAAATATTTTTTGGTAAAGTAAGGAATGGGTTCAGTATGCAGAAATTTGAAATACATGTCCCAGTACAGTAGGTCAACAATCTCATTTTCTTTCCTAGTGAAAGTGTTGTTAACAACAGCTAAATTTAAATGGTAATATAATATTTTCACTTGGTATGAAATATTAATGACGATTTTTAAAGTCTATTTTCAAGGAAATTATTGGTCACATCTGTGTCTACAATATATTCGGCTACTTCCTTTATTTTAGCTGTCTTCAATTTGGATAAAATGCATTAAGCTTGTATTCGTTTCTCCTCAGGTATTCATGACACTTGAAAGATTGTTTGGTCACACTTGTGCTTATTGTCCCCAGCATATAGTTTACCAAATGGAGTCATAATACATGCTTAAAGATGTGAATCCTTCCTAGTCATACTATTAAACTAATGTCACAAATCTCCTTATTGAATCACTGTTCCTCTTGATGGTTGAATGGACTTTAGTCAGCTCTGGATCTTCTCGACCATTTTAGATTTTAATTGAATTTAAAATTCCTCTTCTTTATTCAATCCCCAGGAGTAGCATTTCATTTCTGGGTCTCCCAAAGCATCATGCCATTATGGAGAAGCCTGTTCATGATGCCACCTGCTGAAGGGAGTGCAGTTCTGTATGGCCTCTGGTCTTAAGTCATAGTCTCAATAGCATCCTTGTTCCGAATCCAATGCCCTCATTTATTTTACATTGACTAAGTCTCAGTACTTACATAATTCTTTGGGGGACATGGGAAATATGGAGAAAGTGTCTTGTGATACTTCTGAATCTTTGTCGCAATGGAGGTGAAAGAGTTAAGTGGAAGACTTTACCTCCTGTCTCCTCTACCTGCTCCTGCCCCTTTCTATTCCCCTCATTTCCAGTGCTCCTGTGGCATTCCGGCAGAGAATCTCATTTACTTAACTTAGCTCCACCTAAGTGATCTCAAGGCCTTTCTACTCTTAGGTCATCAGACTTCTCTGGGGATTCTTTTGTTCCCTTTAATTCTTTTTTTTTTTTCTGACTTGGCATCTGGTGATGGGAGAAGTACAGTATAAATTGGTTCTGTATGATTACACATTCTTAGAACTCTTCCCTTGTAGGAAAGGTATTTTCACCTGGACTAAGCCTTGTGATGTGAAAGTCAAGACGATGATGGTTTGGTCCAATGAGCCCAGTAAGTGAGAGGGTCCAGGTAGACAGAGAGTATGAGGCTGGGGAGAGGATCCTGTTGGTATCATCTCTCCATATCTGTTTAAATGCACTTCTTTCTTTCTTTTCCTTTTAGAGAGGAATGTTAGAGATGTGTGGTACATTTTGTGTTGCTGAAGAGGACATGGTTGCAGTTAACCAATGCTTTAGCTGTATCATCTGACCATGTGTTTCAGGGTACTTGATTGTCCCCCTATCCCAGACCACTGTTTCTCTCTCTTTCAGCTCTGGACTGTACTCTTCCCTTACAATTAAGTTTTTACTAAGTTATTTGTATTTTTGGGGGGAGGGGGTGGTATATTTTATTTAGAGACAGTGTCTCACTGAGTAGCTTAGTGCCTTGCTTTTGCTTAGGGTTGGCTTTGATTCTCCTGCCTCAGCCTCCCAAGCCACTGGGATTATAGGCATGTGGTACCTATCGTGCCTGGCTTGCATTTATTTTTGTTAGCTACTTAATGTTTAATTACAAAATTCACTGAATTAATAGCATTTTAATCAATAAATATATAAAATAGGGCTCAAATAGCAAACAATGTACTCATTTGTTTCTTTTCATCTTATTTATTTTCCAAATACTTACTAATGTGTGCATATGATTGTTTATGCTATCATTGTTCTGGGCAATAGAGAAATAGCAGTGAGCAAAGCAAATAACAATCTTCAGTTTATTATAGACTTTGTAGCCTATCTAAGATGATTATTAGGTACTAACAATAAAAGATGGTGAGTGCTATGAAGGTGGAATAAAAGAGATTGCCCATATTATGGCCATAATTTTCCAAATTTGCTATGTGGCGTAAAAATAGAAGAGGAAAGACTAATCTCATATACCTGGGATCAAACTAAATTTGCATCATTCCATCACCAGTTGTGTATGTGTGTGTGTGTGTGTGTGTGTGTGTGTGTGTGTGTGACTCAGAAGTAGAACGGGGGTGAGAATGTTAAGGCAGAGTCAACATTACTTACAAAGTATCACGATTGACTAAGTATAAATTGGATACTTCCCAAGGCATTAAAGAAATAATCACTGACTAAAGAGAGAAGTATGAAGAAAGTACAGCTTCTTTTATTATATTAGATGATATAGAGTATATATGAATACATACATTTTATCATTTTATTTCAACATTAAGCACTATATTATATAGTCTTCTATTGATGAGTTTGACGAAAAAATTCCAGAATGACATTCAATGAATTCATTTACAAAATAGTCCTGACTTTACTAGCATTTGATATTTAAATAAAAAGCCAACATGTAAATATAAGTTACTCATACTCAACTAAAGTTTTTATTAGAAAAACTGTACCCATGTAGCAACAGAAACATTTAGGGAACAGATAGTTTTATGAAATTTTATGGTGGCATTTGTACTGATGTTTTCAAAGCAATCACCAGAAATTTGGTTGGCTTTCTACCAGGCAGCCAGCAATAAGACACATTCCTCAGGAGTCCTGGTCCCCAGTTGTATTTGTTTTTTTATAACACTTGTTTCTTTTTGCCTCCAGGACTTTAAAAAAAACCACACACACACACAAACAAACTAACAAAGATTTTCTTTCACCAGAATTGGGCCTATAATGTGAAGCCCTATCTCTATGAACAATGCCTGCCCTACGGCTAGCCAGATGAATAGGCAATTTGCAGGTTGCTGATTAAAATGAAAGTCTGCATGTGTATATGAATGTCTGGTCACAGTTTAAAAGGGAATCTCAAATGCTGACACAATGTCTTCCCCCTTTCTATACAACCCAACAGCTTGAGTTCTTGTATACCCACTAAGCCTCATGCCATATCTTTTAAACAAAGAATGAACCTGCATATGAAAAGAAGCCAGGAAGACTTTGGCTTCATGGTGCTGCATGAAACAAGTGCCCCCTTGAGAGCCTCTTTCTGCTCCACTCCTCTGCTTCAGAACACGTGGCCCTTGGTATTTGAGTGATGTAGCAGGAGATGCTCCTGGGATTTCCACTGGCGCGGAGGAAAAGCCCAGTTTTAGATCATAATAGACCAGCTACTGGTGAAGAACACAGAATGTTATCAGGAGGCTTTTACACTGGCACCTTGGAAAGGGATGCAGAGGACAGGGAGCAAAGAAGACAGTGAGTAGAAGATGCTGTACCCTGTGGGTTTCCTAAGGTAAGCTGGGAGACTGTGGAAACACTTATGCTAAACTATAGGAATGGCAGCCATTGGTAGGAACTAATGTTCTTCCAGGAAGTAACAGGTTGAGAATGAGATATCCACTGCTATGTTAAAAGAGGTCATTTTGTTTACTTACATCTTAAATGTAATCAGAAAGACTACTGCAAAAACCTTAACTGCTTGGGGTAAATTACGAGAAAGCTCACTATTTTCCTAGAATATATTGAAGCTTCATATATGATAAAAAACACCCTGTCCTCTAGTTCTGAAGCCAGCCTATACCAAGTGTTCCAGTTAGGTCATTAATTCACCTTCTCACAGAGTCCTAATAATAATAACAATTGTTGAAACGATCCAAAGGCAAAGTTTCTTCTTCTCTCATCCAGAAGAGACAGGAGGTGGGGCTGATTTATTTGTCTTATCTTGGCTGTCAGAATCAGACTATTCATTTGACCAAACTATTTTTTTTTTATGTTTATGAAGTGGAACATGTATTTAGTGTGTTATGGCCCCTCAGTGAGGTGCAGGACATTAAAAAAAAAAGAATAAATACATAGAAAACTATGATTTATCTTCTAGCACTTAGCTGTTGGTCATGTCGTGGGCGCTGAATAAAGTTTATTAATTGAAGAGTGTCTACCAGAGGAATAAAAACCTATTGGTAAGTCTAAAGAGTGAGTGTTTCCCTTTGGGAAAGCCCAGGAATTCTGCTGAGAGGAGATAACATCTTCCTTTGCTCCCTAAATCTGATCAGGAATTTATAATTCAGAGAAAAAAGGGAGAAGTCTTCTTAAACTAGTCATCTTAAACTAGCCCAAGAATTATAAAAGACATGAAGTACAAAACCCAGGGCATATTTAAGAAACTCTGAGAAGTGTGGTATGAATGAAATGTGTACATTAACTAGGTGGAGGAAACGGAGAAAGGGCTAGACAGAGAGAGAAGGAAACTACCAAACAACACCCAGGAAGAAAGGACCAGGAAGAAGTGCGACTGGCTATTTTTGTACATGGAAACCCTTTGAGAAATGTCATATATTGGAGTTATTGAAGTAGATTCTTTCCCTGTCACTTTTGAATTTGTCACTTACCATAATGCTTGAACATTCACCACAGGTTGCTGATTTAAGGTGACTGTGCCATTTAACTTAGCTTAAGAAATACCTAAGACACAATGGTGCTTTGTGATAGTTTTCAGAAAGATGTTTCATTATTCTTTTAAGCCAAGATTATATTTATCTGTATTTACTAGGGCCAGGTGAAAACTTTGCCCCATACCCTAACTTTTCAAAGTAATAGTATTGACAACGGGTATTCTGCTAAAACCAGGCACAAACTTGGAAGAACAGTGAATGCATTTGGGTGACAATCTAAGAATATTTTCCAAAAGGAAGATGAAGAAGGGAGAGAGATGTGGGGATGGTAGGAACCCCCCAAATCCTGAGAGATTAGGACATTTCCTATTTCCCTTCTTTTTTGAAAACCATTTCTCTATGGGAGTTCATTGACTACAAGGGAAAGCAGGTGAGTCAAACTTGGTCCCAACTGGGCATTTGTGCAGCTCTCCCTGATCGGTACAACTTAGCAGAAGTAGTTGTCTGTGGTAGAGTAGCAAGGGATGCATTTCCAAGGCTCTCCTGTTTAGCTGATGGAGCTCTGCAGAGAAATCACTGCACTTCCGGGCACTGAACATTGGTCAGCCTCTCAGTCAACCCAGGCCCACTGTTGTCTTTCAGGACCCAGATAGCCACTGCTGCCCCTTCTAGAAAATCAGAAGAATGTGGCGCAAAGGAGCAACTAATTAATTTTACAAATAATAACAAATACTAACAAGGCAAATGAGATCATGGGAACAAATTAAGAAATGCATTGCACATTTTCCCCTTACCACACAAATTGGTTTTTATAAATTAGGACATTAATGTATATATAAATCCAGTTGCTGCTTACATCTATTAATTTATTATCCCTTCCTGAGACAAATGATAGCTATTTAGATTCTATTAAAAGGATTAGTTGAATTTTGAGCTTGTTAAATGTCCAGGTTCCTCCAGTGCATGGCTCTCTATTTTTTTAAGTCATTATTTATATTCTGAGACCAATTGAAAAGATGATTTTACTTCTGTTTTTAAAATTAGGGTATCCATAACTTTAGAGTTAATATAGTAAAATACTTGCAGAAAGGTTGCTGTCTGTTCAGGGTATGGAATTCAGGCTTTGTTACCATGGGACCCTGAAAAAGTGTATTTATTCTACCATGAATTAGTCTTAATGCAAGGACTACAAGATTTCATCATTTTTAGATAAAACTTGCCAGTTTTTATTCTCCTTTTCCAGAAATCAAGCAGGTTTCCTGACAAGTCAAGACAAAAGAACAAGTATCCAGTGAGAAATATGTTCTTCCGCTAAATAAGTCATTGAAGATCTTCCAAGTTCTAGCAACTGTGAGAGGAATTAAAAATACATTAATGACTATGACAGGTCTCTTGAGGAGTTTTGGAGTACCTAGCTGACAGCCCACTGTGGAGCAAAACAAAATAGCTACGATATGTGTAAGTAAATTATTTATTTATATTGATCGAATTTTAAAAAATTAATTCATAATTTACTTATGCTCAGTTTTTTTAACAGAAAATTGAAGTAACACACACACACCTTTACAATAGTAAAAGTAAGACAATTGAAAAGAAAGAGAAATATGTGCAGAAACGTATTAACAAGCAACACCAGGAATAAAATTGTACCCAGACATGTGTATTATTTGCAACTGAAATTACTAGAGATGGTCAAATTCATCTGTAAGCTTCCTGGAGGCCACGGTAAAGAGGAAAATAGAATCATTTACAAGATTCAAGGTAAAAAGGAATACAGGGTCATTTACAACATTAAATGTCCTGATGATAAAAACACTATTTCAGGGATGCTATCTTTAGTCACCATTTAGGAGCTTTAGAAATCACCATTCAGTGATTTCTCTTGATAACTGAAGAAATTAGAAGGACACAGAAGTAACTTGTTCAAGGACCCACATCTACTAAATGGCAGAACTAAGATTAGAACTCAGGGTTTTTGGACTTCAAAACCTGAGCCCAAACTAACCCGTTCTATTGGGCTCTTAAGTTTGCTGTCTCACAAAACCCATGGAGGAAATTGGACCACGGAGTCATGGTAAAGTGACATCGTAGAGGCATTTCTGAGTGCCATGGAAACCCAGAGGAGCAAGTAATGCTACTTATGTATGTGAGAGGAGGCAGTGGGTTTATAGAAACCCTGGCATATATGCATTTATAAACTAAATAATTTATGTTTTTCGAAAGCAGATTTTATATTCCCTTGGATTCCTTTCTGGTTGTTTTGTTTTAGACAAGAAGCCACACCATCATTCATATCCTCCTTGTTTTCCTCCCTAAATCTTTTAATGATTCTAGAAGATATGATGTTAATTATTGAGATTGGCTCACAAATCTCATGTTAAAAATAGTTTATAATGCTCAGAAAATATTTACACATATGCCAAAATTTGGTTGCAACTTGTTATATTTCTTTAATCAACAGGACAAGAATAAATGTGTTATTTCAGAACTGTGTTTGAAGGTTGGTAATCAGTAAAATGGTATTTTTTATGAGTTGCATAAATGCTTTGTGGTGTTACTGAAATATCTTAATTGCTTTTATGAATGCGTTTAATGAGTTCCATTTAAAATGTGATGTTATTTACCTTATGGGACTAAATGACTCACTCCATCCAGACACTGTGCAAACCCAAGGGAACACTGCTTTTTGCCTGCGGTGCAGGGTGAACCAGAAAGCTCTGAATCCAACTGTTAGTCGCTCTGCTCTGTCGGTGTGAGCTATGTGCTGTGCCCACAGGAGATCTGGGCTGGGGACTCTCTTGTCCAGGAGCCTCTGGTCTGGTATCCAGGCTTAATTGAATAACAGCAGGGGCTTCAGCTGGAAGAGATGAGCTGGCCAGTCAAGATGGCTACAAGGTCAAGAAACAGCCTCAGAGGAAGCAGCCTCAGTTGAAGTCACAGAGCCAGTGGAAGATCAGTGTTGGAAGTTAGCAAGTTACTGAGAAGAGATTTGCTTTACAGTGGAATGAGAGGGAAGGCAAGGGAGGCATCCTCTATGCTAGAATCCTGATAACCAGTGTAGAACTGGAATTGAACTACAGCACATGTGTTCTTAATCACTGCCCTGCTGAGGTCCAATGGCACTGTTTTCCAGCTTTGAGATCTTGGCTTCTTCTACATTGTATACACAATAAAGCAAAGACTCTTTAGCATGGAATACAAGGCTGTACAGATCACCTTCACCTCCCAACCTTTCCCACCTTATAACCTGCCCTGTCCCTTCTATATTCTGCATAAAACACAAAATCCCCCTTCCCACAAGGGCTCTCATGGCTCCACTGTTTGCTATCTCTTCTCTGGCAACTTCATCTCTCTGCCCCTTCCTTCTACCCTATGTCTGACAAAGCAAGTCCTCATCATTCTTTTAAAGGTAAGGTAGCACATACCTAAAGTCCCAGCTGCTCAGGAGGCTGATACAGGAGGAGCCAAAGCTCTTATTATTTTTTTATCATTATTTCCAACTTTTTCCTCCATAATTTTATAGTTCTTTTACTTGTGTCTAAGCCACAATGATAGCTAATTCTAATAGGACCTACTGTATAATAGACAATGTACTTACTAAACATATTACATGAATTGTCTCATAGTCTTCCCAGCACTCCATGAGATATATATTGCTATTATTATTTTTCCAGTTTTACACACAAAGAAACAAGCATTTGGTGACCCAGCTCAAGGTTATGCAGCTATTGACTGCAAGACATAGGCTTTGAATCCAGCACCTAGCCACTAGTCATCTTGTCAATGATGTACTTATTTATATATTTTTGGGTCATATTCACTGAGTTATAAATTAGATAGAGTTAAACTTCCTCTGTTTAAATGTATAGTTCAGTAAGTTTGGACAAAGATACATATAATCATGTAACCATCATATTCTTCACGATATAGATAAGAATATTTCTAATATTCTCTAAAAGTTCCCTCATGTTCCTTTACAATTAATTCCATTCTCTCACACACATCCCCTAATAATTAATTGATTTTCTTTATATAGTTTTGCATTTTTCATATTATCATAATAATGAAATAATACAGTTTTAATCTTTTGTGCTTGTATTCTTTCACGTAGCATATGTTTTTTGGATTCATCACAGTGTATGTTTTAACTGTTGATGCCTTTTGTGTGCTGAGTAGTATCTCATTTTGGAAAGTTACTACAATTTATTTATCTATTCATCATTTGATAGATATTTGGGTTGTTTTCCATTCTGGGTTAGTATGAGTCAAGCAGCTATTAACATTTGCTTGTATGTCTTTGTGTGACATATGTTTTCATGTTTTGAATAAACACCTAAGGTTGGGACTGCTAACTTTTATGATGTGTGCTTAACTTTATTGGAAACTGTCAAACTGGTTTTTAGAAATGATTGTTACATTTGTCTGAGTTTCAGCTGCTCTGCTTCATCACCAGCAGTACACACTGTCTTAATTTTAGCCATTCTTAAATGTGTATAGTGGTATCTCTTTGTGGTTTTGTTTTATAGTTTTCTAGTGGAAAAGGTCGTAACATCTTTTCATGTTTTTATTTTCCAAAAGTATGGTTCTTTTTGAAATATTTGAGTTCTTTTGTCAACCTAAAAAAATGTATTATTGGTCTTATTATTGAGTGAAACAGTTCTTTATATATTCTGAATATAGACCCTTTCAAACATCCTATTATTCATTTATTCCACCTTCCAAATAGTCAATATGCATTTATGGAGTACTCTTTATTAGACACCTTAGTGGACTGAATAGTGTTTCCCCAAACTTATGTCCTCTTGGAACCTCAAAATGTGAACTTATTTTGGAATAAGTTTTTTTTTTTCAGAAGTAATTCATTTGGGATCTGGAAAAGACATCATCCTGGATTTAGAGTAGTCCCTAAACCCAATAACTTGTGTCTTTTAAGAAAAGGACAGGATGTAGAATCCATGTGAAGACAGGCAGAGATTGGAATTTTTCTGCCAAAAGCTGAAGACACCAGGAGTCATCAGAAACAGGAAAAGTCAAAGAAAGATTTTCCCCCAGAATCCTTGGAGGGAGTGTGGCCCTGCTGACACCTTAACTTCAGTCTTTCTGCTTTCAAAACTGTGAAAATGAATCTCTGTTATCCCAAGCCACTAAGTTTGTGGTAATTTGTTGCAGCCACCCTAGAAAATGAACACAGATACTATTCTAGGAAACTGAAGCTACTAAAATGAGTATTAGTACTCATTTTAATAATTTAATACTCATTTATGATGTTTAAAGAGTAATAATACAAAATAAACTGGTATTTGGTAGCTATTTATTTTTTTAAAAAAATTGGCATTTTTTGCAGAATAAGCAATATTTGAACTTATTTCTACTTTTTTTTTTTTGAGACAAGTCTCACTAATCATGCAGGTTAATCTTGAACTCTTGGTCTCAAATGATCCTCCTGTATCAGCCTCCTGAGCAGCTGGGACTTTAGGTATGTGCTACCTTACCTTTAAAAGAATGATGAGGACTTGCTTTGTCAGACATAGGGTAGAAGGAAGGGGCAGAGAGATGAAGTTGCCAGAGAAGAGATAGCAAACAGTGGAGCCATGAGAGCCCTTGTGGGAAGGGGGATTTTATGCAGAATATAGAAGGGACAGGGCAGGTTATAAGGTGGGAAAGGTTGGGAGGTGAAGGTGATCTGTACAGCCTTGTATTCCATGCTAAAGAGTCTTTGCTTTATTGTGTATACAATGTAGAAGAAGCCAAGATCTCAAAGCTGGAAAACAGTGCCATTGGACCTCAGCAGGGCAGTGATTAAGAACACATGTGCTGTAGTTCAATTCCAGTTCTGCTTCATAAGTATGAAATCTTGAGCACCTTTCCTATTGTCAATCTTTCATCTGTCAACTGGAGGTAATAATAGTAACTATGCAAAGAACTGATGTGAAGAACAATTAAGGTAAGCAGGTATGATTCTTAGGGACTAAAAATAATAGACACTGATCTGAATGTTAGTTGTTATTGTTAGGAGTGCATTTTATTAACAGAAAGTGCATTCTGGCAAGAGTATGGAAATACTTAAGGCAGAGAAAACTCTTATAAGGTAGTAATTAATTGTTTCAGCAAAAGTCTGAACAATGTATGGAGGAAGAGAAGTTTTGGGACCGTTTTATATAGAATCAAAGGATTGATATGATGTGAAGAATCAAGAAAGGAGGAAAGATGTTGGTTCTGAAAGTCCTGCTTTGAGACACAGAATATGTTGATAGCATTAACAGACAGTAGAAATATAGAAACCCAGTAGGATTGGGGGGAGGTACAGCAGGAACTGGAGAATACATTTTATTTAGACATAAGTTTAAGGTGACCATGACATCCAGGTTAAGAGCCTTGCAAGGCAGCTTAGAAGGCATTCTGAAAGAAAGGGAAGGGATATAAATCTGTTTCTTAACTGTGGACTGGAACAACACTTTATGTGAATCATCTGGGGCTCTTATTACAAATGCAAATTCATGAACAAGCCTTTCTCCAGACACTGCCCCCCCCACACACACACTTCAAAATCTATTGAATCAAAATACCTGAAAGTCAGGCCTGAGGATTGCATGCTAAGTGTTTTTCACAGGTGATGCTGGCACTTGCAAGAATCATTGGCTTCTGGAAAACCTGTCCTTGGTTTTTCATTTCATCTTGGAAACTTTTAAAGTGGGTTCTATGTCCAAGAGATTCCAATTCAGTTGGTCTGGGATGAGGGTCACAGTCAGCCTGCTCAAAAATTGCCCTAGCTGATTCTAATTTGCAGCCACGAACTAGAAAAAGAAAAGGAGCAAGGTCAGAGAAATCTGGGAGTCAAGGGAGAAAAATATTTTTTTAAAAGGAGGAATGGGTAACATCACTAAATGCGACAGGTGTTTATAGTTGCAAGAGAACTAGAACTGAAAAAAGACACGTGGATTTGACCAATAGGAGACCAGGGATGGTTTTAACGGCAGGAGTGGAATAGGCACAGAAATAAAAGGAAGTAAGCAGCGGGTGTGGGGCAGCAACCAATACAGACCATACTTTGGCAGAGTGTGATGAGAAGTGGAACGGAGCTTACAGCAAAGGCAATATCCTCAGTGCACCTACAAGTATTTTTTTTAGTAAGTTCTAGAAAAGAAGGTGATGAAGATGTAATTTTTTTTTTAAAAAGATTCTTTTTTCTAGACTTTTCTCTTTAAAATAAATTCATAATTTTAGACTTGAAGAAGAAATTCTCTCCCTACAGGTCAGAGGTAAGGATTAAAGAAAGCAGAAGTCTGTGGTGATGGGAGGGAATGTACCATTTTCTTGTTCCTTTTCCCCAGTGCTGAAAAAGGTTTAGACCTTTACTGTGAGAGAAGGAATTGGGGGTCACTGGAGAACTTGAAGGGGCCAGGCCTTATTTGGTTTGGTCGTGATGTTGAGCTGCTCTGGTGAGCCCTGGCAGACCTTGAACTGGCAGTGGTTTCTGGGATCATCATGATCTGTGGCCTCAGGGGCTGAAGCCAAGGTGAAGCTCTGTCTTCATCTCTCTCCATGGGACCTTCAAGGTACCCTTTCAGAGATGCCTGGCTTCTCCCCACATCTGTCCTCAGCTGGTGGCCACAGGATGATAGTGGTACCTGCAGTCAGAGTGTTAACGCCGGGGTACCTGCTGAGTACAGTAGTTCACTTCAGCCCTACAGTCCTTGCAACCCCGGGTGTTCTTTCTTAACTGGGGAGAAAATGGAAGCATGGGGAGGTGAGTAACCCGAGGGTCGTAGAGCATGTCAGCCACAGAGCAAGAAGTGAACTGTACTGCAGGTGCTTGTGGGGGTCGTAAGAGAACTGGATAATTGTTTGCATGGGGGAATGTGAGAGGAAACTGAGTAATGACCAACAGACACTGCTGGACAGTGGTCAAGAGTCCCATAAGGAGGAGGAGTTGTAGATTCAAAGTGGGAGCAGTGCATCCAGCCAGGTGATTTTTCTATAATGACATAGCAGTACATACAGAGGACATGAAAAGTTGCATCTGGTGTGGGCCTGGCACGAGAAGATGGAAAAATGAGGGAGAACTTACATGTTCCAACATTGTTAAAGTGATGGGTAGAATGAGTTTGCAATGTGGGGAGGAGGGGTCTGCCTGCGATAGTGAAGGATGAGGTAAGAATTATGGTCTGCCTAGCTCCTGATGTAGGTAAAACAAATGCCGAATGTTTTTTCTGATATAAGGAGGTTCACTCATAGTAGGGTAGGGAGGGAGAGCATGGGAGAAATAGATGAATTCCAGATAAGGAAGAGGGGTGGGAGGACCAGGGAGGGCGCAGGGGTTTAGCAAGGATGGTGGAATGTGATGGACATCATTACTCCCTGCTTCCCCTATTTCACAACTTCCCTTCCAAGGTAGCATGGGTTGGGAGACTTGGGAAGGAACTGACAGGGAGCCCTATACTCTGCAGTTCTCAGTGACCCTGCCCACATGCACATTATGACCACCTAGGGAGCTCTTTATTTTCTGAAAGACTTTAGGCTTTTTAAGCTGAAATCATAAAGAGAGCTCTTCTCCCCATGATCTCTTTTCTGTCATATCTCTTCCCTGAAACAGCAAGGAGAGGATCTACCTGCAATCAGAGGGATGTGAAGGCAAATAAATTTTGTGGGAAAATAATTGAGAAGGGTCACCCCTCCCTATAAATTTTGCTTCTGGAGTTAATGCACTCTCAAATTTTATTTAAACCGCAGTAGAAAAAGATTAGGGATGAAAAGTCTAAACAAAGTGCATAGGCCATTTGGTAGGTCTGTAGTATTGAGGGGCTAGCAAGGATTCCAGAGAGGGAAGGTAAGACTCCTGGAATTAGCCTGATTAAAATAGCAGCCCATTTTGCTTAGTTTCCACAAAGAAAGCAGGACTTCTGCATCTTGCCAAATGGTGAATACACTTTTATAAGTTGTAGATTCTTTTCTCATTAGGATGCTCATTACCTACTTTAGAAATTCTTCATCATTATTTACCTTGGAGTACATGAATTTTTATCCGTAGAAAGCCCAACAGATTATAGTAGACACTTTCAAAATCAAACCTCAACTAGTGAGGACAAATGTTAATGTGTTTTTAAACATCAAAAGCATTTTGTTAGCTTAATTAAATACATGGAATATAACTGAATTGAATATCTGACTATAGACTTCTCTTCTGAGATTTACTAAGGGAGAAAATAGCACCCCTTTGTCCTGCTTGAAAAATTTGCAAAGTACACCTGCCTGGTGCATTGTATTGTATCAAGGCATGGAACACTGTTCACTTTTTGCTTTTTTTTTATGAAATATGCTCTCAAGGGACAATTCTACATACCTGTTATGTGAGAGAAGCAGCAATATCAAAATATTGGGAGTTGGAAACTTGTGATATAAAAGTTCACAGCAAGAGAATGGAAACCTACTAAACTAGGGATTTAAGTCAAATTTTCCTAAATTTGTATATAAAACAGTCAATTATCCTGAAAGAGGATTTGTACTGAAAGCAGCAGAAACAATAGTTCTCAACACTGTGCAAAGTAAGGCATTAAGCCAAGGAAAACATTAAAGAAGAGAGAAGGATGTAACTCTTCATTTACCTTCTCTTAAAGGTGGAGCTCAAAGACTTTGTTTTATTACTAACTTTGACAATAGAAAAATTACGCAAGAAAATGTTTTGAGACATATGATTCAAAATGAAAGACTGAGCTCATGCTATAGTCCCGCCTATGCCACCTCTAAATAATGTTAGTAAAGAGATAAAAAATAAACTCCATAGCCACACTGAAAGAAAAAGGAGAAACTTGAGTGCCAATGCTATGAGAGAAAATGAAAGATGGTAAGCAGATGGTTCCAGACTGATGAAGTAAATCATAATTGAAAGCTAGATGGGTCCTTAATGCCAACAAAGGCAGAAGTAGCACCTGGGAGCAGGCTGGGGCAGACAGGCAACCCATGGGCTGATGGCTTCCAGCAGCACCTTGCTGTGGAAGAGCAGCTTCCTTTCCCTTCCACTGGAAAGGAGCAATGAAGGCAGGGGTCAGGGAGCTTGAGTAGAACCAACCAGAAGGCAGCGTACTCGGGCTCTTAGATCTGAGGAAGACCCGGAACAACAGTACCGAACTAAGACATCTTTGTTTTTCACTCTAAATATGCAAAAATACAAATTGTAGTTTTAAGTTTCCCATTAAGTCTTTTCAAGCCAGTTGCCCAAGCAGGAACTGGGGACTGTCTAGTGATTGACACCTTTTCTATGTAACTGTACATTCAGGATACATCAAACATTTGAGGAAAACTCATATGAAGAGAGACAAATGTGAAAAACAAAAATCCTAACAGCTTCCATTATTAATAATATGACCCTAGAATGTAAATAGAATTAATATTCACAGGGCAAAAATGAAGGCATCAATGGACCACAGAAATTGGTTAATGTCAGAAATTAAATTGTATTATTGAAGAAAAACAAAAAGAAAAATATAACTAGATTAGCGTAATGGATAGAGCCCCAAAGACCATAAACTGAAAGATAAAAAATTATCCTAGATGTCGCATAATCTCAAGTATGAAATATGTAGTATAAATACATTTTAATAATTTGTCTAATAATAAAATTTCCAGAGGGACAATATACAGAGCATAGAAAAGAGAAACTATCTAAAATATAAATAGAATATAATTTCCTAGGACTCTATTAAAATAAGGGTTTTGAAAAAGTAAAGGATCAACTATGCCTAGCAGTAAAGATAATAAATGTGACCTCACACCTAGACTCAACATGGGGAGATTTTAAAAAAAGAAAATTGGCCAGCAACCAGCCAAGGGACTGCAGCTTCACGCGCCGGCGGGGAACGCGGACCGGACCCACTAGGACAGGTCCGGCGCTGGACGGCTGAGGGCTAGGCCCGTCCCCTCCCCCAGTGTCTGCAGGTAGGAGGGACTGAGAACAGCAGCAGAGCCAGCCCAAAGCCTGCTGAGGGGCGGAACCGGCCCCTCCCCCAGTGCCTGCAAGTGAGGCGCACCTGCAAGCCACGGGCGGGCGGGTCAGGCCCAGCAACCAGCCAAGGGACTGCAGCTACACGCGCCGGCGGGGAACGCGGACCGGACCCACTAGGACAGGTCCGGCGGACGGCTGAGGGCTAGGCCCGTCCCCTCCCCCAGTGTCTGCAGGTAGGAGGGACTGAGAACAGCAGCAGAGCCAGCCCAAAGCCTGCTGAGGGGCGGAACCGGCCCCTCCCCCAGTGCCTGCAAGCGAGGCGCACCTGCAAGCCACGGGCGGGCGGGTCAGGCCCAGCAACCAGCCAAGGGACTGCAGCTACACGCGCCGGCGGGGAACGCGGACCGGACCCACTAGGACAGGTCCGGCGGCGGACAGCTGAGGGCTAGGCCCGTCCCCTCCCCCAGTGTCTGCAGGTAGGAGGGACTGAGAACAGCAGCAGAGCCAGCCCAAAGCCTGCTGAGGGGCGGAACCGGCCCCTCCCCCAGTGCCTGCAAGCGAGGCGCACCTGCAAGCCACGGGCTGGCGGGTCAGGCCCAGCAACCAGCCAAGGGACTGCAGCTACACGCGCCGGCGGGGAACGCGGACCGGACCCACTAGGACAGGTCCGGCGGCGGACGGCTGAGGGCTAGGCCCGTCCCCTCCCCCAGTGTCTGCAGGTAGGAGGGACTGAGAACAGCAGCAGAGCCAGCCCAAAGCCTGCTGAGGGGCGGAACCGGCCCCTCCCCCAGTGCCTGCAAGCGAGGCGCACCTGCAAGCCACGGGCGGGCGGGTCAGGCCCAGCAACCAGCCAAGGGACTGCAGCTTCACGCGCCGGCGGGGAACGCGAACCGGACCCACTAGGACAGGTCCGGCGGCGGACGGCTGAGGGCTAGGCCTGTCCCCTCCCCCAGTGTCTGCAGGTAGGAGGGACTGAGAACAGCAGCAGAGCCGGCCCAAAGCCTGCTGAGGGGCGGAACCGGCCCCTCCCCCAGTGCCTGCAAGCGAGGCGCACCTGCAAGCCACGGGCGGGCGGGTCAGGCCCAGCAACCAGCCAAGGGACTGCAGCTACACGTGCCGGCGGGGAACGCGGACCGGACCCACTAGGACAGGTCCGGCGGCGGACGGCTGAGGGCTAGGCCCGTCCCCTCCCCCAGTGTCTGCAGGTAGGCGGGACTGTGAACAGGAGCAGAGCGGGCCCAAAGCCTGCTGAGGGGCGGAACCGGCCTCTCCCCCAGTGCCTGCAAGCGAGGCGAACCTGCAACCCATCGGGAGGTTAGGCCCAGCAACCTATGGAGTGACACAGGTGCCCCTGGCGCCTGCTGGGTAGGTAGACCTTTGACCGACCAGCAAAGCAGACCTAGGGCCTGCCAGCATGGTAGACGGATCACACTAATTGGAGGAGGATCACAGCCACTACCTGCCCTGCAAGGGTGATTTTTCAACTATACAAGAGCAATATAAATAAATAGAGGGGGAAAATATCAAAGACACAACAATTTCACCAAGCAGGAAGAAACGCCAGCAGTATGAAACGACAAGGAAAGAAAGGACCACAGGCAATGCAGGTCAACTCAACTTTAGAAGAGGTAATAGCTGCAACAGATGGAATGTCAGATAGAGAGCTCAGGACATACATGCTTCAGATGATCTGGAGTCTCAAGGAAGACATGAGACAGCAAAATCAGACAATGAAAGATCACATTGACAAACAAATCCAGGAAGTTAAAGATCAATTTCACAGGGAGATAGAGGTAATAAAAAACAAACAAATAGAAATACTAGGAATGCAGGAAACAATAAACCAACTTAAAAACTCAATTGAGAATACTACCAGCAGAGTGGATCACTTAGAAGATAGAACATCAGATAATGAAGACAGAGTATTTCAACTTGAAAAGAACATAGATAGCTCAGCAAGTCTACTAAGAAACCATGAGCAGAACATTCAAGAGCTATGGGATAATATCAAAAGACCTAACTTAAGAGTCATTGGGATACAGGAAGGCACAGAGCTCCAAACCAAAGGATTAAGCAATCTATTCAGTGAAATAATACAAGAAAACTTCCCAGACTTGAAGAATGAGACAGAATCCCAAATCCTAGAAGCCTACAGGACGCCGAATGTGCAAAATCATAAGAGATCCACACCAAGACACATTATAATGAAGATGTCCAACATACAGAACAAGGAGAGAATTTTAAAAGCTACAAGGGAAAGGAAGCAGATTACATTTAGGGGTAAACCAATCAGAATAACAGCTGATCTCTCAACACAGACTCTAAAAGCTAGAAGATCCTGGAATAACATATTTCAAACGCTTAAAGAAAATGGATTCCAACCAAGAATCTTGTATCCGGCGAAATTAAGCTTCAGGTTAGAAGATGAAATTAAAACCTTCCACGATAAACAAAAGTTAAAAGAATTCGCAGCTAGAAAACCATCTCTTCAAAAAATCCTTGGCAAAACATTACAGGAAGAGGAAATGGAAAATAACATTGATAACCAACAATGGGAGGTAGGACAGTAAAGGGGGGAAAGTAGTCAAAGAGGATAACAAATCAGGTTTAGTAACATCAATAAACAAATATGGATAGAAGAACAAACCATATCTCAATAATAACCCTAAATGTTAATGGCTTAAACTCACCAATTAAGAGACACAGGCTAGTAGAATGGATCACAAAACAAGACCCAACAATATGCTGTCTACAGGAGACGCATTTGATAGGAAAAGATGTACATAGACTGAAGGTGAAAGGTTGGGAAAAATCATATCACTCATATGGACCACGGAAACAAGCAGGAGTGTCCATACTCATATCTAATAAAATAGATTTCAAGCCAAAGCTAATCAAAAGGGATAAAGAAGGACACTTCATACTGCTCAAGGGAACCATACACCAACAAGACATAACAATCATAAATATATATGCCCCAAATAATGGAGCAGCCATGTTCATCAAGCAAACTCTTCTCAAGTTCAAGAGTCTAATAGACCACCATACAGTAATCATGGGAGACTTCAACACACCTCTCTCACCACTGGACAGATCTTCCAAACAAAAGTTAAATAAGGAAACTATAGAACTCAATAACACAATTAACAACCTAGACTTAATTGACATATATAGACTATACCACCCAACATCAAGTAGCTACACTTTTTTCTCAGCAGCACATGGAACCTTCTCAAAAATAGACCATATACTATGTCACAGGGCAACTCTTAGACAATACAAAGAGGTAGAGATAATACCATGCATCTTGTCTGATCATAATGGAATGAAACTGAAAATCAATGATAAAAGAAGAAAGGAAAAATCAAACATCACCTGGAGAATGAACAATAGGTTGCTGAGTGATCAATGGGTTTTAGAAGACATCAAGGAGGAAATTAAAAAATTCCTAGAGTTAAATGAAAACACAGACACAACATATCGGAATCTATGGGACACATTGAAAGCAGTTCTAAGAGGAAAATTCATTGCTTGGAGTTCATTCCTCAAAAAAAGAAAAAACCAACAAATAAATGATCTCATACTTCATCTCAAAATCCTAGAAAAAGAAGAGCAAAACAACAGCAAAAGAAGTAGAAGGCAAGAAATAATTAAAATCAGAGCTGAAATTAATGAAATTGAAACAAAAGAAACAATTGAAAAAATTGACAAAACTAAAAGCTGGTTCTTTGAAAAAATAAATAAAATTGACAGACCCTTAGCCATGCTAACGAAGAGAAGAAGAGAGAGAACCCAAATTACTAGCATACGGGATGAAAAAGGCAATATCACAACAGACACTTCAGAAATACAGAAGATAATCAGAAACTACTTTGAATCCTTATACTCCAATAAAATAGAAGATAGTGAAGGCATAGATAAATTCCTTGAGTCTTATGATCTGCCTAGATTGAGCCAGGAGGATATAGACAACCTAAACAGACCAATAACAATAGAGGAAATAGAAGAAACCATCAAAAGACTACCAACTAAGAAAAGCCCAGGACCGGATGGATATACAGCAGAGTTTTACAAAACCTTTAAAGAGGAACTAACACCAATACTTTTCAAGCTATTTCAGGAAATAGAAAAGGAGGGAGAACTTCCAAATTCGTTCTACGAGGCCAACATCACCCTGATTCCGAAACCAGACAAAGACACTTCAAAGAAAGAAAACTACAGACCAATATCTCTAATGAACCTTGATGCAAAAATCCTCAATAAAATTCTGGCGAATCGGATTCAAATACATATCAAAAAAATTATACACCATGATCAAGTAGGATTCATCCCTGGTATGCAAGGTTGGTTCAATATACGGAAAACAATAAATGTTATCCACCACATCAATAGACTTAAAAATAAGAACAATATGATCATATCGATAGATGCAGAAAAAGCTTTCGACAAAGTACAGCATCCCTTTATGTTCAAAACTCTAGAAAAATTAGGGATAACTGGATCATACCTCAACATTGTAAAAGCAATCTATGATAAGCCACAGGCCAGCATCATTCTGAATGGAGAAAAATTGAAGGCATTCCCTCTAAGATCTGGTACAAGACAGGGATGCCCTCTCTCACCACTTCTGTTCAACATAGTCCTCGAAATACTGGCCAGAGCAATTAGGCAGACGAAAGAAATTAAAGGCATAAAAATAGGAAAAGAAGAACTTAAATTATCACTATTTGCAGATGATATGATTCTATACCTAGCAGACCCAAAAGGGTCTACAAAGAAGCTATTAGAGCTAATAAATGAATTCAGCAAAGTGGCAGGATATAAGATCAACACGCATAAATCAAAGGCATTCCTGTATATCAGCGACAGAGCCTCTGAAACGGAAATGAGGACAACTACTCCATTCACAATATCCCCCCAAAAAATAAAATACTTGGGAATCAACCTAACAAAAGAGGTGAAAGATTTATACAATGAAAATTACAGAACCCTAAAGAAAGACATAGAAGAAGACCTTAGAAGATGGAAAAATATACCCTGCTCATGGATAGGCAGAACTAACATCATCAAAATGGCGATATTACCAAAAGTCCTATATAAGTTCAATGCAATGCCAATCAAAATCCCAACAGCATATCTTGTAGAAATCGATAAAAGAATCATGAAATTCATATGGAACAATAAGAGACCCAGAATAGCAAAAACAATACTAAGCAGGAAGTGTGAATCAGGCGGTATAGCGATACCAGACTTCAAACTATACTACAGAGCAATAGTAACAAAAACAGCATGGTACTGGTACCAAAACAGGCGGGTGGACCAATGGTACAGAATAGAGGACACAGTAACCAATCCACAAAACTACAACTATCTTATTTTTGATAAAGGGGCTAAAAGCATGCAATGGAGGAAGGATAGCATCTTCAACAAATGGTGCTGGGAAAACTGGAAATCCATTTGTACCAAAATGAATCTGAATCCCTATCTCTCGCCGTGCACAAAAGTTAACTCAAAATGGATCAAGGAGCTTGATATTAAATCAGAGACATGGCATCTGATAGAAGAAAAAGTTGGTTATGATCTACACGCGGTGGGATCGGGCTCCAAATTCCTCAATAGGACACCCATAGCGCTAGAGTTAACAAATAGAATCAACAAATGGGACTTACTCAAACTAAAAAGTTTTTTCTCAGCAAAAGAAACAATAAGAGAGATAAACAGGGAGCCTACATCCTGGGAACAAATCTTTACTCCACACACTTCAGATAGAGCCCTAATAACCAGAATATACAAAGAACTCAAAAAATTAGACAATAAGATAACAAATAACCCAATCAATAAATGGGCCAAGGACCTGAACAGACACTTCTCAGAGGAGGACATACAATCAATCAACAAGTACATGAAAAAATGCTCACCATCGCTAGTAGTCAGAGAAATGCAAATCAAAACTACCCTAAGATACCATCTCACTCCAGTAAGACTGGCAGCCATTAGGAAGTCAAACAACAATAAGTGCTGGAGAGGATGCGGGGAAAAGGGCACTCTTGTTCATTGCTGGTGGGACTGCAAATTGGTGCAGCCAATTTGGAAAGCAGTATGGAGATTTCTTGGAAAGCTGGGAATGGAACCACCATTCGACCCAGCTATTCCCCTTCTCGGTCTATTCCCTAAAGCCCTAACAAGAGCATGCTACAGGGACACTGCTACATCGATGTTCATAGCAGCTCAATTCACGATAGCAAGACTGTGGAACCAGCCTAGATGCCCTTCAATAGATGAATGGATAAAAAAAATGTGGCATTTATATACTATGGAGTATTACTCTGCATTAAAAAATGACAAAATCATAGAATTTGGAGGGAAATGGATGGCATTAGAGCAGATTATGCTAAGTGAAGCTAGTCAATCTTTAAAAAACAAATTCCAAATGACTCCTTTGATATAAGGAGAGTGAACAAGGACAGGGTAGGGACGAAGAGCTTGAGAAGAAGATTTACATTAAACAGGGATGAGAGGTGGGAGGGAAAGGGAGTGAGAAGGGAAAGTGCATGGAAATGGAAGGCGATCCTCAGGGTTATAAAAAATGTCATATAAGAGGAAAGGAGGGGTAAGACAAGATAATACAAATGGAAGAAATGATTTACAGTAGAAGGGGTAGAGAGAGAAAAGGGGAGGGGAGGGGAGGCGAGGGGAGGGGAGGGGGGTTAGTAGAGAATAGGACAGACAGCAGAATACATCAGACACTAGAAAGGCAATATGTCAATCAATGGAAGGGAAACTGATGTGATACAGCAATTTGTATACGGGGTAAAAGCGGGAGTTCATAATCCATGTGAATCAACCATGTAATATGATGTATTAAGAACTATGTAATGTTATGAACGACCAATAAAAAAAAAAAAAGAATTTCCGTAAAAAGAAAAAAAAAAAAAAAAAAAAAAAAAAGAAAATTGTATAATACCAAACATGTTTATACCAATTAGCTGCAAAGGAATAATAATCAGATTTGTATCAGGATTCCTGCCAGGAAGACTAACATAAATAGAAAAACAAGTTTTAAGATCTTGGGACAAATAACTTTAAATTAGAATCTATACTAAATCGAAGTATTTTAGTATGAGAATGAGGTAAAAGCATTTTTAACTATTCAAGAACTCAAATCTGGCCATTCACAGAAGGTCTTTGAAAAAATATTTTTTTCAGAAGGAGAAAAATTGATGTAGGAGATAGAAATGGAATGCCATGGAGTGCCATTACTCTGAAGTACAATAATTTCATAAATGAAGGTTGAATGTCTAAATATTTCTGGACACTGTTTCCCATGGTGCTTGTTCTTTCACCATCATGATGCTGTCTTATACTAGCTTTATTATATCTTTGTGTCTAGTATTAATCTTGACTCTTTGCTTTTTCCAACTTCATTTTTATCTGCTTTGTTTCTCTTCGTTATGTGACTCTTTTTATGTTTCTTCATTGTGTGACTCTTTTTCTTTCACTTTTATATAAATGTTATAATTGACTTGTCTGAACTGCTTAGCCACCAAAACCTGCTTGGATTTTCATTGAGATTACATTAAATTTCTTGTTTGATTTGGAGAGAGTTGACATCTTTATAATATTGAATTTTCCAAGTCATGAACATCAACTAGCTCTCCATTTGTAAGTTGACTCTTCAGAATAAAATTTCGAGGTTTTTTATGTCTTACATTAAAGTTATTTCTTTGATTTGCCTAAGCAACCCTAATATTCAACTATATAATTTAACTTTTAATTGTATGGTGGTAGATAAAAATGTAATTGATTTTTTTCTGCTTTGATCTTATATCCAGCCACTTTTTGAAAAGTTATTTATTTAAAAAGCTTATAAAGTCTTTTGAATTTTGCACATACTCATTAATGTTGTCTGAGAGTATTGGCAGGTACATTTTTCCTTTCTCTGTTTATACCATTTCTTTGATGCATCAATCCAGATTTTTAATTTTATGATGAATTCAAACAATAACATATCTGTACAATTACCTCACTGTATCATCAGATTCTTTCATGGGTTCAATAAACTGTGGATCAAGCATTTAAAAATTATATCTGTGCTAAAAATGTACATTTTTTGTCATTATTCTTTTAATAATACATATAACCACTATTTACATAGAATTGACATTGTATTAGGTGGTAATAAGAAATCTAGAGCTGTTCCTAAATATTGGTAAATTTTGCTTACCTCATTTTTTTTCTTGATCTTGGTTATTAACTTTATTAGTCTTTTCAGAGAAAAATAATTTTATGTGTTTTTGTTTTACAATTTTATTTACATTTATTTGTGCTCATTGGATTATTTCCTTTTCCTTGTTTTTTTTTTAAATTTTATTTTATGCTTGAGATTTCCTTCCTGAATCATTGATTTTAGTTTTTAATCATATATACATTTAGGTTAATTACTTTATTTTAGGAATGATTTGATATTTTTATTATAAGTAAACTCAAAGTATTTTGGTTTGTTCTTCCTTGATTCATGAATTATCTAGAAGTATATTGCTTCATTTCTACATTCTTGAGATTTTCTGAATGTTTTCATGATTGATTTCTAGCTTAATTTTCCTATAGTTGAAAAGTATTCTCTGATTTGAATCTTTCAAAATTCTGTGGAAATTATCTTATGGTCAAGCATATGAAAATTTTGGTAAAAAAAATTAATGTGCACTTAAAATAATGTCAATTATATCATAGTTGAACACAGTGTGTTCCATATGTTGATTAGGTCAAGTCTGCTAATTTTTCCCCTGATTCATCTTAGTCATTATTTTAAAAATATTTTTTAGTTATACATGGACACAGTATCTTTAATTAATTAATTTATTTTTATGTGCTGCTGAGGATCAAACCCAGTGCCTCACACTTGCAAGGCAAGCACTGTACCACTGAGCCACACCCTCGCCCCTCATGTTAGTCATTATTCATATAAGATAGGTAAAATCCTTTGCATTGATTTTAGGTCTACCTATTTCTCCTTGTCTCTAAATTTTTGCTGGATGTATTTGGAAGTTGTGGCTACAAACATATCTTTATAATTTTGCATGTTGTTCTTGCAAATTGGCCCTTTTAGCACTACACAGTGTACCTCTTTCTCTAATAATGCTTCTTAAAGTATGATTTTCCTGAATATTTTATTGAAACTATCACAAATTCTTTTTTGGTTAATATTGGCTGGGTATATTTCCCCATCCCTTCACTTTCAATCTTTTTAAGGTATTTGTTGTATAAGTAGAACATAATCTCATAACCGATGTTTCAAAAATTTAGATACTATTTTTCAATCCTTTTCATTAATTTTTTAATTAACATGTATTAACTGCACTTGTTAAAGGGTCTCAATGTGATACTTCCATACATGTGTTCAATGTGCGCTGATGGAATCCAATCACCCTTTCTCTACTCTCCTCCCACCATTTCCCACTGTCTCTACTAATCACTATTCTACATTAATACCAGTTTTTTTTTTAGCTTTCACATATAAGAGAATATTCAGTACTTGCCTTTCTTTCTCTAGCTTATTTCACTTAAGATAATGACTTTCAGTTTCACTGAAAAATGTCAGGATTTCATTTTTGTTATGGCTGAATAATATTCCATTATATATCCACTCCATACTTTCATTATCCATTCATCTGTGGACCAGCTTGTAGGCTAATTCCCTATCTCAGCTGATGTGAATAGTGATGCAGTAAAATATGGCCATGTGGTATCTCTTTGATATGCTGATTTAATTTTCTTTGGAATATACATCAAGAAATGGGATGAGTTAGTCATATAGTAGATCTCTTTAATTTTTGGAGGAACCTCCACATACTGTTCTTCAAGTGGCTGTACTAACTTTCATTCCCATCATCAGTATAGAAAGTTTCATTTTTCTCCACATTTTCACCAATATTTGTTATGTTTGTGTATTTGGTAATAGCCATTCTTACAGGAGTGAGATAGTACCTCATTGTTGTTTCCATTTGCATTTCCCTGATGGTGAATGATAACAAGCACCTTTATATAAATCTGATGGCCATTTATTTTGACAAATGTCTATTTAGATAATTTGTTTATTTTTAACTTAAATTACTTATTTTGTTGTTGAGTTTTTTGAGTTGCTTAGGTATTCAGATGTTAATCCTCAGATGAAGAGTTGGCAAATATTTTCTCCCATTCTATAGGTTTTCTCTTCACTCTGTTAGTTGTTTCCTTTTCCGAGAGAAAGTTGTTTTAAGTTGATGTAATTCTGTCAAGTGTTGATTTTTTTTTCCTCTTGTGCTTTTGGGGTCCTACCCAGAATATCCTTGCTTGTACCAATGTCTTTTTCACCTACATTTTCTTCTAGTAATTACACAGTGTAAGATCTTACATTTAGGGCTTTGAATCAATTTGAGTTAGTTTTTGTACAGAAGGAGAGATAAGTATCAAGTTTTAATCTTTTGCATGTGGGTATATTGTTTTCCCAGCACTATTTCCTGAACAAATTGTCCTTTCACCAATGCATTTTTGGTGACTGTGTTGAGTAAGTTTGCTGTGGGTACAGAGGTTTCATTATGGGATCTTTGTTCTATTGGTCTGTGTGTCTGTTTTATGCTGGTACCATCCTGTTTTTGTTCCTATGGCTCTGTAGTGTGTCTTTTTTTTTTTTATTGGTCGTTCATAACATTACATAGTTCTTAATACATCATATTACACGGTTTGATTCACGTGGATTATGAACTCCCCCTTTTACCCCGTATACAAATTGCTGTATCCCATCAGTTTCCCTTCCATTGATTGACATATTGCCTTTCTAGTGTCTGATGTATTCTGATGTCTGTCCTATTCTCTACTATCCCCCTCCCCTCCCCTCCCCTCCCCTCCCTTTTCTCTCTCTACCCCTTCTACTGTAAATCATTTCTTCCATTTGTATTATCTTGTCTTACCCCTCCTTTCCTCTTGTATGACATTTTGTATATCCCTGAGGATCGCCTTCCATTTCCATGCAATTTCCCTTCTCACTCCCTTTCCCTCCCACCTCTCATCCCTGTTTAATGTAAATCTTCTTCTCAAGCTCTTCGTCCCTACCCTGTCCTTGTTTACTCCCCTTATATCAAAGGAGTCATTTGGTATTTGTTTTTTAAAGATTGACTAGCTTCACTTAGCATAATCTGCTCTAATGCCATCCATTTCCCTCCAAATTCTATGATTTTGTCATTTTTTAATGCAGAATAATACTCCATAGTATATAAATGCCACATTTTTTTTATCCATTCATCTATTGAAGGGCATCTAGGCTGGTTCCACAGTCTTGCTATCCTGAATTGAGCTGCTATGAACATCAATGTAGCAGTGTCCCTGTAGCATGCTCTTGTTAGGGCTTTAGGGAATAGACCGAGAAGGGGAATAGCTGGGTCGAATGGTGGTTCCATTCCCAGCTTTCCGAGAAATCTCCATACTGCTTTCCAAATTGGCTGCACCAATTTGCAGTCCCACCAGCAATGAACAAGAGTGCCCTTTTCCCCGCATCCTCTCCAGCACTTATTGTTGTTTGACTTCCTAATGGCTGCCAGTCTTACTGGAGTGAGATGGTATCTTAGGGTAGTTTTGATTTGCATTTCTCTGACTGCTAGCGATGGTGAGCATTTTTTCATGTACTTGTTGATTGATTGTATGTCCTCCTCTGAGAAGTGTCTGTTCAGGTCCTTGGCCCATTTATTGATTGGGTTATTTGTTATCTTATTGTCTAATTTTTTGAGTTCTTTGTATATTCTGGTTATTAGGGCTCTATCTGAAGTGTGTGGAGTAAAGATTTGTTCCCAGGATGTAGGCTCCCTGTTTATCTCTATTATTGTTTCTTTTGCTGAGAAAAAACTTTGTAGTTTGAGTAAGTCCCATTTGTTGATTCTATTTGTTAACTCTAGCGGTATGGGTGTCCTATTGAGGAATTTGGAGCCCGATCCCACAGCGTGTAGATCATAACCAACTTTTTCTTCTATCAGATGCCATGTCTCTGATTTAATATCAAGCTCCTTGATCCATTTTGAGTTAACTTTTGTGCACGGCGAGAGATAGGGATTCAGCTTCATTTTGGTGCAAATGGATTTCCAGTTTTCCCAGCACCATTTGTTGAAGATGCTATCCTTCCTCCATTGCATGCTTTTAGCCCCTTTATCAAAAATAAGATAGTTGTAGTTTTGTGGATTGGTTACTGTGTCCTCTATTCTGTACCATTGGTCCACCCGCCTGTTTTGGTACCAGTACCATGCTGTTTTTGTTACTATTGCTCTGTAGTATAGTTTGAAGTCTGGTATCGCTATACCACCTGATTCACACTTCCTGCTTAGTATTGTTTTTGCTATTCTGGGTCTTTTATTATTCCATATGAATTTCATGATTCTTTTATCGATTTCTATAAGATATGCTGTTGGGATTTTGATTGACATTGCATTGAACTTATATAGGACTTTTGGTAATATCGCCATTTTGATGATGTTAGTTCTGCCTATCCATGAGCAGGGTATATTTTTCCATCTTCTAAGGTCTTCTTCTATGTCTTTCTTTAGGGTTCTGTAATTTTCATTGTATAAATCTTTCACCTCTTTTGTTAGGTTGATTCCCAAGTATTTTATTTTTTGGGGGGATATTGTGAATGGAGTAGTTGCCCTCATTTCCGTTTCAGAGGATTTGTCGCTCATATACAGGAATGCCTTTGATTTATGCATGTTGATCTTATATCCTGCCACTTTGCTGAATTCATTTATTAGCTCTAATAGCTTCTTTGTGGACCCTTTTGGGTCTGCTAGGTATAGAATCATATCATCTGCAAATAGTGATAATTTAAGTTCTTCTTTTCCTATTTTTATGCCTTTAATTTCTTTCGTCTGCCTAATTGCTCTGGCCAGTGTTTCGAGGACTATGTTGAACAGAAGTGGCGAGAGAGGGCATCCCTGTCTTGTACCAGATCTTAGAGGGAATGCCTTCAATTTTTCTCCATTCAGAATGATGCTGGCCTGTGGCTTATCATAGATTGCTTTTACAATGTTGAGGTATGATCCAGTTATCCCTAATTTTTCTAGAGTTTTGAACATAAAGGGATGCTGTACTTTGTCGAAAGCTTTTTCTGCATCTATTGAGATGATCATATGGTTCTTGTTTTTAAGTCTATTGATGTGGTGGATAACATTTATTGATTTCCGTATATTGAACCAACCTTGCATACCAGGGATGAATCCTACTTGATCATGGTGTATAATTTTTTTGATATGTATTTGAATCCGATTCGCCAGAATTTTATTGAGGATTTTTGCATCAAGGTTCATTAGAGATATTGGTCTGTAGTTTTCTTTCTTTGAAGTGTCTTTGTCTGGTTTCGGAATCAGGGTGATGTTGGCCTCGTAGAATGAATTTGGAAGTTCTCCCTCTTTTTCTATTTCCTGAAATAGCTTGAAAAGTATTGGTGTTAGTTCCTCTTTAAAGGTTTTGTAAAACTCTGCTGTATACCCATCCGGTCCTGGGCTTTTCTTAGTTGGTAGTCTTTTGATGGTTTCTTCTATTTCCTCTATTGTTATTGGTCTGTTTAGGTTGTCTATATCCTCCTGGCTCAATCTGGGCAGATCATAAGACTCAAGGAATTTATCTATGCCTTCACTATCTTCTATTTTATTGGAGTATAAGGATTCAAAGTACTTTCTTATTATCTTCTGTATTTCTGAAGTGTCTGTTGTGATATTGCCTTTTTCATCCCGTATGCTAGTAATTTGGGTTCTCTCTCTTCTTCTCTTCGTTAGCATGGCTAAGGGTCTGTCAATTTTATTTATTTTTTCAAAGAACCAGCTTTTAGTTTTGTCAATTTTTTCAATTGTTTCTTTTGTTTCAATTTCATTAATTTCAGCTCTGATTTTAATTATTTCTTGCCTTCTACTTCTTTTGCTGTTGTTTTGCTCTTCTTTTTCTAGGATTTTGAGATGAAGTATGAGATCATTTATTTGTTGGTTTTTTCTTTTTTTGAGGAATGAACTCCAAGCAATGAATTTTCCTCTTAGAACTGCTTTCAATGTGTCCCATAGATTCTGATATGTTGTGTCTGTGTTTTCATTTAACTCTAGGAATTTTTTAATTTCCTCCTGATGTCTTCTAAAACCCATTGATCACTCAGCAACCTATTGTTCATTCTCCAGGTGATGCTTGATTTTTCCTTTCTTCTTTTATCATTGATTTTCAGTTTCATTCCATTATGATCAGACAAGATGCATGGTATTATCTCTACCTCTTTGTATTGTCTAAGAGTTGCCCTGTGACATAGTATATGGTCTATTTTTGAGAAGGTTCCATGTGCTGCTGAGAAAAAAGTGTAGCAACTTGATGTTGGGTGGTATAGTCTATATATGTCAATTAAGTCTAGGTTGTTAATTGTGTTATTGAGTTCTATAGTTTCCTTATTTAACTTTTGTTTGGAAGATCTGTCCAGTGGTGAGAGAGGTGTGTTGAAGTCTCCCATGATTATTGTATGGTGGTCTATTAGACTCTTGAACTTGAGAAGAGTTTGCTTGATAAACACGGCTGCACCATTATTTGGGGCATATATATTTATGATTGTTATGTCTTGTTGGTGTATGGTTCCCTTGAGCAGTATGAAGTGTCCTTCTTTATCCCTTTTGATTAGCTTTGGCTTGAAATCTATTTTATTAGATATGAGTATGGACACTCCTGCTTGTTTCCGTGGTCCATATGAGTGATATGATTTTTCCCAACCTTTCACCTTCAGTCTATGTACATCTTTTCCTATCAAATGCATCTCCTGTAGACAGCATATTGTTGGGTCTTGTTTTTTGATCCATTCTACTAGCCTGTGTCTCTTAATTGGTGAGTTTAAGCCATTAACATTTAGGGTTATTATTGAGATATGGTTTGTTCTTCTATCCATATTTGTTTATTGATGTTACTAAACCTGATTTGTTATCCTCTTTGACTACTTTCCCCCCTTTACTGTCCTACCTCCCATTGTTGGTTATCAATGTTATTTTCCATTTCCTCTTCCTGTAATGTTTTGCCAAGGATTTTTTGAAGAGATGGTTTTCTAGCTGCGAATTCTTTTAACTTTTGTTTATCGTGGAAGGTTTTAATTTCATCTTCTAATCTGAAGCTTAATTTCGCCGGATACAGGATTCTTGGTTGGAATCCATTTTCTTTAAGCGTTTGAAATATGTTATTCCAGGATCTTCTAGCTTTTAGAGTCTGTGTTGAGAGATCAGCTGTTATCCTGATTGGTTTACCCCTAAATGTAATCTGCTTCCTTTCCCTTGTAGCTTTTAAAATTCTCTCCTTATTCTGTATGTTGGACATCTTCATTATAATGTGTCTAGGTGTGGATCTCTTATGATTTTGCACATTCAGCGTCCTGTAGGCTTCTAGGATTTGGGATTCTGTCTCATTCTTCAAGTCTGGGAAGTTTTCTTGTATTATTTCACTGAATAGATTGCTTAATCCTTTGGTTTGGAGCTCTGTGCCTTCCTGTATCCCAATGACTCTTAAGTTAGGTCTTTTGATATTATCCCATAGCTCTTGAATGTTCTGCTCATGGTTTCTTAGTAGACTTGCTGAGCTATCTATGTTCTTTTCAAGTTGAAATATTCTGTCTTCATTGTCTGATGTTCTATCTTCTAAGTGATCCACTCTGCTGGTAGTATTCTCAATTGAGTTTTTAAGTTGGTTTATTGTTTCCTGCATCTCTAGTATTTCTATTTGTTTGTTTTTTATTACCTCTATCTCCCTGTGAAATTGATCTTTTACTTCCTGGATTTGTTTGTCAATATGATCTTTCATTGTCTGATTTTGCTGTCTCATGTCTTCCTTGAGACTCCAGATCATCTGAAGCATGTATGTCCTGAGCTCTCTATCTGACATTCCATCTGTTGCAGCTATTACCTCTTCTAAAGTTGAGTTGACCTGCATTGCCTGTGGTCCTTTCTTTCCTTGTCGTTTCATACTGCTGGCGTTTCTTTCTGCTTGGTGAAATTGTTGTGTCTTTGATATTTTCCCCCTCTATTTAATTATATTGCTCTTGTATAGTTGAAAAATCACCCTTTCAGGGCAGGTAGTGGCTGTGATCCTCCTCCAATTAGTGTGATACTGGGGAGGAGAGATATTAGAAGGGGAGGGAAGAAGTCACTAAAGAGAATGAGTGTAGGCAGGTAGAATTCAAGGAAGGTGGAATAGGAAAATTGAAAGAAGTGAGAAGACAAAAGAAAAAAAAATGAAAAGAAAGAAAGAAGAAACGAAAAAAAATAAAAATTTAAAACAAAAAAAAGAAAAAATTTTATAATGATAGTAAAAAAATGGAAATTAAAGTTTAAAAAATAATAGTAATACTAATAAAATAAAAAGAATTTAAAAAAATTGAAACCATTAATAGGAACGTTAAAGAACAACAACTACATCAACAACAAAAAGTGAAAATAAAATTTAAAAAAATACTAATAATAATCATTAAAAAAAATAATAATAATAATAAATGCAGTCATATTGCTCGATTAACTTCTCATCCAGTTGGTGGAGCTATGCCCACTGGGCCAGGCTTTTCTTCTTGATAGGTGGGAACCAATCACTGTGCCTCAGCTCTTCTTCCCAGACTGTGTGGGTCTCTAATCCTGAGTGCCTAGGGCCTTCTCTTGTGGTTCCTCAAGCCAGGCCCTGCTCACCTGTGACACTCACCACAATACTGACTACACGCCCGGTCTGCTGCTCCTGGGAGCCCTGTTTTCATGGGTGCCTGGGCACACCCTTTCTGTTTGCCTCCCTCAGACCCTAAGTTTGTAGGGCTTGGGGCTGAGGGCCCCCAGCGAATTTGTTTGCCCTCAGGTAGCAGCAACTCCCCTGATAGCTGGTGCAAGGGACCTGTTGTCAGCACTGGTGATAGCAATAGCTGGGAGTCCTGGGCCGCTAGTCCTGCGTCACTCCTGGTTCCCTGGGTCTGGCTGTGGTGCTCAGTTGGCTTTTACCTCTTTGAGTTCAGGCGGGCCGACTAGTTATTTCAGCGGGATCATTAGTGTTGAGTCCATGAAGCAGGTGAACCTGAGCTAGAATGCAGCCAATTCGGGCTCAGTGTGTTCTGAGAAGGCTAGACCGTTCGCCCGGGGTCCACTTCAGCTCAACCGTGCCTAGTGGTCCTGAGCGAACAGTATTTTGACAGTTTACTTCTCCCTATGCCCGTGCAGCTGAAGGGGTTAGAGACTTGATCTCTCCGCGTCCGCCGCCATGTTGGATCATTTAGATTTTAAATTGTCACTCATCTTATCAGCTGTTCCATTTTACTCGGCAGCTCACTCTTGCGGTTAAGAGTCTGTTCTAAGGTGCTCCGCGGAAAGCGGTGGCGGCAGCGGCGGTGGCTGCAGCGGCGGCGGCGGTGGCGGCAAAGCTGTGGCCTTCTGGACCCCAGTGGAGGGGGTGCGGGCTGGGGGAGGGGAGGCAGCGCCTCGGGGCCCGCGCGGGCCGGGTACTGGGCACGCGAGAGAGGGGGTGGGGTGGGGGAAAGAGATTGAGATCTAGATTTAGGGAGTGAGCGTGGGAGGAGAGATGGTGGGGGAGAAGCGAAGCGGAGAGGTGGAGAGGGGAGTGAGAAGGGGCCCAGGGAGCCCGGCAGCTCGGGGGCTGCAGCCTTACTGCTCGCGCTGAAGTCGTGGCGGATTCACTCCATCTAGGCCCTTTTCTTGACACGGTGCTGAGTCCTTGTCGACAGATCTCCTTTAATGATCTTTACTTCTTCTTTTACTTCTTCTTTTAAGAAGCAGCAACATATGCTGCGGCGGCGGTGGCGCGGAGCACAGAGCGGCTCACTCATTCCCCGCCGCCATCTTCTTGAACTCGAGCCTGTAGTGTGTCTTGAGATCAGATGTTGTGATGCTTCCAGTTTTGTTATTTTTGCTTAGAATTGATTTGGTTATTCAAGATTTTCTGCACTTCCATATCTAGTTATGTGCAGAAAATCATTGGTATCGTAGTATAGATTGCACTGACTCTGTAGACTCCTTTGGGCACTATGGACAATTTAACAGTACTAATTTTCTAATCTATGAGCATAGACGATGTTTTCATTTGTGTGTGTACACATGTGTGTGTGTATATACAATTTCTTTCATCAGTATTTTGTGATTTTTGTTATAGAGGTCTTTAAATTTCTTAAATTTATTCCTGGGTAATTTTTCTTTTTTGGTTTTTGTAGTTACCATGAATGGGATTGCTTTCATGATTACTTTCATATCAAATTCATATTGGTGTATAGAAAAACTACTAATTTTGTACATTTTTTTAACCTCCTGAATTTACTCATCAGTTCTGATAGTCTTTTGGTGGAGTCTTTTGTTTTTCTATGCACAGAATCATATTTTCTGCAAATAGGGATAATTTGACTTCTTATTTTTATGCCTTTCATTTCTTTTTTTTTATGTAATTGATCTAAGACTTCTAGTACTGGATTGAATAAGAGTGGTGAGAGTAGACAACCCTTTCTTGTTTCTGATCTTAGAGAAAATGCTTTCTCCTTTTCTCTATTCCATATGATTTGACTATGCATTTGCCATATATAGCCTTTATTATGTTGAGGTACCGTCCTTTCATACCTAATTTGTTCAGGGTCTTCATCATGAAGGGATTTTAAATTTTGTCAAATGCTTTTCTGCATCTATTTAATGATTGTATGTTTGTCTTTCATTCTATTGATGTTATATTGTGTTTGTTGATTGGTCTATGTTGTACCGTCCCTACATCTCTGGGATAAAACCAGTTTGATTATGATAAGTGATCTTTCTAATGTGTTGTTGCATTTTGTGGAGAATTTTTGCATCTATGTGCATTAGGAATAACTAATCTATAGGTGTCTTTTTTGTTGAATCCTTGCCTAGCTTTGGTAACAGGTTAATGCTGACATCATAGAATGAATTTGGAAGGAATTCTATAAAATAGCTTGAGAAAAATTAATATTAGATTTCCATTATAAGGTTAATACAATTCAGAAATGAAGCTATTAGTCCTGGGCTTTTCTTTGTTGGGAGACCATTGTGTGTGTGTGTGTGGGGGGGGAGGTGGGTATTATAGGGAATTGAACTCAGGGGTACTCTACCATGGAACCACATCCCCAGCCCTATTTTCTATTTTATTTAGAGACAGGGGCTGGCTGAGTTGCTTAGTGCCTCACTTTTACTGAGGCTGGTTTTGAACTTGTGATCCTCCTGCTTTAGTCTCCCAAGCCGCTGGGATCACAGGTGTGCGCCACCCCTTCCAACTGGGAGATTTTACTGATTTGATCTCACTACTTGTTACTGATCTATTTAAGTTTTTTATGTACTCTTGGCAGGCCATATGTCCATAAATTTTTCCTCTTCTTCTAAAGCTTCCAGTTTGTTACTATATAGTTTTCTATAATAATCCTTAATGATCTTTTATAGTTCTGTGATGAATTGACTATAATGTCTCTGTTTTCATCCATCACTTTATTTATTTGGGCCATCTGTATTTTTTTATTTCTTGGTTAGTATAACTACAGGATTTTGTTGTTGATCTTTGTCTTTTCAAATAACCACCTCTTTGTCTCATTGACCTTTTTGTATTTTTAATCTCTTTAATTTATCTCTTCTAATTTGGAGCTTGGTTTGTTCTTTTGTAAGTTTTGAGATATATTGTTACACTTTCTATTTTTTTTTTATGTAGACACTTATTGCTATGGCATTCACTCTTAGTACCTACAGCCTTTCCTGTATCCCACAAGTTCTGATATGTTGTATTACCATTTTACATTACTTTTAGAGAGTTTAATTTCCCTTTACAACTTCCTCAGCGACCGCTGTTTAAAAGTGCGTTATTCAGTCTTCAAGAATTTGTACAATTTAAAAAAGAAACAAACTGTTTACTTTTACTTTTATTCCACCATGAACACAACAGACACAGGATATAACCTATATTTGTTTTGCACTTTTTTCAATAATATTTTGTGGCCTGATACACGGTCTGTTCCATAGAAAAGATCCATATGTTGATTAATTGTGTATTCTAGAGCTGTTGAATGAAATATTCTATAAATGTGGAGCTCATTTAATCAATGGTATAGTTTATCTTTATTGACTTTTTAAAAAATCTAAATAAAAATACAAAATAGGGCTGGGGATGTGGCTCAGTAGTTGAGTACTCCTGAGTTCAATCCCCAGTCCAAAAAAAAAATTAAAAATAGAACTTTCATATGATCTAGCTATCTCACTCCATACATTCATTGGAAATGAAGTGAGCATATAAAGGAGGTACCTGCATGTCCATGTTTATTGAGGTACTATTCACAATGGCTAAGATATGGAATCAAGCTAGGCACCTGTTAATAGATGAATGGATAAAGAAAATATGGTATGTCCACATAATGGAGTATTATTCAGTCATGGGAAAGAATGAAATCCTGTCATTTGCATCCAAAAATGAAAGAACTAGAGGACATTATGCTAAGTGAAATAAGCCAGACACAGGTGTCAAATGTTCTGTCTCATATGTGGAAACTGTGTGTGTATCTATTTATCTATCTTTAGCTATTACCATAGCTAAAAATATCTATCTATCTATCTATCTATCTATCTATCTATCTATCTATCGGTATAGGTATAGATAGATATAGATAAAGATATATAGATATAGATAGATCTAGAAGTAGACTAATAATTACTAGGGATTGAGCAAGGTTCAGGAGTGAGGGATGGAGGGAAGGTGGATGGATATGATAGATACATGATGTATGGAAATACCACTGTGAACCTGTTATTATGTACAAATAATATGTTTTAATACAAAAGAAATTAAAAGACATATGCAGAATAAAAAAAATTTGTTCTGGATGATCTGTCTATTGATGAATGTTGGTGTTATTGTATTGGAGCCTATTTTTTATATTTCATCCAGTCTCTGTGTCTTTGATTGTGAAGTGAGTTGCTTGTGGTCAGCAAGTTGTTGAGTCTTGTTTTTTATTCATTCAGCTGGTGCCTATTATTTCACCAAAGAATTAAATATATTTACATTCAAGATTGCTATTGATAGGTAAGGACTTGTTTTTATCATTTTGTTGATTTTCTTCTAGTTGTTTAACATTTTTTGTTGTTGTTCTTCATCCCTCTTGTTTTTCTTTGTGGCTTTATGGTTCATTGTGTTGATGCTTATTCTTTTCTATTTCTCTCTTGTATCTTCTAGTGGAATATATACTTTTTCATGTTTCATGTTGGTAGTTCTCTTTCTTTCACTTCAAAATGGAGCATTTTCTTAATTGTTATATCATAGAGCTCATCTGGTGGTCATGAATTTCCATTTTTTTTCTCAATTTGGAAAGTGTTTTACTCATTTCTAAAGGATAGTCTTTACTGGGTATAGTAATCTTGTTTAGCAGGGTTTCCCCCACCCCCAATGTTTGGGATACATCATTCCATGCCCTCATGGCCCATCAGCTTTCTCTAAGAAATCTTTTATTCAAATAGGGATACCCTTAAATGTGACTTGGTACTTTTCTCTTGCAGATTTTAAAATTCTCTGTCTTGTATTTTTGACGGTTTTGCTACAACATGGCATGGTGAAGATCATTAATGGTCAAGCCTATTTGGGGTTCTATAAGCATTTTGTATATGAATATCCATATCATTACCAAGAGTAGGGATTTTTCCCATTGTTGTTTTATTGAATGAGATTTTCTGTGCCCTTAAACTTACCTTGAGGTAATTTCCTTACCTTGAGGTATTCCAAAGATGTGGACTTTTTGTTCATTCTATTTCATCACAAGAATCTCGAATGTTTCTCTTTACTTTCTTTTTTCCCTTTTTAATGCTTTAATATAACATTTCAAAAAACCTGTCTTCAAGTTCTAATATTCTTTATTATATATATTTATACCAATATTCATTCATGCCTTCAAGTGTATTTTTTATTTGGCTTTCAAGCTTTTACTTTCCAAAATTTCTTTGTCTTTCTTTTTTTTTTGAGCATAGGTTTATCTTTAATTTCCAATATTTCTATTTAATAAATATTGGTTCTTTTTAATAATCTCTTTGCTGTGCTCTTGACTGAATTTCTCATTCATACTTCAGTATTGTGACTTCATATAAATGTTTGTATTCTCTTGGATCTTGCTGAGTTTTTTTATTAGTTTTTGTTTTAATTAGTTATACATGACAGTAGAATGCATTTATGCACTTTGATATATCATACATAGATGGGATATAATTTCTCATTTTTCTGAGTATACATGTTGTAGAATCATATTGGTCATGCAGTCATATATATATATATATATATATATATATATATATATATAAAGTAATTATGTCTGTTTAATTGTATTATCTTTTCTATCCCCACATCCCCTCCCCACTCTTCAATTCCCTATATCTAACCTAAGGTAACGCTATTCCCTGTCTTATTGTGAATCAGCATTTGCATATTGGAAAAAACATTTGGCCTTTGTTTTTTTGGGATTGGTTTATTTTGCTTAGCATGATATTCTCCAACTTCATTCATTTACTGGAAAATGCCATAATTTCTCTCTCCTTTAAAGCTGAGTAATATTCCATTGAGTATATATGACGTATTTTCTTTATCTATTCATCTATTGAAGGACACCTAGAGTTGGTCCCATAGTTTAGTTATTGTGAATTGAGCTGTTACAAACATTGATTTGGCTGCATTACTGTAGTATGCTGATTTTAACTCCTTTGGGTATAAACCGAGGAGTGGGATAGCTGAGTCAAATGGTGTTTCCATTCCAAGTTTTTCAAGGAATCTCCATACTGCTTTTCATAGTCCCATCACTGTGTTTTTAAATTATCATTCTTTAAAGTTCTTATTAGGCATTTTTTTCTAAAATCTATTGTTGTAGATGTATGTTCTTTTGGAGGCATCATATTGCCACCACCTCCCCATATTTCTTGTGTTCCCATTTTGAGATTTTCACATCTGGTGGATCAGATGTCTCTACTACTATTATGGGGTGACCTTCTTATAAGCAGTTTACTTCTGAAGATATTTCTTGGGGTGTCTGTTATAAAATGTTGATTTGTTTCTATCTGGGTAACAGATTATAGTCTCTCTGTAGCTTCTTTGGTTTTGAATACAGTTTGGGCACAATGCATATTGTATCAGAGACAGACCCATTATCTCTGCAGGCCTATAGGACTGGAGTATTCTAACAGTGTAGGAAGGTGTAGGGTACTTACCTTGTAGCTACTCATAAAATTGGAGTAGTTGAGTATATTAGTTGAGGGTAGTTTGCTCAGCACTTTTGAATGAAGCTCTGTAACTGGTAAGGGACTCTTATCTCATATAAAAATATTTAGTAAGAATTATAAAGAAATCATAATACCCTAGAAAAACAAACACATTGCTGATGTTTTAACTAATTTAAACAATTACTTACACTAATTTCATTTAAAAAAAATTACTCATTAAAATGTGTGTCTCAGTCTTACAGATTGCCAACAGTGTGAGAAGCATTTAGATTAAGGAATAAGATAACAATGCTAGTTGTCCCCAATGATTACATTTTGTTTTAGATATTTTAGTACAGGTAATACTGTATAAAATAAAAAAGAAATAGCTATTAGAAAATACTTACATTCTTCTCAATATTACATTTCTTATTCTACAGTTAAGAACTAAGTTAATCAACTAAGTTAATACAACTAAGTCACAAGGTGATATATTGATCAATCAGGTGACCAATTTGGTACAGAAATATACCAAAAAACAGTAGTTTTTAATATATGGGAAAGATTATTTAAATAATATTGTGAAATAAATATGTCTTCAGGTGGAGTTTCTTTGGGTCTTCTAGATTGGATCATATCATTGGCAAATAGTTTGACTTCTCCTATTTGTATACCTTTGATTTCCTTTTCTTGCCTAATTGCTCTGGCTAGTGTATCAAGGACTGTATTGAATAGGATTGATTACAGTGGACAGTCTTGTCTTATTCCTTATTTTAGAGGAAATACTTTTAGTTTTTATCCATATAGTATGTTGTTGATTTTGGGTTTGTCATAAATGGCCTTTACAATGTTGATTTAAGTTCCTTCAATCTCTCGATTCTTCAGTGTTTTGTAACATGAATGCATATTGAATTTTATCAATGACCTTTTCTGCATTTATTGAGATTATTGTGTTATTTTTGTCTTTAATTCTGTTTTAGTGGTTAATTACATTTATTGATTTGCATATGTTGAACCAACCTTGCATCCCTGGAATGAAACCCACTTGATCATGGTGTATTATCTTTTAGATTTGTCATTGAATGTGGTTTGCTAATACTGAGGATTTTTGTGTACATGTTCATCAGGAATATTGTTCTGTGTTTTTTTTTTTTTTTTCTTGATGTGTCTTTGTGTTGTTTTGCTATCAGGATTATACTGGTTTCATAGAATGCATTTGGAAATGTTTCCTCTTTCAACTTCATGAAATAATTTGACAAATCCTGGTATTAATTCTTCTGTAAAGGGCTGGTAGAACTCAGCTGAGAATCCATGTGGTCCTGGGCTTTTCTTTTTTGGAAGGCATTGAATTCCTGTTTGCATCATTACTCAATATTCATCTGTTTAGGATTTCTATATCTATCTTACTCAGTTTGGGTAGGTCATATGTGTCTAGAAATTAGTCAGTGTTTTCTAGATTTTTCCAGTTTGTGGGAGTATCAATTTTCAAAATAGGTTCTGATAATTCTATGAATTTCAGAAGGGTCTGTGATGATATCTCCTTTTCCTCTCTGATGTTGATTTGCATCTTATTCTTTCTTTTGGTTAGTTTGGCTAAGGATTTGTCCATCTTATTTGATTTTTGAAGAACCAACTGTTACATTGATCCTATATATATTTTATTAATTTTATTAATTTTGGCTGTAATCTTAATTATTACCTGTCTTCTACTGACTTAGGGGGGTTAAGTTGTTCTTTTTTCTAAGGCCTTGAGGTGGAGCTTATTAGGATCTCTGTAATTTTTTAACATAGCCATTCAGTACTATAAGTTTTCCTTTGAAGTGATTTCATACTGTCCCAGAGATTTTGATATGGTGTATGTCTCTTCTTATTAATTTCTAAGGATTTGATATCTATTCTTGTTTCTTCTTTGATCCATTCTTCATTTAAAAGAGTATTATTGTCATGAGCAATTAATAAAAAAACTAAAAGAGTGTTAAAACTCCCTGTGTGCATGTAGTTTCTATTATTTTTCTTGCTGTTGATTTCTAATTTCATTCCATTACGATCTTATAGGATACATGGTTTTATATCATTTTAAAAACTTTGTTTTTGTATTTGCTGAGATTTATGTTGTGGCACAGAGAGCTCTTGTAACAAAACAGCATAGTGTTGGCATTAAAATAGAGATGAAGAACATGAAACAGAATAGAAGACAGAGAAATCTATTGCTTATTGCTATCTGATAGTTGACATAAGTGTCAAAAATATATTTTGGAGAAAAGACAACCTTTTTAACAAGTGGTGCTGTGAAAACTGCATAGCTATATGTAGAAAAGTGAAACTAAACCACTATCTTGTGCCCTGCACAAAGCTCAAATCAAAATGGATCAAAGATTTAGGAATTAGAGCACAGAAGGAATTAGAGCTAGAAGAAAATATAGGGTCAACACTCCACCACATAGGTGCTAGCACCAACTTCCTTAACAAGACACCAAGAGTGCAAGAAAGAAAACCAAGAATCAACAAGTGGCATGCCATCAAACTAAAAAACTTCTGCACAACAAAGAATATGATAAGGTGAAAAGACCTTACAGAACTGGAGAAAATATTAGCCAGCAGCTCCTCCTATAGGGGATTAGTAGCCAGAATATACAAAGAACTCAAGAAAACTTAATACACAAAACAAATAATCTAATCAGTAAATGGGAAAACGACCTAAACAGAAACTTTTCAAAACAAAAAACACAAATGGCCAAAAGTATGAAAAAATGTTCAACGTCTCTAGCAATCAGGGAAGTGCAAATCCAAATTATACTATGATTTCATCTCACTTCAGTCTGAATAGCAGTGATGAATAATACAAACAACAATAAATGATGGTGAGGTTGTGGGGAAAAGTTACACTTGTGTATTGTTGGTGGAACTGCAGACTAGTACATTATCACTCTGAAAAGCAATGTGGAGATTCCTCATAAAACTAGGGATGGGGAACTATCATGACCTAGCTCTCCCACCCACTCCTTGGTATTTTCCCAAAAGATCTAAAGTAGACATTCTATGGTGACAGTCATCTCATTGATTATAGCTGCTCAATTCACAATAGCTAAATTATGGGATCAACCCAGATTCCTATCATTAGATGAATGGATGAAAAAATTATGATACACACACACACACACACACACACACACACACACACACACAGTGGAGTTTTACTCAGCCATAAAAACGAATGAAATCATTGCCAGTAAATGGATGGAAATGGAGAATATTCATACTAAGTGTAATAAGCCAAACTCAGAAACTCAAATGTTGAATCTTTCTTTTATATGTGGAAACTAAAGTAAAGATGGAGGAAAGGATAGTATAACATAAAGAGCCAATAACATATAAATTAATAGATGAGTAAAAGAAGGTCTAGTAGAATAAAGGATGATGAAGGGGAGAAGGGAGGAAAAATAGGGAAGGATCATGAACTGAATTTGATTTCCATGCAGGTATGAGTTTGGACAAACTGAACTACTATGTACAACTATAAAGCTCTAATAAAAAGAAATGAAGTAATCCTTCAGTGACATTCTGAAAAGTGTCAATTTTGTAGTAAGAAATATGTGGGGCATTTATGAGTAATTATAACAAAATAACTTCTCAGGGAATTTGCAGAAGTCTTGAATAAACTCAAAGATGTACCATCTTCCTGGAGAACAAAAAAGGATAAAATTGTAAACTGTCATTTATTTTCAAATTAACTTGCTTGCTTAATATCATGTCAAATTTGCCTCATAAGATTTCTTCATTCAGTTTTGAATACAGAAATGCTAATGATTTTTAAAAGAATGCATAAGAAGATTAATACCATTTCAACAAATAGGTAAATAAATGGTTTACTTAGATCTCTTGTTATTAAAATATAGCTTTTGAATATTTAGTAGTCAGTGTAAGACTAAATAAAAATTAAGTGACAAGAGGGCTCAGAAACATTGTTTATTTTATATATAAGAATTTTTTTAAATATAAGTATGCAAATGATGCTCTTAATTGACTAACTTTAAAAATAATACTTGAGTTAAAATGATGCTATAAATATAATTGGAATATATAAATTTCTTGCTAGTTTACATTGCTTAAATCATGAAGTAATAAAGTAATCACTAAAATGAAATAAAAATTTGGATAAATCCACATTTAAAGATATAAAAATTATGTTAAAATGCATAGACAATATTTATGCACATCAAACATGTTGAACATTTCTAATCTTTAGAGAAATGGAAATCAAAGTCATAGTGTGATAGCACTTCACACACATTCAGATGACCATTGTAAAATAATAGTAATAAGTGTTAGCAAGAATGTGGTGAATTTGAACCCTTTTGATTTGCTTGCAGAAATATAAAATGATACTGCTTGTATGTAAAACAGTATGGTGGTTACTAAAAAAATATACAGAACTATTATGTGATGCTATAATTTGATTCTGAGATATAAAACTCCCAACATTTGAAAGCACATACTTGGATGAACATCTTGTACAGCCATGATTATGGCAGCATTATATACAATAGACAAATAGTGGAAGCAACCTAAAGTCCATCAATGGATGGATGGATATACAAAGGGTGTTATGTGTAAGTGTAATGGATATTTAGCCTTAAAAGTTCTGACATATGTACTACCACATGAATGAACCTGGATACATACTTCACTCAACTGTGCCAAGTGAAACAAACCAGTGACAAAGACAAATATTGTGTAATTCTACTTACATGATAATGTCACATGGTAGTCAAATTCAAAGACACATAAAGTAGAATGGTGATTGACAGGAATTGGAGCAAGGAGTAATTATGTATTGTTTGATGGGCAGAGTTCAGTCTGGCAAGACCAATAAATTCTGGAGAGGGTTGGCAGTAATGGTCACATGACTAAGTGAATATACTTAACAACACTAATCTCTGCACTAAACAATGGCTAAAATAGTAAATTTTATGTATATTTTACCACAATAAGTAAAACCAAGCACACATACTTCCCTTGAAAAAACTAAAATGTACACAACTTGGAAGACATTTTCTGCAGGAATGCCAAATTGACATTCTTAATACATAATGTCTAATAAACATTTTATAATTTTAACCTTCAACTAAAAACACAAGGAAAGAATGTGAATTGATGAAAGAGATGGCAAAGAATTATAAAATAGACAACTTCATTAGCAATAAATAATAGTTTTAAAACAGGAATAAAATTTTATTCCCCCTTTTAAATTAGTGAAAATTAAAAATTTGCAATTTTGAGGTAAACTTTGATACAGTGACCAAAACACTGTCATATACTGTGTAAGAATGTTATGATTTTTCTGTAATTACAAGATAATTCACCACAAAAATGTCCACAGTCTTTGATTAAATCTTGTCACTTTTATGGATTTAATTTAGAACAATTGCAGAGATGAAGGAAAAAGTCTATTTCATTATAATTCTCTAAAAATAATGTTAAATAAAAAATACTAAATTGTTACCAGAATTTTGTTAATAGAGGAAAAAGACTGGAGAAAAATGTAGCAATATGTTGTGGCAATCTTTATTTTGGACTTTGGATGATTTTTTTTTTTTTGTTAAGTTTTCTGTTAAAAAAAAAGCAACTTAGTTAAAATTAAAAGTGTTACTATGTTGATCATCTATTCAGTTCATAATTTATTTTTCGTAAGTATTCTTACATAAAAGTATATTCTTCCTTTATCTTATTTCACCTCTCCTCCAGGCTTGTTAAGTCACGTTGGGTAACTTCTGTGTTTGTAATCAAAGTGTGAAGATAGGAGAGTGAAGGGACAGAAGTTTAGAACGAGGTTGTCACAAGCTCATTGAAGTGATAAAGGACAGAGTATGAGCAGGACCTGCTTATGTAGCTTCTCTTAACTCTGAGGCAAAATCCGTAGACTTTATTTTTCCAGATTTTGTCCTGGGATGAAGAAGTTGAACATGCATGTTAATAATGATACAATTTGAATAATGATATACTTTAAAACATCAGGATTTTGTTGCAACATAGATTTGGGTCATTCGTACATTCACTCATTAACTTAACACATGCTTATGAATTACTAGCTATGTCTTGATGTTTGGGAACAATAACAATGTATACGGTGCCCTCTTTGACCACATTGCTGAGGATATAATGAGTCCTTCAGTTCTTCTTTAGGTAATAATGATAGTCCATTTTACATTATTCAGTGACTATTTGGCCTTTGCTTATACTATTTGCTTCTTTCACACTGTACCCTGATTTAGACAGGCCATCTGCAATCTCTCTCCTAGTTCCGTTTCGATTCTGGGGGCCATTCCTGCAACTGCCTAGAAAGAGTTCCTAGTTCATGGTCTCAGTGTTGAGTTGGGCTATTCTCTATTACATTTTCATCACAAGCTCCAATTCACATAGTATTTATCCAAGTAGAAATGATTTTACAACCCCTATAGTGGCACTTTATGTTAAAATTGCAGTCAATTCATTTGCCCCTACATAAAGTGATTCCCTTGATACCAATAACTTCAATCTTATCAAATATTCATTCAAAGCTCTGCTTTACTCCTCATTTTTTCCATCCTCGTGACTTTTTCTCAGTTGATCTTCTTGAATGTGATGTTAGTGTTATTGTAGAACAATATAATTGGAGACATGTGGGGACACTCTAGTCCAAAAAGCTGCTTCTCAAACTCAGACTTTCTAGGTCCTCATGAAATATGTGTGTGTGTATGTATATACTCATATATGTATATATGTGCATGTGTGTGTGTATGTGTATGTATAAAATATATTTTTTAAGCAAAAAACCAGTCCTTAATTTCAAGAGTTTTCTTAGGATTAGCATCCATTAATCACCCTGTACATTATACCAGGCACTATGCTACACTATCACCCAAATAATTTTTAAGGACTACACTTAGAATATAATAAAATGCCTAACACTAGAATATTCTCTGAGCTTGCTCTTACAAAAGATATGTTATTTTGTGAAAATGTGGATGAAACTTGATATGAATCTTGTTTTCCTAAATAGTAACGGTTGAACTTTAATAAATTATTTTATTGTCCAGGTCCCAGCATTCCCTACATATAACATAACAATAGTATAAATTATTGATTCAGATTTTTTAGATTAGATGAGACAGAATTTCATACCTGGTGCTTGACATGTACTATGCACTCAGTAAACATTATTAACATTATTAGCCTTGCTCAAGTTCAAAGGGATTGTTTATGTAATCATGTTCCTTATTTCTTTCTTCATAAACATTTTGATACATGGTAATTAAATATATTCATGGCTGTGGAATGAGGCAGAAATCATGCCGGTCATGATGGGGTGTGTATTTTGGTTTAAACACTAATAATAATTAGCCCCATCAGAGTAGAGTATCATATTATGTCTATCATAAATAATTTCCTTTTCAATAAAGTACCTTATAATCTCAAATGATCTATTAGTTTTATTGATAAGTGTTTACAGTATACTTTCTAAAACATCTGCAAATGTGCTTATTATGTAATAATCAACTTTTACTGTCATTTTCCTTATTCTTAATGTTCTCCTCTTTGAAATTTTTGTCTTCTGAACCTTAAAATTATATTATAGGTCAAATATTATCTAGAGTGCTTGGGACCAGAAATGTTTTGGATTTTTTTTCTGGTTTTGGAATATTTGCATATACATAAAGAGGCATGTTGGGGATGGAACCAAGTATAAACACAAAACTTAACGTTTCATGTACACCCCATGTACACAGTTTGAGTGTAGTTTCATATAGCATTTTGTGTTCCTGTGTTTTGGCTTTGATCTACCATGTGAGGTCAGATGGGGAATTGTCACTTTTGTAGGAACGTGTTAGTGCTCAGAAAGTTTCTGATTCAGAGCATTCTCATTTCTTAGATTAGGGATGCTTAATCCATAAAAAAAAGCAGATAACTCTTCTACCATGTAATTGACTTAACAGAGACCTTTCAAAAGATTCTATTGATACAACATACGCCATATGATTTCCCCTGAAATAAAAGAGAAACTTCTCACTTGCTGTTTGCCTTTTCTCCAAAGCAAAACTACTTTTGTTCCCATCACCATGACTTTGTGCCCTTCATTTCACTCTGGATGTTAACACCTGTAATGTTTTTTCACTCTATTGGACTGTTATTGAACTGGATTGAGTTTCAAAGACTACACATACCACCTTAGCTCCCTGTTTCCTGAACCTGATATTTTGCCATGTTTCCTCCCCTCAATCTAATGACACTTTCTGAACACATCCCCACCCTCCCTCTGCCCTGGGTTTCAGGCAGGCCAGTACATTCTCATTTTTAAGAGAGGGACCATGTCATTCTCAGGAGCACAGCTCTTTGCAGAAACTTGACCCTTAATTATTACTGATCGCCTGTTTGTCTGGAGCTGGTCTGGGCTCTGCTCGCCTGCTGTCCTTCTCCGCATTGTGTCCTTTTCATTTGCAGACCCACACCCACCTATTTGTCCTGCTTGCCAGCCATTAACTAGCCTGCCGCTACCTGTCCTGCACTACTCCGCAGCTGTTATTTCACTGCCAGTCTCAGACCCAGAAAGCCACTCTTGAATTCATCTGCCAGCCTCAGTCTGGGCCCTGGCCCAGGATGAGGAGAAAGAGCAGACAGGAATTAGATGGCCTGCCACATGCTATCAAAGGTATCACGTTCTCCCCAGGTCCCAGGCTAACCTGAAATACCAGTGTGAAGCTTTTCTGTCTCTTAACAAATACGATCTTGGGTCATCTGAGAGTTTGCATAATTTAGAAAGTATAAGAACATATGTTCCAAAAATTTGAACAGGGTAATAGAATAAAAAAAAACTGCTAGAACCTAGATATTAAATCAAAATGAAAACTCCCCAGAATTACTTACAGAACGCTTGTTAAATTTTGGGAGAATTTCAGAAAACTCTGGAAATCTGATAAACTTTACAGAGCAGAATCCTATTTCTGTGCATATTTCTATAAGATATATGTGTAGGACAGGCTTACTCCAAACTTGCTGTCTTCACTCAGGTTGAAATGCTCATGGTTCTTTTTTTTTTTTTTTAGAGAATTTTTAATATTTATTTTTTAGTTCTTGGCGGACACAACATCTTTGTTGGTATGTGGTGCTGAGGATCGAACCTGGGCCGCACGCATGCCAGGCGAGCGCACTACCGCTTGAGCCACATCCCCAGCCCGCTCATGGTTCTTTATCTATAAAACCCCTCACCTTTCAAGTATGATACTTTATTTACCACTTCCATGGAACCTCGGGTTAGTTCAGCCTCATGTAGTTAATTGAGGTCAAGACTAAACAGACAGTAGACTTCATGTAGAGAATATGGAATTTAATTTAGGCTTGTCACTTATCAAAGGATTCGGAGTAAGTCACTTATTTCCTGATGCACCTTTTCTTCACATGCATGTCGGGAGTGATATTGAAGTGTTGTTTCTATGAAGATCCAATCAGTAAATCTATAATGATGTTCAGTAAACTACAATGATAGGGGCATGTATGGTAATATTTCCTCCATATGTGCTCCTTCTATTATTCTTGCATGTAGAATTACAGAAAAAATTGGTAATTACACATTGGGAAAAGGTACAATGACAGCTAACAGTGGAAAGCAGTCACGGATGTAGATTTTCTATGAGTAATCCTTCACCAACCTTAGGAAGTGTTATTGCTCCCTTTTCTACAGATAAGGAAACTGGGGCAAAAAGAAGGTTAAATGACCTAGCCAAGAACATACAGCTAAAAGCTGGTGGAACCAAGACAATGCAGGCTGTCTCTAGAGAGATTACATTCTTAACCAGTAATTATTCTTACCTTTCACGATGCTCTGGGTGGTGAGGAATTTGGTCCACTCCTTTAAATTCATTCATGTGGAAAAAAAATTCTCCTGAAACATACTAGGTCATCATAGCTTCTCTGGTTCTCGTGGGAGCTGGCACTGAGCAGAACCAGCAAGACAGGATGTTTTGCTAGTCTTTCCAGCCACTGTGCCCGCAGATTGTGAATCAGTTCTTCCCTGTGTCCTATGGGGCCTTTCAGGGCCACTCTTATGAGGACAGGTATCTAGCCACCCCATCAGTCAATGCTGTCATGCATTTTCTCTCCGTTTTATTTCATCTTGAATGAAAGAGTGTCTGAAGTTTTACAGAATTTTCCAGCAAGAAAACTCTCCATTATCGGGGCTCTAAACATGGCTGTTCTAACAGGTCAATTTACATCAGGGCGTATCTATGACCTACTCCCCAGAAGTGAGGCTTCCCAGGGATGGCATATGTGGAATTTCCTGGAATAAAGATGCACTTTCTGCCCATGACTAACATGAGCTAATGTACTTGGTATCCAGGGTAATTCCCTAGATGACACCTGGCTAGCATGTTTGGCAGTAAGATGATTTCACAAATAACACCACTGGCAAAATTTCTGGCTGTTTTCTCTGACTCGATAGCCACTTTATACCCTTTCTGATTATTTTGTTCCAGCTGTACCTATGCCTGTAGTTGTCTTGCTACAGGCCCTTGTTTGAAAGATTCCTCTCTCTCTCTCTCTTTTTCTTTCTTTCTCTCTCAGTTTTCCTGGTTAGAATAAATAATCTCTATATCCAAGAGTATAGAAAATATATGGGTAGTTTTTTTTTTTATTACCTTCTTTTTGGTAATGGGGATTGAATACAGGGAGACTTAACTACTGAAACACATCCCCGGCTTTGATTTTCTTTTCTTTTTTTTTTTGTACTTATTTAGAGGTGGGGTCTCACTGAGTTGCTTACAGCCTCACTAAACTGCTGAGGCTGGCTTTGATTTTGTGATCCTCCTGCCTCAGCTTCCCAAGCCACCAGGATTATAGGTGTGCACTATCACACTTGGCTGGCTGCACGTTTAAAAAAACAAAAAATTGCCAGCTGACTGGGTCTAACACCATGGAAGAGATTCTAGCTTTTCCTGGTTTAAATATCAATGGCTTCCTCAGATAAAACTGAAAAAGATACAGTAGCTCTCTGTTGGGCCCTGCAATAGACCCTTTAAATCTGCAAGATCATCCTTGCCAGTACCCCAAAGGAAAGGTGTTTTATGGATACAGATTAGGTGATTAGTGTCCACTGGGTGCATCAAACCTTGTTCCCAAGTACATTTGACAGGATTATCTTTGATTTTCCTTATATGGGTTTAGTGGGTGTAGCTATCTAAGGAAATATAGCAGGTCCTGTCTGTCACATAGAATAGCGTACATTGTCAAAACAAATGATCTTAAAATTTCAGTGACTGAGAACCATACAGGTTGATGGTTACACATGCTACAACTCCTTCATGTTATGGGTGAGGGACATACAGGTCTTCTGGATGTTCTCAATATTGTCATGCAAAGACCTGGATGATAGATCGTCCTTCTCAATGTGATCCACACACCAAGGAGAAGGGCCACTCCTACACTGGCTCTTTAAATTTGCACCTGTAAGCTGCATATCCCTTTTACTCACATACCATTTCTTAGATATAGTCTTCTGTACCTTTTTATATAAGCAACCCTAGTCAATAAGAATTAAGAAACAATTATGTATGAATTAATGCCACTCAAGGAAAAAAATGGATTTCATTTGGCAATGCTTAAATTTCAAATTTAAGCATTGCCAACAAAAAAAGTATTGGTTGGGAAAATTGCCAAAGAAAATGGGTAAAATGTTTAAAAATTGGGAGCATTTTGCAAATTTTTTTTTCAGAACATTGAATCTGTTTTATGTAGCATTTACACACATTTCATGTTTATAGAAAAAGGTCAAGATTCTAATAGAGGCATAAGGGGTGCACAAAGCCTTCCGTTTTAACTCACTTTTTACAGTGTTCAATATTATGTGTATAATTTTAAAAGAGAAAGAAAATGTGTGAGTGGCAAAGAGAAGAAACTCTGTATTTTCTCACCTATTAAATATATCTTGATATACATCCAAAGCACATCAGTCTCAATGTGTGACCCTTAGCCTCTCCCTCTTTGATTCTAGGATGTGGCTCACCTTGCTCCTCTGTTTAAAAGCAATCTGTTAAGAATGGCAGCCCTATTCCTTTCTGTCTTTTTCAGTAGCAGCTCAGAAATTTGCCACTCTCTTCTGTGTGTCTCCCTCTATCTTCCTTACTGGTTAGTCATTTTCTGAAATTTGAACTTGCCAATCATGTCCTAACTTTTCCCTCTACCCTTACTTTATTTAGTGAAAGAGAAAGCATAGTAAATTGTATGCTGCTACCTGTAACTTTACTCTGATAGTGGCATATGTCACTTAATATTTCATTAGCTAAAGCAAGTCATATAGTCACCCATAATGTGAAAATGCTCAAGTAGGATGTGCCAGGGGAAAAAAAGCTAATAAACAACATGAATCTCATGTGCATCATCCTAGACACCTAGGTCAACTATTTCTTTAGATGGTGTTATTCAGAGAGACATGCGGTATTTGAATAATCTTATCCCATACTTATCTTTTAGTATTTTCCTTATTTTAATTCACTGGCTTCCAAAATGTTAAATAAAACCAGTGAGAGTGGGGGATCTTGGGTTCTATTCTTGATTTTAACAAAAATCATTGGATGAGTATTATTTTGGGATGTTAATTTTTTTTAAATAAATGATGTCAACATACCAAAGTTTCTTTCTTTTTTTAGTTTAGTATTTTGGTCCTCAATAAATAATTTCTTTATTCAGGATTTTGGTACTAAGTAAATTATGTGAATTTTTTTGTGGGGAATTACATGAATATATTTTCTACTATAAACCCATGTTGTAAATCTGAAGCAAATCCAACCTGATCAGGAGACTTAATCATTTTATATATTCCTGGATTCAGTTTGCTTATGATGATTCATTGAGATTTTTTTTCTTTTTTTGGCACTTATGTGCATGAGCTTGGTGGGTCCACAATTTTCTTCTTTGCATTCTCCTATCTTTTAAAAACATATAATAGCCTCATAAAATATGTTAGAAAATAGTCTTTTATTTGACTCACAGAATATTTTTTAAAAATTAGAATTGTGTTTCCCCAGAATGTATGTATAACTGATTTACAACACTCTGAACTCCTTGTTTTTTGTTGTTGTTGTTTTTTTTTTTTTTTTGCAGGGATAAATTTACCTGTGGACTATTTATGTAATAAATAAAACAATTCATGTTTAATATTTCCTCTTTTTATTATTTTTTCTGTTTTATTGAGGTATAATTTGCATAAAGTGCACAAATCTCCAGGTTATAGACAGGTGTTTTCCAATGTGTCCCCAGGTGTCACTGCTACCCACCTCAGGATGTGGAGTGTTCTCAGCACTCTTGCACAGTCCCTTAAACCCATTCTCATTTGCTCCTCTTAAAGAGATAGCTCAATCTCACCTCTGGAGCCAAAGTTTCATTTTGCCTGTAACTGAACTTCGTATAAATGGAATTGTGGAGCATGTGCTTGGCACATCTGACTTCTTTTACTCACTGCCAAATCTGTGCAGCTTACTAGTGTTGCTGATTATAGCATTTGTTCATTTCTTTTCATTGAGTTTTATCATTGTATGGATATACCATAATTTATTGATGTATTCCATAGTTGTCAGACATTGTATGGAAATAGTATAATTTTTTTGATGTATTCTGTAGTTGGAAGACATTTGGATTGTTTTCAATTTCTTCAATCAGCTTTGATAATGTTTTCAGGAACTTGTCCAATTTGTTGAATTCAAGTTAATTGTCATAAAATTGTCTACAATGTTGTCTTATATTTGTAATCATACTGCATGTGTAGGTTCTGCCCCTATTTTATAACTAATATTACTTATTATACATCCATTGGTATTTTTTTCTTACTTAATTTTGGCAGAAACTAGTCAGTTTTAATAGTAAATCTGTGACTCCCAAAAGCCCAAGAATTAGGGTTATTCCTTTATTTTGGCTGAAAACAGGAGTTAGATCTCAAATACTTGAAGAACTGAGATTCTTATAGTCTTGTTACAAGACTTATTAAAGGTTTATATGTAAGCTTTTCTAGAGTAATGAGGGGGGAATTGCTTATTGTTGTTTAAGTTAAACATGATTTTCTTGGCTTTTCGCAATGAGGATGTTCTGATTGTGATATCATACCTCTACAAGTATAAAAATAAATTGTGAGCAACTCAAAGAAAAGGTCACAAATTCCATTCCTGTTGTGTGTGTCCCTTTGCAATGTGACTGCCACTCCCTCTTTGAGAAGGGGAATCAATTTCACAATCCTTGAATCTGTGCTGGGTCTTTCAAGTTTCGGTGGTCAATAGAACATTAGCAGACATGATGTACATGGAGGCTTGGAAAATACTTGCATGTAAAGGCTTTCATTGCTACTATCAGAATGAACCTAGAGTAGATTCCCATAGCTGTCAATCCAATTGACATTAGACCATCTGCTAGATGGCAAGGCTAAATCAGACCATACAGCTCCTCCCAAGCTGGTCCAAACTAGAAGAACAACCCAGTGAATCCATGGAAATATAAGTAAAAGATGGCACATGGCTTCATATGCTTAACTAATTTTTTTGATATGCACTTTTGCTCTTTTTTTTTCCTCTTTCTATTTTCTCAGGCATTTACAGGGGTAGGAAACTTTTGGTACATAATTCACATATCAGATGTTCTCAGGATTTATAGTACTGAGTTTTAAAAGTTGAGATATATGACCATCCATTGTCTTCTCTTGCAAATGACAGCCACAGTCTCTTAATATGGAGCAGAGGTGTTCATCTTAGATTGTCCATTTGGGATTATGACTTATACTACAAAGTAAATAGGAGTTGTTCTATGATGAAAAAATTATCCTGGACTAATGGCTAAAATGATATGCTATAGCATAATAATTAAAAACTAAAATCAGTCTTTATAAGAATGAAGTCAGTCACTGAATAATTTATTTTTGAAAACAGGTTGATTGCATGTCTTAATAGTATATCTGAATAGTCTAATTCACTATATTACATCTATTTAAAAATATTTTTTCCAAATTCTTAGAAATCCTTGCTTATTAGCTTGTTTCATAATAAAATTTGTTTTTAATTTAAAATGTCCCTTTAAGAATATAATAATCAAGAATAAACTAGTGTATTTTGACAAAAGATACAAAGTCTTTTGTATGTGCTCATGGGTGAGAAATTAGAAGGAACTGGGGAGAAGATGATTTGGTTTGTTTCTGAAGGCCTAACAAGAAACACCATAGGAACATTTCTTATTTCTAATATTGTGGCTTTGTTCTCTATAAGTTATTATATTTAATAATATGTTTAGCTGTAAATATAGTAATTCACAGAGAACAAGTTCTCTGAACAATTGGCTAGTTGTTTCCTTAGCATGTTTTCCATTTTAAAGATCCAAATAGAAGGGTAGAAATATTTGTTGAATGAGAACATTTCTCATCTAAAATGAGATACCCTAGGGAGCAGAACTGACCACAACCATGAGTGGATAAATACATACATATTCCAATGCAATTAGGCAGCTAAATTCAGCAATCTCATTGCTTCTGTAGTTAATGAAAATCCCTGTTTTCCAAACTCAACAGTTAGAGATAATATCAGATGTTCCTCATAATCTCAAGAAGTTTGTGTATTCAGAAGAGGGTATCCTGGGGTGAAAGATATAATAACAACAGTGACAGAGTTGTCAGGAAAAACTTTCTTCAATGGACTAAACTTTTAGAGCATTAATATAGAGTTTAGAATCTCATTTGATTTGTATCCCCTAAAAGAAAGAGCATGGGAAATTGATGTTTCTGATGGGATACATCATTTTGATTAAAGAATTAAATGGATGAGGTGTATGAAAACAGAAGAGAGAAGGAGCCATAGGGGGATTATAGGATAAGGTGTGCTGCTACTTTAAAATTATGCATGCACGATACCATCCTGGTCCCTCCCCCTGCTTGAAGTTACCAGTTGAAAGCCTGGGGGAGCTCAGTTCCTGACGAGCCACCAAAGAGACGACTTTCAGGTAACCAAGACTTTCAGGTAACCAAGTGTTTGCTGTGCAGAATACTTTACCTGGGCACCCAAGTCTTCCTTCCAGCATTCCTGCTGCTGTGGCCTATTTCCTAAGAGCAACCTGGTTTACGGTGATGTTGCCAGGCAACGAGGGACCGTGGTTTTGTTGAAGAGCCATTTGTCACATTCAGTGGACTGGTTGAAATGCAATAAAGAAATGGTAACTCAGCTTATTTATCAATACAATTACTTACACAGTATTAGGAATCCATATTTAACCTACAAATATGTAGTCATATGAGGAAACACTAACACAAATGTTTGCTAAATATTAAGGCATAGGACAGACAGATGGTGTTAGATTTCTAATCAGCTTTACTGTAAGCTTAAAGTTGCTGCACATGCTGGGATAAGGGGAAAGGCCCAAACTGCTTTGCTAGCTTTATTTTGGGCATCTGCAAGTTAGCTCTGGGTTACAACAGACGGTGCATGTGTAAAGAAAATCTATACAATTCTTTACCTCCTTAAATACAGTAGACAGTGCTAATGCCCCGGGGTGGAGTAACAACCTAAAGTTGCTATATGTTCAAATATATTATTAATGATTGCATTGAAATAAACAAACTGGTTGTCCTGTGGACTTTTGAAGTCCCTGATTTTTTCAATAAAATCTAGATATTTATCAAAGGAATAACTATTTTATTCTATGCAAAGTGATTCAAAAATATTTTTGAACAAGTTCCGAGTTTCCCACCAGGGATTCAAAATCCTTATGCTTAGGATGACATCATAAAGTTTTAAAGACTCAGCAGATTACACTTGACATGCTCTGTTTTTGATTCCTAGACACCAGCTCCTCCTCATGTCTTGGCCACCACTAAGAACATCTTTAGTTTTATCTCCGTGTGAAAACGTGCCTGCCATTTGCCCAAGATGGAGGAGTATCTCAACATTACTTAAAGGAACCTGCTTCAAAGTGTCGCTGGCAAGTGGAGCGGGCCTGATTATTTATTTAGGAATGCCTTCTCAAGAGAAGAATGCTTTTTTGTAAACATGAATTGCCTGGCTCTTTCATTAGGCTTTGGTATCTTGTTTCAGGTTATTGAAACATTGATCTTTACCTATTTTGCTTCGATATCGTTGGCTGACTCCCGGGGTCTTTTCCCAAGGCTGGAGAATGTAGGAGCTTTCAAGAAGGTTTCACTGGTGCCAACCCAAGCAGAGTGTGGACTCCCACACCGAAGCACTTTCTGTCACAGCTCTGTGGATGCTGAGAGTATTCAGTCCTGCACCCAGCGGTTTTGCACACAGGGTTGCCCCTACCGAACTTCCTCCCCTACGTATACTGCCCTGTTCTCAGCAGGCCTCAGGAGCTGTCTCATCCCAGACAAGAATGATCTGCATCCTCACTCCCAGAGCAACTCTACAAGTTTTATTTTTGGAAATCACAAGAATTGCTCTTCTTCTCCTCCTTCTCCGAGGCTGGTGGAAGCATTTACCTTCACTGTGTGGCTGAAACCTGAGCGGGAAGGTGTAATGTAAGTAGTACTGTGTTTTCCATTTTCCTAGGACCCTGCAAAATCAGTAGTAGTGGAAATGATTGCAACCTACAGTCCAAACTAGAAATGAAGACTAACACCATGGGATTCACATGATTGAAGGAAAACTACTATATTAATCTCTATTCCTATTTTACAGTCCAGATATTTTTTTTTCTAAATTATGTTCTCTATTCTGTGGATGAAGTGGACTATGAAAAAAAATGTGTTAAAATAGTTTCAAGGTAGGCAGGTAGGCATTTTTATACTTGAATCACTTATTTCTGGGCAGGTTAGCTAGACCTTTGGTCTTAGCCTTTGGAGGCTTTGTGAGGCTCAGCATGAGTTTTAAGGCATGGCCACTACAAATAATTGATATATTTTTAAGTCCTGGTCTAATTTATATAAATGAAGTGTGCCTAGTAGGCTATGAAATTTTTATCAGGCAGATAGCAGCATTCTGAGGGCTTAGGACTATTTTATTCATTCTTATTTTCCTAAGAAGGGTGTTTGACTCAAGGATGTTCAGTAATATGAGTTGAAGATAGAATAATGCTTCATCTATGAACAGATATAGCTTTTGGCCTTTGACTTCATGCTGTTTTCATTTTTCAATTAGTTAAAAAAAATTCTAGGTAAGTGTGAGAGATTGTAAAAGCTATTCATTTCAGCAGCAATGCTTTCAAAAGAAGTTTCAGACAGACTTCTTTACTACTATCTTTTGTAAGTTTATTTAATCACCTGTTTTTCATTCTATAGTCTTTACTCAATTGATAAGTGATGTTTATCTTAAATAGAACCAATGTACTTTTAATAAGTGGGATAGTTCTAAGGCTTTTTTTACCCTTACTTTGTGTGAAAGTATTGGCTGAATCTAAAAACTTGGGAAAGAAACCAGGAAAGTCTTATAGTTTCATAAGCAAATATGACTTAAATGTCTTGAGTGTTTAGTTTTAATTTGTCAAATGAAAGTTTGCAGTTTTCATTTTGTTTTAAATTTGCAGAGGAAACAATCACAAATCATTATCCTTATTTCTATAGCTCCCCTAGAAGAAAACCTTGCTTTCATATTATTGGAAATTGCAGTAAATCCGAGATACTCTATTTATGTAACTAGCATCCACAGTCTTAAAATGTGCTCCCTTGAAAAAATAGGGCTAGGATAAAATAATTTTTCTAAGCTTAAATGGACATATCTTTACCAGATCCATCTTCTATTGGCATTGTTTAGTATAAATGAGACGTGTATTTATAGAGGTGGTAGCATGGTTTATGGTTTTGAGAGTTTCTTGCTTTTATCAAGGTCGTTTTCATTCTCAAAACTAAAATACCAGTGGGAATTGGGGGAATTTCGGGGTGTTTGCACTAGATAAGTAAAACAAACAAAACATGGATTATCCAATTATTGTTTATCCAGGAGCAGAATAAATCCAGTTCCTAAATATTTTGCTACCTGCCTTCCTCTCACATTTATTATCTACCAAAGCTAGTATGTTTACAAGCAAACAAAATAGCAAGGAAGATAATCAATAACATATTAAGAAATGCATTTTCAGTAAGCTTGGGGAAATAAGTCTGCATTTGGCAAATACATTCTTGAGTAATGATCAAATTCTCACTTGTAGATTTAAACTCAAGAAAAATGAACAGAGGCAAATTCTTCTTAGATTGTTTAAGACCTGGAGGCAAGGGAAACAGAGACACTCTTGCATTCCAGAGAATTAGAAGTATTCAGCTATCAAAGAGTTGAAAAAAATGTGCAGGTTTTATGTAAAACCTTTATGTCCACTAAAATTATTTGCCCAAACTAAAAATGTACTTGCTCTCATATATTTATTACCAAAGCTGAATTATTAGTGTCAGTAAAAAAGTGACTATTAGTCTTCTCCAATCTTGTTATCTCCCAACTTTCAAAAAAAAATAGATGCAGATGAGAAGATATGATTTGTAAAAGATGAACCCTTTAAGGAAAGTTTTAAAACATCCTTAACAGTAATTCTTGGTTGGTCCAATATCACCTTGCCTCTTGGATGCCTATAGAATTGATCACTTTTTGAGGGTCTGGGTATACCAGGCATGCTTCTACCCCTAGGATACTAGTGATCTAATGGAGAACATAAATGGGTTCTTGCCTTTACTTAGCATAGCTAGTTAAATGAACACAAAGAGAGAACCCTTATATGACCTTGAACAGAGGAAGAGGGTTCCAGGATGAGGCATAATTGTAAAGATGCTGAGGCTGAGTAGGCAATAGTCAGATGAAGAAAGAGACTCAGAATTTCAGAGCCATGTCACTGCATATGAGTATAGAAGTGACTTTTATAAGTAATTTGGTAATTAGTGTAACACAATAGCTAGACATTTTCCAAAACTTCTTATATTAAAAAATTTTACTGTAGTCTTATAATATTGGCCATTCACCCCCACACATTAATATTCTCTGAATGCCTCAGTTGGGCTGTATGTCATGGAGAGGTAGTCAGACATCTTACAGGAACTGGCTTTGGCTTCTGGCCAGTTGATGATGGGGTAAGTAGAGACTATAGCTGTCCATTTTCCATTTCATCATGGGAATTAAATAGAGCGATTCTGACTTCAGGGCTAACAATTTCAAGCTTTTCTTGGACACTGAATTCTCTTTACATTTAAAAAAAGAAAAAAAAAGATTTGCACTGGTGACTCAATACCCAAGTGGGATGTAGTATGTTGTACCACTTCCTATAAAAGAAATAGCAGAGGAACTAATGAGCCAATAGGCTAAATGTTAGTTTTTCAGAATGATTCAACCACTTTAGTTTCCATCATGAATCTCTAATGAAGGGTGTTGAGGCTCTGGGGAATACATTGTAAATAAGAATAGTATTTTTTCTTGAAATAAAATGGCTTCTTCATTGGAATAAAACTTGCTTTGAATATAATGCCATACAGGCACTCATTCATAGTGTACCATTTTGAATGGAATTTGGGGTCACATTAATATCACCGTAACTGCACAATGCCTTAGCATGTCTTTTTGGTTAGAGGCTGACCTTTTCTCTCTTTTCTGGTTGCTTCCTAAGGTGCGTTATAGAAAAGACGGGGGATGGGCAGATTGTGTTCAAACTTACAATATCCAGGAAAGAGACCATGTTTTATTATCGCACAGTAAGTGGTTTGCAGCCTCCAATAAAAGTAATGACATTGGGGAGAATTCTTTTGAAGAAATGGATTCATCTTAGTGTGCAGGTGAGTTAAATAAAAAACATTTAACATTTGGTTAAACACAAGGATCTCTCTTTTCTTTTTCACTCACAAAATCAAGAGCAATCATCTTTTAGATTTCAGGTATGTGTAAATGACAACCAGAGGAAAAAAAATTTCAATGACCTAATGATATCCTCTTGATAAACTAGCAGACCTCCCTGCCCCTGAAAAAAACAAAACAAAACAAAACAAAACCCTGCTATCAAATCTTCCCCAGAAGCTTAAGGATAATCTTCTTTATGGTAATAATATATTCAGTAAATTTTGCTTGGTTTGGTTAGTATATTTTATTTTGCTGAAAAACATGTAAGAACTCCTGGCATCCTGTATTAATTTTATTAGTCATGTCAGTGTTCAAGCCTTTGCCTGATTCTTGCAGCTGTCTTTCTCAGATAGCATCTGATGATGTGAATAAAATTTGGCTGCTACATTAAAATGGTGACCTTAGAACAAATGAACTTTACACTTGAGGCGCTCAAAAGGTGTTATATTATTATTTTAGTTGTCAACCACAGTTTGTATGAGCCTTAAAAACTGTTAAAGGCCGAGAGAGCTGTGAGATGTCTGGTATTTACAGTCTCTGGAATAGAGGCACAATATTTCTATTTGTTTCTTCAGGGTGCTCGAGTGGCTTAATACTGCCAAAGCCCCGTTGCCTTTTAAACTAGAGATTTTTGTATACCAGTTCCTAGTACATGATTCTGCTGGCACCCACTCACTGGTCCATGAACACCCCACTTACATTAGAGGACTTTTGCAACCTACTTAATTTTATGAAATTTATTTCTGAATTTTTTATCTGGATGTTTGCCTTGAACCAGAGAGTGAGAAGACTTCCCCAGAAGGTTGTGAGCATTATTATTTGACTTTTAAGTATTAGTTCAACATAGATATCATTCTTCAGTGTTTAAATACACTTTGCACACATCTTTGTTTTGCCTGATTATATTGAAAATCTTCTATGTATCGGCATAACAGTACATTAAAATATTTAGGAAGAACATGTAAAATAAATGCAGAAAGGTAACTATAATTGATTTTAAGAAGCCTTAGGCAAAGTATTATTCAGTCAGCATGGTCCTTAGAGAATTTAGTGAGGATATGAGTTGAGTATACACAGTTGGCAGAAAGCAGCATTTATATGCCAATAGGATGGAAAAGACACACAAAGGGTAGATCATGTCTGACATTAGTCCTGCCTATAGCACGTGAGTTTTAGGTCCACCTCCCAGTTGTTCAAGGGTTAACAAACAGAGCACCCATTGTATATTTTGTTTATCTATATCCTGAAGTTGTCCATTCATTGAATTGACATGCAATGACAACATTGACAACAGAATCATGATTTAATGTTAAAAATATGGAAATAAAAAACTGCAAAAGAGAGGAATTATGCAAAGATGCCAAAAAGATCAGAGCTCAATGGCACATGCCTGTTATCCCAGTGGCTCAGGAGGCTGAGGCAGGAGGATTGCAAGTTCAAAGCCAGCCTAAGCAAAAGTGAGGCCTTAAGCAACTCAATGAGACCTTGAGGGGTGGTTGAGTGCCCTGAATTCAATCCCCAGCACCCCCTTGCCCCCAAAGATGCCAAAAAGATGTTTGTTGCATAGATTTGTATCAACAATGATTAAAACCCCCCTTTTTAATTGTCTCTGTTTGCTTTATGTATGAAACTGTGTCTGATTTTGGCAGGCAGTATTACATTAAAAGCCTTGCAAAGAAAGTTTAAAATCTAAATGCAAAGAGGTACCCATGGCTGAATTCCTCTCCTGAGAGTAAAATGCTCTTAGAATGCCTATTGAAATCTGCATTATCATTTCAATACAAGTCAAATATGACTCATTCCCCAGTTTAGGCAAAATTTCTTTATAAATTTAAAATCTTCCCCTTCTTTGAAGAAGAGGTTAAAGTACTTATGATTTAATGAGCCTGCATTATTTCCTAACTGTTTGAGAAAACATCCTTTCCAATTTGTACTTATTTTTGCATAGTTTTTAAACCATTCTATATTGTGTATTAAAATTACAGAACTAATCAATTATAAAACTTTAGAAAGGACATTCAGATCCATCATTTATTCATCTGATACTTTTTTGAATATTTTAGGGGTACCCAACATCAAGAGACTCTGGGTTCATTCATATGAAAACTAAAGAATAATTATTTAAACTGGAAATTGGCATAGGGTTCCTTTACACTGGGTACCACTCTGAGAGCATCTGAGATATTATGAAAATTATAAGAATCCATATTACATATTATTCCTTATTATTTAACAAGGAATGTTCTTGAAAGTAGATGTAAGAAGTAGTGAGAGGAATAGAGATTAGTAATTGGGAAAAAATTCGAGTAATACTACTCTGTAGTTTCAAGAAATTCACTTGACTCAATTTGCCATTTTTGTAATGAGATGATTTTATTAGGTGAACAAAATGAGGGCCCACATGAAAAAGAGAAGTGTTCCATGATGCACAAGTAATTGGAATGTGGAAAGTTGCTGAGATAGTGAATGACAGAGCCAGCTGCCGTAATTAATGATCAGGTTCCTGCTTTTCTCTGCTTTCCCATGCCACCTAGTATTTCTATAAAAACAATCTGGGATTGGTTTTTATGGGCAGGATAGAGACAAATGCAACTTGTTATTCTTTTATTACATAGTTGAAAGATCATTTTCAGAAAAAAAGTTTTAAAATAAAATGTAACTACTGTTGCATTATGATGTAATGTCTCCAAACTGTTTAATATGGAGATTACGGACTTCTGTCATGTGAGGTGTAGGATAGAACCTGTAAATTATGACCTGATTTTGTCAAGTGTCCAGTTGCAATTCCATATTTAACATGTGTATATGTTTCCCCACCCCTACCACTGTTGTTGATGAATTTATATAGTGTGCTTTCATGTGTGTTTAGAAACAAACAAAAAAACAACAAACCAATGAGAAACTACATCTCTTCTCATGGAATGGTCCAGAAATCAGAATTAAATTTATGAACACCTGGTTACATAAGATTATTAAATGAGTCTACTCTTATCTTATACCTTAGATAGTTCACTTATTATCAGCTTCCCAACAATAAAAATGAAATTCTAATTCCCCTCAAATCAGAAAAAAAATGGTTTTAAATAAATATCTGGGCTGAAAAAATGTCAGGAAGAGCCAGACATACTGAACATCAGAGATCTAATTTCCTAAACAAACAAAAAATATTCAATATTTTTATAGTGATGGATCTAGCAGCACTTTTTTCAAAACTAGCATTTTGAAGTAGAAACCTGTTGGAAAATGATTAGTTTTTAAATTAATATTCATTCAGGGACTTGAATCTGACATGGAGTTTAATATATTGGCTATTTCTAATTATATCAAGCTTAAATTTCTTATGTTATATTTTTATACTAAAACTGGAAAAATCAATTCATACTTTTTATTATCAGGTGGGGAATACTGATAATATTAGCAGTCTTTTTTAATCCTTAGTTTTTATATTGGATCAGCACCTATTGTAGTTATTGAGAGACCTTTCTTTTTAAAAAAGTTTTATACTATGTAAAATAATTTTATTTCAGCATTTTGTTATGGATTAGTAGGGGAAAAAAATCTTTGGGTGTATATGTATTTAGTTGCCAATCTTCTAAAAGTAAAACCTGAATCTCTTTGTGCAGCTGCTAACACACAATGAGGGAGGGAAGAATAAAAATTCATTGGATTAGACAAAGAGGAATAAAGGGAAGGGAGAAGGAATGGGAATAGGACAGTAGAATGAATAGGACATAACTTTTCTAAGTTCACATATGAATACACCACAGTGGAACTCCATATCATGTATCATGTACAGGATGGGGAGTTATACTCCAGTATGTATAATATGTCAAAATACACTCTGCTGACATGAATATCTAAAAAAGAACAACAACAACAACAAAAGAAAAGTAAAAAGTCAGAGTTTTTAATGTAAATAGTCTTCGCCTTTTACATAGTTTTACACATTATATAGGACATATAGCATCAAAAAATCATCAGTATAGTCACTTCTAGAAATTATGCTGAATTTCAGTAAATCAACTACTATAATTTTTGAAGCTGATGAAATATTTCAACAATGGAACCATAGTAAATAATTTAGCAATGGGGTTGTTCACATTTTCTATGCTACTTGGAAGGCTTCTTGAAGCATTGACAGTAAAAGAGCTGCAGATGCTTCTAGCTAAAACAGTGTGAAAAAAAGAGCAGTTCTAATGCAATTCAATGAAGGAAAAAAGTATGTGTAAATAAAGTCAAGAATCAATAGATGAAGGATAAGAGTTTCATAATCATAGTTTGTGAAGTAATTTCTTTTGATTTATGTATTCAATCTGTGGAAGGAAAACTATTGATAGTTCTGGAGAAAAAGAAAATGCAATTTAACCAACATTTGTTAGATAAACTAAGTCTCTCAATGAATCTCTAGTATATGCCCATAAGCACACTTAGTAGAAGACCACTTATTTTTTGCATGTGACTTTAAATTGCAATATTTAATCAGGGGGTGTTTCCATGTTCCTATTCATAGAAGGAGCATAAAACATACATAATACAGAACTTTGTCAGCTCAGAAAGCTTAGTGTTTGAGGATTTTCATAGGAACCCTGCCTCAGCCATTACCCCACTCCAAGAGAATCTCAACCATATTATTCCTTTAATGATCATCATTGCTTTTAATGATTAACTCTATATGTGTGTATATATTGTAAGTATGCATGCAAATGTATATTGAACATTGTTTGTGCAAAGGCTTCTCAATCTAGCCATCTATTACCTAGGTTATTTGGATTGTTTTGGGTTATTTGGAACTAATATCTGATCAATAGAATTAAGTTTTTCATGATGATCATTTAGAAATGATAATAGCTTCCATTATTGATCACTGATTTATGTGACCTATAAGAAACACTTTACATATTTACTTTACAAGTGCTAATTATGATTTTTTGGCATTGTCTTATATTATCCCCATTCTAGAGAAGAGAAAATTGAGTTTGAGGGGAATTAAATTACCTGCCTAAATTTGCACTATTAAATTTCTCTGACCTAAAATTAAAAATAATAAATTGCAATGAACGTAGGTCACTGTGAAGATGGAATCATTAGTTTTCAAAAATTCTCTGAACAAAAACAAAAATATCCAGAAAACATCACAAGAACTAAAGATAGATTTCTAATATTTATAGTATAAATCTAATTTTTGTGCATGTACATATTTTGTACATATTTATAATATAAATATTTAATACTTCACATATTTACACAGTGTATGCAAATAGTTAAACTTAATACATTTTGCAACTATATTCTTCATTGCTACAAGTGGTTTAAATGTCTAACAGGATGTAATATTACATGAAGTTCTGCTCAATATTTCTGATTCATGTAACCCATTTGACTATAGTAGCTTAAAGAAAGAATATCCCTTTAAGTCCCTTGCCCACCTGGCCCATGTCATATAGAACAAACCCTGATACCTTCAAAAGGAAAACACTTTTTTTCCTATTTGTTTATGGAAAGAGGTGTTCTGCATGTATTTTTTTGCATGTGACTTTAAAATGCAATATTTAATCAGAAGGCAAGGTGTTAATTCTTGATATTTTAGTTAAAAACTGCAATTCAGAAAAATTATGTAGCTCAAAATGTTAGTATACCCATTACAAAATGGAAAAATAAATTTGACTGATTGAGCTTACACCATAAATTTGAACAAGTCAAGAAAATGTAGATAAAGCATTTCATGACCTGTAACTCCTGCAGTGAGAGAAGACTATTCCTTATGTGCACAGAAAATTGTGAAAATTCTACTTTGTAAGTGGAAACGTGTTGTATGTGAGACACTAGAAAGCTAGTGTGCATCAAATGCACCAGGCAAAGTGGATTCTGATATGAAATGAGAACCATTGTTAGTAGAGGCTGGGTTGGGACTCTATTGAAATATATTTTGTATGAGACAGAAGATTAGAGATGAAGAGAAGTAAGGATAATAAATGACACAAGCAGTTTAAATTTTACTGAAGACCACTTCTTTGGCTTCAGTGAGGGACAAGTTATCTGAAGTTATCTCATGAGGCAAGTGAGAATTAAATATATCATGGGTTACAAAGGCAATAATACATATGCAAATTAGTCAGCTTTGAAAGGAGTTTAGGAATTAAAGGGTTTTTTTGACAGAAGAAATGTGGGATTTGAGGACAAGAGTGTTGTTGATGAATCCCAGCTTCTTGGCTTGCATAACTTCATGGATAGTGGTTTCATTTGCCCAAATGGAAATGTTAGGAGAGAATCATATTTTTGATATCTTATATGTATGAGCTAGACCTCAGGTCATGTCCACAATTCTTCACTGTAGGAAAAGCATTATTGAGAAGCTTTAGAAACAATCTGATGCCCACACACTATTATGTCATTACTGGGCTGAAGTTGGCACCAAGAATTATTTCTTCCCAACTTCCTGTTTTCATGGACTACGAGGTATGTAGGAAAATAACCCCAATTCAAGGCAGGAAGTTATCAACTCCAATTAGGACATGTTAGGAAAGATGCGTAAAGAAGTTTTAATATTACTGAATTCTGGAGGTTAAATAGAATTTTGGTTGGAAGAAGATGAAGGATAGAAGCCTCTAGAAGAGGAACAGAAGAACATATGGACATGAAAATAGTAAAAAGTGAGAAGCCTGAGTTACTGAGAAATAACTATATTGTGTGCTAGAAAAAACTGAAACAAAAGTGAAATCTTAAGAAAACTAGCTTAAAAGTTTACCTAGATGCTATGAAGTGTTTTGCTTTTCTCCCAAAAGATAACTCAAGTTTTTGTTTTTCCTGCTTCTAATCTCACCTTTTTATTGCTATTAAACTGTATAGCCATTAGTGTCATTAGTTATATACACAATATATCCTACCTATACACAAAAAGAATTTTGTTGAGCTAATATGTATAAAAAGAGCATCACATGTCACACTATGATGTTTACCTTTTACAAGTTTTAATGTTATTGGTCTAATATTTCACAGCATAAACTTATGTCTGGTAAGACCTTTGTTATGGGAATACTTCCCATCAAGACATACAGGAAACCATGAATAAATGAACATTTGAATTTAGAAACTGTTATTTAAACATGAGTTCATCAGTTATTTATTTCTGCTAGAAAATGATCCTCAGCCAGTAGCTATAAAATGTACACTATATGGAAGAAAAATGTATACAAATATAGTCTGTGTTTATTACATACATGACTAAAATTGAAAATTGCTATAAAAATAAGAGTATTTTCACATTTCCAGTTAGTTTTTCAACAATCTCTTGTCCTGAAAATGCCACTATGGTAATACTGTTAAATTTGTAATGGTTAAAATTTGATGGTAGTGCTTTTAATACCTGTTATCTAATGGAATTGTCATTTATATTATGTCATTTTCACCTAAAAGCCAAGTATAATAAGACTTAGATTATTTTTGCGTTTTTTTGTGGGTAGTCATTTTTGTGCCCAAAGGGCTAACTGATGCCTTCAGTTATACATGAACGATTCCCACTAAAGTAAGAAAGAACAGTGTGCATATAACCTAGGGCAGGGTTTGGCCTATGGTATGTATCACTTGGTAATGGAATGGAGAATATGACTTTATTTAAACATGAACTTGAATAGTTTTATTTTCCCATAGTGTTTGCTTTTTGTATTTCTCTCTCTGAAATGAAACATTCAAAAGTATTCCATGTGACTATATTGTCCTGGATGCATTGAAGGGATATATCCCAGACACCAGTGTACATGTCTATATAAGGCAAAGAAAGAACAGTTAAAAGTTAAAAAAAGAAAAAGGAAATAATATCCAAGAATCAAAGCTTTAATAGATTAACTATTTTTTCTAATAATCTAATGAGAGCAGTGGAAAAAATGATATTTATAAATAATATATAAGCTCATATTAGATACAGAATTTCATTCTTTGTTTTAAAGATCTGAGGATTAAATAATCCTAAGAAATGATTTAGAAGCAGAAAAAAGTAATTAGATTTTTTTTTATGTTTAGTGCTCAAACTATTTTTAGCCTAGGAAGTGAAATAAGAAAAAAGGGCTGTAGGGGTGGAAGGCATGTGACTTGGGTAGGATTTTGTGGATGAACCCCAGGACCATGGTGAGATGTCCAGGAACTTGAGGAGCAGGGTCAGTCCATGACAATTTCACTGTGGTAGAAGTTTTCAAAAAGTTCAGATTATATTATAGTGCATAATTAATATATAAACATAACAGTATAATATTATGTGGTATATCATTTTTTTCTAGAGAAAGAACTCCTTATGTTATTATAGTTTTTTGGCAAAAATGTTACATGTAACCATTTCTGGGTATTGTCACTTTGGGGAATTTCAGGGGTTAGGTTCAATGTTGAAAAGGAGGTAGAGAGAAAAGGAAGAAATACACTACAGATGGGACAAATTCTGTGGGAGTGCACAGGAGGTCGAATGCTAACTATTATAACTAAATTTCTTAAAATGCTTGCCACAGTCTCAGAGAATTTCAAAATACTTGGGGAGAGGTTTTTTATAAATATTAAAGAGCGACAAGACACCAGAAATTTGGAAAACTAGAGAGCACTGAGCCTGTAAAGGCCTTGCATAGATAGTTGTTCTTTGTATTTATTATTATCATTTCAATTACATATATTTATGGAGGATAATGTGATAATTTCATACATGTATACAGTATGTGATGATCAAATTAGAGTTTCCATCTCCTTAAACATTTGGAAATTTTTTGATTAACACCTAACTCTTTGAGTGTAGTATGATGTTTCAATACATTTCAATATGTACTGATTAAATCGGTGCCCTCGACATTTCCATCTCATTACTATGTGTCTGCAGTCATCAGGCTCCTTTCTTCTAGTTCTTCCTGAGATATGAAATAGAGTATTATGAACTATAGTTGCTCCACTGTGCTGTGGAACACTATTTCACTTTATTTTGGTACCTGTTATTCTCCAGCTTCTCTATATTCCCCTGACCCACCCTTTGAAGCCTCTAGTAATCATTGTAGTACATTCAAATTGACTTTAGTATATGCCTGTTAGAGGGGACATGTAGTATTTGCCTTTTGGTGCCTGATTTATTTAATTTATCATTTTTCACTTCCATATATGTTGATGAAAAGTGTTAGGGTTTCTTTTTTTTCTATGGCTGAATAATATTTTATTATGTGTAAATGCCATATTTTCTTTATTCAGTCATTTGTTGTTGGGCATCTTGGTTGATTCCATATCTTGGGTACTATAAAAAGTGCTGCAATAAACATGGCCATGCAGGTATCTTTTCAATACACTGATTTCAATTCCTTTGGATATATACCCGGAAGTGAGATGCCTGGATCCTATGATAGTTCTATTCCTAGTTTTTGGAATGTCACACTATTCTACATGATGTTTGTACTAATTTACGTCTCACCCAATAGTGTGTAAGAATTTCTTTTTATTTGTATCCTCCCTAGCATTTTTTAATTGATCTTTTAAGTAACTGCCATTTTAGCTTTGAGATTATATCTCATCCAGTATTGTATTGACAAAACCCCTACTGATGTGGAACATTTTTTATAAATTTTTTGGCCATTTTTTCTTTTGAGAAGTGTCTATTCATACTTGCCTATTTTAAAATTGGACTGTTTATTATTTTTTTGAGTTTTCAGTTTCTTATATATCCTAGATACTAAAAAAATGTCAAACAGCTGGCATAATTTTTCCCATTATATAGGTTATTTTTTTTCACTGTGTTGATTCTTTTGCTGTCCAGAAGTCTCCTGGACTTTACCAAGACTATAAGAATTAATAAAGTTAGTAAAATTGTAGGATACAAATCAACATACAAAAACCAGTAGCATTTTTATACACCAATAATGATGAGAAAGAAATCTTGAAAACAATTTTATTCACAGTGGCTACAAAAATAAAATGCTACAAATAAATTTAACTGAAGAAGTGAATTACTTCTGCAATGGAAATTCTACAACCTTCCTGAAAGAAACTAAAGAGAACAGAGATGAATATAGAAATACTTCCTAGGTTCATGAATTGGAAGAATTTACATCGTTACAATGCCCATATTATACAGATTGATATATAGATTCAGTCATACTACCTGACTTCAAAGCATACTATCTGACTTCAAAGCATACTATAAAGCTATAGTAATCAAACTGCATGGTACTTACATAAACTGACACACTGACTAATGAAACAGAAGAGAATGTGCAGAAATAACTGCATGCATTTATAGTCAATGAGTTTTGACAAAGGTTCCTGAAACTTGTGCTGTGGAACACTAGAATGTGGAAAATATAGGAATAATGTCTCAAGACATTTCTTCTTTTTAGTGTAAGAATTGAATTCAGCTTAGTGTTAAGATAAAGTATAACATTTAGTGTTTTTTAATTTTTCTTGGTGCATTATAGTTTTACATAATAATGGGATTCATTGTTGTATATTCATACATGCACAGCTCACAATTTTCTCCCCTTCTCCCTCTCCCAGTCTCCTTCCTCTAGTCTACTACTCTCCCTCTGATTTTCATGAGGTGACTTTACTTCTTTCTTTTCTCTCTAGTTTCTACCTATATGAGATAAAACATATAACCCTAGAAAATTAAACTTTCTGAGTTTGGCTAATCTCATTTAGCATAATGCTCTCTAGTGTCATTCATTTTCCTGCAAATGGCATAATTTCGTTTTTCTTTATGACTGGATAAAACGTCACTGTGTATGTAGCCCATGTTTTCTTTAACCTGTCATCTGTTGAGGGATACCTAGGTGGGTTCCATAATTTGGATATTGTGAATTGTGCTGCTATAAACATGGGTATGCATGTATGACTATTCATGTATGCTGAATTTTTTTCCTTTGGGATAAATATTGAAGAGTGCTATGTATGGGTCAGATGGTAGTTCTTCCCTAGTCTTTTGAAGTACCTGTGTTCCAGCCTCCATAGTGGTTATACTAACTTATAATCCCACAAAAAGTGTATGTGTTCCTTTTCCCCCCACATACTCACCAGCATTTATTAGTATTGATATTCTTTTTGACTGTCATTCCAACTGGAGTAAGATGAAATCTCAGTGCAGGGTTTTTTTGTGAATATAAGAAGCAGTTTTATTATCTTTTCTTTATTAGTTACACATGAGAGTACAATGATCTCGACAATTCCATTCCCCTGATTGCTAAATATGTTGAACATCATTTTTATAAATTTATTGGCCATTGCATTTCTTCTTTTAGGAAACATCTATTAGTTCAGATGCCAACTTATTGATTGGGTTATTTGGTGTTAAGATTTATTTGTTATTTATGTACTTTGGATATTAATCCTCTGTCATAAGAGTAGCTGGTTAAGATTCTCTTCCATTCTACTCTCTCCTTATTCTGTTTCCTTTGCTATGAAGAAGATTTTTGTTTAATGCCACCTCCTTTATTTTTTATTTTATTTCCTGAGCTTTAGGGGTCTTACTGATGCAGTTTTGGCCTACTTATAAATTATGGAGTGTTGATAATCTGTTTTATTCTAGCAATTGTAAAGTTTCTAGTTCAATTCTTAGGTCTTTGACTCCCTTCAAATTGACTTTTGTGTAGGATGAGAGATAGGGATCTAGTTTCATTCTTCTAATGTGGATACTTAATTTTTCCAGCACCATTTGTTTAAAGGGCTGTCTTTTCTCCAATATATATTTTTGGCACATTAGTCAAGGATCAGATGATTGTAGATGGGTGGGTTTGTCTGTGTCTTCTATTCTGTTCCATTTTTCTATGTGCCTGCTTTTATGCAGCATCATGTAGTTTTTATTACTGTAGCTTTGTAGTATAATCTGAAGTTGGAAGTTTTGCTATTTTTGGTGTTGCTTTTACTGCTTAGAATTGCTTTGTCTATTTTGGGTTCTTTATTCTTCCAAAAGAGTTTTATGACTTGTCTAGTTCTGTGAAGAATGCTATTGGTGTCTTGATGGGGACTGCATTGAATCTGTAGATCATTTTTGGTAATATTGCAATTTTGACAAAATTAACTTCACCTATCCAGGGACATTGGAGATCTTTCCATCTCCTAGTATCTTCTTCAAATTGTTGTGCATTATTCTGTAATTTTCCATGTAAAAGTATTTACTGCTTTGGTTAGATTTATTCCTAAGTATTTAATTTTTCTTGTCTTCTTTCTCTCTTTTTAGGATAATAAGAATGGAGTTGTTCTTCTTGATACATTTTTCAGTAGATTTATCATTGGTGTATGTTGTTGTTTTTTATTAATTCTAATCAGTTATACATGACAGTACATTGAATTTTGGAACATCATACATAAATGGAGTATAACTTCTCATTCTTCTGATTGAACATGGTGAAGAGTCACACTGGCCATGTAATCATATATGTACATAGGGTAATAATGTCTGATTCATTCTACTATCTGCCCTACACTCATTCCATTCTCCTCCCTTTACTCCCCTCTGCCTAATCCAAAGTATCTCTATTTTTCCCACCCCCAATGTGAATTAGCATTTACATATCAAAGAAAACATTTGGCATTTGTTTTTTGGGGGGATTGGATTATTTTTCTTAGCATGATATTCTCTAGCTCCATACATTTACCTGCAAATGCCATGATTTTATTCTTTTTAAAGGCTGAGTAATATTCCATTTTGTATACACCACATTTTCTTTATCTATTCATCTGTGGAAGGGCATCTAGGTGGGTTCCCCAGTTTAGCTATTATAAATTGAACTGCTATAAACATTGATGTGACTGTGTCATTGTAGTGTGCTGATTTTAAGTCCTTTGGGTATAAGCCAAATAATAGGATAGCTAGGTCAAATGGTGGCACCATTCCAAGTTTTCTGAGAAATGTAGCTGTTGTTTTTATATGTTGATTTTTTTGTCATGCTACTTGGCTGTATTTATCAGCTAAGAAGAATTTTGGTGGAGTGTTTTGGGTCTTCTAAGTATAGGGCCATATCATCTGCAAACAGTGAGACTTTGACATCTTTCCTCTATCCATTCATCATTAAAATTATATTGTTCGTTATCTATGCATTTATGTGATTTCTCTGGTTTTTCTCAATGTTTATAATTTCATCTCATTCTGATTAATAAAATGTAAAGGATTGTATCAGTTATTTTTTATTTGCTAAGACTTGCTTTGTGTCTTAAAATGTGGTCAGTTTTAGAGCAGGCCTATGAGTAGATGAGATGAATATGATTTTGACTGTTGGGACATGAAATAGTCTACAGACGTCTGTTAGCTCCCTTTGATTGATGCTATCTCATAGGTTTGAAGAGTCTTTTCTGAGTTTATGTCTGAATGACCTATCTGCAAGAGAGGTACATTGAAATCTCCCAGTATTATTGTGTTGTGGTCTCAGTCAATGTTTCTATTACTTAAGCATGAGTTACCTCTGCTTTTTCTGGCTCAGGAACAACAAAATCAGTTAGTGTAAATTGATCCCCAATAATCATGATGACTTATCCATCTATTCATAAGCCAGGACATATTTTTGCAGATAACAGTTTCCTTGAGGACAGTGCTACCTAGAATATTTTGCATTCGCTCTGTGGTCATTTCTACATTTATTTCAACTTGAACTCCTTGACCTCTTCTCATCAGGAGTGATAGTGGCATTTTTGACTCCAATATTGTGCTTCCTTATGGCTTCTGCAGCATCCTTGGTGACCTGGTCTTTGATGCTATAACATTCTCTATGCCTAAGTCATATTTGTACAGAGCTAATTCCACAAAGGGAAAGATGATTTTTTTTTCCTAACCAATTTCCAAATGATTCATGTCATTTCTTCTCGCATCTGTCACAGAACTGCCATGGATATTTTTACTTCAATAAACCTGCAGGGAGAGAGAGGCTGGTGAGGAATTGGAGGTGCCACTGCTACTCACATGGGAAACTCAACATGTATACACACAGGCAATCCCACGTGGGCCCCAGTTGGTTCAGCTTCTCACACCACCTCTGCACATACTCCTAGAGTTACATCTTAGTGCTATAAATTTCCATCTCCACTCTGCTTTAGCTGCATCACACATATTTTAGTATGTTGTGTCTTCACTTTCAGTTCTTTAAAAATTTCCTTCAAAACTTTCTCTTTGACTCATGTGTTATTTAGTTTCCAGGCATTTGGAGATTTAAAAAAATTATATTTCTATTTTTGATGTCCAATTCGAATCCATTTTAGTCAGAGAACATGCTCTGTAATGATTTTAATTCTCTAAAGTTTGTTCAGAAGTTTTATATAACTCATTTTATATAACTCAAACCATGTTTGCATAAAAATGCACACCAAATTACTAGAGGGCATGTAATTTTCAATATTAAGTACAATTTTTCTCAAGTATTCCCTTTGTGTACATTGAGTGCCATATTTATGGTATTACAATTTTTGCTTCAGTCATTAAATATTATTTAATAAACTCGGGAAAAAAGTCAATTATATTTACCTGGAATTTTATTGATTTTGATGTTCTGATTTTTTTGAGATTCTAAACCTTTGTTACCTTTTTATGCTTTAAAAAAAATCTTTGTCATAGAGTATGTTTAATGACAACAAAAATTCCCAATTTCCATGAGTTCTAGAATGTCTTGATTTCCAGCCCCTTTCGTTTCCAAAGAACATTTTGTTGAATTTAAAATTGATATTTTTTTTTCAATACTTGAAAAACTTGTGACATTCCTTTTGACCTCTATTGTTTCAGATGAGAAATCTGCTGTCAATCAAATTGGTATTCCTTTGTAAGTTTACCTCATTCTTCTGGCTGCTTTCAAAAAAAAAAATTTTTTTTTTTTTTTTTTAGAAGTTCAATGTTGAATGTCTTGGCATAAATTTCTATTGTTGTATTCTGTTTGGGGATATGCTTAGTCTCTTCTATTTACATTCTAATGCTTTTTGGGGTGGTCATATTTGCTATGTTTTCAGACATTATTTCTTTGAAAACATTTCACTAACACCCTCTCCTCTCATTCTGTAACTCCAGTTATAGAACTGTTAGATTTTCTGTTGTCCCAAGATCTGTGAGTCTCTCTTTTATTTCCATTAATTCTTTGGCTTTTGTTAAGCCTGGATAAATTCTCTTGATCTGCATTTGTGTTCATGGATTCTCTTCTCTGTCATCTCTGTGTTAATTACTGAGTCTGCTTACTAGGGTGTTTTGTTTCAATGGTTTTATGTTTTTAAAATTTCCACTGAGATTTTTACAGTAACTTCTATTTCTTTGCTGATATTTCCTCTTTTTATCATTTTAAGAGAATTCATGCTAGGGTTGTAGCTCAGTGGTAGATTACTTGCCTAGCATCTGTGAGGTACTAGGTTCGATTCTCAGCCCTGCATATAAATAAAAAAAATGAAAGATCCATCAGCAACTAAATATATATATATATATTTTTAATAAGTTGAGTTTATTTTTTTAAAAAATCACAATCTCTAGTTGAAACATTTTTAGTCTATCTCCTTTAAAATCTTTGGGAGGTAGTTCCAACATCTGATTCATTTCAGTGTTCCTAACTCAAATTGTAGTAGATGAGGAGAGTGGAAGTTCAGCTTCCCTCTTTACATCCAGGTGAAAGTGGGCCACCTCTTGGTGTTGCCTCGTTTCCTGTGAGTGGCAATATAGCATTGTGTGTATGCGTGTTTTACTGTTGCATGATGCTGACACATACTAGTTGGATTAATTGGGGCATATCTGTACATGGATGTAACATAATTTGAACAATCTCATTCCCTAGTACCTCCCCTTCCCTTCCCCTCCTCCCTCCTCACTGACCACCTCAATCTTACTGGTCTCCTGAGCCAAGTTCCCATCAGAATGGGGGAGAACTCATTGCTTCCACCACTTTGTTGCTACAGAGTAGGGGTAGATGGTCATCTTCCTGATGGTCATTGTCAACACAAGATAATCCTCTCTAATTCTGCTTCTTTGATGTCAAGTGCGAATCGAGGTTCTACTGCCAACCAGGTCCAGTTCACAAGGAAGGGAAGAGGTAATTGAATTACTCACTAGCCTTGCCTGCTGTGCCAGTGAGAATGGGAACTCAGCTTTCATACTTTTAAGCAGAATCAGAATGCCACCCATATCCATTGAACTCAGTCACATAACAATTAGCCCTATAGTCATAATGGAGAGTCTCCTGCTTCACCTAGTAGAGGAGGGTGGCAGATCAACCCTAGTTGGATTTATTAGCATCACCTGGCAGGAGAATTGGATAATACTCCTGCTTGTCAATACAGCTGTTTAAGGGCGTAAGATACCATAGCTAACTTCTGTTGGGTGGATGGGCTCTGTGAGAGAGACTCCGATGGTTCTGGGTGTTTTTTTCTAATGGAATTTGGTTGAAATAGAACAAGTACTTTTTGCCCAAAAGGTTCTCTGTTGTAAACTGTCATATTGCTGGTTCTTTTCTAGAAGCAGACTTTTTTTGGGGGGTGGGTGGGTGGAGGAGTATATCAGGGATTGAACTCAGGAGTACTCGGCCACTGAGCCACATTCCCAGTCCCATTTTATATTTTATTTAGTGACAGGGTCTCACTGAGTTGCTTAGCACCTCACTTTTGCTAAGGCTGGCTTTGAACTTGGGATCCTCCTGCCTCAGCTTCCCTAGCCGCTGGGATCACAGGTGTGTACCACCATGCCTGGCTTAGAAGCAGACTTTTGTTGGAGTTTTTTAATCTATGCCTATGGGAAGTTCTAGGTTAGGGGTTTCCAGAATGCTCTGCCTAGGTTATATGTGTGTGGTAATTCAAAACAAAACAAAACAAAATAGATTTCGTGCCTTTTTGTTCCCCATGTCTGAGGTGCCTAAGTTTTTGCTCTTTAGCATATTATAGTCTTCCCATACTGGTTTGCTGGGTTGTGTTCAGGGTTTATTTTATTTGTAGAGAGAATCTGGGGAGAATAAGTCTGCTCCATCTTTATCAAAATGGGAAGTCACACAGTATTTTAAAAAGGACTTGTCTATCATTCAAAAATGGCTGTTAGGGTTTGGATGTGAGGTGTCCCTCAAAAGCTCACATGTGAAAGGAAGCAAGAAGGTTCAGAGAAGAAATGATTGGGTTGTGAGAGTCTTAACCCAATTATTGAATGAATCCCCTGTTTGGGATTTACTGAGTGGTACCTGAAGTGGTAGGGTGTGGTTGAAGGAGGTGGGAATTGGGTGTGGCTTTGGGGCATAAATTTGTGTCTGGCAAGTGGAGACCTCTCTCGCTGCTTTCTGATCAGCATATGAGCTGCTTCCCTCTGCCACACTCTTCCTCTATGATGTTCTGCCTTATCTCAAGCCCCAAAGAATGGAGCTGCTTTTGTGTGAACTAAGACCTCTGAAACCGTAAGCCCTTCAATAAACCTTTCCTCTTCCACAGTTGTGGTGGTTGGGTCCTTTAGTCCTATCAGTGAAAAAGCTAACCCCAGAAAATGGCTGTTAATGATACACTCTTATGTTTAAAGCATAGTGGCTAAATTGATGGGAAGTAGGGAAAAATCTTTCTGAAAGAAATCAGATAAGGAGAAAAGAAGAGGGAGGACGTTTGCTGGCCAAATACTACAAAATCAATTCTAGCAAAGTTAGACATGGTTTTATTCACAAAGAGAAAGTTAGCAAGCATTACAGTGTGCTCAGGTATACTTAGCTAATTGTAAACTGAATAGGAGGAACCTATTATGAATTTGCAGATTTCGTTGATATTTGTCAGCAAATCTCATGTCCCAGTTGATGTTAAAAGGCAAGCTGCAATTGGTTCTGGACTAAATAACACTCTGGATATATGTAGAGGAACTAGATGGGCCAACAAAATATGCCATTTATTGCCCAGGATTGTTGAAACTATCATTGCTGGCAGAGAGCAATACCTTTCATGCGGCAAGTAAAAATTAATTGTAAATTAGAAATAAAGATCGGGTGCAAGGGTAACATTTAACTTGGTATTCACATGTCAACATTTCAGTCACCCAACCATGCACATTTCAGGGAAAAGAGAAATACTTAACATTTTTCATATTAAACATAGGAATGGGGCTCAGAGAGATAACACATTTTGTACTTTTTTCCCCATTTTGTTTTAATTTATATTGGCAGTGTGTCTTTTTTCAACTTTGGTGTTGAAAAACATGGCACCTAAAAACCTGTCTCTCTTCATGTTACTTTTATAATTTCTATAGTGTACTTCTGATGAAGTTTGTGAGTGGGAGAAAGTAGAATTATTATAATGAAAAAGTAATTGCTATCATTATTTGCAGGACTTAGAATGTTGTGAGTGTGTGTGTGTGTGCGCGCTCACACGTGTGTACATACTGCTTTATGTAGTTTGTTCATTTGTACCATGTGCAACTGGTTCATGTTGGGATTAAAAAAAATAAGCAATGCTTGATTATGGTTAAAATAAATACCAAGGATAAATTCTTCTATTAATTAGTGAGAACTTATCCAAATTAGCAGCTTTAATTACTAGCGGCAGTTAATTTTTGTTGCACTATATTTGATATCCTGTCCTAAATCATTAACACTAATCGTATTAACTATATGTGACTCACTTTTTAAATGCACAGTGGAAGCTCACATGTGAGATGCATATTTATAAATAAACATTTTTATTATTATTATTTAAAACAATCTGCAAATTCATGTAGAGTTATATATTTACTATAAATAAAAGTGTGTTCAATTTGCTTATTGAATCAAACTTCAGACACTAAAAGCTAGAATTCTGTCCCTATGCAGGAAGCTTTGATTCAAGGTTCCCTGACATTCAGCTTAATTTTTACATGGTGTTTTGTTTCCTTATGTCCTATTGCTTATTATGTTTATTGTTATTATAAACTTTTTATGAATTCACTAAACTGGTCTCATCCTATTCATTTAAGTAACAAGTTCATTAGGTAACAAGGAGAAAAGTACTATTTCTGATCCTTGATTTTGAATATGGTGTCTTATACACTGGTGTATCCATGAAATTGTGTAACAGTTGAAACAGAATAAGTGATAATCTCCAGAAACTGTCCTGAGTTTTTATTGTTCGTATTTAGATATTTATTGGTATATAGAAATCTCCCCTTATGCATAGATGATATGTTCCCAGGGGAATATGAACCCCAGGGTTACCTAAAACCAGGGATAATGCAAAATTCTATATGTTCATTTTTTTCCTATACATGCCTCTACATGATAAACATTAATTTATATATTAGGTACAGAGAAAAAACAACTAACTTTACTAAACAATAAAATAGAACAAATACAACAATATGCTGTGATAAAATTGCCAGAATTATTACTCTCGTCCTCTAGGGACATTACTAAGTAGAATAAAGGCTATTGAAATGTAAGTGCTGATATTATGATATTTGATCTGATAACCAAGATGACTACAAAGTGACTAATAGGAGGGTGGCAAATATAGTGTAGGTATGCTGGATCAAGGGATGATTTTTGTCGTGGGCTGGATGGAAAGGAATTGTACCAGATTTCATTTTGCTACTCAGAATAGCACATACTTTAAAACTTATAAATTACTTATTTCTGGAATGTTTCATTTAATATTTTGGATTATGGTTTACTGTAGGTATCTGATCACAGAATGAAAAATTGTAAATTAAAGGGGACTTCTGAAATAGATTAATTGCTCAGTCTTGGCACTACTGAAATTTTGGGCTGCCTACTTTTTGGAGTTGGGGTTTGTTTGTTTTCCTGTGCACTGTTGGATGTTTAGCAGGATCCTGGCCTCTACCAACTAGATGCCAGTGGCATCTTCATTGCCTTCTGTGATAGTGAAAAATACCTGCAGATATTTATTCTTTGAGGGGCAAAATCATCCTTGGCTATTTGATTTCCTTATAATTTTCATCGTTAAGTTTTTTTTCATCTGAAGAGTAAGTTATAATATCATACTTGTAAATGTACAGGCTTAGATTTAAGGTTAACTGTATTGAATAGAGAGAAATTATAAAATCAGTAAAATAGAGGCAAGAAAGAAACTCTAAAATGGCCTATGCAATTACTTAAAATAGCATAAAGAATTCTACTTCAAGAGTATGCATAGAATTATTAACATTACAAATACTTAGAGAGAAAACTAGTCTTGGTCATATGAAAAGGCTTTCATTTGAAAGAACAACAATCTTGGAGGAGTTTCACAGCTTGGGACAGTGGCATAGTGTTGGTGTTTGAGATCAGATGATTAGACTTAAAAAGGTCTAGACAATTCATTTGGGTCTTGCTTTAAGTGTGGTTTGTCCCCCAAAGTTTCATGTAATGAGTGGTCCCAGTGTGACAATATTGTAAAATGATATGGAACCTTTAATCAGTGGGGCCTAGTGAAGAAGTAATTAGATCATCAAAGGGGCTGCCCTTGGAAAGAATTGATGTAGTTCTCCCGGGACCTTGGACAGTTCTTATAGAAGAGCAAGACTGGACCCTCCCTGGTCTCTCTCTGTCTCCCTGTCATGCTGTGTGTTACTACTCTCTCTCACATGTGACACTGTGATGCTAATCCATCATGACTTCCTTGTCAAAGCCAAACAGATATTGATTCCATGATCTTGAACCTTCAAAATAAGAGTTAAGTAAATCTCTTTTCTGTAAACATTACACAGCCTTTGATACTTTGTTGTAGCAACAGAAAACTGACTACTAGAGTTTTTAAGTTGAAATAAACAATTTGCCAAGTTGATAATTGAAAGATGTTTGTGGAGGATATTTGTATGAAAATTTTGTTAATAATTTATTCTTGTAAAGGTTTTAAAGGACAAAAGAAAATCATAATCATGATTATATGGTGCTTTTTATCCTTTGCAAATATTTTATTCATTCAAAATTATTTACATTAAGCAAATTATACTTTTGTGCACAGTTATATTAGTTTGGCAAATGCATGCTGTTGTGTAACCACCATTCAACCAGAATATAAAATGTTTCTCTAACCTCAAAGTATTCCCTTATTTAATCTTTCCATCTTCCAACCTTCCATCTTCCATCTTCCACTCTACCAATCTCTTGTCTGTATTCTGATTAAGAATCTGACAGGATTTCTAGATCATAGAGTAGGTGTGTATTTAAAATCAATAGAAGTTGCTAAACTTTTTCTCAAACCACTTGTACAATTTTGTATTTTTGTATTTTTTTTTTTTTTAGCACAGTGAGATTATAGTTGCTTTGCATCCTTGCCGGCACCGTGGTATAGTTGATTTATTCATTTATTTAGCTGTTGTTCTGAAAGGTGTTTAGGGTACCTCACTGTGGTTTTGATTGACATTACTCTGATGATCGATTATGTTGTGGATCTTCTCAGCTGTTTATTTGTCTTCCAGTTATATTTTTCAGTGAAGTGTTCCTTCAGATATACCTATTGAAAAAAATCATTTTTTTAAATTATGGAGTTTCAGTGGTTCATTGTGTATTTTTGCATACAAGTCCTCTGTCAGATAACTGTTTTGCATATATTCTCCCAGTCTGTATGTAGTTTGTCTTCTCATGCTTTCAACAGTGGTTTTACAGATCAGAAGTTTTCAGTTCCCTAGGTTTGGATTCCTTTCCATCTCTGTTTGCCTTGGTAGCACTTTTGAGATTTCTCAGGTTGTTGCTTTTGTATTTTGTCCAGAGTTTTAACTTGATATTGACCAGGAGAGTGAATCTGTCATGGACTGTAGCAGAGAAAAGCCTCCAATCTGTAAAATGCTTTTCATCATCAGTGTTCACAAACCTTACTCTTGATCCATTAATGACGTCATTGATTTTTATTTTTTCCATATGATAAAAGGAAAAAAACCAAGAGTCATAAGATTTTTAAAAGTTCATAAACAATAAAAAGCCACATTGGAAATGACCTATGATCTAAAACAGGTGGAACAACTAAAACCTTAGGATGGTAAATTCTACTTGGTATATTCTGACTTCAAGACTTTAGAATACCAGTTGTTTTCCTGATGTACCCCTTGGTTTATTCTTTGGGTATTTTTTGAACTTCTTTGATTTTCAATTTAAATATTTTTCTGGAAAATAAAAGGTTAAAACTATGTAAATAGGGCTACTAAATAACTTTATTTTTTACAATGTGGACGAGGGTTATTTTTGTTTGATATTCTCTGGTGACACTATGGTAGTAGACTGGAGCAAGTCCATAATGTGTTTAATATAATATTTTGTGTGGAAGTCAGGACTGGACAATATTTCTTATGTGAATAAATTAACTTATATTATAAAAACAATATGGTTATTTTCATAATAAACAAGCAAAATTATAACTGTACTTTTATGAGTTTTACCTTTGTTACTATAAATGTCAACATCTACCAACTAAAAGGCATTTAAAAAGGGGTCTTGAGGTTACTGAAGACAGCGAATCCATGGTGTCTGTACTCAAGAAGATATATATAAGAGAAGAGACATCAGTACTGGCGCAATGTTGCACAGACATTTTTGGAAAGCAATTTTTGAATAAAATGAGACTTTAAAAATTATGAGCTTTTGAATCAGCATTTAAAAATATTTATAAAATAGAGAAAAAGATACATCTAACCAAAACTTCCCCAAATTTTACTCTAATATTAATGTAATTCCATGAAGCTTTCTATATATATGTATATATATATGTGTGTATTTTATATAGTTCTAACCATAGCCCATCCTTAGTATATATATATATATAACTTTTGTATATGTCCTTTTAAAACATTCCATCATGATTTATTTTCATGTCACTTCATAGTTTGAGGGATGAGGCAAGTAATAGAGACTCCCCGAGAAAACACAAAGGATGTTGCTAAAGAAGTGACTATTATGAGAGTTTAGGAAACTGCAACACTTTGGATTGATTTTTTTTTAAATAATGTAGAAAGTTATCTATTTGTCCTTACATCCTGTAAAGATTTGTCCTTAACTGTGCAATTTGTCTTGAACTATAAGCTCTTAGAAAGATGACAATATTTACATAACATTAAAAATTAAAAATTAAACTATCAATCTACCCATGTATGTCTATTGTTTTTTTACTTAGTTGAGGGTTTTATATGTATCAGCTCACAATCTACTCTTATAAGAGGGAGGAATAGATGAACTCTAGATAGGGCAGAGGGGTTGGAGGGGAAGGGAGGGGGCATGGGGTTACTAATCATGGTGGAATGTGATGATCATTATTATCCAAAGTACAGATATGAAGACACGAATTGGTGTATACAACCAGAGATATTAAAAATTGTGCTCTATATGTGTAATAAGAATTGTAATTCATTCTAATGTCACATATAAATTTTAAAAAGAGGGTGCAGGTAAGATTACTGAGGCACAGAGTGATTGAGGATATTTAACTGAGGTGAGCAGAGCATCACAAGCAATTTTAAACTAAATACATTTTTTGTTGTTGTTGAAAATATGTATAGACAGAAGAGGGATGGGTCGAAAGTTTGTTCAATATAGGATTAAGACCTGGAACAAAACCACATGGGCACTTGCAGAATCTGCTTGAGAGGTCACAGGCCCAAGGGAAAACAACTCTAACAAGGCACTTAACCTCACTCACCTTAGTTCTTTTGTTGGTAAAATGCAGTGCTTATGCAAACTCAATACACGTCAAAAAATATCTGCAAGGTATTGTTTAAAATTGACCCTCTGGATTTCTTCATGTATGCCTGGTTATTATTTATTAAGATGTACTGTGGGCAAGTCTCAAATGGAAGGGAAAATAAAAGACAGATCTGCAAAATGAAGAAGTAAGGTTAAGCACAATGCAGCATAAACTCTTATACTAATCCAGGAGGACTTTGCCTGTCAATCAAATCTATATTCATTATTTTTTTTTCAAGATTAATAATGGTTTGTTAAGTGAGCAAGCTGGCAGACGTTAGAGCACTGTGATAAGATCTTGGGGCATCTATGACCAGTTGATGACTGACTGACCAATTTCAAAAGATGCTGTGAAGGATCATAAAGTTTAGTTCCATGTGTATTTTGATGATAGTTGCATCTATATTTAAAGCTTTCTGTCACTGGAAGCACTCTTGGTGTTGTCAGACTGTCTATTGGACTGGATGAGCTGCAACTTCTTGCAATTGAATGTCAATAAGACCAAAGCAATTTTGGTTGATTCATAGCACCAGCTTAAGCATATTCACTTGCACAGATTACACTTGACAGATAGTTACCTTCAGCTGAACTCTGTGGTTAGAAGCTTGGGCGTACTCTTGACAGTGAGCTTAGAGTTGATGCCTAATGTTTATTTCATATCCTGTTTTTACCTTCCCTAATACTGCATGTGTAAATCTATATTTAAATATATTCACAGCTGATGCTCACTTGTTATCTCTGGACAGAGAGCTGTAATGATTCAATTTTATTATTTTAATAAAAACAACTTACACTTTCCAGGTTTAATTTCATTAAATCCAATGAGTAATGGTTAATTATTAAGTATCTCCTTGATGAGCAATTATAACACCGTGACGCAGGACAATTGTTCAAGTTGGGGTGAATTCTTACAAGTTTCAGAAACTTAAAATCTTCCAGATTTGGTGTTCAATTATGAATACAGAGGAAATAAATCCACACTAATTTAATATATTATGCTGTTTATTGATTATTATGGTCCGTCATTTGTTAAAAAAATTTAGGTATAAAATTATCCATTTCAAGAATACTTACTTTATGATGGATATAATTTAAGAAGCATATTCTAAAGTGATTTAATAGAACTACTGAATGCATGTTATGAAATACATTGTGAAATTTTTTTGAAATGGTACCATTTCTGAATATTTAGAATAGGAAAATAAGACTTGGAGTTTTAGTTCAAAGAGAGGTTCTATTATGGTGTGAATTTATTTATCTTTAGGAACTACATTATCAATTTTCATGTTAAATTCATTAAGAAAGTGGTCGTGAAATTTAAGGGATATATAGATTTAATAATCTGCCTAAGTCTCCTGTTCTATACAAATAACACTGCAAAGCTCTGGAATCCCTTTATTTGACTAGATGAATGGCAGCTGTGTTTGCATCTGCCTAGATCTAGCTTCAACATGGTGATTTTAAAGCAAACACGTTTTACTCAAGCATTTCCATCTTTTCTAGAATGTAGAATTTTAAGACATCAAACAATTCAAATTATGTAGTTATACATTTCACACAGGAGAAAAACTCATGCTGAAGTAGGTAGAATATTTTTCAAAATTATTTTCTCTACATTTACTGGCATTCTTTCCCTTTCTTACTCTTTTAAAACTGACAGTCATTTTTTTTTATTTTTCTCTTTTACTGACAGTTAGTAAATGTACTGACAGTTGAGAAGCAAGATGTAAATGTAAGTCACTATTATTTTGTCCACCTGATACCTGAGCATTAGTAGAAATGCTTGGCTATATCTTCAAATAGAATTATTTCCAATGATGCTGAAGGGAAGATGTATAGAAAAACCTATTCACTGTAAATAAAAATGTGTTTGAGGCCAGATTGCAATGCATGTAGAAATACCATACTTCCCTCATTAGGATGTGGTTGGAATCCGTAGTGAAGAAAACAGGCTAAAGTGTATGTTTATTTTCTGTTCTATTAACTGTAAATCTTTTAACTATGTGAATCTCTTTTAGTGGAGAAAAAGAAAGCTGGTTAACAAGTTAATGAATATCAAGTTAAGAACTTGCTTCTCCTGAAATATAAGATTAAATTTTTTAAATGATGTATTACAATTATAGAAATCCTGTTTAGTAAACTTATAGCTTGAAGAAATATCATACAAGTAGTTAACTGTGGGTAATTATAGTATATTGACAGAAGTATGTTGAGCCAAAGTAGACCAATACTTTTATTACAGACTGATTTACTGCTTCCTTTGAAAAGTAAATTGTTAATTTGTTGCCATTGTAAATTACAGTAAAGTTTCAAAACATAAGAAGTAGTGATGTTTGTCTATTTGCTGTTTAGATAAGGTTCAGAGATTTTATTTCATCATTTAAAAATTTTTTTGCCCTAACATTGTTATGTATGTAAAAAATTGACAGTAGGAAAACGGGATTTATAAATTTTTTTATTGAAGCATACAATAATACAACTTTTCCTCTTTTTACTTATACTAGATAGTCAAGAAATGTGCTCTCTAGTATCTTTTAATTGTTTATTTTCTGCCAATACTTTAAATATTCTTATGCTGCCATTACACAGTAGCTGTATGAAAATTTGTCAGATAAGATTAAAATTGATTTGCTTTTCTATATCTGTAACTGTTTGGAGAGTATCCTGGGGGCAAGGAAAGACCTGCCTACTAAGGGAGAAATGGCAGGAATTTCCTTACAGCAGTGGGAGATTTCCTGGGCAGGAGTTTCAGTAGGTGGTGTCAGTAGCTTAGAGGTTGCATCAGGCCATGCAGGTAAATTGTAGCTCTAGGGTTTTTTTTTTTTTTTTTTTTTTTTTTTTTTTTCCCCAGTGTTGTTCTTCAATTTTTCTCTCTGTTAACATGGCATTTGCATTTTGGTCTGACTGAGAACAAGGCCCTGTGCAGTGCTTCATGACATTTGTAAAAAGCTGCTTTTAGGTTAAAAGTGATACATTATCTTGTTCACTGTGTTCTTAATAAAACAAAAAAATTCATCTTCTGAGACTTAAATCACTGGGCATTCCCTTGTATATTTTCAATTTCAAAGTCACAATATTAATATACAGAAGAGTGGAACTTTTTCTTTATAAAAGCTACCAAACAACAAAAGCAGGAAAGTTAGTTTTAGCATCACTGTCAACAATTAGAAGATTTCCAACAAAAGAGAAAATCCTTAAGGAAAAGATCAAGTCTTTCTTTATAGTGAGTCCCAAAGAAAAGGGATATTAAAACAGTCCTATAATATGTATTGTTCCTTTCTTTTTTAATATTTATTTATTTTTTGGACATAATACCTTTATTCCATTCATTTATCTTTATGTGGTGCTGAGGATTGAACCCAGGGCTCCACACATGCTAGGCAAGTGCTCTACAGCTGAGCCACAATCGCAGGCCCAGTATTGTTCCCTTGGAGACACTTTTTGGACACACTTGCCTTACATGAAAACTAGATTTTTTTAAAAAGGGAAAATAACGGTTATAATTAAACTCACTGAATTAAATTTATGGAAGTCTTGCTTTTAACCTTAAATACTAAGTAAGGAACTGATCACAGAATGTCGTCAAGTACTGAGCAAGGACTTTTTTCACCCTCTCCGCTAATGCTCTTCAGGGAAAAGCTAGTTACTGTGTGACACATGCTTGATTCTCAGGAGGTTCAGACAAAAGAGAAGGTTAGAGGGTCTTGGGAGCCTGTTGCCATTCAACTAGATATTTGAGTATAATTCCCACACCAGATTTTTCCTCATACCTAATGCAGACAACGTCATGTTGGGGGAAGGGGAGAGGGAGGGAGGGCAGGTGGAGATGTCCTTTCAGTTTAAATGTTAAAATGAGGTCCTTTATTTCTGTCTCTGGTGACACAGGGCATTAAAGACTCTCTGACACATTTTGGAAGAGTTGCTATAGAATAGATTTTAACACTTGAGGAGCTGTAAAGGGTATTATTGAGTATTTTATAGATTCTGTATTTGCCTACTGCAGTCACTCTACTTCCAATGTCTACCTCATTAATTTAAAAAGCACTTTGGCCTACTTGGAGACTGTGTGCTATATTGAAACAAATTCTATATGTTAAATTTTCATGTCTAATAATTATAAAACATTCAACATCTGAAGAAAATCACCCAAGTGCAACAATATTGCTCTTTCATAGTTTTACTTGCATGGAATAATCTATGCCAAAAAAAGGTGATCTTTATTAGAAACTTTTACATTAGGTCTGCTACATCAAACTAAATTGGGAAAATGGAAAATGGAAGCAAATTGCTAAAAATGGATCCTACCATTTGTTTTTATTGCCAAAACGTCATTGTCATTCAAGTCTATTATTGTATATTTCAGGAAATCCAAATTTGGGTATGGCAAGTCTTTTTCTTTTTATTGTATCCAATCTCTTTATCAAGTTGATATTAGTTTTACAATTATTTTTGACGTCTAGCTTTTTAGTTTTTGCCCTTTCCAAATTATGTATTGTAGATGTAAAGGATTGAAAAATGTGTAAATTTTATACATCTTGTATGTTTAATGATTTATATAAAATAATTAACCATGGTCTCAAAAGTAGTTCCTCTTTTTCTGACTTCAAAGCCCCATAATGGCCCGTCAAAATTTTTAAGTTGTCCTATGATAAAATTCATGGTGTTTGAGAGGTAAAATGGTGGAGTGCATGTTTAAGCTCTTTCCAGAAGATTGCAATAGTTAGAAGTTACTGTTCTTTTTGGTGACTTCTAGTCACCCTTTCTATGTTGTTCATAATTGCTGTACAATTTATTTAATTGAAAACTATTTACAAGATGCTGTGTGGAGGTTTTATAAGTGTCAAAATCAATTAAATAGGATTTTGGTGCAAAGGAATTCAATGGAGAGAAAAGACAAAAATTAGTGACTTTTAACATTTATAAAATAATAAATGAGTTATTGTGGCTGGGTGCAGTGGCGCACACCTGTAATTCCAGTGGCTCTAGAGGCTAAGGCAGGAGAATCTCAAGTTCAACACCAGCCTCAGCAACAGCAGGCACTAAGCAACTCGGTGAGACCCCGTCTCCAAATAAGAACTCAATATAGGGCTGGGGATGTGGCTCAGGGGTTGATTGCTCCTGAGTTCAATGCCTGGTAACCATTCCCCCCTCAATGAGTTGTTGAGAGTTATTTCTGATTTCTTTTTGATTGTGGTGATGCTTTGCTTCATGAAATATATAAATATTTTATCCTGGAATTTAAAAACTAAAAAAAGTTTTTCAAGAGAGAGAAATGGTGAGAGGAGAATCCTAGATATGGGATGGGTCTGGATAAGGAAAGTCAGGAATATTATAGTGTGTACATGATGGCTGGGAAAAAGTATCTGGTCACATTTGCCTGGAATAGACTGTGTGCAAGAACACTATCAGATGAAACCCGGGAGGATTTTTATTTTCACCTGATAGAATCTTGAGTCAGGTTGACACTGCGGTTCAATAATCAAAGGGAATGATTTGATCAAAAAAGTTTTGAGCAAAGAAGGGCCTTGATTAGAAAGTCCTTCATTAAAGTTTAAGATGAGAGGAGTTTGACTCTGCAACGTTTACTCGAAAGTTGTGGTTGGGTTGTGAGCAGTTAATCCCACTGGCTATCACAACCCTGTCATCCTTGTTACCTGGCATTTGAGATCTTTCAGTTATGTGACTTTTTACCACATTCTTGCTGTTATTTTTCTGTCTCTTTTCATTTCTTTACTTTCCTCTTCCACACTGGGGTGACATTTTTATTCTACCCTTGTTTGAAAACATGACACCTTCACCATACTTTCATCCTCTTTGTCAACAGTTTTTTGAAGCCTTGGCGCTACATGAATACTGACTCTCTCCCTGTATACATTCCTTTTCTGGCCCTTCCAAGGGGAGCACATACCTCCCCTTACTTCTCACTGCTGGGAGCTGGTGGAGGGGTAGAGATGGAATTCTTCTTTTTCTTTCACCTTGTATTAGGAAGATACATTACTTTTTAAAGTCCATGCTAACTAGGCATGTCATATTCTTAAATACTGTTCTCATTTTTTTTCCCCCAACTGTTGGCCCCTGGGCATCCTCCAGATATCATGAAAAATTCTACCTCATACTCAGTGTTTCTCTATATCATCATCGTCTTGTGGTCAATGACAACATAGTCTTATTTTCTCTCCATTTTTTTTTCTTATACCATACTACTCCTTTACCACACTGAAAGGCCTTCTGATGAAATATCCAATTCCAAATAACTTCTGGCTACAAACCACTAGTATTCAGACCCCAGATCCTGAATTGTCTTTGGACTTATCAGGTTCTCTCAAGGTGTGTGCCCTTCATTTCTAATTTAGGTTGCCAGGAACATGGCTTCAATAGTCTTTCAACTCACTTTATATTTTACTTAGTTTTTCTTTATCATTGTTTTACTTTAAATCCTCCTTCTCAAAACATTCATTTGATTGCCTTTTTCTTCTTTTTCTTTTTGGTCTTTTTTCACCTGTATTTTTATTGGTGCATTATAGTTGTATGTAATGGTGAGTTCATTGTCACGTGTTGGCACACGCCAAAATATTTGGCCAATATTATTATGTAGTATTTTCCCTTTACCTCCACTTCTTCCCTCTGATCCCTTTCCTGTACTCTACTGATCTCCCTTTGATTTTCATGAAGAACTCCTCTGCAAACCTTATTTTCCTTTTTCCTCTCTAGCTTCCACATACGAGAGAAAACATACCACCATTGACTTTCTGAGTTTTGTTTATTTCATTCAACATGATATTATCAAGTTCCATCCATTTTCTTGCAAATGAAATAATTTCATTGTTTTTTTATGGCTGAATAACACTCCATTGTTTACATATACCACATTTTCTTTATCTATCCATCCATTGATGGATAAGTTCCATAATTTGGCTGTTGTGTATTGTGTGGATATAAACATGGGTATGCATGTATCACTATATACAGTATGATGACTTTAATTCTTTGGATAAATACCAAGGAGTTGGGTAGGACTGGGTCATATGGTGGTTCCATGCCTATACCTCTATACTGATTTCCATAGTGGTTGTACTAATTTAAAGTCCTACGAATAATATAAAAATGTTCCAGTTTATCAATGGCAGCCATTTTAACTGGAGTAAAATGAAATCTCAGTGTAGTTTTGATAATTGATAATTGATAATGATGTTGAACATTTTTTCATATATTTATTGGTTATTTGTATTTCTTCTTTTGAAAAGATTCTGTTTAGTTTATTTGCCCATGTATTAATAGAATTTAAAAAATTATTTTTGGTGTTAAGTTTTTTGATTCTTTATATATTCTGGATATTAATCCTCTCTCAGAAGAGTAGCTAACAAAGATTTTCTCCCATTCTTTCTCCCATTCTATAGGTTCTGTATTTACATTCTTGTTTTCTTTGCTGTGCAGAAGCTTTTTAATTTGATTCTATCTCATTTATTAATTCTTGGTAGTATTTCCTGAATTTTAGGGATTGTATTGAGAAAGTTGTTGCCTGTGTCTATATGTTGGATTATTGACCCCCTCCCCCACCCTGCCCCAGGAATTGGGTAGATTTTGATCTAGTTCCTAGGTTTTAGATCCATTTTGATTGACTTTTGTGCATGGTAAGAAATAGGAAACAACTCTCATTCTATATAGAGATAAACAGTTTCCCCAACACTATTTGTTAAAAAGGCTGACTTTTCTCCAGTGTATGTTTTTGGCACCTTTGTCCAGGATAAGATGACTGTTTCTGTTTGGGTTTGTCCCTTTCTTCTATTCGTATCTGTTTTTATGTGAGTACCATGCCATTTTTGTTACCATAGTTCTGTAGTATAATTGTGATGCCTCCAGTACTGCTTTTATAGCTTAGAATTCTGTTGGCTATTCTGGGTCTTCTGTTCTTCCAATTGAATTTTAGGACTATTTTTTTCTAATCCTGTGAAGAATTCTATTGGTATTTTAATGGGGATAGCATTGAATTTCTATATTGCTTTTGGTAATGAGACCATTTTGATAAATATTAATTCTGCCCATCCATGAATATGAGGTCTTTAGATATTCTTTTTTTAAAATTTTTTATTAGTTGCTCAAAACATTACAATGATCTTGACATATCATACATTTGATTCAAATGGGTTATCAGTGTTCTATAGTTTTCATTGTAGAAGTCTTTCACCTCCTAGATTTATTCCTAAGGATTTTTATTTGTTTGTTTGTTTGAAGTTATTGTGAATTTGATTGTTTTCCTGATTTTGTTTTTTCTTTCTCAGCAGGTTACGATGCATATGTAAGAAAGTTACTTATTTTTTTATGTTGATTTGTAACCTGGTACTTTGATGAATGTGTTTATAAGATCTAGCAGTCTTCTGTCGAAAATTTCTAAATCTTCTAAGTATAGGATCTTATCTAAAGTGATAAATAGTGATAATTTAACTTCTTCCTTTTCTGTTTTTTCTTTTATTTCCTTCTCTTGCCCAATTGCTCTGCTTAGAATTTTTACTGCTATCTTGAGTAGGAGTGGTCAGAGTATACATCCTTGACTAGTTCCAGATTTTAAAGAAATGGTGTGTTTTTGTCTATTGTGGTGTTGTCTTTAAGTTTGTTGTATATAGCCTTAATGATGTTGAGGTAGATTCCTTCTGTCCCTAGTTTATTCAGTATTTCTATCATGATGGGTAGTGGATGTTGTTGAAGGCTATCTTTGTATCTATTGAGATGACTAAGTGATTTTTTGTCCTTAATTCTATTTATATGGCAAATTACACCTGTTGACTTGTTGTATGTTAGACCATCCTTCCATTCTTGGTATAAAAACAACTTGATCATGACATACAATCTTTTAAATATGTTGTTGAATATAATTTGCTAATATTTTACTAAGGCCTTTTATATCCAAGTTCATCAGGGATATTGTTTGGTAGTTTTCTTTCTTTGATGTGACCTTATCTGGTTTTGGTGTGTGGGTGATACTGGTTTCATAGAATGACTTGTAAATGTTCCATTTCTTTCTATCTCATGGACTAATTGAGGTGCATTGGCATTGTTCTTCCTGAAGGTCTGTTAGAATTTAGCCAAGAAGCTATCTAGTTCTGGGCTGTTCTTTCTTGGAATTATTTTTATTATTGTTTTTATCTTATTGCTAGTTATTGGTATATTTAGCTTTTATTTGCCCTCTGGATTCAATTATGGATGATCATATTTGTACAGAAGTATAGATATTTTTCCTAGATTTTCTAATTTATTGGAATATAAATTTTCAAAATCATTCGTAATGATCTTCTGGATACCTGTGATATCTGTAGTGATTTCTTCTTTTTATTTTAAATTTGTTAATTTAGGTATACTCTTTTTCTTTAGGTTATTTTGGCTGAAGGGTTTTGGCTGAAGAGTTATCAATCTTGTTTATCTTTTCAAATAACAAACATATTATTTCATTGCTTCTTTGTTTTTTTTCTTTTTTAGAAATTAATTTAGTTTAATAAGTTTATTAAATATTTGAATAATAGTGTCCTAATTATATCATTTGTGTATTCTATTGTTTTTTCAGATTTTTCACATAAATAACCCAATTTATCACAGAAAAAATAATGGATGTCAAACAAATTACATCAAATTATATCTCCTGTAATGTACAACTAAAAAGAACAAATAAAAAGAATAAAATAAAATTATACCTCAGAAAAAACTTTCATCATTAAGCTACTATGAAAGTGGGCAATCTTAGTAAACTTTTAATTTTTTAAAAGGATGTCCCCTGTACTTACACAAAAATGTATACATGTACTGCATTGAGTGCATGTATGTGTATGTTTCATTATATTGATCAACTTATTTTTAATGACTAGTACAATATAATTGTTTTATAATGGCATTCATGTGGGCAGTTGTATTGTATCATAAAATATGCTACAGCTTGGAGAATTTCTCACATTTGAGGTCTTGGTTGGTCAAAGAGAAATTTCATGCTTTGCATAGACAAAAAGAAAACAACAGCAAGAATTTCTTCTTGCCTTTTTTTATTAACTTGTTTTTTTTTAGAAATACAAGATAAAGTGTATTTAATTTCATTGATTTTTGACTCTAATATTATTTCCTTCCTTTTACTGTTTTTGCAAGTATTTTTTTTCTTCTTGTTTTTCATCATTAGGTTATTTGGGATGTTTCTGGTTTTCTTCTGTAGGCACTTAGCTATAAATTTCTACTTAGAACTGCATTCCAGTGCCCCATAGTGTTCTAATATGTTGTCTCACTGTTTTTGCTTGATTTTAAAAATTTCAAAATTCTCCCCTGATGTCTTCTGTCAACAATTTATCATTCAAAAGTGTGTTCACTCTCCTTGTATTTGTATAGTTTCTGTATTTTTTGGAGTTGATTTGTAATTTCATTACATTATCATCAGATAGGGTGCAAAGTGTGTGTTTATATATACACATATGTATATATACATATATGTATATATGGATTTATTAATGATTACTTTCTTCCTTAAAATGTGATCTATTTTATTTTTGAGAAGATTTGATGCGTAGGTGAAAAGAAAGTGTACTTGCCTGTTATTGGATGAAGTATTCTATGCATGTCTGTTAAGTTCATTTGACATATAGTGGTTTTTAGGTCTGAAGAGTCTTGTACTAAGCCTATATCTGGATGACCTATCATTTGATGAGAGAAATATATTGAAATCACCTAGTATTATTGTACCGGGGTCTGAGTCTTTGAGTAGTGTATGTTTTATGTAAATAGATGCACCTACATTTGGGATATCAATATTTACTATTGTTATATCTTATTGTTGGATTGTTCCCTTTACCTGTATAAAAAGTGACCTTATTTATCTCTTTTTGAAAGTTTTGTCTAGAAGTCTGCTTTGTCAGATATGAAAATAGCCTCTCCTGCTTGTTTCTGGATTCCATTTGCATGGTGTTATCAATTTCCATTATTCAACTTTCAGACACTTGCTATCATCGCCTGTAAGTTTATCTATTGCAAACAACACATAGTTGGATCTTTTGTAATCCATTCTGCTATCTATGTGTTTTAATTGGAGAGTTATATAATAATGTCATTATACAGAGATGTTTGTAAGCTCATGCCATTATATTTATTTATAATGTTTAATTTGAACCTGTTTCTCATTTGCTTATTTACTCTTCAAATAAGATTTTTCCATTTGTGAGCTCTGGGGTATTTATTATTTATTCTATCAATGCATTTCTTTAAGTATTTTCTTCAGTGCTGTCTTAGTAGTCATCAATTTTTATAGTTTCTGCTTACCTTGTAAGGTTTTATTTCCTCTTAGATTTTGGAATATAGTTTTGATGGATATAGCAATCTTGATTGACAGTAAGTTTCTTTCAGGGCTTGGAATATATCAAACCTTCTACAATTTTCAAGCTTGTGTTGAGAAATCAGAAGTTCTGATTGGCTTGGCTCTAAACATGACATGATATTTTTCTTTTCAAAGGTTTTAAAACTTCTTTGTTCTCTGTGTCGAGCATTATTATATTGTGTGTTGGAGAGAGTTTTTTTTTTTAAATCTTGTCTATCTGAATTTCTAAATGTGTCCTGTATCTCAGTGTTCATCTTATTTCAATATATTTCTCTCATCAATTGATAGGTCATCCAGATATAGGCTTAGTACAAGACTCTTCAGACCTAAAAACCACTATTTGTCAAATGGACTTAACAGACATGGATAGAATACTTCATTTGGGAAATGTTCTGTTATTATTTCCCAGAAGTGGTTATCCATGCCATTAGTGTACATCTCACAGCCCTCTTTAATTCCAATGATTCTTAATGATGTCCCTGAATTCTTGCATATTCTGGTCCTGATTACTTATTTTCTTTAATACTGTCTGAATGTTCAAGGGTAGCCATTTGATTTTCCAGCTCTGATATTCTATCTTCATCATGGTCTATTCTATTAGAATTTGAACTGAACATTTTATTTGATTTATTTTAACTTTCATTTTCAAGATTTCTATTTGGTTCTTTTCCAAGATCTTTATTTCCTTATTGAATTTTTCATTCATATCCTGTATTATCCTCCTTTAAATTCATTCAGTTGTTTTTCTGTGTTCACTTGGAATTCATTGATCATTTTTATAACCATTCATTTGGATTATTTATCTGATATTTTATCTGCTTTATCTTTGGAGTCAGTTGCTAGTGAATTGCAAACTTTAGGACACATCATTTTACCTTCTACTTAATATTTGTTTTATTCCCGATTTGTGTGTCATGCATCTTTTAGGATATATTGCTCCTCCACTCTTTATGTGGGCCTTTTAAGCGCACATTCTTCTTTTGACAGTGTGCTGTAAAGTTATCTAGATTTAAGACCTCTCATAGATGTGCTACAATCTTTGTATTAATTCTCTTTTCTGTAGAACTGAATGTATGGGACTGAGGGTGCCACCTAGCTATTCCTACTCAGGACCTGGTCATTAGTTTGGGTTTTTTTTCTCTTCTATTCTTTGTATTTTAAAGTATTGTTGAAGTTCGAATGTGGTTTAATTTATGTGTATAATAAACTACACTGTTTCTTGGTTGAGTTTATTTCAGCAGCAGAGCCTCTACCCTGAGCACTTCTAGTATCACTGTAGATTTCCAGAACTTCTGGAAAAGGGGGAAATATTAGGAACAACTGAGGCAAATAATATACAGCATTAATATAAATTACCAGTGCCCACTATAATATCTGCCATCCTAATTACCACAGAAACAGGAATGGTGTGATTGATAGTTGCCAAAGTAAAAACAATAAATAGTCATGAACTAGCTCTGGTATTAAACAGTGGATGTCGACCATGCCATCCACAGTACTAACAGCAGCAAGAACATGAGTGGTAGGACAGGAGTTATACAAACAAAATAGTTCTAAAAGAGGGTCAAAATAGAATTCATTAAAAGAATAGAAAAATTTATATGAAGGTAAAATAAAATTCAGAATATTCAAACTGTGGACAGATAGAATGCAGAAGAGATGTAGCAAGTGATAGCTATATAAGAGGAAAAAATAAAAAAGTAAAGGGAAAGAATGAACAAGAGAATTTGGCTATAAATGGAGAATAAAAAAAGGAGAGGAAGAGAAACAAGAGAAAGAAACAAAATCGAAATAAATAAAAAGCCCTACCTCTCAAAGGATAAGGAAAAGTTATTATTATTAAAAAGATTAAAAATAAGAAAAAACATGTAAGAGTGTGTGTGTGTGTGTGTGTGTGTGTGTGTACACCAATCTGCATAGAAACAAAAAAACACAGAAAAAGGAAAAAAAATATTTTTAATGAAAATGAAAGAATTGTATTCACTGATATAGTCAAAATCTGTTTAGAAAGATGGATTGTCATTACCCATGTCCTCTTTTCCCTTTCTTCTTGGGCTATGTATTGAGAGAGAAATGACTTTTAATACCTTCCTATTTTTATGTTGCTCACTGAGATGCCAACTGGAGTGAACTAAAACTGAACCTCATCGAAATGGCTCCCAACTTTCCTTCTTACTAGTATAATGGAGAGGGGACTGGGAAATACTGTCAATTGGAGTTTTGTGTGGGTAGACTAGAGGGATGTATTTCCAAGGTGGGATTCCTGCAGAGTTCTAAACATAAGTGGGGAGTTCCAGCAGCTGGAGATTAGGTCTAACCAGACCTTAGGGAATTCGTTGTGTGGCACCTTCTCTGGGGAGATTAGACCAAAACACCTCTATGGCCAGGAAGATGCTGATCTCTGCTGGGAGTGTGAATCTCAGGAGTCTCCCAAGATTTCTGAGGAGCCTCCCAAGATTTTTCCTCCAAAGGTCTCACACACATTAATTGCCCATGAATGTGGCTCTCCCAGGCTTAGTCCCTGAGTGTTGTTATGACTGCCTGTTCAGTTTCCTGATCCTCTTCAGCTAGTAACAGGAGTCCCCCAAAAGTGAGTTGCATTCCCCTCTGAGTTTCTGACTTGATTCCCCTGGGTATAATCTTCTCAGTGAGTGTTTCACTCACGTTCTCATAGCTACACCCTAGGCCACATGGTAAATACTTGCTAGGACAATGTGGCATTGTTTAGTATGATTGCCAGGGCTCCCACAGTAGTAAGCTGCAGCATGTCTCCCTCAAGGTGGCTCCCACTTCAATTCTCTGCTTGCCAGGGGAGTGAGACGAAGCACTTCTCGGACACCAGTTCACTGATCATCCTCTGGATCAACTAAGTGCAGGCTGCTTTTTTTGATCTAAATTTTTTTTCTTTTGTTTTAATTGATTTTTTTTTAAAAATAAATGACAGCAGAATGCATTATAATTCTTATTACACATATACAGCACGATTTTTCATATCTGGTTGTATATAAAGTATGTTGACACCAATTCGTGTCTTCATACATGTAATTTGGATAGTGATGTCTATCACATTCCACCATCCTTGCTAATCCCCTACCCACTCCCTTTCCCTTCCACCCCTCTGCCCTATCTAAAATTCATCTATTCCTCCAATGCTCCCCCTCCCTACCCGACTATGAGTCAGACTCCTTATATCAGAGAAAACAAAAATTCCATTGTGTATATATGCCACATTTTTTTATCCACTCATCTACTGAAGGGCATCTAGTTTAGTTCCACAGTTTAGCTATTGTGAATAAACATTGATGTGACTGTGTCCCTGTAGTATGGTGTTTTTAAATCCTTTGGGTATAGATTGATTTACAAATTTCTTCTGTGCTGACTTTGTCCATGGGGTTCCTCTCTGTTTATATTATCCCTTCCCTGAGTGGTGAAGCAGCATCTTTGCCACACTGGTTTAGACCCAATATACTCTTTCTTAATTTTTGTTCAATGCAGGCACATTTCTGAGTCTCTAGGACACTCTGTCTGGTATTGAATTTTAGTCAATTCCCTCTTTCACCAGCCTGAGAAGCAGTGCTCTTGGAATCCTGAGCCATAGAGCCACTGGTAAGGCAGCCTTCCGCTAATCTGCCACCCTGGATCTCCCCTTGGCTGCCTTTTTAATTCCTATATATAAACTGCAGAAAAATATTGAAGAAAGCAAACAGGTATGTGGATTAGGACCATTATGAATTAAATATTTCTAGCTGGAGCTGAACCCTCAGTGCTACCCCAGGGTAAATTTCAAAGGTACAATTATTTGTTCAAAGAGTGTGCTTAACTCAATTTTGTTACAAATTGACAAATTGCCTTTAGAAATAGTTTGACCAATTCGGACTCCTCCCAAATGTGAACCAGCATTCTTGTTCCTCAAATTCTGGTCAATAGAGGGAATTACCTTTTTCATTTTTCCCATCTCTTGGACAAAATAATTCACTTGGCATGTCTTAGTTATCTAGCTTATTGGTCAACCATATGTATTTTTTTTTCTTGTGAGCAAATTCTGTACATTGTTTTTTCTTTTTCAATGAAGAGGTTTATATTTTTATTGATAATTAAGTATTTTGATGTACTTAAGAGTGTTTTCTCTTTGGTAATTTAAAGGAATAAAATTTGTTTTATTTATACTTGTATTTAAATTGATATATAAATATAATTTAAACTGTAATATTTAATTTACAAATTTCAGATCAGAGGTGGTTAATTCCCACAGGAAAATAAGGGAGTTATTATACCTTTGCTTTTACCATTCTTTCTTCTCATACCCCAGTCTTTGTGTGAATAAGTAGGGATTCTTATGCCAGTATATTATAGCAAAATATGTATATTAAAATTGTTGTTTTTATTTCAAGCACTGTAACATTTTATAACCGTTCATTTTAAAAGTTGTATTGAGTATTTAAATGAATCCAATACTCATTGAGCATCTTTTATAACACAATTATCTAATTTCTTAATTTGTTAGACCCTTCTAAATAGTTAAAGCATTTTCATTTTTTTGAAAGGGAAAATGACTGGTGATATACTTCTTGAATTCTTACATATTGAAAATGTCTAATGCCTGTATTAATGAACAAAGATGAATTATAAAATTCTTTTCATATTCCCTCTCATTCCTGAGTTCTTAATAAACTGTATCATATCTATGAAGAGATTGTTTTCTTTCTTTTCCAACTGGGAATTGAACCCAGGGGCACTTGACCACTGAGCAACATCCCCAGTCCTTTTTATTTATTTTAAAATTTTGAGACAGGGTCTTGCTGTTGCTCAGGCTGGTCTTAAACATTCTTATAGGTTTCGACTCTTATTGTTCAAATTCTGGGACAGCCAGCATATATCTTGGTGTTAATGTTTATATTTTTCCTTGGGAATATGGTAAACTTTTCTTGAATGAATATTTTGCTCTCTTTTCATTAGGAAATATTAGCTTCTATTAATTTCTTGAGTTTTTTTTTTAAATTGTGAATGGACCTTTAATTTTTAATTTATTTAAATGTGGTGCTGAGAATCAAACCCAGTGCCTCGCACATGCTAGGCAAGTGCTCTACCACTGAGCCACAACCCCAGCCCTAATGTCTTGAGTTTTTATCTTATTTGTTTTCTTCAGACATCCATTCTATAAGATTAGTGGCCAACATTGTTTCTTCCTCTCATATTCAAGATACATTAAAACTCCTTTCCAGGATGGGGATGTGGCTCAAGCGGTAGCGCGCTCGCCTGGCATGCGTGCGGCCGGGGTTCGATCCTCAGCACCACATACCAACAAAGATGTTGTGTCCGCCGAGAGCTAAAAAATAAATACTAAAAAATTCTCTCTCTCTCTCTCTCTCTCTCTCTCTCTCTCTCTCTCTCTCTCTCTCTCAAAAACAAAAAACAAACAAACAAACAAAAAAAACCAACTCCTTTCCAAGGGTCTTTCTCTTCATAGTCCCCTGCCTAACACGTACCTTTTTTTCTGTATACTCTCCCTAGGAAACCCCATTCACAATCATGACTTCCAATATTCTTTTTAATACTCATGATTGCAAATCTGTTATTCCTAAATTTATATTGCTACAGTGTCATCAATGAGCTTTAATAATTCAAGTAGTAGTGTTCTAAGTTTTAAGCTTCCTTAGCTTGAATAGAAGACACCTGCAAAACAATTGCACAACCCCATGTCCTGTGAGGACTCTTCTTATACCTTTCATTGCAGTAACATTGAATTGTTCTCAAAATGCAGTCATTTCCTTACATGTGTATAACTGCCTCTGTTCCTTACTATAAGTGATGTCCCCTACTATGCACACAACTTAAACCTACTTCACCTTTAACTCTTTTTGCATCAAATTCTTCAAGAAGCATTTTAAAACTATCAATCTGAATAGAGAGGCACTCATTCTTCTTGTGAAATCATCACAATTAACTCCATGGTTCTATTTTGTTCCTCACTAAACTCTAAAACTTCTAGGTCAAAGATTTTACCTTATTTACTATTGTTTCCTTCAGGGCTTGGCATCATGTATGAATGTGGTCAATTCTCAATAAATAGATTTTAATAAATGGGTGAGTAAGTGAGTCAATGAATGGTGGCATCATCTGAGATTGGGATGGAGTTGGAAATAGGACAGTTTATTAAGAAGCTCCTTCCAGAATACACAGGAGAAAATTAAAGGAAAAAGCAAATTTATTAGATAAATTAATTGGAAAACCGAATTTCACTGCTATTTTGGAGACTATTGGAACTAAAGTATTATAATAATCTTATAATGATAAGTGTTATTATAATAATCTTAAAAATGTCTTTACAATATGGATGTAAGTTGTAGCTGGAATCTTCCTTAACTTGTGTTTTGTATATTGTAATATTTTTAATTGTACCTTCTTCCTTTTTTTTCCTATAGCATTTTTTTCTCTAAAATGACCTACATGTAAAAACTGCTTTCTTTCTACAACTGTGATTACATTCTTCCTTTGCATAAATCAATCTTGTGCTCACTATCATTTATACCCTGGAGAATGAATTCTTCCTTTCCTTTAGCAAGATGTTCAAGATCCTTTGAAATTTATCAGATGACATTTGTAACTCATCATCCTTCTGCATACTTTAAACTTTGACCCCAATATTTTCTGAGTGTCTTAAACATATGTGCTTAGTGATCCCCATCAAAAGTCTTTATAGCTGCCTTCATGCAGTTTCTCCTCCATTGTACATTTCTTTCTGAATTCTCATTTCCTTTATATGTGTTTCAGTGACCAGTTCAAATGCAACATCCTTCATAAAAAATCATTCTTAAGACAAATGTCCTATGTTTTTTTGTATGTGAAAGCTAGAAGGAAGACTATCAGGGTAGATGAAGGGAACAAGTGGAAGAAAAGAGTAAAAGGTAAGGGGTAGTAATGGGGAGTGAAATTGACCAAGTTATGTTTACATGATAATTATAGAATTATGTTTAAATTAATAAGTTTTAGTAAGTTTAAATAATTATGTAAACATAATGATTACATGGGTAGATTTTATTGTACATTAATAGATTTTGCATAAATCAGACTTAATTTGTTGAAGGCAAGTGCTTTTATTTCTTTATATATGCAAAGGACACAGAAAATATCTATTGTATATTGACTATTAAATATGAGTAAATATATAAGCAAGTAAAAAATTTGAATTTGGTAAAAGATGATGATAATGAGAAGTGATGTGTGCTGAAATGCATAGCTCAAGCTATTTTCTGAAGAATTTGTGAACATTTACAGCTTTGCTAAATTCTATATAAATCTTCTTCCTTATCCTCTTTCCCATTGGTGATTATTTTGTGGTCTCCTCCATTAATGCTGGTTATGTAGTCCATTGTTCTCTTTTCTCCAATTAGTTATATATATATATATTATATGAATATAATATATGTAATATATATTTATATTATATATTACTATCTATATTATATGTTATACATAGTATTGTATATATTATATATATTACTATATGTATTATATATAATATATATCATGTATATATATATAATATATAATACATATACATGCCTTTATTTTATTTACTTATTTTTTTATGTGGTGCTAAGGATGGAAGCCAGTCCTCACACATGCTAGGCTAGTGCTCTACCACTGAGCCACCACATCCACCCTCTAATTAATTAAAAAAAATGTTTAAACTCATTGTTCTGGTTTTCTTTCTCCCATGTTTTTATTTTACTCTAAATTCAGTGATATTCTTTCCTTTCCACAGATGTATTTATACTCATTGTTCTCTGAAATCCATTGCATTCCAGAAAATAACTAGAATTTGTTTCAAAATAGTTCACATTCCTTTAACTTGTCATAGGAATTAAGAAGCACACATACACTGGCCTCCTTTCACATCCCACATTACTTTTTCCTTGTTCTTTTTTTAACATCTATGGTTTCTGATTTTTCAGGATCCCACCTCATACTCTGCCTCTTGCTGAGAATGTTGTTTCCTGGTAAATAGGAAGTAGTAATAGCAACATTGGTAAACATTTTGGGCTAGTTGGAAGATACTCTATTTAAAATGTATATACTGAATGAGCTTCCACTTAACTAGAGAGAAACTTGCCCCTAGTTTCCAGCCTCTTGCATTTTCTCTTATTTTATTTCTCAGTGACTTTTGCAGTAGCTATTAATTTGGTGTCATCTTTGGATTTCATTTACAGACTTGCATATCATTAATGAAAACCTGAAATACAACTGGAATTCTGTATCAATTCTTCCCTTAATAAGTATATAATTTTAAATGACATTGATTGAATTCAAGCCCGTATAAAATACTATTTCAAATAAGTTTGCATTTTTAAACACGAGGCTCCTTGGTTCAATTATTTGTTTTATTCATTTGTCCTCAGTTCCTTTGCAGCATCCTATGATAAGCTTGTCCATTAAAATATATATATTCCTTCTAACATCTGCTCAGAGCGTGAGTGCTGGAGCCCCCTGGGGAGGTTAAATGTAATTTGTTTGATTGGATAGCTCCAGCTTTTCAATTGTTTTCTTTTCCTTAGAGAAATAGAAACTTTCCAGCTTCAGGTCAATTGGTACAATGGTTGGGTTCAGATGCAATGACACTTCTCCCCTTTGTAAGACTCGAGTCCCTCTGAGAAATCCTTGGGAAATCTGTTGACAACTTTATTGTCATCTAGCTAGTCTGATGGCATAAATGATTTAGACACTGATTCCTGGTAGTGTGAAATCCTAATAGTAAAGTGAAACTTTGAGAATCTCAAGTGCATGGAAAACAGAGTACTTAAGTATTGACTATGTTCATTGCTTATAGTTTATTCTCTGCTATTTTTTACTGGAATAAAAAAAGGATTTTAAAATTTAACCTGTTTAGTCATCAGCAGCTGATCAAATGTGTTGCTGCTGTAAGGTATACAAAAGAGTACAGTTAATATTAAAAATCCATGAAAATGGAAAGCAAATAGGTAAAGGATAATATAACCCAAAGTATATATGCAGAGAAAAGTCCTGGCAGGGAACAGTATTGAGTTGTGGTTGCTGCAAACAGAGAGATGACAGACTCCAGAGGCAAGGGATGAATGGGTGTGACTGCTGAGGACCTGGATTGCAAATAGCACTTGGCAGCAACAGTCTGGGTCAGCTTCTCAAGGCTCTTCTCCATACAGGCATCAGGCAGTGGAGAAAATTGACCTCAATTTGGAGAATAGAATGTGGGCTCTAAGGCCATGAGAAGGCGGGTGAATGGAACCAGGAGGCAGCAGAGTCTCCTTGCCAAGAAAATGAGTTGTTCACCTACTCTTATCTTACAACGATTGGATCCAGTTTAGGATGAGCAGAAACACATCTATGGACAGATACAGTGTCCACCTAGTAGAAGCAACAGAAGATGTAACAGGATGGATAGGGAATAAATCATAGAAATTATATAAAACATTCAATTTGAACCAAAGGACTTTGTTCTGCGTGTTAAGACTACTTCAGTTAACCGAATTCATATTATTTTGTATGTGTACATATGCATGTTGAGGGATGAATGAAGAGAGGAAAAAAAACCCTAAATAGGAAATATAATGAGATAAAAGTAGTATTCAAAGAATTAAAATAGGACACTATGATAGAAACTTATTGGATATAATTTTGGTGTGTGTGTGTATGGTGCTAAGATCTCCCTGACATGTTAATAGTTAAGCTAAGATCTGTATAACAGATTTCACTAATCCCACGTCTCTTAATCCCCACGACTAATGGTATTCATAAATTATGATTCAAAGGTGAATTTGTGAAAAGTAGAGGTAAACTACCACCTCATTATATCTACATGGGTGGGAAGTTATACTGATTTACAAACATCCATTGTTACAAGAGCAAGGAGAAACAAAGCACCACTGAATATGTAGAACAGCAAGCATTATGTGAGAGACAATGGATGTTATGCTGATTTTTATATTAGCTATTACAACCATAGTAATTGTCACCCTTACCTTTTAATCATTTCACCCTTTAATACCCACTCTCATTCTTTGCTTGATATGACAATATACTGAGAGTACTTATAAGCTCATTATTTTTCTTTCTAATGAATAAAAAGAAACCTGAATATTTTTCATACCAACTTTTATTATCTGGACCTCACATTTCTGAGACCTGTCAACCTTTGTGGAAATCTAATCCAGGCTTTGCAAAGAGAGAAGAGCTATTCTAAATACACAGCCCCACCAAATTTGAAACTTTTTTTTGGGGGGGGCAACTTCTGCTTACTTGGGGAAAAATGGCATAGGAAAATATATGTAAGAATTGAACCGAATAGGAAAAATGAATATTTTCAAGATTGCTACTCAAATCTTGCAATCTAATTGCCAAAATGAAGTTCTTCAGATAATGTAAATGTTCATTTATTTTTTTTCTCAATTCATGGAATGACCTAATTTTTTTCCTGGTTTTAAAAGGGGTAAAAGGAAACTGTTGAATAGTATGCATTTGTCCCATAAATAGCTATTTTTTTTGTTTAGGGCTCAAATATCCTTGCATAAAAGATGAGTATTTTGTTTAGTCTCTTCTTTCTGTTTTCTTTTTTAATCCTAATTAAATGTGTGAGTTTCACCGTTGCTAACTAACAAAAGACTAGACAATTACTACCTGACCAGCTTCAGGACAAAGAGGACCTTTAACTATAAGGGTCACTATGAAGACCTTATTCTCAATTCTAGTATATCTTTAAAAATAAAACAATGCATATCAGATTTTACGATCCATTTCTCTGAAGTAAGTTAAAGAGCATATTTTTCCTTTGACTTAAAAATGACTTTTTCATTTAGTTTATGAAACATTTTTAGTAATTTTTTTCTCAGTACTGTCTTTGGATCTAAATAATATTTGAGGGTACATAGCTAGCAGATAGGTACTTATGGAAAGTAAAGCATTTTTAGAATATAAATTTAATAAAGCCTTTCATTTAATGGGATATCCCATCATCATTGGACATTTTAGCAGATAAAACTTCTGCTTAGTGTAAGTGGGCATTGACCTCTGTTTTGTTTATGTGTAAGACTCTTCTACAAATGGCTGTTTAGGAGCACAGTGATTAAATACTAATTTGAAATCTAGTTTTTTTAGACTATAAAAACATGATTTTCTATATAGCTGTATGTCAAGGGCTTGATTGATAACTATTCTCAGTTGAGGTCAGCAGTGAGCTCACATCTCTCAGCCCACCTTTGGTTTACTCTCTGAATGTTGAATCTACCATTTTCATTACCCTTCTACAGGAATGATCTGACTTAATGATATGCAACTTCAACACTACAATATAAAGAGATGATAACAAAAGCCAGGTATTTGGGGTGGGGGAGTGAGAAAGGTGATTTTAAATTTAAATCTTCATTTATTAAAGATATTAAAAGAATGGAAATTGGTGAATGAAACAATCTATTTTGTGCAATGAACTATTGCCTGCTTCTAGAATCAAAATTAAAGCCAATCACTCAAGATTTTTAAACCAAAAAAAAAAAAGGTGGTGTGGGGGTGGTGGCGTTGATCAGGATCAGTTGAAGTCTTGGTGTAACAACTGTTTTTACATTTCCTTTTGAGATTTTGTCTTTTCCTCTACCTATTCTTCTAGTACTCTCATGCTTTGCTAACTCCTGTTTGTGTAGATGAAAGTTCATTCATTCAAGGCAGATTCCATGAGTGCCCAGTGATAACTAAGTAATGACTGCTCTATGGAATGAGGGAGTGGCAAGGGAACAAATCAGCAAAAGGACACCAAACTAATCCTGCTCTCATAGAGTTCATTTTCTGGGCAGAGAAGGGAAAGTATTGCTAAAGAAGCACAATAAATAAGCAACATGACAGGTGTGGATAAGGAAGATAATCTGACAGGAAGGAAATTTTAAGGATTGGGAGATCATAGGTTTCCATGGGGTAGTTAGGAGAGGTTTAGCTAAAATAATATTTGAGGAAACACCTGAAGGAGAAAACTCCTTCAGGAAGTAAGCCTGCAGATGTCTTTCAGAGCCATGTCTAAGGAAGGAACAGAAAATGCACAGACCTGGAGGCACAAAGTACCTGGAATGATTGAGGAACAGCGAGGAGGGCAGTAGCTAGAACAGAGAGACCACAGGGGCATCCTAACAGCATAAGCTGAAGAGTAACAGAGCCAGATTGTGTAGGGCTTGGTAGATCTTTGTCTTTTACTTAGGGTAAGAACTGGCTGAAGAATCTTGTTTTTTACAAAAAGAGTATAAGTGTGTTCATATGGATGATCTCTTTTTGCTTTAGCAAGAGTGTGTGGGCTGTGTTCTTGAGAGGGGGAAAAAAACCAAGGATACTGTTTACAGTCTACCCAAGAAGTAGAGGAAGTGGTGTCTTGGGTCAGCAGAGACCCTCAAAGCAGGGTAGGTGGTGAGCTGTGAGTAGATTCTGGATATATTTTGAAAGTAGGATTTCTGGATTTGCTGATGGAGTGGATGAGAAACATCAAAGAGAGGCATCAAGGAGGACTCGAAGGAATCTGGTTTGAGCAACTGGATGAACACACTTAAAAAGTTCCAGAGTTGGGAGGGCTGGAGAAGAAGTGGATTTGGGGGATAAGAGCAGTACTCTATTTTGGAACATTTATATTTGAAATTCTTAAAAGACTTCCAAGAAGAGCTATTGAATAGAAAGATGGATATAGCATTCTATATTAGTTGTCTGAGCTAGAAATAATAATTGGGAATAATAAATCTGTGGTAGTATTTATATAGTCAAAAGTGAAGACAATATCAAGGGAAAGTAGATAAGCAGAAAGAAGGGAAAAGGACTAACCCTGGGGCACTTCAGAATTTATAACTCTAGGCAAAGAAAAGTATCAAGCAAAAGAGAATAACAACTCAATGGAAAGGGAAAATTCAGAATTTGATGTATGGAACCTATGAAGACATAACTTTGGTGGAGGGAGGGGTAAGTGGAGATTACTTATGTACAGGAAAATTAATCAAATAAATATATAAATTAATAATGATGGGAACCAGGTATCATCCTTCCAGAGAAGGTTATTACAGATATGGAAAGAGGAGAGAAGAGAGTGAATTTAGGACCTTGAATTAAGATTTTATTAATAACTTCAATTCTATTTCCTGTGTGTATAATGTGTGTGCATATAAATATATTTACACAGACACATGGATGTTTAGAAAAAATATAGAAGTCTTTTGTACCTCCAGTTGATCTTTCTCTGTGCTATCATCAATCTCTATTCACATTCTCTACTTGTGTCCACTGTGAGCAAGAGGGAGGCCTCAAGCAATAACTTCTATAGCACATGAGTGGAATTGGTACTAAATATTTGTTTCTAAATCCCATTCAATACTGAGAAAAAAAGCTGTGATCTGTTGGAGAAATGGCTGATTTCAGGGTTGAGACAGGAAAGTACAAATTAAGTCTGGATCATCCTAGGTCAGAAAGCAAGAGTATACTAAAAACAATATGGGAATGAATCCATGTGTCATGTCAGTATGACACAGCTTAATAGAGCCTCCACGGTCCAAACATGGACCTATTTGAGCATTGAAATATGTATTGAGGGCAATGAATTATATTCCACTGAATAGAATAGATTCATGGGTCTCTACTGATAAAAATAAATAACATTGAAAGTTTAATAAGGAAATTTATAGTCCCAATGTGTCTGCTCACAAAATGTTTATTAATTGCAAAAGGGAAAATTGTATTTCTATACTGAAGAAGCCTCACAGATACCCATTAATGCAAACAATTAAAGTTAACATCATTAATAATGGAACAAATAGAAATGATGTAGCACACAATAAGATGTAATGAGATCACTGTGTCACCTGAATGTAATCACGAGGAAACATTAGACAAACCCAAATTGACAAGTGATCTACAAAGTAAGTGGGCTGTCATCTTTAGCAGTGTTTAGACTGTGAATGTCAAAGGAAGATTCAGGAACCCTTCCATATCAAAGGATACCTAAGGGTCAGGATAACTGAAGAAATGAAAATACATCTCTTGGGCAATTGGCAAAAATGGCCTCTGAGGATAAGATGATAAAGCGGTATCAATATTAATTCCCTGGTTTTGCTGGTTATATTGTGGTTAGTTAGGAGAATGTCTTTTTTTCTGTAGCAAATATGTGCTACAGTATTCAGGGGTAATGGGTCTTTATGTCAGTCGGAATTTTAAAAGGTTCAGAAAAGTCTTTGTACTCTTCCTGCAACTTTCCTGTAATTGTGAAATAGTCTCTTTTTTATTACTTAAAAAATATTTATTAGTTGATCTGCATTATGGGTAGAATGGGAAAAGGTTGACAATCCAAGCACAGACATCTGATTTGAGGAATATCTCTGTTGCAGGAAAGAGAAATAGGGAAGAATTTCAAGGAGAAAACTTCCAAGATGATTTTTCTTTCCCCTCTTTGGCTTTCATCACTTCACTCAGCTTTATTTCATTGCATTTACCACCTTGCATTGAAAGTATTTTTAGTAACAATTTCCATTATAATTGAAATTAGTAGAAGAAAAGGTCTGTGTTTTACATATCCCATATATGTAGGATCACAGTCTGCTCATCACATATTCAAACATCAGAACTATTTTCAAAACAGTTATTGGATTTTAGTAAAAGGTCTAGTGAGGAGTTTTCTCCACAAACATGGAGGAAAAAGTAAGTTAACTTCTTTTTAAGGGCAGGGAATTGTACTTGTTTCAAATAAGTTATAAATTATTTGGACATTTCAATGTGAACTTTTTAGAAATTGATTAAACTGGGGGCTTGACCTTGGGAGATTGCAGCATTTGGAGACCTTTCATAGATACCAAAGGGAGAAGAGCATATCCAAAGCATCAAGCCCGGGTTGGAAATGTTACACACATAGGTTTTGCTGTAGATGACTTCAAGAATTTGTCTGACATAGGAAGAAAACATAAGAGCATATACGTAGTTGGAAGGCCAAGGGAGGGGAGGAGCAAGAGCTGGAAAATTTTATGTGAGTTCATGGAAAATGCAAAAGAAAAATCAAAACCAGAAAAAAACCTTGAAGGTATCTGCATGTGAAATCATCTCCACACAATGTCAAAATAATATAGTCAAAATAAATGAAAGTTCAAGCAGTTATTCCTTGACTCACGAGTAGTGGGTATGTGTACTTTTCAAATTTTCCAAATACTTACGTGCAACCAACATGGTGAATTTCTGCAAAAGTAACTTTTATGAATAATTATCTTCATTCCTTGTTTCATATTGTTTGTATAAATATAGCTTGAGAATATTTAATAGACTGGGAATTTATTTGTAATATATAAAAACCCATGTTAATAAACAAGAGCACTGGAAAACATGTGAAGATTGCTAGTATGATACATTGTGTTCATTAGAAGTTAGTGTGTTTTCTTTCTACTTAGAATTGTAATATAATGTAGATAGTGTTGGTGGTTTTTATTTGAGGTATCAATTAATTAGAATTTATTGAGCTTCTCCCAGCATGAAAGTCATGCTCATCAAATTTGCAAATGATATAAATCTTGGAGGGATGGTATGTGCATTGGTTGACAGACATAGCATCCGTAAAGATTTTGACAGTCCAGAGCCATGGCCTAAATATAACAGGATGAAATATAGCACACACAAATACTATTCTTGCCCTGAGGTCCACTTAACCAGCTGTATATGTATATGATGGGTATATATGACTTAGAAATGATGCAATAAAAAAAAAGACTCGGTATTTTAGTGAACAGTCAGCTCAATTTAATTTAGTAATCTTAGCCACATGATGCCACTGTCAAAAATCCTAGCAAGTGATTTTGAATTGTATTAAATGATAATCCTTTAACATTTTGAAAGGTAGCTAGAGATTGTACCATTCCTGAAGTCACATTTTAAGAAGAGGCTAAAAACTATGCCATATTTAGAACATCACAGAAACTGAGCACATCTATCCTGAAAAAGACTTAGGAGAAGGATGGTATTCTTCTTTTTATCACATGGAATAAGAGATTAGATTTATTTAGTATGTTCTAAATTGTAAGACTTATGAACTGAAGTTTTAAAAGGATACCTTTTGGTTCAGCCATTTATAATAATAAAAGCTGTTCAAAGATGAAAGTGTTCTGGAAGTCTGCAGAGGCTTAATGCTAGAATAGTTAAGCCCCGGTATCCTCTTTCTTAATGTGGGATAATAATACTGCAAAATGAGAGGTCAGCCAGATGATATATGTAAAATGTTCAGTACAATGCTGGGCACATGGTAAGTGATGATACCATGCAAGGTACATTACCCTTATTATTGTGGGAGGCGTTTACACCACACCTGAATCCAATGCTAGACAGAATTATAGAAGAGACTCAATGGATGGGTCCAATAAACTAAATGGCTGCTATTTCCAAATGCTAATTGGATTTAATTGACTAATTAAAACTAGTTGTTTCAAACAGGCTCTGGTACCATTTGACCACATCTATGACCTTGAATAACTTCTGTTGTCAATTCTCTGATTCAATGTATGTATAAAGTTGAGATAATAGCAGTCTTGCCTTGGGATGATGTAAAGATAAAAAGAAGAAATAGAGAATGTTTTAAATGCTGCCTTACATACTAATATTTCAATAAATGCTAACTGCTTTTACAATGCTGAAGTAGTTGACAAAGGATTATTGAAGGATACAGGACTTCAGATGAATCTTTCAAAAATGTTGAAACTTGAGTAAAGTCCAGAAAAAGAGCTTGAGTAAATTCTGAAGACAGTGTTATATACCGCCTGATCACCAGACAGTGAGGAAGTCTTACCAATTTGGCTGGAAGTTGGCTGATGTTGAATGATGGAAATAAAATCTGATGAGATAAGTGAGGAAAAATCTCAGAAGACCTTAGTTTTGGGATGGTAAGTAATTGGGAGGTGGAATTCCATGTGTTCTCAGGCCGGGGAATGTAACATACATGTGATATTTTAAAATAACCTTGTAGAGTTTTCAGGATAAATTGTCTTATGCTTAAAAATTACAGATAGTATAGTGGAATCTTTTATGCAAATCCTTTCACTTAGAAATAGAAATTTCTATTTCAGGGCAATTTCTATTTCAGAAAGTCTAAGACTTTTCTCCTCCATAAAGTTTTTCCTTCTGATTCATATCACAGTGGCTTGATTTTTTTTTTCTATGTGTTGAATACCTTAACATTCAAGATGATGTTCTTTATATTCGTGTCCTCTGTCATCATCTTCGGGGGCTGAATTTGAACTTAAAATATGTTGCCAAATCACTTCATGTTAAATACATTTAAAAAGGTGTTATCCAGAATGCTTAAAATGGTTTGACTTTAAGACGAGAACTATCCAGCTAACAAAACTGGTACTTTTAGGAGGCTTCTAAGTTGATTCTGAGAAGGTAGGTCCCATAGAGAACATCTAAGTGTATGTTATATATCACACACACACATTCTCAGAAAAAGATGATTTCTTAAAGCAACTCTTTGAAAAAGGCAGTGTTTCACTGATGGCATCAAGATTCAGGAAATAATGGCTGGGTGATGCAGCTCAGTGGTACAGCACTTGCCTAGCATGCACATGGCCCTGGGTTTGATCCCAGCATCATCAAATTAAATAAATTCACACAACCAACATCATTTATAGTGATTCAAACACTAGCAAATTCTGTTAGGCATATTTTCTCTCAGAGAGAAAGGGTCATAACTTTTCTTTGTGTACCTCATAGAGCCATCATGGGTACTAGGTAGACATTCTATTGAATTCATTTTAAATTAGAAGGATATAGGGAATGGTAAAACCACTTTTCTAAGCTAGCACAGGTCTCTTCCCTATTTTTCACCCCCAGACTGGGTCAGCGGGAGTAGAGTAACAAAAGATCTGGCATTTCCATGGAACAGGTGATTTTAGCTGATTAATCTAGGTGGATTTGATGATATTTGCCTTTGGTAACTGTTCAGCTATTATGTGACTTCCTTGTCTTTTGAATTATACTCTCTACTAACCAGGCAGGCAAATGGGAGGATAGTGTTAGGAATTCTACATCAAAGGAAAGAATATAGAATTTTGTTGGAACACACAAAGAAAGTCATTAAAATAGGAAACCCCCAAGGAATGAGGCTTGAGAATGACCTGCTTGTCTTCATCTTCTTTCCAAAGTATTTTGATCTCTCATGAGGAGGATTGAAAGGCCTTTTTCTAACTGCACTGGTTTTGCCAGTTCCCTCCCTCAAGATACACCAATAAACATGCACAAGCCACTCTGATCCTCAGAGGGTTAGAGAATGAGATAGGTGGGAAGTTTCCTTCAGTAGAAGGCTTTCTTCTCGAAAATCAGAAATTCCATCATATATATTCCTATTCCCTTCAATAACTGGCAAGGGGATCATCAGAATGAGCTATTGCAAAAAGCCACCATCGTCTTCTCAGTTTCTCTGTGATAGTGCCCCAGATCAGAATTGTAAAATAGTTTGGAGGATCTTGGGACATAAAACATGGTGCAGAAAACCAAAGAAGATTTAATTTTATTTATAGAAAGGTAGTTGGTAGGGGGGCGGGGACAATAGAGGAAAGTGGCTTGGGATCAACATTAATCATTTTTTAAGTACCAACCAAGTGAAAACATCTTAGAAGAATTCAGAGTCACTTGCAGTGAATTCCATAAGCAAATATGTGATGAGTTGATTAAAAAAAAAATAGGTCCTGAACTCCTGACTACAGATATAATACAGTGAATACAGAAAATCAAAAACATGCTTTCTATATGACTCAAAATAAAGGTACACTTAAACTTGTAAAAGACAAGATTTTTATTTGAATGATATGACAGAACTGTCACAGGAGTGTTACCTGCTATAAAGAAAGCCGAAGAATTATTACCTTTATTAGACCAGTGACACTGAGCTTTAGCCATACATTTCTAACTTCTGTCCCTCTACAGAGACAATTTTCTTTTCTTAAATAAACTGTCATGCTAGTGTTAATATATTGTTGGCTCTCTCATGCTCTGAGAATACTGCTGATATAAAACATGTATATGTTAGATTGGTAATAGTATCTTTAGTGTAGCTGACTAGAACAAATGTGTTTCCCTCATGGCTGTGCTAATGTGATAAAGGAAAATTGGCTGTTCATCAGCTTTTGGCTGGGTAAAGACAGTAGAGATGGAACCACATTCTTTTTTATGCATTAATACCACAGAGAACTTTTCACGAGTTATATTTCATGTGCCTGCATGTTGCGCAAAGATGTTGTAAAACATGAGATAATGCTACAAATAACAAAGTAGAAAAGCCTGTATCTTTTATAATGATAACAGTCAAACACCAAATGACAGTAACAGGCTGTAAAAAATGGGATGCAAAAAAAAAAAAATCAGCCCTACTACTTAGCAGAGAGGAATAGATCCAGGCCCATGAGAAGTTGGTGTATGATTTTAGGTTTATTAAAGCCATGTTATGAAATGAAGTCATATGTAACACTAGGTCAATGAATTGAAGAAAAATGTTTATATGAAAGAAGATTGCACAGAATGGAAAAAATTAAGTTTGGTAATTTATGAAAATTACCGAGTAATTATGTCATTAACTTCTGGGTTTTTGTTTTGTTTTTGATTGGGAGATTTATTAAAGAGGTTCTTATGGCAAAAATTCACATAAGAATTTAAAGATGTCTAAGAATAAATGTTTATCCTTATTAATTATTACACATTCATTTGAACAGAAAATAATTTATGAAATATATTTTTTAAACCAGTTGTAATCTCACAGCAGTCAAGTTGGTGGTTCCCATGTACAACCTGTCCTCAGATACAACTGTCTCCAAAATCCTGTACCAGAGTGGTACATTTGTTACATTGCTGAACCTATACTGATACCTAATCATTATTCAAAGTCCATAGTAGAATAACATTTTCAATGCTGTGGTTTGGTTTGGTTTGGTTTTAATTAAAGTGTTTGTATCTAACATTTCAATTGTGTAATATTAAATTTCCATTTCTGTCTCTTCTCCGATCTCTCAATCCAGCCCTTCTCTAGAACCTTTTGTATGCCCTAGGGGTATTTTGGTTGGAGTGCCCTTTACCTTTAAGCACTTGAATTGACACACCTTTGTGTAGACTAAAGTTGATGTCAAAATGGCTGATTACTTAATTCAGAATTATATGTTATCACTGTAATCTCAGCAGCGGGGAGCCTGAGACAGAAAGATAGCAAGTTCAAAGCCACCTTCAGCAATGGCGAGACACCAGGCAACTCAGTGAGACCCTGTAACTAAAATGAAATACAAAATAGGGCTGGGGATGTGGTTCAGTGGTTGAGTACCCTTGAGTTCAAACCCTGGTACCCCCCCAAAAAATGCAAGCATAAAGATTTTATATCAATAGGATCTATGAGCTATTCTGCATAAAAGTTTGAATTGATTTTTCAGAGGATTATGTCTCAATTCCATAAGTCTTAATAGAATTTAATTGGGTAAACTTCAGAGAGCAACAAACTACAACCTGTAGATCATATCTAACTGGCCACCTGTTTTTGCAAGTAGGGTTTTGTTGGAGCACAGCCAGATTTATTTATCTATTTTCTATGACTGCCTTTACATTACAAAATCAGAATTGAGCAGTTGTGTCTAGGATTGTTGGCCTACAAAACCAAATTATTTGATTTGCAAAGAAAAAAATATTCTCTGGTCATTTATGGAAATGGTTTGCTAAGCCCTAATGTAAATAGGATTGCTTGAGTTATTAGCTTAGAATATGCTTGGGAAATTCTTACATTAGTCTGCAATGGGAAAGTACATCTGAAAAATTTTCAACTAGTTACAGACACCTAAAATGGTAACTATTTATGAGAAGTGTTTTTCTACTATTAACTTAAATTGAATTATAGCTCTATGAAATAGTTTTGTATATATAGTTTTGGATATTTCTCCCTGTTTTATTAATTTCTGCTTTATTTCCATATAGAGTCATAACAAATTTAATTAGCATGTGAAGAAACAACATGTGCACAAAAAACTTATGCAAGCATGGTAATCAGTGCTATTACAAACATGGGACAAATATTATACATTGCTGTGAGCACCCTGGGAGATACCATCACAGCACAAAACTGCACCATGTGGATTTGTATCTAGATGTATAAACATGCAGGAGTATCATTGTGCTATGAAAACAAATTGTCTTCACTCTTATCAACAGAAGAAAGTAGAGAAATAAGGAAACAATGCCTTTTTAAGAAATTCAAGTTATGTGGTTATTAGAAAACTTTATGCACTTAAGATAATAATGGTGATCATTTCTTACAGGTACATCAGACAAAAATCAACTTCTTTATCAATGGTTTGGAGGAGGATAATACAGCTTTTTATGCAACAACTTTAAGTGGTTCAATTACAGATTTTCCTTCCAGTACTATTCGAATAGGACAGAGTTTAAATGGTAAGATTCTGACTTTAGAAATGGTATTAATTTTTCTCCAAATATATTGTTCCTGGAAAAAAATGTGTCAAACAAATAATATTCAAGTGCATTCATTTTCTAGGGCTGCTGTAACAAATGACCCCCAACTGGGTGGCAGATTAATACAACAGAAATTTATTCTCACAGTTTTGGAAGTCTAAAGTCTGAAAACAGGATTGAGCTAGTCTGGTTCCTCCTGGAAGCTAAGATGGAGAAGACATTCTGTGCCTTTCTACTTCCATGGCTGCTGCCAGCAGACCCTAGTGTTGCTTTATTTACAGCTCTATAGCTCCAATGTTTGCCTCTGCTCTCAGAGGACCTTCTTTGTTTCTTCTTCCCTTTTCTTGCAAGGACACTGGTCCTTGGATTTAGGGCCCACTGTTATCCAGGAGAAGCTCATAGTCAACATCCGTAATTACACTTGCAAAGTTCCTTTTTCCAAATAAGGCTACATCAGTAAATTCCAGGTGGACATATCTTTTGGGGGCCACTTTTCAACTCACTACACTAGGGAAACGTTAAATCTAAAACTTTTCTATTTTGATTAATTTTTAAAGTAAAAACAACATGTGTGAAGTGACATTCTCTGACCAGTTTTGTTTGGATTTTAATTAGGGCATCCTTAAACGAGGACTACAGCATATTCAACTAATAAGTGCACATGTAAAAAACTCACCTGTGTCATTCATGTTTTTTGATATTAAAAAGAGATGTATAGTTTAATAAGATGATGTTTACTTCTGAAATGAGCAGAAGTTGAAATGAGAATTATCTTGGAAATGTCCAGCACAATGGTCTTTAAAACACCACCATTTTAAAATGGCAATGTTTTTTATAATGTCTGCTCATTATAAGAAAATTCAAACAATATGGAGCTCTATGAAATAGAAAGCATTTTCCATATTTCCATCTTCAGAGGTGTACTTTAACTTTTTTATGCTCTTCCAAATTTTTAGTGCATTCAGCTAGAGATATGGTTATAAATATAATATTTTCAAAAGGTAATTATAACACATATGCTTTATCTGAGCCCTCTAAAAATAAATACTTCCTTTCTAAATGTTATGGAGCACATTTCATGTCAAGATACCTTCTTATTTAGGTGTATCTTCTCATTTAAATGACTGCACTTTGTACAATAGTATACTTGTAACAAGTTTTGAAAACAAGTTCCTATAATGAACATTTGGATTATTTTTAATTTTTCAAAGTTAAGTGATCATTTGATAGAAAATACTGTATCTTTACATTTTATATACTTTTATCTATTCATTTATATCTTGTATTCACATGCACATATACATATGTATTTGAGCAATCATCTGATTGAACTCTTCTGAAAGACTATATATACACTGTTAAAAATCTGCCTGAGTTCCAACCCCATCTTCTCACCCACTTGCTAGATGACCTGGACAAACGTATTAATTCCTCTAAACTATAGTTATTCCAACTTTAAGATGGTGATGATGATGATGATGATATCCTAAAGTGCCACTGTGAAGATAAAACGAGACAATGTCATATAAAATATAGCTGTTTTTCAAGCATCTGGCATGTAGTAGATGCTCAGTATTTATTTGTTGAATGAATGAGTGCAGTGCTTAGCACCTTGCCTTGTGTATACTGAACTACATTTGCAAATGATACTATTATTAATGTTGTTTTAATTATTTTCCCAAGATAAATACATAGAAATTGAATGGCTGGGTTGAAGTATATAATCTTCTTTTAAAATATTTTAATACATAGTAATTATTACTCCAATGTATAACATCAGATTATCTCCAGAAAGGTCGTGAAAATTTACCTCATTAAAAAATACAGGCAAGGCTGAGGAAAGAGGATTGCAAGTTCAAGCCCTCCTCAGCAAAAGCAAAGTGCTAAGCAACTCAGTGAGACCTGGCCTCTAAATAAAATACAAAATAGGGCTGGAGATGTGGCTAAGTGGCTGAGCACTTCTAAATTCAATCCCTGGTACCCTACCCCCTCAAACAAACAAACAGAAAATATAGGCAAGTTCTTGTTTTCTTAAACACTAAATAACCTCACAGATGATCCATTTTTTCCATCCTTGCCATTCCTCTAAGTGAAAAATATTGTGGGATGTTGACTTGGAATTATTTGGCCATTAATAAGTTTGAGTAGCTGTCCAAATATGATTTGACCACTTGCATTTCATTTGTGAATTCCTTATTCAGGATATGTATCCATATTTATATCCATAATTTCTTGTTTATGAAAAACTCATTAATGGTAAGAATATGTTGCATATGTTTTCTCCAGGTTTTTAAATGGCCTGCTAATTTCATGTTACATATATTTAAAGCATTATTTGAAATGTTTAATCAAGGCAAAAACATGAATGTAAAATTGTATATAACTATTAAGAGTATAACTTGATGAGTTTTAATAGTCATGTATCTGTGTGACAGTCTTCTAGGAAAAAATGTGAACATTTCCAGTGTCTCAAAGAATCTCTCCTAGTGAATACCCACTCTAAAGTTATCCATGGGAATTTAGTATAGACCTCACAGAACAGTAGGAGTAGAGACCTCTCTGCATACTGACTGACATTGTCTATTCTTAAGTTATCATGAAAATGAAATCATGGCATAGGTATCTGTGTTGTTTTCACTCAGTACTATGCCTATAGGGTTTATTCATATTGTACATAGTTATATCTTTACCTTTAGAAAATAATTTTGAATTGTTTTCTAAAAAGGATATCCCAACCATTAATATTTGAGAATTCTGGCTGTTTCATGCTTAGTACTGCCAAATGTTGTTATTGTTGGCCATTCCTGGGGATGCGTGATACATTTCCTGATGATTAATGATAGTGAGAATTCCTTCATGTGCTTATTTGCCATGTAGATCTGACTTTTTAAATGAAGTACCTATTCAAGTTGTTTATTTTTTTTGCCAGTTTTTAATTGGGTAGTTTGTCTTTTTCTTGTTAATTTGTAGGAGGTTTTCAATATTTTGAAAATGAGTTTTTTGACAGATACATGGATGGCAAATGTTGTCTTCTAAGATGCATCTCGAAATTTCATTTTCTTAAGGGTGTTCTTTGATAATGAGAACATACTTATTTTAGGGAAATTCATTTTGTTAATTCTTCTATACTTAATATTTTTGTGTCTTGTTCAGAATGTCTTAGCAAACCATGATGTTCTCTTTTATTGAGGCAGCTTTATTATATTATGTTTCAAATATAGCTCTATTTTTTATCTGGGATAAATATTTGGATGTATGTAATATAATATACAAGTCCCATTTTTTTCTCAACTGAATATATAATTTACCTAGAAATTTTTTACAATTGTCATTTCCACCAGTCTATGGTGGTTACTTAATCATAAAACAATTATCTTCATATATGAAGATAGGTTTTTTTTCTGAACACTCTATTCTGTTCCAATGATCTGTCAATACTTGGATCAAAACTTTCATTTTAATTACGGTAACTTGAATATATCTTTATCTGTCAACATAAGTTATTCAATTTTTATAACCTTTCAAGGTTGTCTTGGCTTTTATATGATTTTTGGAAGCATCTGTACAGTTTACCTAAAAACTCACCTGAGATTTAAGTCATCAAGTTTATTTTGGAGGAATAGATATCTAAATAATATCAAATCTTCCCATGTATGAAGATCATGAATTTCTTAATTTCAGAAATGTTTTTTTGTTTTCTGTATAAGAGGTCTTATATTTGTAAGGCTTAGGCCATGTTTTCTTTTTATTTATTTATTTTATAAATTTTAATAGAATGTTTTTAGAGCAGTTTTAGGATCATAGCAAAATTGTGTGGAAAACACAGACAGTTCCCATATACCTTCTAGCTACTTACTTCTTTTTAGATATGTAGTTTGTGAATATTTTCTCCCATTCTGTAGGTTGTTTCTGCACTCTATTGATGTTTCCTTTGCTATGCAGAAACTTGTTTTATTTAATCTTATTTGTCTACTTTTGTTCTTATTTTCTGTGCTTTTGGAGTCTTGTCCCAAAACTTCTCACCCCTTCCAATATCCTGAAGCATTTTGCTTATTTTTTAGTTTCATAGTTTCAGGTGATACTTATAAGTCTTTAATCCATTTTAAGGTGATCTTTGTAACTGGTAGAAGATAAGAGTCTAGTTTCCTGTTTCTGCAAGTGGATAATCAATTTCTCAACACCATTTATGAAAAGACAATCTTTTCTTCATTGCATATTCTGAATATCTTTGTTAAACCAATTGGTAATATCTATAGACATGTAGGATTACTTTCAAGCTTTCTATTCTCATCTGTTTGTCTGTGTGTCTCTTCTTATACCAGTATTATGCTGTTTTGATTATTACAGCTTTGCAGTATACTTTGGAGTCAGGTAGTCAAATGCATCCAGCAGTGTTGCTTCTGCTCAAGATGACTTTGATCATTTAAGGTTTTTGTGGCTCCATACAAATTTTAGAATTGTTTTTTTTTCTGCTTCTGTGAAGAATGCCATTGATAATTTGAATTTTCATTGAATTTATAAATCATTTTTTGGAGTATGAATATTTTAAAAAGTTTATTTGTCTAAATCCATGGATGAAAGTTGCCTTTCTATTTTTTGTCTTCTCTTCAACTTCTTTTATACGACTTTTCTTAATTTATTAATTCTAATAATTTTTTGATGGAGATTTTGCAGATATTCCATCTTCAGTGACAATTTGACTTATTTTCCTGTTTGGATACCCTTGTTTCTTTTTCCTGATTTCTATGGCTAGGAATTCCAGCACTATGTTGAAGAAACATGGTAAAAGTAGGCATCCACGTCTTCTTCCAGATTAGAAAGCTTCCAGATTTTTCCCATTTACTGTTTGTTTAACTTTTGGTTTATCATAAATGCTCTTTCATTGTGTTGAGATATGTTTCTTTTCTGCCTAATTCGGTTAGCATTTTTATCATGAAAGGATGTTGGATTTTATTAGTTGTCTTTTCTGTATCAAGTGAGATGGCTATATAGTTTCTGATATTCTTTATGTTGATATAGTGTACTATGTTTATTGATTTTAATACATTGAACCATCCTTGCATTACTGAGATGAGTCTCAACTGGTCATGGTAAATAATCTTCAATGTGCTGTTGGATTTTGTTGAGAATTGTTACATATATATTCATCAAGGATGTTGGCCTGTAGTTTATCTTTTGGTTGTGTCCTCATCTGGTCCTGGATTAGCATAATGTTTGCCTCCTAGAATGTGTTTGGAAGAATTCCTTCCTCTTCAATTTTTTAAAAATACCTTAGAGTTGGTATTTGTTCTTCTGGAAATGTTTGGTTGAATTCAGTAGTAAAACATCTGGCTCTGGCCTTTTTTGTTTGTTTTTTCATAGGAAGAATTTATAATAGATCCAATATCATTGCTTATTATTGGTCTGTTTCTGAGGCTTAAGAGGTATGTGCTGAGTAATTTTTCCATTTATCCTATACTATCACATTTGTTGGTGTATAGTTATTTATAATCCTTTGTATTTCTGGGGTTCTTAGAAGTAATGTCTTTATTTTATCCCTGATTTTGAGCTCTTTCTCTTTTCCTTAGTTAGTCCAGTCAAGGATTTATCTATTTCAAAGTAGCAGAAACATTTTGCACTACATCAGCAGTGAATAAGAGTCTCTGTTGCTCCATGTCCTCACTAGTATTAGATTTTTTCAATATTCTGGATTTTGGCCTATTGGTTATTTTTTATGTAATTAAGCAATATTGTTTTAAAATTTTATTTTCTAATTTTGTTACTATTTTATATTATATGTATAATATATGTTATATACTATCATTTGTTGCAATGAATGACCTTGCAAAATTCATTATTGATTGTAGTAATCATATAATTCTATCATTTGTACATAACAGGAACTCAAATCTTTTCATATATTTGCAACAACTGCATAAAGTGGACATGGGTTTAAAATTGTCCCATAGATATTTATATATGCTCTCATTGCTATTAATTTTGAAATAATGCTCAATTTCAGGTTTTTTTCCTCTATGACATGAATTATTTAAACTCATATCTAGCTAAAATAAAGTATATATGTAGTGTGTATATATATATATACACACATATATACATGTGTATATATTTATATATTTGATACTGAAAATACATTCAAAACACTGGCTAAATTTCCATCAAGCTTTGGTGTCAAACAACTTTGTATTGGATCCAATTTAGTTTTGTTCCTTTAATAAAAAATCTGCCAAAATTAATTTTACTAATATGCATAACTATAATATCCTAATAAAAATATAAAAATATTTACTCTTTGTAAGTATTGCTTTCTAATCTGTAGGTGGTACTTTAATATATGACACATAAAACTATAGTATTAATTATTGGAGATAATATGTTTAGAACATATTGCTTTGTTGTATAGTAAATGTGCAATGAGCTTCAACAATTATTAAACTCTTTGAAGACATCTTTTCTGATTATGAAACCATAGATAATTATAATATCTTCAGTTGAATTTTGTAGGAATCAAAACCAAAAATATCTAAAAGTGACTATTAACTTTAATTTGTGTATGCTCTTAGATCAAGCTAAATTTATATGAAGAAGCAATAATTTAAGAAGCCAATATATTTAGAACTCAGTTTTAGTAATTAGTATATTGAAGAATTTTATAAAGTACTCGGCATGCAGAAATTTTTAATAACACATTAAATCTTGTGAGCCTTATTTCAATATTTAATCCCTATTAGTACTTCTAAAAGTGTTTTATTACACCAAATATTGCCCAAAGTATTCAGCAATACCATAAACTTGTCAGTACCATAACTTTTTGCTGCAGAGTTAAAATGACTTGCTTCTATTCTACTTTAGTATACTAAATGTTGAGTTAATGATTCACAAGGGAAGTGTAGATTGAGGATGATTTACTTTTAAACTGTATAAAAATAAATTTCACTCCTGATTAGAAAAAATATAATTGGAAAAGAATTTATTTCAAATATTATTTAGTTTTTATTGCAATTTTCTCCTTTACATTCTGGGCATCTAACAGTTATGGAAGAAAAGGACATTTTAAAATAATTTTTATCTTTACTCTATCAACTTATAGGTGCAGTTGTACCTACTGTATCTTTTCTCTAATTAGAGATGGCACATAGACTGGCTCATTACTTCTGCCTAATGAGCCAGGCTCCATGCCACCTCTCTAATCAGAAAAGAGATAGGTACAGAATGTTCTTCTGGTCTTATTATAAATCATTTTCTTTCTCTCTCCTTCTTTTTTTTTAATCAAAAAATTAAGTCACTGTCCTCCATAGTTTTGTCCATATCCAAGATGGTTTCATTCAGAAGGGGTAATTGTGCAAGAGATTGCTGCGAGCTCAATTAAAGGTGCTCTCGTGCAATGCTGGTCCGACTGTCTGCCTTGCAACAGACTTTGTTAAATGAGGGTCTGTAGCCACCAAGATGTTTTTTTTTTTTTTTCTGTCTTTTCCTAGCGTGAACTTGTTTCTCTGTTTCTGAAAGTTTTCATGTAAGTGCTGGCTACTAAAGAAATCTTCTTTGAGTTTTATATCTGAATAGCATAATTCTCTAGAAAAATTCTTGCAAATGACATGTTCTGTTTCTGTGGGACTTGACTTCGCCTCCTTTAGGAAATTTTCCAGTGGGTGAAAGGAATATTTTTCACTGGATCCTCATCTCTCTATATATTAATTGTATAAACTGAGTTTCTATGCTGATTTTTAAATAAAAAACCTTATTTTTTATTTCTGGAGAATTAATAAGAAAATTTTCTAAGAAACACCTTAAACATCTGTATCAATGAATGTGTATCAGTTCCTTTTTCTTAGAGTATTTGTTTCCAGTTATACATTTATTTCAGTGCTTCACATTGCATTTGTAACTTTGGGGAGTTGTAGTGGCAGATATGTAGTTATGTGGAGTCACTAATGTCACTGTAGTCACAGACATAAGAACTACAAATTTTGGATTTAAAACTACAGCACCATGTGCATCACAACTTTTCAGAACTGTTTCCGAAAATACATTTATTAACAGAGTGCTAGTTTCCTATTAAAATGGAGATTTCTGCATTGTGTTCAAACATGTATAGCACTTTCTTAAGAAGGTCATTAAACAATCAATAAGCATTTGTCAAATTTAGATGCAAAGATTCAGGGAAGAAAAAGATAATCATTTAAAGCTAATAACTTGCCTTCCCTTCCATATTTTTTATTTTTACTTTATGTACTTCTTAACTCATTTGTTTGTTCTTGATCTTAGAGTTGGAATGCTTTTTGTTTTGTTTTGTCCTGCTTAGAGGATGGAGCTCAGAGATTGGTACATGCCAAGCAGGTTCTCTGCCACTGAGCCAAGCCCTAAATGCAACTTTTAATTTCTATCCATGACCCTTGTGTTTACATTTCTAACCTTAGCTAGGTATAGAAAATTCATTTTCCTTTTAGTACAACTGAGGTTATGCTATTTTTTCCTGACAGTAAATTTCTGGAGAATTAAAAAGAAAAGAAATAGGAAAGTATAAAAATTGATAAATTAAGACAGGTAAATGGAATGGTAAAAGAGTATAGAGATAAGGTTCACATAGGTATACAGAGGGACTGAATTAAAGAAAAAAATTGGTTTAATATCATTGCATGAGGATTATGTTACAATATTATTAGGAAAATTTGTCAGTTATGATATTAAAAACATTAGATTATGCTTCACAACTCTGCTAAATAAAAACTGTTGATGGATTGAAGTTTAATGTAAAATATGTAATAAGAGGCAATAGAGAAAAATGAAGGCAGGTGTTTCTATAATCCTGCTATAACAAAGACTTTTATTACCATGATATCTTATTCAGAAACATAAAAGTGTTGAGACATCTGACTAATAAGCTGAGTATTTAAAATTCAAACAGGGCTTATCATTTTGTACTTAGTTTGGCAAAGAATAGAAAACAGATTATACTTGAGTAGGAGAGAGTTTGGAATAATCTGGCAAACTATTAGAAGTAGAAAATGTGGAAGATACATTAGCCAAGAATGTTACTTTCAGGACATTGTCTCAAGAAAATAATAGAAAAGTGTTTAAAAATGGACTCAAATGTTCATAGTAGAATTATCGAAAACAGCACATAATTAGAATCACTTAAAACCTTCAGAAAAGTATTGATTAAATAAATTATAATTCATACCTACATGGTATAGTAATACATACCATCAGGAGAAAAAATATGACTTTTGTAAGAACATGGCAATGGGTTCATGCATTATTATATTCAAAAGCAAGGGTGTGGAAAAATCTCTAAATTTAGCATGTTTAATGAACATACATATATATATATATTATAGTCATGTTATAAATATATATGTGTGTATACACACCACACACATAGACACACACATATGTATATACACACATATATATAATTAATGTTTTGCAGGACATATGTCATCGCTACTCAGGATGTTACCTGGGTGTAGTGGTGCACACCTGTTACTCCAGTGGTTCAAAGAAGATTACAATTTCAAAACTAGTCTCAGAAACTGATACCATGTCTCATAATTAAAAATAAACGAATAAAGGGCAGGGGACTGGGAATGTGGCTAAGTAGTTAAACACCTTGGGTTCAATCCCTGGTACCAAAACAAAACAAAAATCCCAGAATGTTATTAATGTTAAACTCTATGACTACATGAATTGGAATTATTTTTAGTAAGCTACATTATTTTTTAATAAAAATTTTATTTTTTTTCTAATTTTGAACAAAATGAGAAATGGAAAATTTCACAAAATAGATTCATTCTACCAAAATAATTGAAAGTTGTCCAGAAAGGCCTAATTTTTATAGTAGAAAGGTAATATTGACAATTTTATTTAAATTTTATGCTGAGTACATGGATTGAAGAAAATCAAATCTATACTGGACATTTATCTCATTGTGCATACAAATTATTATTGCTATAATAGTGCCAGAGAAGAAAGGTATGAGATTTAGACTCAGACACATTTGAGTTTGAATCCCAGCTTTGCTTTTTAAAAGCCAAGTGACTTTGGCAAAGAGTTTAACTGCCAATTCAATTTCCTGATTTATTTCTTCATTTGTTAAATGTATTTTTATGTGCATTTTTTGGGGTGATTGCAAAACTTATGAACTACGTATTTGGTTCATGTTGGGTTTTCAGAAAAAAATGGTATCATAAATATGGTTAATTTAGATATTACCTGAGTTTATTGACTTTTTGAAATAAATATTTTAAAATAATAGTCACATTTAATTTTTGGCTCAAAATCAAAATTGACCTAGGTGAGAGAAATAGTTTCAATTTAAAGCTATGACATATTAGATGTGCAATGTTTTGTCTAGGTAAATCCACGAAATCATCTTTTTTTAAAGGTTAGTCCTTTCTGGTGCTCTTCAGAGTTTCCTGCAAAACCTGTGTTCCACCTGGTGTTATTTCTTCTCATCCTGAAGAACTTCCTTTTCCATTGCTTATAGTTCAGCCTACTGAAACAAGTTCTTTAACCTTCTGTGCAAATGTCTTTAACTGTTCTTTACTTTTGAAGCTGGTTTTTACTGACTCTAGAATTCTACATTGATTATTTCTATTTTTTAGAACATTAACTGTTTTGTTTCATTGTTTTCTTCCTGCCTTGTTTCTGGTGAAATTATCCTCTGTTCAGGTCAGGATTCCCATGTATGCTATGGGTTGTTTTTATTTTGATGTTTTTAAAATTTCCTTTTTATATGCTTCAGGTTATCACTTTATGCTGTACCTAGGCATGATATTCCTAGTATTAATTCTGCTTGAGGTTTGCTCAGATTCTTGAATCTGTAAGTTGGTGTTTTCATTACTTTTGAAAGTTCTCCATCATTATCTATTTAAATCTTTCTTCTCTTTTTTTTTCTCCTCTATTTTCTTGCAAACCAATAATTTGTATTATATCACTGACTAATGTACCCAAGATCTTGGACACATTTTTATTTGTTTGTGCTTTATTATGTTTTCCTTGTTCATTCCTTAAAGTTTCTGCTTGGATACTTTCTATTAACTTTGTCTTGAATTCAGTGATTATTAGACTGTTGTGTCTAAGTTGCTCTTAAACCCATCTAGAACATCCTTTATTTCTGAATCATACTTTCCATTTATAGTGTTCCCATTTGAGTACTCTTTTGCATATTTCTTCTATCTACTCGAATATTTTATCTCTTCATATTTTTGACCATTTCCATTAGATACTAGCATTATCAGGTATTTTCAAATTCCTATTTAATAATTTCAAACTGTTATCTGATAAATTCCTATTTAATAATTTCAAACTGTTATCTGATATATCATGTCAGTATCTCTATTGACCCTTTATTCTCTTTACAATGGGCCACATTATCTTTCTTTTTCTTGTGTCTTAAAATATTTTTATTTCTATTCTATATAAAAGAAAGAAGCCTTAGGCTCATCTTTATGAAAGGATTCTAACTATATAGAGTTTAATTCATTTATGTATCTTTGGGACCTCTGTTTTCTGATGGGATTAAAAAGACTTTATAAGTTTTCTGGCTCTTGTTAGATTGCCAGCCACTTATGTTTTCTTGCAAATTTTTAGGTTTAAATCAGAGGTGGAAGTCAAATTATTATTCTAGAATCTAACACGCCTTTCTTTGCTTTCTTTGGCACTACTCTGTGCTAACGCTGTAATCTTCTAGATTTAATTATGAATGATCTCTGGATTTCTGGACAAAAAAGGCACCAGTTGGCCTCCAAGATTATATTGGTACGAGACTGACCTTATAGTTACATCCTCTAATTTTTCCTAGAGAATTTTATGGGTCCTTACTTTATCTCTGACTTTTAAATTTTCATATCGGTTTTCTTTGGCTTGCCTGAAATCTATTTGGTGCTATTTTTTAAAACTGAAACATGTTTTGTGTTACAAATCTATTGGCTCATCTTGCTAACTAGTAGTCATGTAACTTCTGTGCAGAGCAATATCTTTTAATCTCAGTGCCTCCTAGCAACTCTAAGAAAAAAACAACTTTAAATCACTTTGTATAGAACACATTTATCACACTCTTTCTGTCAGATAAATAATTGTGTTGATTAGCTGGTATCTGGAATTCTTTGTACCTGAATTCAGCAATCCCCCAATTCCTTTGGAATCTTCACTCAAAAGATCTCAACTATCCTTAGTTCCCAGCGTAAGATTCATGTTATAAATGGTCAATCATTATCATTTCCTTGCACTCACCTTGATTCTACTGCCTTTGTCTCGCTTCTGCTATGGCCTTAGCAGTACCACAGCTTTGGGTAAATATTCTGAGTCAGGCTGACTAGTCTCACCTTGTGTTGATGACCACACATGCTAAGATGCTGTCCTGTAATCATTCTGTATTTCCCTCCTCCATTCACTTTCCCTATCTCATAACCATTTATGTTTGCATCTCTCCCTGAACTTCTTATCCTGACTCTGGGCTGACATTGTCTCCTATTCATTATGAAAATCAATGCAAATCATAAAAGAACTTCTATCTATTCCCACTGCTGTTTATGCTAAATCTGACATATAAATTTGGCTCTGACTGGGAATATTTTCCCTATTTGCTTTTCTATATTTTAAACAATATCTTGTATTAGTGATACATTTTCAGGGATATAGAGACATTATTATTTTTCCTTTTAAAAACATTAACCTGTATTTCTGCCACCAGCCACTACTTCATTTTTTTGCTCTTCCTTTTTATCAAAATTCCCTGAAATATTTTCCCCAGACTGATCTTTAATTTCTCCTTTCCAATTATATCAACTGAAGTCAGTGCTGTAACTTACCACTACATGTAAACTGCATTTGTGAGATCTCTACTGACCTTCACATAGTAAATCTCACAGTTAACTTTAAGTCTTTACCTTATTTGACTCAGTAGCATCAGGTAATGAAGTTAATTGCTACTCATTCCATGGTATGCTTTATTCACTGGGTATCTGAAAATCCCTCACATCTTGGTTTGTCTCTGAATCTCTAGTTGTTAGTTCTTACTTTGATTTACTATGTCCTCTTGACTTCTTAATATTGGTATCTAGGTCATAAGATGCTTAATATGTGGCTCTCTTCCCAAGTCCACTCATTCCTATGATGATCATCTCCAGTCATGTAGCTTTATATATCATCTAAATGGCTTGACTTCCAAATTTAATTCTGTCCCCCAAGAGTCTTTACCTCAACTCCAGACTGTTATATACATCAGACTACTCAAAATGTCCACTTGAATGTTTAATTCATATTTTAAAATTAAACTTATATTTTCTGAAACTGAACCAGTTCTTTATTAGATCTCTTACTTTGACTTACATTTTGTTTCACTCCTAGTCTTCCCCATCTCTAGTGAGGGCGATTTCATTTATCTACCATTACAGAGCAAAGCACTTGGTGTCATCCTTGTTAGTGTTCTTTCTCTTATATTCAACATCTTATGTATCACAAGGAATCCTGTTGACATCTTCAAAATTTTGATTCTTTCTCACCACTGTACACTGCAAACATCCCTGTCTGAGGCATAGTAGCTCTTGCCTGGATTCCTGTGTGGTCCTTAGACTGTTCTGCCTGGCCCTCCACTTTACACTTAGCATGGCAGCCAGAGTTGTTCTCTGAAATAGGAATTAGACATATTACTTCTCTGCTCCAAATGCTTGATGGTTTCCCCATTGCACCAGAGTCAAAGCCACCATTCTTAAAATGGCCTGTAAGACCTCCATGAACTGACTGCAGTTATTTCTCTGACATGATTTCTTACTGTTATTTTTTTTCCTGTGCTCTCTCTGCTTCTATTCTATTGAATTTAGAACTTCATTTTCTAATATTCTAACATTGAGAACTTCTATTCTCTTGAATATGTGAGGTGTACTTCTAGGACTTTTCTACATAAATAAGACTGACTCCCTTACCTGCTTCAGGTGTGCTCAAGACAGCCTACCCTGTCTCCCTGTTTAAAATCTCAAACACCAGTTTCCCACTTTAGGTCTTCCTTATGCTGCTGGGTCCCCCGCCCCCATACCTCCTATCTTTAATGTGTGTGGTGGTTTGGATCTGGAATGTCTCCCACAGGCCCATATGTTAAAAACTCTTTCCCCACTGTAGCAATGTTCAGAGGTGGGTCTTTTGATAATGACTAGATCATGAGGGGGTCTGACCTCATCTGTCAATTAATCCATAGATAACTGAATGGACTACAGAGAGAGGGTGAAAACTGTAGCCAGTAGGGCATGGTTGTAGGCAGTCAGTCACTGGGCGTGTGCCTGGAGGGGGATCTTTTTGTCCCAGAACCCTTTCTCTTTGACTCTTTGCTCTCTACCTACCATGAAGTGAGCAGATTTTTCTCTGCCACACTTTTCTACCATGATGTTCTACTCACCTCAGACCCCAAACAGTGAAGCTGTCCAGCCATAACCTGGATCCTCACTGAAATTACAAGTCAAACATTTTCTCCTTTAAGTTGATTTTCTCAGGTACTTGTCAAAGCAACAAGAATCTGACTAACAATAATATGTATCATGCAACTTAAATTTTTTTGTGTATTCCTGTTATTTCCTCTCAAATATGTTTTGTGAAGGCAGGGTTTTTTTTTTTTTTTTTTAAATGTTGTTGTTGTTGCTGCTGTTTGGGTTGCTGTTGCTCTCTGATGTATCCCAGGAGCCAGAAAACTGCCTGTAACATGATAGCTTCTCAATAAATATTTGCTGAATAAATGAATGGATGGGTAGCTCTGAAGGGCAGCATACAATGGGTAGAAATCTTTCCATCTTAAATCAGTTTGTGGGTCTCATTTCTCTGTGCCCCTATTACAGAAGTGATATCTAATGAAGTAGGTTGGTGAGAATAGAAAATGTGGAGTATAAATAGCTGAGCAGACATTGTTTAGTAAGGGAAAACAAGGGTCAAAGATGTTTCCTATCTATACCAAAATGGAAATCAGGAAATTGGGTATGTGTATAAATAGGAAATGGAAAGGAAGTGACTTGGGAGGTGAGAGGAGTGCAAAATAATAGAGGGGGAGAGTAAATTGGGGGGAATGAATGCTCATTCCTTATTTGCAATAGAAATGAAATATCCAAGTAGAAATGGCAAAAGATCATTTGAAAGAGAAAATTTGGAATTGCAGTTTGATTTAAGACCAAGTGATGTAAAGATAAGAAAGTATTTATAGAAATTGTTTTTGAATCTCTATAGGCAGGAGTAGATGTAGGGAAAGAAGAATATAGAAATACAGATAGGTGGTTGGGGAATGTTGAGGTGAAAGGAGGTAGCGGAGGAGGTTTCTACATGGTCCAAAAGTTCAGGATATTAGAACTCAAGTGAAGAAAATTATAAGAAATTTTAAGAAGATCTTCTATATCCATTAGTAGAGTATCAAAGAGAATGAGAAGTTATAAAACTGAAAATCATGCTTGGTATTGTAGTGATTAGGAATGGACATTAAATTTTGTTGAGACAGAAAAGAGGCAATCTATATTTTATTTACTTTTTAAGAGAGAATTTTTTTAATATTTATTTTTAGTTTTTGGTGGACACAACGTCTTTATTTTATTTTTATGTGGTGCTGAGAATTGAACCCAGCACCCAGTGCATGCCAGGCGAGTGCACTACCGCTTGAGCCATATCCCCAGCCCAATCTATAATTTTAAATGAGATTAAATAATTAGAGGAGGAGATTTCAGGGCAGATTTTAGAGAAGCCTGGCTCTGAAGAGAGAAGGAAATGGGTGAGGTAAAAATGGTATGAGGCTATATTCCCTGATGATTATTGATTACTTCTGAATATTTTATAGCCATCTGCTAATTCTTCAAGATATCTTTTACTGACTTCAACTACTGATCCTGGATGTGTATTTTTTAAATTTTCCTCAATTCAAGGGATTCATTAATAGCATATATATTGCATAACTGTAAATAATAATCTTTTAATTATATGACTGTATAGAATGCTTGCATTTTTGGTTGTTGTCTACATTAAGAGTTTTGTTTTAACCTTTATTTCTTTTCTATGGTTCATCTACACCCTTAGAATATACTTATATTTGCTGTTGATGCCTAAAAACAGTAATAATAAAAAACCAGAAAACACATTGTAAACTTTTTTGGGATGAAGGCTTTACTGTAGTGAACATGAAAAATTAAACTTCTTTGGCTCTCCATCCTACAACCATCATATTTTGAAGTTCTAGATTTTAATCATTTCCTTTTAATTTATTTCAAAACAAAATGTTCTTAGTGTCATCAATAAGGTAAGTAGAGATCAGATAATTAACCTGACCCCATCATGCAAGATTTTAATTTCAATTTGAATTCTTGATAGAAATTATGAAAGGTCATTACAAAGTCTTGTTTGAATAAGCACAAATTTGCTTTTTATTGTACCACATTGAGGATTTATTTCTTACATGTATGAATCTATTAATAGTTTTGTCAAAGCTCAGTATTTTTAAGCCTTGTTACTTTTAGGAATGAGGATTCTGTTTGAATTCATACTAGGTATTTTCTTCTAAACATTTTAAGTTATATTTAGTTATTTATAACCTACTGGTGGATATCTATTTAAGATATCTATGTCAATTATTACTTCTAGGTCTAACTATAATTTTTTTTATAAGAGCAAAGCTAATCTTGACTCATTGTTAAATCCATTTATTTTGGTTCAATATTGATGGTAATATGTTTTTTTCAAATTATAGACTATTCTAGGTAATATAAAAATATAAATATAAAATAATTCTATTATTTCATCACTTTGAAACTTTAGAAAGGAGTTAAATGCTTTTTAAAAATTCATAAAGATCCTCTTCCTTTCTGCATTTATATCCACCATTCTCATGAGTTTTTAATGTTTAATATTCTGTTGAGCCGTATGGATTTGCCTTTTTGTATATTAAAGATGGTGAAATATTAACTATTTCAAATGGTTCAGACTATTATCTTTCTCTAAATACTATATACTATTATCTTTACATTGTTAAAATTTAAACACGTGGTTTCTGATACATTCACTAATGTATCTTTAACTCCCCCCAACACACAAAAAATCGTTTTTGAATATTCTCAACTTTAAGATACAGCTGATTCATTTTAGCTGCTCTACTAATATTCTGTTTTGTAAAAGAAGCATAGACTATTATTGAAAGTTTGGGTTTTCTGTTTTGGTAATTTATAAAATTGTGTTAATATTGTGTCTCCTTGTGTGCGTTTGTGGGATTTTGTGCATGAAAGTTTCCATAAGCTCTGAAGTAGTGGATCCAATTTGTATTCCTGCAGTGTCAGGACACCTGGCTGTGTCCTTACCAACATGTTTTGTTTTTAGACATTAATTTTCATCAAAATCATATAAGTATAAAGTATGCCTTTTTTATTTTATTTTTATTGCCATTATTAATTAGTAAAGATTCAAAAAGATATGTTTATGTAGCTTTCAAATATTTTTCTAAATTATTCTAGTCTACCTCTTGTTAAATTTTCACATGCATTATTTTTTTTTCAGTTTATTAGTTGGAGTTATGCTTATTATCTGTACTTCAAATGTTTTAGTTTTGCTGATTCAAAAACATTCCCTCCAGTGACTTGACTTTTTAACTTTTGAAAGTCATGCAGAGTTTTGAATTTTAACATTGTCAAATATATCAATCACTTCTTTTATGGTTCATCTATTTTTTATCTTATTTAAGAAACTTTTTCTTATACTGACATAATATAGGCTATTATTTTTTTCCTGAAATTATTTTTTTAATAATGTGTGAGGTAGAGATTTAATTTACTCATCTTTATTGGTATGTATGTCCCATTGCTTTTTATTGAGTACCTATACTTTTCTTACTGAGTTTTAAAGCCACCTGGGTCATATCTCAAGCTCCAATGTTATGACAGTGTGTTTAACATTTTGCTTCAGAGGTCAGGTTAATTAACGTCTTGCCAAAAGGAAAGCAATTGCCTAGGTTTTGATATCTTAAAATATAAGTTCTTTTTTGCAGTCCCACCAGCAGTCTATGAGTGTACCTTTTCCCCCACATCCTCACCAACACTTATTGTTGTTTTGTATGCTTAATAGCTTCCAAATGGATGGAGTTAGAGAAGATAATGCTAAGTGAAGTTAGCCAATCCCCCCAAAACCAAATGCCAAATGTTTTTTTTTTTTTTTGATATAAGGAGGCTGATACATAGTGGGATAGAGAGCAGGAGCATGGGAGGAATAGATGAACTCTAGATAGGGCAGAGGGGTTGGAGGGGAAGGGAGGGGGCGGGGTTATTAATGATGGTGGAATGTGATGATCATTATTATCTAAAGTATAGGTATGAAAACATGAATTGTGTGAATATACTATGTGTACAATCAGAGATATGAAAAATTGTGTTCTCTATATGTACTAAGAATTGTAATGCATTCCATTGTCATATATAAATTAAAAAAGGAAAACTGGAAAAATACAAATTGCCAATAACATGTAAACAGTTTAAATTCTAGCAAATAAATGGAAAATGTTTTAAAAACTATAAGTTCTTTCTTCCTAGTGTTATTCAATATGACTATTTTTAGGTCTTATTCCCCAAAATGAATATTTGGATCAACATTCAGCAAAGTCCCTATAGAGATTTTGTTTTCATTAGAATTGAATTACAATTATATAACAGTTTAGGGAGACTTTATATTGTTATATTAAATTTTCTCATTCATGATAATCTTTGTATTTATCTGTCTTTTTTGGACTTTTAATAACTTTCTGTGTAAAATGTATTCATACATTTGTTGAATTTTATTCTTGGATGTCTCAAGATATTGGTGAATTTAGAAATAGTATATTTTAATGAATTGCATTCGAGATTTGCTGCTATAAAGAAATATTGTTGTTTTTTATGTCATCCTTATTTCTATCATTTTTAAGGATTTATTGATTCTGATAATTTTACTATGGATTTATTTGTATTCTGTATGTAGAAAAAGACATGTAATTTGTAAACCATATATTTATTTCATTTGAATTCTTATATCTTTTGTTTCCTTTGACTGGTGGTGGTATCTACTAGTTGCTGTGCCCATGTAAAGTGATAGAAAAGGCATCCTTAACTTTGGAATTACTTTAATGAAAATGCTTTTGCATTTACCTTTAAATAAGACATTTGTTACGACCTTTGTTAAGAAATTTCCCATGTCTTTCTACTTGTTTAGGTTTTTTTATTTTTTATAAGATAGTTTTCAATGCATAACAGTTTTAATTTAATATGTGATTTTTGCATCAATGGTTAAAAATGAGATTGTGCCTATGATTTTCTTTCTTTTTTTTTTTTTTTTTTTTTTTTTACTTTTAGAACATGTCCTTACTGTCCAACTTATGATCTGTTTTACCTTGGTAAAATTTGTTAATTATCTGTATACTTCAGTTTCCACATCTATGAAATTAGAATAAAAAAGAATATCTTGCAATAATATTTTTAGGAGGATTAAATAACATTGTGTTTGCCTGTAATCATTTGGAAAATGGCCTTCTACTTAATATGCAGTAATTGTTGACTATCTTTGTTATTATTAATATTAAGAAACTTTTTAAAATAACACCTCTCCCCTGAAATGAAGTAAGGGTAAAGAATACTTTGATGTATATCCTAAGATCAGTCTCTGGCTGCTGTTTCTGGATGGTTATTTGTTCTATTATTTCTCATTTTTTTATTGCTATTACTTGGGATTGAGTATGATAGACATTTCAGCATGCTCATCTCTTTCAGTTCCCACCTCCTTCCTATGTGATTCTGGATCAGATCCACTTCATCAGGGATTTTCCTAAGGAAATCTGTAAGGTTGTCCAGTTCGATCCTATAACTGTATTTCTCCTTATATGGTTGTGTCTTTGTTTTAAACCTATGAAATCTTTGCCTAAGTCAAGATTGCAGAGTTTCCCTGTGATTTCTTCTGGATATATTATAGTTTTTAATTAGATCTATGATCTTCATTGAGTTAAACTTTTGCATAAGATAGATTTTATAAATTGATGTACCTTTTTGGGGGGTATTACTGGGGATACCCAGGGGCATTTTGTCACTTAGCCACATCACCAACCCTATTTATTTTTCATTTTGATACGGGGTATCACTAAGTTGTTGAAAGTCTGAGTTGCCAAGGCTGGCCTCAAACTTGTGATCCTCCTGTCTTAACTTCCTGAGTCATTGGGATTACAGATGTGTGCTGTTGCAGTCAGCTTGAGGTAATTTATTTTAAAATAATATTTAATAGGTCCAGGACCAATCTTAAAGATTTGTTGTTGCTATTTTGTGAAAGTATAGTGAATGTTAACATAATTTCATTTTTGGATTTTTCACTGATAATATATAGATTTATAACTGATTTTTAATTATTGAAATTCTAACTTGCAAATTTGCTTAGCTCACTCATTAGTTTTAAAAGATGTTAGTGGATTTCTTAGAATTTTCTATCTATATAAATTTTCTGTATATTTTTAAATGTTGAAACATCCTTATTTTATTGCTTGTTTGCTCTGACTAGTACCTGGACATTCATTGTCAAGTGATTTTCTTATTCTTTATTTTTATGTTGAAATATTATTCTCATATTTTCATTTAGTACTTTAGACACAGCTTTCTTTAGTTCTTTGAATATATTTAGAATATTTTGTTTAAACTCTTTCTCTAAGAGAGAGAGGGGGACCTTATAAAACTGTGCTGAGCAAAGTTGCTTACAAGCCACAATCTCCCACCATCCTCAGAACATTGTTTTGACAGCATATAAACTTAAATTTTTCATTAAAAAAGTCGTTGTTTAGTTAGTCGTTGTTTTAAATTTTGGACTAATAATTGACCCAATTTCTATTGACCATTTTTCCTTTTGTGTATAGGTTAAACTTTCTAATTTCTTTGTGTCATAATTTTTTGTTGATGGAATCACATATTTAAACTATGTAATGTAGAAAATTCAGAAATAAGATTCTTTTCATTCTAGGATTTATTGCTGGAGTTTGCATGATTATTAACCTTTCTGAAATAATTCTGTGTTTGTATTCTTTTGTCATAAATGGCCAGTGAAGTTTATGTTTTGTTAGCTTAGTGATCAGCCAGTGATTGGACAGAGAATTTCTTAATTGCCCAGACCCAGTGAGTTTTTCAGTCTTTGCTGAGGAATGCATGGTGTACAATGCCCTTAACAATAAGCAGTTTAGTATTCTTTAGTCACAACTTTCTGCTTGCGTAGAGCCTCAAAGTCAAGCAGAGGTGGGAGTTTAGGCTCTTCTCAGGTCTTTCTTGAGCATATGTGCATACCTGGGAATGTACATAGCTCCTTGTGTGTATATAGCCGTCCAGATTTCCCAGCGTATATCAGAATTTTGCAAAGATGCTTATGGGCACATCATTCCCTAGCTTCTCAATTTGAGTTTTTTGGTTGGTTTACTGTTTTTCTCATCTATTACTTGTGACTTGGTCAACTGCAAGTTTAAATAGTTGCCACTGATTATTTTCCATGACTATGCCTAGGGAAAAGACTGTTCCCAATAGGTGAACTGAGTCAGTTCAAGACTTACTAGTGGTGTTTTGAAGGGTATGCCCAGACAACTAATTACAATTGTTTAAGGTGGGGCTTTGGAAGAGTTCCAGTCCTCTTCTGATTCTTTGGGGGGCTCCAAGGCTGCTTGCTTTCATTCTGATTGTAGATTGTTTGTTTTCAAAACAACCTTTGCATTTCAGAGAGGAGGATGAGAAAAGGGAAAGTTGAAATGTGAGAGAACCTGTTGTTTTTAAACCAATATTTGGCCACTTAAAAATAAATATGCTCGGGCTGGGGATGTGGCTCAAGTGGTAGCATGCTCGCCTGGCATGCGTGCGGCCCGGGTTCGATCCTCAGCACCACATACCAACAAAGATGTTGTGTCCGCCGAGAACTAAAAAATAAATATTAAAAATTCTTTCTCTCTCTTTAAAAAAAAATAAAAAAAAATAAATATGCTCCACTTTGTTCCAAGTCTTTGGTTTATTTCCAGAGCTCTGAAAAAGTCGATCTAACTAACACTCTTTACTAGTAGTATTAGCATTACTTTTAGGGGAGAGAGAATTTTCAATTGTTCTCACTTCTGATGACTTCCTGTTATTTGCTCTGACAGTGTCTTGTAGTTTTCAACCATAGACACCATCATTCTTCATTAGATTTATAAAGAGTATTTCATGTTTTAGTTGCTAAAATGAATGACACTTAAAATTTCAAATTTCTATTTCTATTGGTTTATTACTTGCATATTGAAATAGAATTTATTTTTTAATATACTGAATGTATGCTAATTTCACTTATTCTTGTAGCTTTCATATAAATTCACTGGAGTTTTTATCAGTAGATAATCATGCTATCTGAAAATTGAAGTAACTCCATTTTCTTATGACTGCTCTGACATGTTTTATTTAGCCTTATTGCAAACCTGTTTCTTCACGACTTATATATTAGATTATTTTTCCACAGTTTTCCCATTTAGCCATCTTGGCAGTGCCTCCCAGTTGTAATGCAGTCCTGCTTCCTTTCTGTCATTACCTATCTACTTTCTGACTAGACAACTATGAGGTCTTTCTTGTATGAGTCATGTCTGTTTCCCTCATCAATTTATATAATGTGGACCTATCTTTGCCATGAGAAATTTTTTTTTTCAAAGAGGAATCTCTTTATGGAATGTTTATTTCAATGAAAATCTGTTGTTAAAAATTTGCCAACTAACAAAGGCATGAGTAAAATCCATCCCTATGACAGTGCCCTTGAAATATTTTATAGCAGTCTCTTTGTAAATCATAATTTTCATGCCTGGTCTGAATGATTCATGTTAATTCTAGGTCTTTGGAAAGCTTTCTCTTTTAAAAAATTTCCTTCAAATATGAATTCTGTAGCAGTGGTGATGATTGTCCCATCACAGACTCCAAAATTTAAAACTAAAATGATTTTTAAAGGTTATAAAACCCAGCCCTTTTATTTTATAGATGATAAAATAGATTTCATTATCCCTCTGCAGCAGAGTTTCCCTTGAACTATTATTAAAATATATGAAGTGCATTCCAATTTTTCAGCATTGAGTGGAACAACTCTACTCCTCACACCCTGGTCTGACTTTCATCATTTTTCACCTGGATGACTACAACAGCCTCCTTGCTGGCCTCTGTGCTTTTACCCCATATTCTAATCTCAACACTTTTCAATAAACCTGAGATCATGTCATTATTCTACCCACAGCCCCCCAGTGGCTTCTCATTTTACTCGGGATAAAAACCAAAGTCCTTGCAATGGGCTATAAGGCTTTTAACAATTTGCAGTTCCGTCCCCACCAGCCAGTTATTTGTCTAACCTCATCTTCCAGTGGCCTTTCTCTCCTTTATTCTGCTTCAGAAAGTTGGCTCCTTGTAGCTGCTCTAAGGAGCCAAGTACACTGCTTTAGAGGCTTGTGCACTCACTCACTAGTGGCTGCCTGGGACACTTTGCCCCTGTCTGTGTGATTCACTTCTTCTCCTTCTTTATCATGGAGGACTGTCTATGGAAAAACCATGTCTAATAAAATTCAACCATGTTTACTACCCTCCTCTATATTTCTATTTTTGTAATGTTCTGTCACTCATTTACTATGTTTACCTGTCTGCTTGAATGTAAGTCCATTAAAGCGAGGGTGTTCTTTTGTTAACAGATGTATCTTTGGCTGCCATGAAAGTGTCTGGCACATAATAGGCTCCCAATGAATATTTGTAAATGAATAAATACATAAAAGAATGAAGCTACCATGACATTTAAAGCCATGGTCCAGGTTTTGACAAAATCAGTGTTCATCATTCTTCCTCTCCTTCCTTGGTGGTAGGCCTTCCAAAATCATGAAATATTTCTCCCCATCTGCCTTAATCTGATTCCTTAAGAAAAAAAAAATATCTAGAGGGTCTATGTAAACCATTTTAAGATGATATTTAAGATGATATTTTATACTGATAAAATAAGTTGGATGACATGAAATACATGTTACAAAAATTTGTTTTCTTCTTAATTCTTCATAAGGACAAAAATAGAAAATGATCACGGTATCATTTTTCTGTGGCTGAAATGACAAAGTACCACAGAGTGGGTATCTAAAAACAATGGATATTTGTTTTCTCATGGTTCTGGAGGCTAGAAGTCTAACATCGAGGTATCTGCAGGTTTATGCTCTGTTTGAAAACCGTGAATGGAATCCCCTCCACACCCCTGCTAGCTTTTCGGTGTTCCTCTTCTTGTAGCTGTACCACGTCAGTCTCTCCTCTGATCCCACTCCCTTCTCCCTGTGGATGACTGTCTTCGCATGGCATTTTCCTCTCATACATAAAGAACAAAGTCATATTGAATTTGGGCCTTCCTTAATGAGCTTGTCATCACTTGATTATATTTATCTGGACCCTGTTTCCAAATAAAAAACATATTTACAAATATTAGGGGATGAGGACTCCAGCGTAGCTCTTTGGGGTGATACAATTCAGCTCAGAACAATGAATTTCTTGTTGGACAAGCATGCTTGGTGGGAACCTTCCTGTGGTTCCATCTGTCTGTGCTTCTAAATGGAGCACTGGTGCTGCTCAGCCTTTGTGTGTCCCTAACCTACAGTAAGGTGAGTAGTGCAATTGTTTCAAACACTTACTTCCTCACTCCTACCACTGTCCTTTGACTGCACTGAGATGGTGAGTCTCTCTTTCTGGCGGTTTATCACCTGTCATCCATCTTATGTCCCAATCCACATCAGCACAGTGGTGCATCTCCTCTACTACTGAAATGTTACCTTTTTTGGTCCCTGTTTTAATGCATCCTGAAAATTACTGGTCCCAGATACCTCTAATCACTTGATGTTTCTCTTGGGTTGCCAACATGTTTGGGGGAATCAATTAACTTGAAAACTTATGCTAACATGAAGTCATAATCTCTAATTTCATGTGACCCTTGCTATACTTCTCAAGGGGCCCTGTAGTTTTTGCAGATCTGCCACCCGACTTGTTTTCTGTAGCAGCCAGTAAAGCTCTTCATTGCTGTCCTTTTCTCTTTGGTTCCTTCTTCCTTTTTCCATCATTATTAAATATTTATTGATCAGTTTAGTGCATGCCAGGAATTTGTCTATGAGCTAGGACTGGACCAGTGAATAAGACCAATTACTACTTTATGTGTCTTGCCAGGGAAATTTATTTAATATCCTTTCATGTTTCATAAGCAAGATAGAGGACTAAATGGGTATTTGTAAAACAGAGTGGGGAGCGCACAGCACAGTGCTACAGGAGCTCAGAGGACCCTCATGAGCCTCCGAAACTTTCTCACAGGGTATATATCTCAAAACTGAGACACGAAGGATGGGGGTGGGGCAGGAAGCTTTAAAACAGAGGCAAATTCAAGTGTAAAACCTAAGGAATAAAAAGCTTGGCTATGTGGGGCCTGAACAAATTGGTCCATAGATCTGCAGTATAGAGTGTGAAGAATGCAAGGAGGAGGATGGCATGTGGGTGGGGATAGGTGAAGGGAAGAATAAATTGGCAAATCCAGCTTCGTTCTTGGCACATTCTCTGTTACAAGGAAAATTCACACAGTGAGAAGCGATTTCCTCAATCTGTCTGTCCTACCCCTCCCAAACAACATCACAGGGGCACATGTGACTTAGCTGGGTTCACATGCATTCTTCCCATTTTTTCCTCCTTTTAAAAAAATTTTTAGATCCTGGATTCAGGTCAACGTATTACAAAGCAAGTTGTCTGATTACTAATCCTTAAGGGAAGAGTTTACCATATTTTTCTTATTTCTTATAGTTACTTAAAATTTTTAAAGTAAATTGTGTTGGAAATCATCTAATGATTTCTATAAAATTTTAGTAGATGTTTTGTTTTTTCCTCATAATGTCACTTGAAGGAACAATTTCTTGCAGTTTTTTTAGTTGTCTGATTTTGGCTGAACAGGGAGAAAAACTCTAGCCAGAGGAAAGTTGGATCAGGAGGCAACTTGGAATACCACCTTCCTCTGGTCCTCAGCTTGTAAGGTCAAAAAGACTGAGACCAAGGGGCAGAGAAGGAGAGCCTACAAATGTTTTTCTTTAAAATACATTAATTGAAAATGTTTATGCTCATGAAGAAATATTTATATGTCAAATATTCTATTTTTTTCAATATGTCATTTTAATTTTCAATCCATCATTTAAATGTGAATAAATATGAGAATATAAATCATATAAATGTATATACCCATACATGCAAACACACACACACACACACACACACACACTCACTCACATACACACTTTTTGTCCCTGAGTTGCCCCTTTCATTGCTCATTAGTCCTGTCCTGCTTCTGAGATCAACACCTGAGACAACTCTGCTAACTCTGCTCCTCATCTTTATTCATCAGGTGGATGCTAACTCTGTGGTTTCCTGTAAGTCAGCATCAAGGGGCAGAAGCAAAGATGAATCAAACATTCCAATGGCATTGTGCTTTAAGTCCCATTCCATTTTGTGTCCTCATGATTCAAACTATCTATAATTTTACCTTGCATCCATTTTTTCCTTTATTAAAAATATAACAAAAATTTAAAAGATGGTGCTTTTCTTACATTTTCCCCCTCTATTTCCTAAATAAATATTTACCAAACATCTTAACCAAACAATGTTAGATGGATATCCAAGGGTGATTTGTACCTGTGCCTTAGAAGATCATCTAGTTCAATGTAGATTCATCTTTGAACCTGTTTATCTCAGAATAATTCTCAGAGGGTGATGAAATTATGAGATTAAATTAGAATGCTACTGAGATCTGTAACAAACAGAAACCCATAAGCAGGAGCTCTTCAATTTATCCTCATTTTTTGGAAATTTTCTAAATGAGGCATTAATCTAAGGTGAAAAAGCATCCAAACAGACACCCTGGAATTTGGAGCTAGAATGGGTGGAAAGTACATGCTGTTGGTCTTGCTACCAACAGGGCAGGTAGAAAATTGAGATTGGAAGCAGATGACAATAAAATTTAGGGCTGATGAGATGAAAGATTTATAGGTTTATAAACTTCACAGAAATTTGATGTGGGAAGAAAAGCCATAGGTTATATCAGTAAATGAACTAGTCAAAGTGTTCACTTTGACTTTAGTGTTACAATGTCTATGGAGACAAATATCACTATTATTCATGTAGAATTAGAAAATAGATATATTGATCTTTAAGAATTTGAAAGGGTCTCATGATATGAACATGTTTTAAAATTTTATAGCTTTAAAGAATATTGACATTTTATGCAGTTTTTTAGTAAGTTAAGTCTTCTCATTTTATGTGTGTGCATATGTATATTTTATGTATATATATATATAATATATATGTATTTGTTTTTGACAGGATTAGAGCAATTTGTTGGAAGAATGCAAGATTTTCGATTATACCAAGTGGCACTTACAAACAGGTAAGAAGATGTGGTATTGTAAACCTATGAGTATAAGATAAATGCTGAATTCACTTAAATAAAAGTACTATGAAGACTACAGTATTTCCAGGCATTTAGCACCTCATCAGGGTAATTTTCCTGCTCAGGAGGGAATAAAACACCTGAGAAAAATATATTCTGAAGTAAGAGAAAATCAAAGGATAGGTTTTAAAAGCACAGCACCTGATAGATTCTTCCAGTCCTGGTAGGAGCTGGAACAGAACATCTAAAAACTGGCTTTGAATTTTTTAAATTTTATTTTATTTATTCTAATTTGTTACATATTACAGCAGAATAAGATTCAACTCATATTATACATATAGAGCGCAATTTTTCATTTCTCTCGTAAAAAAAAGTAGAGTCACATCATTCGTGACTTCATACACATACTTAGGGTAATGATGTCCATCTCATTCCACCATCTTTCCTGTCCTCATGCTCCTCCCCCCTCCTCCCTCCCCTTTGCCCTATCTAAAGTTCGTTTGTTCCTTCCGTGCTTCCCCCATCCCCATTATGAATCACCACCCTTATATCAGAGAACATTTGGCCTTTGGTTTTATAGGATTGGCTTATTTCACTTAGCATTATATTCTCCAACTCCATCCATTTACCTAAATGCCATGATTTTATTCTCTTTTAATGCCGAGTAATACTACTTTGTGTATATATATACTGTTTCTTTATCCATTCATCTACTGAAAGGAATCTAGGTTGGTTCCACAATTTAGCTATTGTGAATCGTGGTGCTATAAACATGATGTGGCTGTGTCCCTGTAGTATGTTGTTTTTAATTCCTTTGGATATACACCTAGGAGAGGGATAGCTGGGTCAAATGGTGGTTTATTTCCCCGGTTTCCAAGGAATCTCCATACTGCTTTCCATATTGGTTGCACCAATTCACAGTCTTACCAGCATCCTCACTAACACTTATTGTTGTTTGTATTCTTAATAGCTGCCATTGTGACTGGAGTGAGATGTAGTTCTGATTTGCATTTTCTCTAATTGCTAGAGATGTTGAACATTTTTTCATATATTTGTTGATTGGTTATGTATCATCTCCTGGGAAGTGTCTGTTCAGTTCTTTGGTCCATTTATTGATTGGATTATTAATTTTTTTTGGTGTTAAGATTTTTGAATTCTTTATATATCCTAGAGATTAGTGCTCTATCTGATGTGTTTTTGGTAGGAATTTGCCTCCATTCTGTAAGCTCTCTATTCACCTCAATGTTTTTTTTTTTTTTTTTTCCCTAAGAAGAAGCTTTTTAGTTGGAATCCATTCCATTTATTGATTCTTGATTTTAATTCTTGTGCTATAGGAGTCTTATAAAGGAAGCTGGGGCCTAATCCCACATGATGAAGAGTAGGGCCTACTTTTTCTTCTATTGGAGGCAGAGTCTCTGATTTAATTCCTAGGTCCTTGATCCACTTTGAGTTGAGTTTTGTGCATGGTGAGAGGTAGGGGCTTAATTTCATTTTATTGCATATGGATTTCCAGTTTTCTCAGCACCATTTGTTGTAAAGGCTACCTTTTCTCCCATATATGTGTTTTTGTGCCTTTGTCTAATTAAAGATAATTGTATTTATATGGGTTTATCTGTGTGTCCTCTGTTCTGTACCATTGGTCTACAAGTTTTTTTGGTATGAGAGCATCAAAGTCAGGGATAAGGTTTCAGTGGATAGAGTCTTGCTTCATGGTGTCTTGCAGTCAACAGGTTGATTGGCGTCTTGGGAAACCACACCCATCTCTGGGAGTCTTTGTGGCTAGGTGGCTACAGCACATCACCCCATCTCTGGTGCTGTGTGGAACCTGGCAGAGCTGAATAGGAACTCAAATGTCTCTGGGCAGTCTTACTAGCAGGAGTGCCACTGGAAATTCCCAGACACCAGTTTTTCCTATTCAATGGCTATAAAGCCAGTTTGGTCCATGCACAGTTCATAGATAGCTCTTGACACTATAGTGTTTTCAACTTTACGGGATTTGTCAAATAACCTCGTTAATGTTTTACAGTGTTTGCTTTGGCCAAGTGTGTGGTTGTTCCTCACCAGTGCTAATCTCTTGGTAACCCCTCATAATATAATTGGATAAATTCTTTACAATGGATTTTCTCTCAGAAAATGTGATTTGTGAATATTTTATAGAATTAGGAATACATTTGTTTAATTATTTTATATGTGAAATTTTCTAATACCTCACAAAACTGCTACATGTGCCTTTTAAAGTTGCTTTGTTGAATTTATAACTACTGGAGAAAGTAGCACAAAGAAAATGATGAGTTATTTTGGTTCATGGGAAAGTCTCAGTATACTGGGCTATTAGACTTGGAGATTAAAAATGAATATTTGAAGTATTCTTATATTTTGTCTATTTCCAGTGAATAAATAATATTATAGACATGGGCTAGCATTTATGAAGTATTTCCTTATCTTCACAGTCAGTGCAGTTCTTTCTCAGTTCTTCTTAAAGACAGCAGATTTCAATTCTGCTTAGAAAAGTCCCAATGAAATTTTGCTGAAGATGGCCACTGACATTTCTTTCTCGATTTATGATCTGATGTTATAATAGTATATATCATTATATAGATTAATTTATATGATTTTCTTTTATTGAGGAGCTCTAAGAGAAATGTTTGTTCATGCTTCTTTAAGGGAGATGGAGATTCATGTGGTGAATTTTTCAAGGACATTTCTAATGGATTTGAGAAGCATTGCTCTTGAGGTGATCCTATGGTCTGTGGCAGATCTATTAACAATTTAAACCTCCCTTTTGTGTTAATTATATGATCAGGAGATGCCTGAATAAAGGAGACTGTAACACCTGAACACACTTTTGAGGAGATGGACTTGCCACTAGCCTTGCTATCGTTCATATCACGGTGGCTTAAAATACTGAAGTGTCATGTTGCAGTAGTTCTTTGGGGAGTTTTTCCTGGAGGGCAAAGATTTCATACTGGATAGTGACTTTGGGTCCCATTCAAAGCCTGTTGTCAACTGAAAAATATCGATGTGATTTAAAGGAAAAGGTGTCACTTCACTTTAGTGAATGGAAAATCTGCCTGCCTCCTTCACTACCTCACTGTGATCGGAGGAAAGCAGTCTGGTTTCCCTAGCTGGTCATGGGTTCCTGGCATTGGCCTACCTGAAGTGCCTGGAAAGGTGTTGTATGGAAGAATGCCCATAAATAGAATGACTAATGCTGATCTAGAACAAGTATATTTCCCTTAATGGAAAAATTAAATATATCTGCTTGGAATTGGCATTCATAGTTGACTGTTGGCAGCTGCCATGTGATCTGAAGCCATTGAAACATTTCAGGGTGCCAGAATCTGCACAAATGAGTCACAGGAAATCATTGACAAATGGCCTTGGCCTCAGTCCATTCACTAAAACAGAAGCAGAAAATGATACTTGCTTTCTTCTTCTTTTCCACAGTTGAACAAGAAACCCTAATTTAAGTCTCATTATTTTCACTGTTTGCTTTCAGTTGTAAGTTAGTTGAACAACCTAAGTAAAAGATACTTTTCTACATTATCACAAATAGGTACAATGAATTAGTATCATATTTATTAATTTATTTTTGTAGTGCTGGGAATTGAACCCACAGCCTCACTAGGCATGCACTATGCCATAAACCACATTCTTCAGCTCCCCATATTATAACATTTAAATATATGTCGTGAAAAACCATGCAAGGACTCCATGCTTCTAGATGTGAAGACATAATACTTAAAAATTTACTGTTTTCGATATACCTTTTATGAGAATGAGGATGTTTATTTAGTCAAGGACAGGTTTTATGTTATGTTCTATTTAGAAAATTATTAGAGCTAAATGGTTACTCATTAAAACATGAAAAGCATGGTATTCACTTAGAATAATTCTTAGACCTTCTATTAGTGTTATTTGTTTTTAAGTCTTCCTTATGACTCCCACAGAGAGATTCTGGAAGCTTTCTCTGGAGATTTGCTTCGATTGCATGTCCAGTCACATTGCCGCTGCCCCGGCAGTCACCCTCGAGTCCACCCTTTGGTCCAGCGGTACTGCATCCCTAATGGTGCCCAAGACACAACCAATGATAGAGTGTTACGGCTGAATCCCGAAGCACATCCTCTCTCTTTCATCAATGATAATGACATCAGTACTTCGTGGATTTCACATGTGTTGACAAACATTACCCAGCTTAATCAAGGAGTGACTATCTCAATGGATTTGGAAAATGGACAGTATCAGGTTAGTAGAAACCATGGGATATACTTACCTGTGGCCTCTGCAATGAATCCCCACACACAACATGTCTTAAAGAAATTGAAATATATTCTATCATAGTTCTGAAGGTCAGAAATACACAGTCAAGGTACTGAGAGGGCTATACTTCAAAGGCTCTGGGAGGATCCTTCCTAGCCTCTTCCAGTTTCTGGTGGCTCCTGGGGTCACTGAAGTGTCACTCCAGGCTCTGCTTCCATTTTCATAGCCATCCCTCCTTGTTAGTGTGAGTAAATTTTCCTCTTCCTTCCTCTGGAAAGATCCACTCTACATCTGAAATGATCTCATCTTGAGATGTTCTCCTTAACTTTATCTGCAAAGGCCCTATTTCCAAATAAGGTCACATTCATGGGTATTTGGAGTTACCCTTTGGACATATTAATTTAGAGATCCAATGCCTAGGAAATTGAACATAAACTTAGGTGGCATCTTATAATGTATGATATCAAAGTATCTAAAAGATGATATTCAAGGCTTAATTTATTAAGTATTTGTAGCAAATGATATTTAGGAAATGTTGAAATATTTTTTATTAAGCAGTACAAATTAGTAGAAACTGAGGTGCTTATTCTAAAATCTACAAAAGAAGAACCTATATGACATTTATTTCATGGAAGTAATGCTCTTTTTTCATGTCTTTTTAGCAAAATTAATATTAATTTGTACCGTGATTTACAAAATCTATGAGAAGAGGGACTAATAAACAATTACAGAATGTGTTGCTTTTACTATAGGTCTATGAAGTTTCTGGATGTTCAATAAATATATTTAATAATTATAATTATGAGGAAGTAAGTCATTATATTTGAATCTAGCAATTCCATGGTTTGATTTATACTCCTGTGTCAGACTTTTACTTCAATAATAATTAACTTATTCATTTGCAGGTATTTTACATTATCATTCAATTCTTTAGTCCACAACCAACAGCAATAAGGATTCAAAGAAAGAAGGAAGATAGTTTAGATTGGGAGGACTGGCAATATTTTGCTAAAAATTGCAGTGTTTTTGGAATGGAAAACAATGGCAATTTGGAAAAGCCTGATTCTGTCAACTGTCTTCAGCTTCCCAAGTATGAACTTTTTGAAATTAATTTTAATTGACTCTTGGCTTAATAATGAACAATAGGTTAACCAATTCATTAACCTGGTATAGACTTCCCTCCATCACCAACTTTTTTTAAGGAAGATTCTTGTATTTCTTTTCCAAAACGTTTTAAAATATGTTTAAAGTTCTTATGAAAGAATTTAGAATATTTCTTGTCTACAGTCTCACTGTTGTTTTGACAACTAATTTTAAAATTGTTTAGCAAGCTATCTACATAAATAGAATTTTCATTATGTTCTCCCAGCCATGTTTAGTATGTATGGTTTTCTGTGATGGTCCTATAACATTTGCACATGAAATATACGGAATATATTTTCAAAGAATGAAGAATTTAAGAATTTACTGATAAGCCAGGTGTGGTGGTGCACGCCTGTAATCCCAGCGACTTGGGAGGCTGATGCAGGAGGCTGTAAGTTCAAAGCCATCCTCAGCAACTTTGTGAGTTCCTAAGCAACTTAGTGAGATTCTGTCTCAAAATAAAAAATAAAAATGACTGGAGATGTGGTCCAGTAGGTAAGCATCTCTGGACTCAATCTCCAGTATCCCCCACCCCCCAAAAAAGAATTTACTGATATTGTGTAGTAATGTCTCAAAGTTGTGATTTCTTTTGTTGAAATTATGAATAGATTTCCCTGAAATAATTTTTTTTTCAACAGTTTTACTCCATACTCCCGTGGTAATGTCACATTCAGCATTCTGACACCTGGGCCGAAACTTCGCCCTGGATTCAATGATTTCTATAATAACCCATCTCTTCAAGAATTTGTCAAAGCCACACAGATAAGACTTCATTTCCAAGGGCAGTACCATACAACTGAGGCTGCTGTCAGCCTTAGTCACAGATATTATGCGGTGGATGAAATCACCATCGGTGGGAGGTAATGTATACAAGGGTTGCTACTGGAGAATGGTTTTCACTATAAATTTTGTTTTTAATGAGTGGTTCCTTTTTTTCCAATGAGGTTTACATCAGGCATAATTATTTAAAAATACAATAAGTAAGATTTTAGAGAAAGATAATTCCAGTTTCATGTTTTGAAATAATTTTCTACTCTAAGAGATTTTAGGGAGACTTTTATATGCCTTTTCTGTATATAATATAGCATTATTATGAAATCAAATTTCAAAAGCAATTTCGTTTAGAAGCTATGAGACTCTGATGGCTGTAGGCACAGCTCAGTTGTAGAATGCTTAGCGTTCTTAGGCAGGCCCTGGGTGCAATCTCTAGCTGGGTGGGGGGAGTTACAATACTCGGAATCTGCTTTAGATCTAACTTATTACATGTTTTACTTAGTTCGTTCAAGAATATTATTTTCAAATATTGTTGAAAGCAAAGAGAAATAGTGCCATTTTAAAATATTTCTGAAAGCAAAGAGAAGGAGTTTGTAGCTATATAGTACCAGACAGTTTGTAAGTAAGGCTTGGGTCCAGAATTCATGGTTCCATAATTGTTTTACTATAGAAGAAAGATTTGCTACGCCCTTAGTGTTCTTAAATTTCAGATCATAACTTAGAACATGACTTACAATATTTTTTTAAAAATTGATAGCTTTAAAACTAGGCAGAATACTGTCTAATATGGAAATATGCATAGATTATATTCACAATTGGTTTGTTCTAGAAGAATGACTTGACTTGAGATTAAGGGATATCTTTAAAAACCAGAATATATGAAAGCTTTTTTTTAAAAAAAATTAAGCAATAGCATAATGAAAAGCTAATGTTATTTAATTATCCACCATCTGATTTTGAAAAAATTACAAAATATTGAAATTTATTAACTTCATTCTAAAATTTGTTCTGAGCCTTAATTTGTAAACCGTACTTTGAGTAGTTTCAGTAAATGCCTTTCCTTAATGTGTTTACTATATGTATAGCAGGTATGCCTTTCTTTAATGAGTTTATTATATGTATAGCAGGTATGCCTTTCCTTAATGAGTTTACTATATGTATAGCAGGTGTACACAATCTTGCTCCCATTTCCAGGGAGGCTTGAGAATTACCCTTAAAATCCAGTGCAGTCTGCATATTAATGATAGTACTTCTAGTACCTCAGGATTAATTCAATACTTTCATGAATAACCACACAGGTTGGAGAGAAAATGATTTTGCAATGATCAAGTGTGCTTGACTTTCTGGTTATAGTCACATAGAGTATGTATTCATAGGGCCTTCGGCATATTTATGTTGACTTGTTGTGTGATGACTTTCATGTTCACAGATGTCAGTGCCATGGTCATGCTAGTAATTGTAACACAACCAGCCAGCCCTATAGATGCCTCTGCTCTTGGGAAAGCTTCACTGAAGGACTTCACGTGAGTTCTATTTTGTGCATGGAAATCTAACAAAAAATTAAAAAAAAACTCTCAGGAATTGTGAATATACATTTAATTTTGGTTTAACTTCTAAGTGTATGTAAAAATAAATTGATATGAACCCCAAATATTAATTATTACAGAGAAATTTTTATAGAGAAAAAATGTTATCTATAAGATCAAAAATTTTTAAAATGAAGAGGAATTGCCAATGAAACAAAACCCTAAGAGTTTTTATTCCTTTTCTTTCTTGATTTCATCATAATTACTATATTATTTTCAAATATTTGTCTGAACAGCCTAATGCTAAACAACAACAAAAAGTGGTTTCTATATCTAAAAGACATTATCATAAGTGTATCTATGATATGTTTTTAGATGCAGTGCAATCTTTATGTTGTCAAGACAATCAAGATTAACTTATTGCTGATATGAGCAATTTTATGTAATTAACATGAATATGTGTAGTAAACTGACTTAGGAGTGATGTTACCTTGTTTTGTCTATGATGGTCAAGGGACATTTCATAGTTGAGGTGGAAATTTGTGTATTTCGGAATAGCAGTAAGTGAAAAAAATTAAAATTTGAGAGAGATTGGTTGATAGAAATGTCCAACATTGATATCACAATAGTCAATATTGTGAGGATACAGTAGCAGTAAAAATCATACTAATAGTATACTAAAGTGGACAGTATGGAGGAAATGGTATTTCAGGCAATTGTCTGGCAATGAAGGCAGAGACCTACTGCATGGCCTTCACAAAAAATTAACATGGATTAAACATTAAAATGAAACAATCAATATATTTATTACTGTAAAGAAGAATATTTTAAAATTTAAAGTGAAGGTCCTTTATAAACTAAACAAATAAAATACAAAGGGAAACAAAGATAACTGGAGCCACAAAGAAAATTAATGAGTTAATCTATCAATATCTAAAATTCTGAACAGTGCAATGATTAACATAACTACAGTATAGTGACAAGTGATAGATTAATTGAAAATAATTACATCATATTAAAAGTTAGATTTAAGGTCCTAATACACAAAGAGCACTTAAAAATATTAAGAAAAATAGGACAGCTCAATAAAAGAGAGCAAATATATGAATAAGCAATTTAGAAGGGAAGAATTGATAATATTCAAAAAACACATAAAAGATCACTCAACCTCAGTTTTAATCAGGAAAGTGCAAATTATAATAAAATATTGTTTTTAATTTCTCAAATTAGCAAAACATTTAAAGATTGATAACATCTAGGACTTGCAAGAATATAACCTTGTATACATCATTGATGGGAATGCAAATTGATATAATATTTTTGGAGAATAATTTTACCATATCTATTATAACTAATGTTGCAAGTACAGTAAACTACATTATACAATTCCTGTCCTTGTCAGTTCTCTCCTGACAAGTGTATAACGTATGTTTGTATCCTTTTTGTTACATAAATACAGACTCACAAATTAGTTTGTCTTAGCTTTTCACATGGTATTATTGTCTCATAGACTTGTATGCAATTTGCAAAATTATCTTCCTTTTAGATCTTGCCCTCTGCTTGTGTTTTAGCTAATCAGTTCTTTATGCAGTTCATTTTGGAATATCAGTAAATATCTCATTTAAAAAAATCATCTGTCAGTGTTTTGGCAAACTATATTTTTGTTCTCTGAGATTGCTCCTTTGATCTAATTTGCTTTTGACAATCGCATGAGTTCAACATAGTTCAATGGTGGAACACTGTCTCAAGTGCAGACTTCTCCAGCACATCCACAATGCTGTCCTGTTGCTTGGCTTCATCTCAGAGCCTTTGCTTTGGTTATGGCCTCTTTTCTATTTGCCCAAACCAAAACTTTCATGTTCTCACTTTGATATTCCTTTGAATTTATTTTCCAGATCACAGCTGTATACTGCTATTGTTTTTATTTATACATGTAGTCTCCACTGCTAATCAGTAATTGTTTTTAAAGAAGAAACCTCTTTCATTGTTTTGGGTTTCTAATGTACTGTCTTTGAAATTGGTTTTATGAGCATATCATGAGAAAAAGCATTTGTAAAAAGAGTGATTTTTTTAATTTGCTTGTATGGCTTATTATACTTATTATACTACAGGTATATTATATATTGCAAAAAGAAAATGAATTTGTTTGATTTTTTATTGAACCATAACTGTGTATTTAAATTTTTGCCAATTTGATTTTTTCTAGATTTTTAAGTGACATTTATTCTCTATTTCCTATTGTCTTCTTGTGATGCCTTAAGATGGACACTTTTTCCTTTGCTTCTTATCAGTGGTTTCTTTTATTATTTTTTTTCCTTCATTCCCAAACCCACTAACAGTCAAAGTACAAGATGCTCTGGGATGAATTTAGTATCTTGGACTGAAGATACCTAGTATGTGTAAGCTAAGGCATTGTACTGGGTATTCTCTTTCATGTTAACCCTAGCCAACACTTTCTTAACATAGTTTATTTTTAGCTTTTCCTGTTTTATGTTGACTAGTCTGTCTCAACCTGCCTCTCACCCCTCTTTCTTCCTCTCTACTCCTTTGATATCATATCGCATTTTTCCCCTCTAATTGTTTACATTGAAGTGCTTACTATTTTATGATTCTTGGGTGATTTCGTGCCTTTCCTTTAAAATAGAGGCATTCAATGAATCAAGGTTCATGATTGGTTTTAGAAGTCAGGTTGGGGTTTTCAGACTTGGTCTTAGATGGCGACTGCTGGATTATGAATTCATGTACTAAAGAACTATAATTTAGACTGGGAGAATATGTCTTAATGCTTCTTATTTATATAGTAAGCATATTTTGAAAAAAAAAATGTAGAATTTTATTATTTTCCTCCTCAACATGTTTTGATCATTCATAAACTTAAGCACAAGTAAAGAAGCAACAAACACAATTTATTTAACAAATTTTGGCAAATGCAGCTGAAGGAGAAAAGTCAATAGACTATCAAGGTGAGTGATTTCTAAGTTCTATGATATTTTCAACAATGTGTTAAAAAAGAGAAATGACTTTATAAAATCATTTGTAAGAATGATGTTCTCATTTCATTAGGTTCAGCATATTTTAATATATGTGGGGACTTCTGTGTCTGAGAAAATTTGTCTCACAATCATCTGAAAATATACTTAAGTGCTTTTTATGTTGTTCTACTTTTTAAAATAATACATTTCAATAAAAGCCATTCATTTCCTATTGGAAACCATGTTATTTTTAAAGACCTGGATATAATCCAAAAAGAATGTCTTCAATTCACAGTATTATTCTAACCATTAATAATATTACTCAATAAGCATAGCTTCTTTGAATTACATTACAGCCATTTGGCCAACAAAAGAAAATGTAAGCCTTGAGAATATGCCAGTTCTTGGCAATTGTCTTTTCTATGTTTTTAGAGGAAGGAAAAATGAATGAACCAGAGAGAAAGGAATAGAAAGGTGAATTCAATTCCAAGTTGCCATTCTAGGCTATTTTTTTTATAAAACATTCTTCAATTTTTTAAAAAGTTGATGTCACAAATATGTGGTTCCAGTGTGGGAACAATGGTTATACTCCTTTTGACTTATTTTTCAGTGAGAATTTTCACTTTCAGATTTATTTTGGTTTTTCTTCATCAGAAGATAGACCAATACTTTGTCTATCTTTCCATATCAATGACTGATTAACTCATGGTGGCAGTTACCTACTCTTAGTAGTATCATGCTTCTGTTCCTACCATATTCACCACTCCATAGACTTTATATCTGGGAGATCTCACATAAGTAAGCCATCTGGCCTTCTGTCACTTTTTAGCTTGGGAGATTGATAAAGTAAAACTTACTGATAGATTGAGAAACTAAAAGACTACATGATTAATTATTCTTAATATAGCAAGATCAGCTATCTATTCCTATGGCTCTACCCATTTCTAACTAATATGTTTTATCCCTTCATAAAAATAAGAACTGAGGAAGGCAAAAAATCTTAAGAAAATGCAATAACAAAGACCCCGAAGATTCTGAAAAAAACTTAAAGCTACACATTATTTTCTTAGTTATTACATTTTGTTATACCTGAATATATACTTTGGGAAGGCTCAGTGGCTGTCTTTAGTATTATTTACCTAGAAACCCTGATAAATTTTGAGATTGTGTGGGCAATTTAAGATTTTGAAGTTAATTTATGTTATGTACTGTAAAAAACAATGTCATACTTTATCAATAGAGAATGCATTAGAGTACTTGTTACATGTCTTCGCAAGAATCACTGAAACAGTGAATGATTAATTTACTGAGCCTATTTTTGGATTGATCTAAGGCAAAACAAATCCAGAAGACTAGATAGTGTTCATTAACTTGTAAACAAAGTTAAATTTTTCAAAATAGAATTCATAATTACACGATATTGAGCTTGTATGATTCATTAGATACCTCACAAATAAGAGACAAATAATTTTAAATGATTAATTTTATTTTGATAACAAATAATCATTGCTGCTGCACATGTATCTTTTGAACTTTTCCTATTGAGATAATTGTAGATTTATTTGGAGTTATTAGAAATAGTGGAGATTTCACATATACTTAACCCAGTTTGGCCTGTGGTAACATCTTATAAAACTAGTGATTTTTATTTTTTAAAATGATCTCTCCTTATCCACGGTTTGCATACCATAAAACATATGTACTTAAATGTGTAGTTTGATGAGTTTTGGTGTATGTGTGCTTTTGTGGAACCACCATCTCAATTAGGATGTGAAAAGTTGCCCTCTCCCCACATGTTCCTTTGAACTCAGTACTACGTACCCTGTATCCCACCATCCCCAGCCCCAGGAAAACAACCAACAATCTCTTATGTGACTATAGATTACTATTTTTCTGTTCTAAAATTTTGTATCCTGGAACTATTCAATATGTATTCTTTTGGTACGTAGGCTTTAAAATCTCATTCCATCCCCCTCCTTTTTAGATCATTTCCTAACTACTTGCATCATTAGTTTTATTGCAATAAAGTACTCTGGTCCACTTGGTCTTTAAGTCCATTATAACTATTGAAGTGTATGTTAGGCTCATAGAAATAGAATAAAACCTAGAAATTGAAAGGTTGGACTTGGATATTATATGTTAATTAACATGATGATATTGCCTTGACACCTGCTACCTCTTGATTCTCTTTTCATATCTAGTGCTTTCTTTACCTCCTTTAAGAGTTCAAATTTGGTAGAATCTAGCTTTAAGAGAACTGTTATCAGGTAAAACTTAAATCCTTCTGGACTTTCCTTTTCCTTTAACATCTGTGTTTACCTTTCATGGGTTCTGGCCAAGAGTGACGTGATGACCAGTGCCTCAGCCAAGCAGTGGCACTTCATTGGCTACTTAGATATTCTTCCATCATTGTGTGACATCATTACCTGCAAGGGTAGCCAAGCATGTACAGAGCAATTTATTAGTGACCGTGAATACTTCTCTTATTTTTTGGTTCTAATTTGTGACCCTTTTATAACATTAATCTTGGATTTTGTGAATTAACTACAATCAAGCTATCAGTATACATTTTTGTTAGTATTATAAATACCAGAGGCAGCTTGAAACATTTTATATAATAAGCTTTACTCCCATTCAATAATTTGAATGGTGCCAACATCATAATCTATGATGCTTATTATGTAAATGAATATTTCCTGATACTTTAGAGAATATGTTCCTTTAGACTCCTAAGTCCAAAAGTATGAGTCATCATGAATAATTTGCATCATATTTATATTGTACATCAGTCTTTACCACTCCTTATTTTTTCTCTGCTTCCAAAAAGGCTTTATTTCAAATGAATTTCATTTTTGTTTTAATTTTTATAATACTGGTGAGTTCCTTTTTCATTTAACTAGCATTCAGGCAGTTCATACTGCAGAATCTCTTTGATGTACATTTAGTGAGCCAACTACAGGGATTTAATTTCCTGTCTGACACTCTGTGATATTATTAATCTTGAAAAAACACTTGCACTAGTTTTTTTTCCCTGAAATAGGTCTGTGCATAAGTGAATTTAAAATGTAAGCTCAAAACATGGAAAAGAAGATATTAAAATTGGGACAAACTGATACAGTCTCACAAAAGACACAAATCGTGATAATAAAACCCAAGAGATGACATGATTCTTCTGAATCCCAAATAGGACAAGTAAAAGAAATACATACATAGGTCCAATCTAATAAATCCATTGATCACCAAAGTCTAAGAGTAGATCCCAAAAGTAGCCAGAGAGAAAAAGACAAATTATGAGACATGAGTTTAGAAGAAATTGGTGATATTATATTTCTCACAGCCATTAAAGCCAGAAGACGAGAGTGTAGTATCTTTGAAATACAGAGTAAAAACAACCCACAATTCTAGCTAGAGTGACAATTAAAAACAAAGAATATATTTTATTGCAATAAATATATGTCAATAATATCAGTAGTAGAAATCTGCAAAAAGAATTATTAAAGAATATATTTCAGGGGCTGGGGATGCGGATCAAGTGGTAGAATGCTCACCTAGCATGCTTGAGGCACTGGATTCAATCCTCAGCACCACACAAAAATAAAATAAAGATATTGTGTCCACCTAAAACTAAAATAAATAAATAAATAAAAATTTAAAAAAGAATATATTTCATAAAGAAATATAATATTCCCTGAACAAAGGCCTGATAAGCAAAAAGGACTGTGAGCTAGTAAACCAGCAAATCTGTAATAAATATAATAAGCATTGACTATATTAAATGATAATATAAGTAGGGAAGAATATGAGCATAGCAAGGTATCATAATATAATCCTTAAAATCAGCATTTAAAGGGAAGAGCCAAATCCAGCCTCACTTTCCAGCCATTCTGTCTTGACTGGAGGGAGATGGGTACTGAGAAGACTTGTAAAACTTATAGCCTGTGGATAAGGGATCATTAAAAAACTGACATCTAAACAAAGGAATATAGAACTCTTGGCCTCACCACACACCTTATTACCACATTACTAAAGGACTACCCAACAGCACCCTTTACTCACTATACTATGCTTTGCTTTTAACAACAACAACAAAAAAATTACAAGGCATATTAAGAGGCAAAGAAACATGGTTGAAGAGGTAAATCAAGCATGAAAAATCAAATTCGGACAGGCAGGTTTGTTGGAACTATCCTACAGGGAACTTCAACAACTGTGATTTGGTTAAGGGCTTTCATGGGAAAAGCAGACAGCATGCAAGAACTGGTGGGTAAAATAAGCAGAAAGATGAAAATTCTGAGAACTAAAGAAATGCTAGAGATCAAAAACATGGTAACCGAAATGAAAACCCCTTTGATTGTTCCATTGTAGATGCGCCACCACAGAGAAAAGAATCTCTGAACTTGAAGAAGGACAGTAGGAACTACCAAAATAGAAAGGCAAATAGAAAAATTATTTTTTTTGAGAAAAAAAGAAAATTAGGAGAACCTGTTGCAGATAAATCTGTGTTGAAAAACATTTAAAACTATTTAGAGTGTGAAAATGATGCAGGTCAGAAAATTCAGATCTGTATAAGGATAAGAAAAATAGAGAAAACATAAATAACATAACTATAATTTTTCTCATTAATTAATTTAGTTTGTTCAACATAATATTAGCAACAGTGTGTTCAGTAATGATACCTTAGGTATAAGGGACATGAATGAACACAATGATAGAAGGGATAGGAGGGAGGAGCTAGGGATACTTTATTATAAGGTACCACCTTCATACCACCCTTGATGTGGTATGAAGTTTTTTAAAAGTGGACTTGGACTAGTGGTAAGTATATATTACAAGCTCTAGGAAAGTCCTTAAAAGAGTAAAAAGGAAAAAAAAGAAGTATAATATGCTAAGAAATGAGATAAAAATTACATAAAAATTTAAACCATAAAAGACAGGGAAAAAATAGAAGAAAAAAATAAAAACAAAGAACAATGAAAATGAATAGAAAATGCTTCTGCGTGGATATTACTAAATTCAGATATTATTGGTGGAGGGGAATATATATGAGAGTAATTTTTAAAAAGTGATAAAAATGTACAATTGTTAGCTTTTATATTACATATAAACGTATTTACCTTAAATATTGCAAAAATATTTTCCCACTATGATTACTAGCATATAGGGAATATATCACCTGTGATAAGTATTTTTATACTATTACTAAAGACAGAGTGGTGGTGACTCTCTTCAGTCTGGGGTAACCATTACTAAATCCAATATTACTGTGTATGTTTATAGTTATCCTGCAAAGATCAATCATTTGGTAGCTTTATTCATGCAACAAATATTTATTAAGTGTGTTGAATGTGTAGAACATTGTTGCTAGATTATAGCCATTCTGTCTTGATTACAGATGTAAATATTTGAAAATATTGAAGGATATTTGTGAAATACAAAATAGATTCCCGGCAGACACTAATTACTGTAATACACAGAGATGACTTTAGTGCAAATAAATGATTCTGGCTGATAATCAGTAATTAATGAATAATATAATACCATAGACATTTCAAAGTATAAAAGAAAATTCTAAATGCAGCAATACTAATTAAAGAATATTTATTTACTAATATTGTACTCAAATTTAATGCTCAAAAAATATTTCAACATAAAATGACTTTATATCCACGTGGCAACTCTGATGCCTTTTATGAAAACTAAATTAAGTGAATCTTAAAGGACAGTTTTCATTCATTGTACTTTTAAATTTCTGAATTCATGTTTGTATGATATATATTATTTTGAACAGTTGCTTGTAAAGAACATATTAATATAATGAATTCATGTTTTCTTCTTTGAGTTCCTTTGTAGAATCGCGTAGGTTATCCTTTACAAATGTGATCTCTATTCCTGGATATATATATTCTGGAATATCTATAGGGTTAAATTATTATGGTTATAATAATATGGTTTTACCTAAGCCATTATTCACAAATGAGCAAATCATGAAGTCATCCTTCTAGGAAACCTAGTGTGTCTACCTGTATTTTTTTTCTATTTAGTTTTCAGAACAAGTATACAATTAAAGAGAAAGAATAAAGAAAACAAGCAGTCCAAAAGAGACATCCAATACTAAACAAAGACTGCTCAAGATTAACCAGTAAGACTCCAGGGCCTCTCCTGCAAATGGTTCTGCCTCATTCAGCCTTTAGACAGAGAGCTTTGTAATTACCAGGCATATAGTCAAGAACTTGTGCTTACAAGTAGCTTGATATCAGTTATATTTATATATCGGTAATAAAACAAAGAAGTATAAGCTAATTTTGTCTAGTTTTGTGTTTTCCCATCAGATTTTGTTTCACATGTTATTAAAATTTATTTTGTTTCACGATTTTTTTTTAATTTTTAATTTTACTTTTCCTATAGAATTACAGATTATCCATTGCTTGGATTAGAAATTTTTTAACAGTATCTATCACATATTACTATTTGAATTGCCAGATGGGCCAATATGTGAAGTATTCATGATTATTATTACCTGAGTCTGATCAGTATTGTACAATATTATTAGCAGGTATGTAGTTTGTGCTTATAAGTTTGGTACCTAAAAGAGGGGTAAGTACATCATTTCTGGATATATTATACAAGAATTCCTAGAAAGGGAAAAGACAAATACTAAGAGAAATATGTCATTGAAGGATAAATACATCATCATTTCTATCTTCTCAATGTAAAAATATGGTGATTGTTTTGGGTTTGCTAATTAAAATTATACAGCAATTCATAGGTAAAAACTCATGCTATTGCATTTTCCTTTAAACTTTTATGTTACTATTTCATTAACTGCTAGTTATGTTAATATGAGATCCTATCTATGTGTAACTGCTATGTACTTTAGAAAGCTAAAGAAAGGATCTTGACTATTTTAACCATAAGTAGATGAAAAATGTTTCAAGAGATAACTGTGTTTAATCAGATTTAAAGATTATACAATGCATGCATATATCAAAACACTACTTGGTAACCCAATAATATGTACAATTTTTATGTTTCAGTTAAAAAATTTCAAAAGGTAAAGTCCTGTAACTGTCAAAAGTATAAAGATTTTATTAGATCATTCACTTTAAAATAATAAATGGAAAAATATACTTTGGTCGTTTTATATATACATATATATACTATATTTTTATATTTTTAATTTTAATTATACAAATGTATAAGATATCACATGATAATTTTACATATGTATACAGTATGTAATCATCAAATAAGGCTAGTTAGTATTTTCACCTCTAATCATATTTTAAATTTTTGATTAGCACATAATAATTGTACATATGTATAGGTATAAACTAAAAAGATATCATTTGAATTAAAATTGAGCTGCTACATCTAAATAAATAAATAAATAAATAAATAGAAACCATAATTAGAGCCTGAAAAAAATTTACTATTATTTGAAATTTAGGATCTTGTAACTTCTAACATGTGTGACTGGCTTTTACTGATGAGAGAAAAAAATATGAAGATTTTTAGAAGGTTCCCAATTTGTTTAGGCCGCTTGGGAATGGGTAAACTAATGACCTCGTTTAGTTCGGTAAGTAGCACTACACAGACCTCTAAACAGTGAGCCTACTGCAACGGCTCACATATAAGCAGATTGCTTTCCTCCCCTTCCCACATAGGTAGGGGCTACTGATGCCTCTCAGAATTTTCTGGCCAGGAGCGGAATGATTCCATCCGTGGGGTCCAGGGCTATTTTATCTAGATTATACTCTTAGCAAAAAGTAAAGATAAACTGAGCTATATAGAGAATCCACTTACCTCTCCCTCCTCCAGGGAACTTTTTTTTTTTTTTAATTTTAAATCCATGGAGCCAGTGTAATGTGGCCATTAGGAGTAAGGACTCTGAAGGAGAAAGTCTAGATACATAAATTGAGAGCCTAAGTTGGACAAGAGCTTCTTGAAAGCATTGGGAATATAGAAATGAGTAAAAAAAAAATAGCAAACATTGCGGTCCTCTACAGTTTTTACTGTCTAGTTTACATTGTAGTGGAAATTAATTTCTTTTTCCATGCCTCACTTTTCTGATCTGAAAAATGGGTTCATAGTAACTCCTACCTCATAGTTGTTGAAAAGATTTAGTCAGTTCGTGGTGAAGCACTGAGGCCTGACACCATAGATCTTAGCTAATCTTATGACATTGGAAGTACTACTTAGGAAGAGAGATTCCTGCCTATTTTATTACTGAGGATAGAAGGTAAATTATTTTTTTCTCTCCCACTCTCTCTGTTGCCTCCTTCATCCATTTATTTACTCAATCATTAACCCATTCATTTGTTAATTCATTACTTCAGTATGCATTTATTGAACAATTGCAATGTTTTAGGTATTATGCTCCGACCATTAAAATCTAGTGCTTGCTTCTGGAAACTCAGGGTTTAATAGGGAAAACTGGTAAGTAAATGAGCTATTATTACTGTGATAATTGCAATGATTTTAAAGGTGAAAATGAAAGACTGTTTTCTCTATAAATGTTTAACAAAATGAGGCAGCCCCCATAGTTTTCCTTTGTGCCCCTAAAGTTTTAGCTCATATTGAATGTTGTAGACTTAAAGGAAAAAAAAAGATTATTTCATTTGTTTACTGTTCTTGGGAATTCTTGTGACTTTTAAAAATGTTTAGAAATACTTTGATACATTCAACAAAAATAATTTGAAAAGAGCTTCTTGCTGGATGTGATGGCACAAACCCATAATCCCAGAGACTTGGGAGGCTAAGGCTTAGTAGTTAAGCACCTCTGCGCTCAATTCCTGGTACAAAAGTGAATAAACAAAAACAGATTCTTCTCTAATTTTCTTAACTTGTAAATATTGAGGACTAGTCAAGTTGTGGTTAATGCTCCTGGTTATTATCATCATGAACTGAAGCTTTCAAAAGTCATTGAGTCCATTACACATGAAGAATTTCCCCTGTCAGTACCATGCGGGAAGATCTCCTCCTTTGCTCAAATGGATTTTATGTATCTTTGACTAAGAGATTTTCTTTCTCCTTTCTTTGAAGTTATACAGTAGGCATTTAAGATTGTTGAGTAAGTGACTGAATAAATGGGTTGTTCCTATTCTTAAATTACCTTACGTTTTCCTCTGTGTCAATTTGTACTTTCTCTGTAATTTTGAAGATATTAAGAAATAAATGAAGAAAATTGAGATTGATAGGAGTAAATACAAATGGTTTGGGGCCTGTGGATTATCTTTGAAAGATTGTCTTTGCTAATCTCTAATAGTAACGAAAGAACCCATGATCAAGAAGAGAGAAATGTCATTGTGTATTAGTAGAATATAAAGTAATAACATAAATTTCATCAGTGTCTTCTAGATTCAATGATTTTTCTACCTGAATATGTCAAAGTATTTGGCTGCAACTTAGTATAGTTGATTAGTAGCTTTTAAGAAGCTATCAAAATGAAAGCCATTAGATGAATCAGTGATAAAGGTCCTTGACCTTGATAGAGCTATTGTCTAATCTTATAATTTGAGCATCTAGGGACATATTGGAGGAATCCAGTTGTTACAGAACAAACTGAAACCTAATTAAAAGTGACAAATGATCAACTGGAGAGGAGAGAAACATTAAATAGAAAACTTATGGCTTCAGGAATTGCAAAGATATAAGACATATACTTTTCTATATTTTCAATGAAATAGTACAATGATTGATATAAAAAGATGAAAATTATAAATATTCCCAAACTACTCATATTTCACCCATTGTTATTTCTTCCATTTTGTCATAGATCTTGGTGTATTGTCCGAAAGGATTTGTGAAAAAACACACTCATGTGGCCAAATTTTTATAGATTTATGAAACTTTACAGTCAAAAGGTTAACTACAAAATTATCCCTTCTCTTTTATCTGTCTTTGTAAAAAAAATACAATATGATAATAGCATAGAATTATCCTTGGGATTAAAGGCCAGAATCGATGTCAGTGAGTCATTTAGTTGTATATGTTTTCAATCATATTTTAAAATAAAAATGAAGGAAGTCATCTCTCAAGATCTGTTCTTCTATATATTAATCTCATTATTTTGAAAAAAATCTTTAAAAAATCCTATACCTTAGTGATAACTGATAAACTCTTTCACCCTATATTTTTTACTTGAAAAGAGAATTGTTTTACCTGTAGTTTATCATCTGTGTATAATTTAAAACTGGAACATTTAAATTTTCTAAGCTTTTTGTAGTGAAATGTTACACACAAATAATGCAAATGATATATAATATTCTTATAACCATCCATGCAGTTACATTTTATTTGTTCTCAATTTTATTACATTAATACTAAATGCACATTGTGGGAAAATAGTTTTAAAAGTAGAAGTTATTTTTAACCCTACTACTGATAGATAACCTTGGCAAGTACTCTTGGTTTATGTACTTTTTTGTATCTTATATTATTTTTACTGTAAATAAATGTGTGTCATCTCTCTCTTCTTAAAGTTGTATCTTTATATTCATAGATGAATCCATCTTTATCTAGAAAATAGGATTATACTCTGTGTATTTAAAGCTTGGTTTAAAAATTCAAACTACACTATGAATATTATTCTCTCTATATAAATGTTTGGATTATATTTCTTTTAAGCATGATGTTTGAAAACCATTTTCTTACTTTGAAGCATATGCCTAGTTTTATTTCCTTTTTTTTCCCTTTTTGGCTATTGTAAACACCTCATTTTAAAAAATCTAATTCAAAGAGCTTTCAATCTTACCTTCCTGAATGTCCAGTGGAATGTGTGGGTTCAGTGGAATGTGCACATATGTTGCTCATGGACAAACCGCCCTTCTAGGGACAGTGTCGGCACTGATCTTCTCTAGAATTTCCTGTTATCTTGGCATTATAATAATTTTTAAAAATCTCAATCTTAAAGTTGTAAACTGATAACTATAAACTTCCAGAACTTAGCATGTTGCTCATATTTTCCTAGGTTGTTAAAAATTCTACACAAAAAGAAGGCCTGCAAATTTTAGTAACAAATAGTCAGTAGGACCAAATCCACTTCAGTAAGTCAGCAGCACAATTCCTCTTTGATTTTGAACATTAAGGAGGCCAGGATTGTGTATTTGGAGCACTGATATAGCATTTAGTCCACTCTTATTTATAATAAGGCTTTTTGATAGTGGCTTTTCTGTTGCTAGTAACAATAAAAATCTCCAATGACAGGGTTTTTTTTTTATAAAGATCATAATTAAAAAGGAAAAATGTTGTTTTCACAGAAATATCAAAGGAATGCTTTTGCTGGATTTGCTCCACTAACTCATGTAGGCAATATCCCAAATTCAAACAGCCAGCAGTTGCTTTGTAGAAGACAAACTGCATCTGTAATCAGTGTGACAGGGCCACAGGTTCCATATCACTTCTACCAACTTTAATTCAAGAGAGGACAACTTGAAAAATAAAAACATCACCCTTCGGTAAACAGATTCTTCAATAAGAATATTTTGAAAAAGGCAAAAAAAACAAGTTAGGATCATTATAGTAAAATTTTGCCTTTGGTCAAAGTTTTACAATGGACTAAAGTTTTTAAAATATTGGAAATAAGGATGATTGCATGGCTAATTGAGCTGGAGAAGCAAATTTAATGAGCTCATTTCTCTCTTTCAAATCTGAGGAGTCAGAAAGTGAGTTTTCATCTTCTCTCCCATTTCTTCCATTAGAACATATCTCTCCCATACCTATGGTTACTATAAAAGTATTGGTTAGACCCTAATGATATCTGATGGCCCCTAGGAAGTAGGTATCGATAAAACCTCCTTGGTAGTCATACCTACAAATGTTAAAATTAACCAAAAATAAATTTTGTTCATCTTTTTTTTGTCATAAATTACTCCTGCTGCACTCTGTAGATCACTTCAGCCACAGCAGATCATATACCAGTACATTTATGATCTCAGTCCATTCTCAATGTTTACTGATAATACATTTCATAAGGACAGTTATATATTATTGACAGTCATATATTATCTTAAAAACTGCATTGCATTTTTACCTCTTCCTCCTTCTTCTATCTTGTAACTTCCAGATTTTGAATGTATAACATCTGCCAGGATTTGTTTTGGGTATTATTTAAATATTACCCCTTATCCTAATATTATTTTGTCCTTAATAAGATGTTGAATTATTTTCCTTTTAGAGATTATTATGGTTTAGATATTAGGTGTTCCCCATAAAGCTCATGTGTGAGACAGTGTAAGAACGTTCAGAGGTTAAATGATTGGGTTATGAGAGCCGAAACTCAATCAATGAGTCAATCCCCAGATAAGGATTAACTGAGTGGTAACCAAAGGCAGGTAGGGTGTAGCTGGAGGACTGGCATTGTTGGCATGCCTTTAGGGTATATATTTTGTATCTAGCAAGTGGAGTCTCTCTTTCAGCTTCCTGGTAGTTTCATAAGCTGCTGTCCTCTTCCACACTCTTCCTCCACCCATAATGAGAATGAGACCTGTGAAACTGTGAGCCCCCAAATAAACTTTTGCTCCTCTATAATTGTACTTGTCAGGTCATTTAGTCATAGCAGCAAAAAAGCTGAGGAAAACAGACATGAATACACTGATATTCATACAGGTAAAGTGAATTCAAGGACTAATTGTCCAATGACATTGCCCATATTATCTAACTTCCTTAGTTTCCAGCTGTGGATGCAATAGAGCAATAGATAATGTTTACTGAAGGCCAACTGTGTGACAGATATTTTGACAAGTGCTTAGCTTTTAAAACAACCTCATGAGGCCAGAATTAGCACTCCCATTTTATTGGATCAGAAAAGAAGAAGAAGAAAAAAAGAGATTCAGGTAATTTCACAAGAACACAGGCTAGCAAGTCAAAGCATAGAAATCAGATGTGGTATACTATGCACCCCAAGACCTAGAGAATCCAATTAGATAACTCATTTTACTCATTTTTAGAAAAGTTTAAAAATATAGTTGTACATATTTATGGAATCTAGTAGGATATTTCATTGCACATATACAATGTGTAATATCTAATCAGAGTAATTAGTACATTTGTTCCCTCAAATATTTACCACTTTTTTGTGTTGGAAATATTCAAAATCCCCTCTACTAGTTATTTAAAGTATGCAATTACTTGTCATCAACCATATTTACTATGCATAAACATAAATAATTTGTCTTATTGACTGTGCCTTTGTATTCTTAAATCATTTGTTTTATTGACTGTGCTCTTATATTCTTTAGGTTTTTTTCCTTCCATCCCTCTTCCAGATTCTGGGGACTTTTATATTATTCTGTACCTCTATGAGAGGTACAGAATAAAGAGTTCATCTTTTGGGTTTCCACATATAAGTGAGAACATGCAGTATTTGTCTTTTCTGTGCCTGACTCATTTCATTCAATATGTTATCTTCCAGTTCTGTTTATGTTGTTGAAAATAACAGGATTTCATTCTTATGACTAAATAATATTCCATTTTGTATATCTACCAGAGCTTCTTTACCCATTCATGGAAGCAACCAATTTTAAATGCTTAATATAGTTTCTAAGGCTTGATGGTATGTATTTCATGTTACTTTTCACAGTGGCCCTTTTACAATGTGTAATATTTAATATTAGGAAGTGACAGCACTAGTTGTTGAACCAAGCTATGTGGTTTGTAGCCTACAGAGAACTCTAACTTTTGAATCTATGATATAAATTTGATTTGCTTATGGTTATTTATTTATTTTTATTAGCTACACATGACAGTACAATGATCTTGACAATTCATACATTTGAATCAAATGGGGTATAATTTCTCATTTTTCTGATTGTATAGGTTGCAGAATCACATTGGTCATACAGTCACCTATATACATACCACAATAATAATGTCTATTTTGGTTATTGATGGTGAGGAAACACTTAAAGGGGTCATTTCTTCTTCTTAAATATTTTTTAGCCAAAGATTTATAGCTGACAATGTCCTAATGATTGGTAGCATAACTTTCTTTTGTAAAATGAGTTTGAATTTATATCTGTGAGTGGTGACTTATTGCAAATAATCTTATCACAGCCAAGTACGAATTCTTCATATAGCTATTACCTTGTTTGTGAATTGGGTCCATTGTGTGTCTTCTCTAAATTCTTTCAAGTACAGCTTTCTCTGGACATAAATATCATTGATTAGATGTGACTTTCAGTTAACAGTTCAGCAATTGTCTATTATGCTCCTACTGTGTGAATGACATAAGAAGTATAAAGTCAATAACTTGTATGTCCTGAAAAATACATATAAGTAGATCAGTCATTTCAGTTCAAAGCAACAGAAGCAAGATCAAGTATTCATAGAGCACTGTGGGAGAAGCAAAGCCCAAAAGGTTAGGAATGGTATTAGGGACAAAGAATTCTCATCACTCCAAAAAGAATATTACATAAACTTTTAAATTGACCAAAATATAGTGTGCATTATTACCTCATTAATATAATGTGACATTTGCTTGATGTGAAAATGTTACCTAATATTTATGTAACATCTGTATTATTTTTTTCTCCTCAGTTAAGTAGAAAAATTTCACTTTGTTTTCATGCTAAATTTTTAAGAATACCATTAAACAGCAATACCCTGGACAATTAAGTTCTTTTTCTTTCTTTCTTCCTTTAAGAATATTAAAGGAAAAATGGTCCAACTGTGGATCAGTGGGGAATAAGTAAAAACTGGCAAAAATGCTTTGCACTATACTTTATTCCAATAATGATTATGAAATATATCAAACTGTTCTAAAATAATAAATATTTGTTACTAAATATCATAGAGTGCTCTTTATTGTCCTAATATCAAAATAGTTTTAACAATTTTGAAGAGCAAAAGATAATTTTTTATGGAAAGACAGGGAAACATGATTTTTATGTAGTTTGATGTTCCTAGTTTGTAATTTAATAGGTAACACTGGCACTGAGTGCTTTGGGAAGTCACACTGACATCAGTAATGCACAATAGGGCTGTGTAGCTCAGTGGGTAGAGTGCTTACCTATCATGCTTGAGGCCCTAGATTCAAACCCTAGCACTGTGAGAACAACAACAAAAAATTATTTTATGAAGTATAAGGAAAACATTTTCAGAAATTCTGGTATTTATTTAGTTATTCTATTTTTTAAATCTCATCTTGAAGTAATCATACTTTATATGCAATGTAATTTGGCTAAATACAATAGGTTTGTGTGTGTGTGCACGAAAGGAGAATTTTCAGATAATCAAGACATTAAAATGAAGGTTAAAAATACAAATATGTATTGATCATGATTAAAAGTTGACAAATTAGTTTAATAATCCCTATAAAAACATGGAGCAGTCTCATTTATGAGAATATGTGCAGTTCTCTAAATAATATTTTTTACTTAGCATTATTTACCATTATGATATTAAGTTTATCTTAAGAATGCAGGTAAAGATTCCATTTAATCTACTAATTGATTATATGATTTGTCAGTTCAACACGTTGAAGAATCAGAATTGAATACAATGTATTCCTTTTTAAATAATGGCATCTTGTTTGTTTTGCAATAGATATTTCTTCTTTAAAATGTGTAAAAATTGTCTTCCTGAAATCAATAGTCAACATAATTATAAAAGTTGTAACATTAAAGACATTTGCATTAAAGTCAGAAAACAAAAACCAAATAGTCTCCATTACCACTATACCACATCAACTATTATGCAGAAAAAAATTGTCCAATATGGTAGAAAAAATCAATATTTTGAAAATTATGAATTAAATCTCCATTGTTTTATAGGTAAAAATGAAAATTGTAGTATCTTATAAGAACTTTAGAATCAATAATTAAAATGAATATGTGAAAGAAAATTAATGCTTTTTAAAAAATGGACTGTATAACCAAAAAGTAGATAAGGAATATTTGGCTTCACTAGTAATCAAAGATATACTATATATAAAAGACCACAGTGATTAATACTTTTGTAAAAATCAAAATAATGAAGAGATAATTTTAATATGGTAAAATTTAATTTTTCTAAAAGGAATATTTAACAAAATCTATAAAAATGTTTTTATTGCTTGATAATATGATTTCATCCCTTACAATTTTCTTAAGGAAATACTCAGATACATTGGCACTCCCCCCAAAAAATAAGTGTGGAGAAAAATTGAATGTGTAATAATTGCAGAATGATTGAAAGAGTTATTTTGTGGAAAACATGATAAATAATGCAATAAATACATGATACCTAAAATATGGGGTACACAGTACAAATTTTGAAAATACAAAATGTATACATGCAAGTTTGAAAAGGAATTATATCATGTTAATATTTGGACTTGGTGGTCAAATAACCTATAATTTTTCTATTTCTTTTTTTAAACTTGTATTACATACACACACTTAGCTGCTGGGTCTTCAATCCACAAATTACTGTGGAAACTTATAAGAGATACAAGTTATAACTAATGACTAGTTATAGCTCTTCTTTCAAAGTATATTGGACTGGTCATAGCACCTTCAGAACAGTTTATTCACAGACAGAGAATCATGTGAGTGTGTCACCTCTTTGTTAGTGTTGTACTCATGTGACACTTGACAAACACCGTCTTTCACTGCAAGGGAACTGGCTGTCAAAAATTAAAGCATTGTGTCGAATGAAATTTGGAGGTGAAATTCAAATTGAACTTTAGTGGATTTATAAGAAAAAAGTTAATCACTGCTGCCCTTTGATAAATTCTAGATGTACAGCCAGGCTCCTTAGAGAGAGTGAAATTCCCATCAGTGAGGAAAGTGGTTGCCATGCAAAGAATAAGGTGAAGATACCCCTGAGGAAGTAATGCTAGCCAAATCATTACATCACAGCAATTCTCAGGGATGTTTCACAACACTAAAAGCACAAAGGTCAAAATGTTGAAAGCTGTTCCAAATTTTGGAATGAGAATGACAATACACCAAGGCATAGGGGAAAAAAATGCTTATTTAGGATAATAAGGTAAGGTACAAGAGGGCAACATTGTTCAAAGTACTGTTGATGAAGTTTTTGCAAAGAAATAAAGCAACTTGGTTTTCCAGATGTGTAATGTTTTAAAGTACTAAATTAACATTAGTTTTATTATTTTTGGTTTTCCTTTACAGTTATAATCTAGTATATGAACTTTTAGCAGTATCTCTATAGTATGCTTTTTTAAGGTCTTTAGGGAATAGTCCAAGAAGGGTAATAGCTGGGTCAAATGGTGGTTCCATTCCCAGCTTTCCAAGGAATCTCCATACTGCTTTCCAAATTGGCCGAACCAATTTGCAGCCCCACAGCAATGTACAAGTGTACCCTTTTCCCCACATCCTCGCCAGCACTTGTTGTTGTTTGACTTCATAGTGGCTGCCAATCTTACTGGAGTGAGATGGTATCTTAGGGTGGTTTTGATTTGCATTTCTCTGACTGCTAGAGATGGTGAGCATTTTTTCATGTACTTGTTGATTGATTGTATGTCCTCCTCTGAGAAGTGTCTGTTCAGGTCCTTGGCCCATTTATTGATTGGGTTATTTGTTTTCTTATTGTTTAATTTTTTGAGTTCTTTGTATACTCTGGATATTAGGGCTCTCTCTGAAGTGTGAGGAGTAAAAATTTGTTCCCAGGATGTAGGCTCCCTATTTACCTCTCTTATTGTTTTTCTTGCTGAGAAAAAACTTTCTAGCTTGAGTAAGTCCCATTTGTTGATTCTTGTGCTATGGGTGTCCTATTAAGGAATTTGGAGCCCGACCCCACAATATGTAGATCGGAGCCAACTTTTTCTTCTATCAGACGCAGAGTCTCCGATTTGATATCAAGCTGCTTGATCCATTTTGAGTTAACTTTTGTGCATGGCGAGAGAAGGGGTCAGTTTCATTTTGTTACATATGGATTTCCAGTTTTCCCAGCACCATTTGTTGAAGATGCTATCCTTCCTCCATTGCATGCTTTTAGCCCCTTTATCAAATATAAGATAGTTGTAACTTTGTGGATTAGTCTCTGTGTCCTCTATTCTGTACCATTGGTCCATCCGCCTGTTTTGGTACCAATACCATGCTGTTTTTGTTACTATTGCTCTGTAGTATAGTTTGAAATCTGGAATCCCTATACCGCCTAATTCACACTTCCTGCTTAGAGTTGCTTTTGCTATTCTGGGTTTTTTATTTTTCCATATGAATTTCATGATTGCTTTCTCTATTTCTACAAGAAATGCCGTTGGGATTTTGATTGGCATTGCATTAAACCTATAGAGAACTTTTGGTAACATCGCCATTTTGATGATGTTAGTTCTGCCTATCCATGAACAGGGTATATTTTTCCATCTTCTAAGATCTTCTTCTATTTCTCTCTTTAGGGTTCTGTAGTTTTCATTGTATAAATCTTTCACCTCTTTTGTTAGGTTGATTCCCAAGTATTTTACTTTTTTTGAGGATATTGTGAATGGGGTGTTTTTCCTCATTTCCATTTCAGAAGTTTTGTCGATGATATACAGAAATGCCTTTGATTTATGCGTGTTGATTTTATATCCTGCCACTTTGCTGAATTCATTTATTAGTTCTAGTAGTTTCTTTGTAGACCCTTTTGGGTCTTCTAGGTATAGAATTATGTCAATCGCAAATAGTGATAATTTAAGCTCTTCTTTTCCTATTTTTATGAACTTTTAGTGTTTCGACATTTTTTTAAAAGTTTTGAAACAAGCATAACTCTTGGCTATAATGAATTTTTTTTCTGACTTATAAACATTTTCAAATACAGTGATCCTTGACTTTTAAATAATGAATATTAGCTTTCCATTTAGTGAGAAAGACTAGATTATTAATAGAAAAAAATCTGAGCTGATATTTATTGTTCTTGTATGATTTTGTTGTTCCAGTGTGATCGCTGCCTACCACTATATAATGACAAGCCTTTCCGCAGAGGCAATCAACTTCAAGCTTTCAATTGTAAACCTTGTCAGTGCAATGGCCATTCCAGGAGCTGCCATTATAATGCCTCTGTAGATCCTTTTCCTCTTGAGCACCAGAGAGGAGGAGGAGGAGTTTGTGATGCCTGCCAGCATAACACTACAGGTAACCAGCAAATGGTAAATTGCTCATTTGGCCCCTGAAGCCTGTGTGCACCTATAAACAATGCACATTATTTATTGTTATCTTATGTAAGTATGGGCTTACATACTATGAAGTTTGAAAACCAAAGCTGTTTCATCAAATTTCCCTAATTCCAAATGGCACTCTTGTCCTGAACTATATCTTTTCTGCAAGAGTTTCTTTCTTTTTCTTCTTGTGGTGCTAGGAATTGAACCCAGGGTCACATATGTGCTAGGTAAGTGCTTCATCTTTGAGCTACATCCTCAACCCAGGAAAATTTTTTTTAAAGGGTTCACAGTGTTTGAATCATAAATACATTTTGATAATTCAGAAATGTTTAGTTTGAAGAAAAAAATCCCAAACAAGTGTTCTTTTGTCACTTTTACCTTCCTTATGTCTGTTTTCTCTCACATGGGGGTATTTACATTTGTTCAGACTTGGCATGGAAAAATGATAATCTGGGAATACTCTTTTGTAAAATACTAATTAAATGCAGAAGGTGATAAATTCCTGTTTTAAAACATTTAGACTAGTCATTGAAAATTACTATTTTCTGAAGGGCAGTATGTTAGAAACAGAAATAGGCAGCATCTGAATTTATTAAATATCATGGCCCAAGTGTGATGGATCTGAAATTGATGCTGTGAAGCATGAATGAATTTATTAGATGGTGGCATAAGGTTTCACAAGGACTTGGCTAGATCTAGGGATATGAAGATGAATAAGATAATAGATTTTCTTGCCTGTGAGTTATTCTATAGTAGGAAAGGCAGACTATTCAAGGAACAATTCCAAAGTTGTTCCATGAGTGCTAGGACATGGCAAGTGCAATGGGAGTTAATCAGGTGGGGAAGCCAGTAAGGAAAACATCTGCAATGGCCTAGAGGAGCTTGAAACATGACAACTTTGGAGAACTGGGAGGAGAAATGGCTGGTGGATTAAAAAAAAAAAAAAAAAAAAGGAAGGAAGGTAGGGGAGTCAGATCACTGAGGGTACCAAGGTCAATAAGATGACACTTAAGGGTTTTACATGTGAAAGGGATGTAATCAGTTTTGTGTTTTTCAAAGATCCATTTGGTTATCCAGTGGAGGATGGATTGGAGAAGGTCAAGAATGGTTTGGAAAAAACAGTTAGTTGTGTGCTATAATTGCCCAGGTCAGAAATAATGGTGAGATACATTTAAACAGATGTTGATAGAAGTGTAACCAAGAGACATTTAGAATTGAAAAGGGAGAGCATTTTGTAAGCAGGAAGTAGGTTCAAGGAAGATTGATACCAGTCAAGATTGTTACCTAAGCTTCCAGCTTGAGCAGTAAAGTCCATGTTGGCACTGCCCATCAAGTTAGGAGATTCAGGAGGATCAAGCTAAGAGAGAAGATGCCAAGTACTGTTTTGGACATGTTCAGTGTGTGTGTCCAAGAGTTATAGGAAGAACACTCTAGTGGGCAGGTGGAAATAGTCCTATAGTTTCTTTATTCTAAACCTTTTATGGTGCCTCAGAAAAGATCAGAATCATCCATATTCTTTAGTGGTACCTTAGGCTTCTCACTCTTGAGAAGTGTATATATATTCCTACTCATTTAAGATTGATTTTACCCACTAGACTGAAGAAAGTTCTGTGATGAGAAATGGATGTTGTGTGTTTTGCTTACTACTACATTTCTCAGTATTTAGGACAATGTTTGCAACATGGCAGTCACTTCATAAATATTTATTGGATGATAAATAAAGGAGAGATTTCTAGATTGAAGGCAGATTTGGGAGCCATCAGCATATACAAATGGAAATATTTTAGAAACATTATAAATTCATTTAATTAGTCCATAACCAGGATCCATAAATGTGAATTTTCATTTATTTCTGTAGTCTAATATTGGGACATTTTAAGCAATATTTGAGCAAAGTGCATAATGTTTAAAGAGAAAATCAATAGCTATGAGTTTATTTCTGCTGTCTTATATGCTACTCACATTCTTTTAGGGCTTTTTCCATATTTAAAAAATGGCAAGACTATTCTAACATTTTATAGGAATATTACTTGGTATATCCAAATATATTAAATTTCTATTTGGATATTTGAATGAAAAATAATGACCACTAACAGAAGCATTTACTTTTAATCATGTTAACTATAGAATAATCAATTGCATTAAGAGAAGTCTCCAATTTTACAAGATTGAGTTTTGGTAAAATATATCTAATGCTACCTTCCTACTTCTAACTTTATAAGTATCATCTACTACAAGTAGAAATTTCTCTTATTTGGTAGAGATGAAGAGCCTGGTCATAGAAGAAAAGTTTTAAGTTTTGAAAGAAATTCTTTTAAAATGTATGGATCCTTACAAAGCATAGCTTTTTAGAAGTGAGGTATTATATAACAGATGGGAGTTTAATGAAGGAAAGCACAGTTTGTAACAGGTTCATTGTTTCATATGCTCTGGATCACTAAATTGGCAGGTAGAGATGAAAGGTGCATTAAAATGGACGTCCCGAAAATTATAGAATTCTCTCAAAGGAATACAGTCTTTAATTTTGAATTATGCAGCTGATTTTAATGAATTGGAAGTCACAATGCATAACCTTTCTCTGATGCAGGGAGGAACTGTGAACTGTGCAAGGATTACTTTTTCCGACCAGTGGGTGCAGATCCTTCAGCCATTGATGTTTGCAAATCCTGTGATTGTGATAAAGCTGGCACTAGAAACAGGAGCCTCCTTTGTGATCTGGTGAGTTTTTGTCCATATTGAAGATAAAGAATGGCTTTCTTTTCCAGAAAGTACTTTTGAGAGATATGGCCCCTGTGCAATGGAAGACCATATTTTCCAAGAAGTCCTCTGTTTGTGTTTGCATTTTATAGAGCTCCTTTCTCATTTAAGGAGGGATCATGTGCAATGTTTAAGACATGAAATATGGCACTACTAAAAAGGTTCATTTTAGTTTTAATTTTCAAATGTCACAAAATTGGAGGATGAGAGTTCCAAATAAACTGGAAAGTAAACCAAGAATATGTCTGAAATTGTTGATAAATTAATACTCATAAATGATTAATAAATAAGAAATTTCCCCAAAGTTCCATGGAAGATAGTACAGCAAAGTCACTTATGTGAATATCCAAATGGAAGTCATGATAACCCTATTTCTAATTTTCTTATTCCAATTTTTCTCTTAACATGAAAGTTCAATGGGTTTTTATGGTTTTTAAATATTCTTATTACCTATATTACAAATATTGATATATACCTACTTAAATGTAGATTTAAACTAACTTGGGTCCATATATCCTATCTCAAGCCAAAGCAGAAGCTCCATATTTAAAGGGGTGTCTTTAGCTAAAGTTTTTATCTGTTCTTAGTGAAAATTCTGAAAATAGTTAAACAAAAATATGTTTTGAAAAAGCAATTCCATTCTATTAATTTTTAATAATTACATATTCTGTTATAAATAATTTAGAATACAGTGGTGAGGAGCATAAACTGCAATCTAGTTACAAGTACTTTTTGTAAACATAATAAGCTCAAGACAAAAACACATTTGTTATATAACTTTGAGCATGCATGAGAAACTGTTTTTCCACTATAAAAGAAAAATATAAACTAAGGCAAAATATGAATTTTAAAGCCCTAAGAGTAACTACAGTATGTTAATAAGAGGATATCATATGCTTCATTAAAAAGATGAAGGTAAGAATAAACAATGACAGTTTCAACTATTTTTATTTTATGCTATCAAAGGGCTATTTGCTCAGAAAGTCATAGTACAATCATTTATTTATGGATTAGTAAATTCTGACTGCATCTTCATATACCTTATCTTTATATATCTACCATGAACTTGGAGAACAGTTGTCTTGCTTGTCATTGAAGTGACAATTCAAATTTTGATAAATTAAAAAAAAATCTCTACTTAACAAATAATTACACAATAAGTCACTGTCAAGTCACTGGTTTTCACATCTTTCCATGTTATTTTTATTATAGTCTTTGTTAATTTGTTTACTTACTCTAACATAAACAGAATTGTCTCAAATAATAGCACCTAATAAATATTTATTGAAAAAAATATTGGAGGAGTGAAGAGAGAGAGTCTGCCTGAGCCCTGATGTCATAGATTAAAAAAATTTCATTGAAACATAATATTTGTACATCCAATGGGGTACATTATGGTAACCTGATACATGTATATAATGTGTAATAATAAAACTAGGGTAAAAAGTGTTTCTGTCAATTATTTTTATGTAATGGGAATTTCATACTCTCTACGTCACATTGAAATACAGATTTTATTTATTTTCTGTTATTTTCTGTCTTTCTTTTAGGTTCTTTGTCCAATGGCTTTTCATTTTTGTTAATTCTTTCAAAGAACTCAATTTCACTTATTCTTTGTAATATAATTTTAGACTGTATTCATTTATTTCTTCTCTGATCTTTATTATTCTTTTCCCTTAACTGATTTTGGATTTGGTTTGATTCTTTTTTAAGACTGTGAGATGCATCATTAGATCACTTATTTATGATCTCTCTTTTTTTTTAATTTATTTATTTTGTAATACTGAGACTTGAATCTAGGGGCACTCTACCACTGAGCTATACCTTTAGCCCTTTTTGTTTGTTTGTTTTTATTTTGAAACAAGGAATTTCTAAGATGCTGAGGTTGGCCTCAGACTTGTGATTTCCCTGCCTCAGCCTCCTGAGTCACTGTGATTACAGACATGTGCCATCATGTCTGGCTGTTAATTTAATATAGGAACTTATACCTGTAAATTCCCTCTTAGAACTTCTTTCACTATATCCAGAGGAATGGGTATGTTGCATTTCCTTTTTCATTTGATTCTAGGAATTTTTAAATTTCCCCTGATTTCTTCAGTGACTCAACTGTCCAATCAAAAGTATAGTGTTCAATTTTCATCTGTTTGTATAATTTTTCTAGTTTCTCTGTTAATTTCTAATCTCATTCAGCTATGATCTCATGAGTTGAAACAAATTATTTCCTTTTTTGTATTTGATAAAACTTGCTTTGTGGCCTAAAATATGAAATGTTTGGGGGAAAGTTCTATGTGGTGATAAAAAGAATATATATTCTGCAGCTGTTGAAAGTAATATTCTGTAGATGTCTGTTAAGTCCATTTAATCTATAATGTAATTTAACTCTGATGTTTCTTTGTTGATTTTTTGGCCTGGAAGATCTATCTATTGATGAGAATGAAGTCTTAAAGTCACTCATCATTATTATCCTAGGCCCTACCTCTCTCCTTTTATGTCCCGTAGTTTTTATTTTACAAAATTAGGTGCTCTAACATTCTGTGCATATATGTTGATAATCATTTTTTCTTGAAGAATTGCACCCTTAATATGTAATGGATCTTGTCTTTTTTGATCAATTTTGCCTTGAAGTCTATTTTGTTAAATAGAATTATAGCTATTCCTGTTTGCATTCAGATTCCATTTGATTTGAATATTATTGTTATTCCTTTAGCTTCAGCTTGTGTATGTGTTTGCCAGTGAGGTGAGTTTCTTGCACGCAGAAAACAATTGTTTTTTTTTTGTTGTTGTTGTTGTTGTTGTTTTGTTTTAATTTTAATTCAGCCAGCTAGTCTGTGTCTTTTAACTGTAGAATTAAGACCATTTATAAGCCAGCATTATTATAAAAAGCATTGTACTAGTTCCTGTAATTTTGTTACTTTTCTTCTGGTTGTTTTTTGAATGATCCATGTTAATTTTTCTTCCTTATTCATCTCAGAGGTTTATTGGTTTACTAAACTAACCATGTGTAATTCTTTGCTCATTGTAATTCCCCTCTCCTCTCTTCTAATAAGGTTTATTATTTTCTGTGCTTTCCTGTTTATGTTTGTCTTCTTTCCTCTTCTGTGTCTATGATTCTTTTAAGTATCTTCTGCAATGCTGGTTTAGTGGGTAATGAATACCTATAGTTTATTCTTACCTCAGAAGGTCTTCGTTTCATCTTCTTCAATTCTGAAGGATTATTTTGGTGGATATAGTAATCAAGGATTGTGGGTTTTTTTTCCCCCCAGAGCTTGAAATACATCATTCTATGCCTGTCCGACCATTAGAGTTTCTACTAAGACATCTGCTACTATTCTGAGAGGTTTGCCTTTATAGGTGACCAATTCTTGACACGTATCTTTTGCACTTTTGATATTCTTTATTTGTTTCTGTACACTTGACAGTTAATTATAATATATCATGGAAGGTTCCATTCTAATCATGTCTTTTGGGGATTCTAAATTTCTTCTTTATCTTGCTGTCCATATATTTCCCAAGATTTGGGCAATTTCCTAATATTATTTCACAGAATGGATTTTCTGTGCCTTTAGTCTGTACTTCTACTTCTTCCTCTAAACCTAAAAGTTATAAGTTTGGTCTTTTAATGTTGATCCAGAGTGTTTACACATTCTATTTGCAGTTTCTTGTTATTTTCATTACTGTCTGAAATAAATTCTAGTTCATCCACCTTGTCTTCAAGCCCTGATATTCCTTAGTCTACTTGATATATATTATTTGTGAGGCTTTCAATTGAGCTTTTTGATTTTCTGAGCTTTTTATTTATAAGATATCCACTTGACTTTTTTCAGATTCTCCATGATTTTATTGAATGTCTCTTTCATATCCTTCATTATTTTCCTTAATTTATCCAGCTATTTATTTGTATATTCTTTGGAGTAATTGATAATTTCAGCAATATTTTGAATTCTGTCAGGAATTTCCTTTACTTTGATATTTTGGAGTCAGTTCCAGTAATTTACCTTTGTGTGTGTTTATATGTTGAGATTTGTGCATCTATTGGGATGGATTTTTTTGCTTTTATGTTAGGGTATTCTTAATGAGTAGCTGTTCTTTGAGAACTGGATCCCTAGTACCAAACAGAGGAAAATACAAACTATGGTAAAGAAAACCAAATGTATAAATATACTAAAAACCACTTAAAGTCCAAAACTAAACTACCAGCAATAATAAAAGAAAATAAAGGGGGAAATAATATAGAAAAAATTAGTAAGTTAAAAAATGGATAAAGGTATAATTAATAATAACAAAATAATTTTAAAAGGGGAACAGGGGAGGAAGCAACAGAAGAAGCAAGACTTAAAAAGAGGAAAGAAAATGAGAAAGGGAAGGGAAAGTGAGAAGAAAGTAAGAGACAAAAGTTCAATTAAAGAATAAAAAAGTATATAAAAATAGAAAAGGAAAGAAAGAAAAACAAGTCCAAAAATATTTTTTCCTGATATGCTAGGGTTGGAGACATTTCTTTTGGGGATGCATAATATTGGAATCTTCCAGGTAATCATCCTGGGTATTAACTTGGCACTGGGTCCTTTTTGGAAGTTATCTCTGCTCCCTCCAAAAAAAACTTGTTCTTTGTAGGCAGAACCCTTTTCCATATTTCCCTCTGGGTTAATTGTATGTTGTCTGCACCAGGGATGCATTCACTCTACAGACTGGGAGGAGGCCAGGGGAAGAGAGAAAGAGAGAGTAAGTATCTGGAGTTATGTCTAGCCCACCTAGTTCATGACATGGGCCAGGCAGGTGTCTACTCATTCCCGACCACCTCCCACCAGTCTGTGCAGCTGAGGGCATAGCAAATGGCCAAGGTGACCTGTATCCCCAAAGATGTTGGGGAATGGGAGAAGCAAACAAACCCATGAATTCTGTGCTTGAGGGGGTAGCCCCAGGAACCAAGCAACCTACCAACCCACATCTTAGTGGTTTCAGTCCTGGCCCTCTAGTAAACACATGTGATGGGTCCACACTCCTTGGAACAGATGGTGGTGCCTCTGATGACCATTTTCTCTGTAGCCCAAGTTACCTACTACTTAAACTTCTCAGTGGGATTTCCCTTCTCCATGACTATCTTTACCATCTTCCATCCAGTCTCTGCAGTTGGGTATTCCCAGGGACCCTAAATTGTAATTGTTCTGAGTATTCTGATCTATATATCCCAGTCCCAAATAATAGCCATTCCCTCTTCCAACCTGGTTTTCATTAGAGCACTCTGAGAAGTGGAGAGTGATTCATTGGATTTCTTCTCCAAATCTAGTCTGCAATCCAGAAGGATTCACTTTCAGCCCAATTCCATGCTCTGGATTTAAGTCTTTAAGGAATTGTGGGTTTCTTCTGTGTTAAGATTGCTAGTTCTTAGTTTATCCTTGGGGTTCACCTGTACTCTGTAGGCTTGCCTTGAGCTTGTGAATCAAGTTCCCCCTCCCTCTGGGGAACTGAGGTTGAAATTATAGACTGCTTCATATTTATCTCTGAGTTGCTTTTCTGCTTCTCTGTGCTTTTTATCATTCCCTTCTCTTCGTTTTTGATTCTTAGACCTCCTTTTCCTTTCTCGACCTCAAAAATTGTTTCATCTCACTCACATTCATGTAAAGGAAACATCTACTTTGCAAATTTCTATTTTGCAAAATTGAATCTGTTTTTTGGTGAATTTAATTCATTTTACATTCAAGGTTGTTATTAGTAGGTTTAAATTTTCTTCTATCATTTGTTACTTGTTTTCTGCTTGTTTTGCATATATTTGGTTTCTTTGTCTCTTATTATTGCTATCATTTTTTAAATTTGGTAGTCTTCTATCATACTTGGGTTTGATTCTTTTCTCTATTTCATGAATACATTCTACTAGTGAGTTTTGAATATTTGTGCCTTCATGGTGATGGTTTTCATTGTTTTGTTTCTAGTATAGAACTCCATTACACATTTCTTATAAGGCTGGTCTTGTAGAGATAAAGTTCCTCAATCTCTGCACATGTGGGAAATACTTTATTTCATCTTTTTTTGGCAGGGTAATATTATCAGGTATAATATACTTGGTTCTTGGTTGGCAGTGCCCCGCCCTCTTTCAGTAATTTGGATACACCATTCCATTTTCTTTTGTACTCTAAGCTTGATGCTAAGAAATCTGCTGTAAGTCTTAAGGAGCATTCTTTTTTATATGACTTTATTCTGTGTTCTCTCTTTTTAAGCATTCTCTTTTTGTCATGTCCAAGTGACATTTTTGCTATAATATGCATTGGTGAAGGTCTGTTTTGGTGAAATCTAGTTAGAGTCTTTTGAGTTTCTTGTATCTGTATGTCCACATCTTCTTGAAATTTTGGGAAATTTCAGCTGTTGTTTCATGAAATAGGCTTCCAGTGTCTTTCCCCTTTTCTTCACCTTCTGGATTACTATAGTGCAAATAATTGTTCATTTAACACTGTCCCATAAAGTTTGTGTCCTCCTCCTCCTCCTCCTCCTCCTCCTCCTCTTCCTCCTCCTCCTCCTCTTCCTCATCTTCTTCCTCCTCCTCCTCTTCCTCCTCCTCACCCTTCCCATCGTCCTCCACTCCCTCCCCCTCCTCCTCCTTCTCCTGCTCCTCTTCCTCCTCTCCCTCTCTCTCCTCCTCTCCTCCTCCTCCTCCTCCTCTTCCTCTTCCTCCTCCTCCACTCCCTCCCCCTCCTCCTCCTTCTCCTGCTCCTCTTCCTCCTCTCCCTCTCTCTCCTCCTCCTCCTCCTCCTCCTCTTCCTCTTCCTCCTCCTCCACTCCCTCCCCCTCCTCCTCCTTCTCCTGCTCCTCTTCCTCCTCTCCCTCTCTCTCCTCCTCTCCTCCTCCTCCTCCTCCTCCTCTTCCTCTTCCTCCTCCTCTCCCTCCCCCTCCTCCTCCTTCTCCTGCTCCTCTTCCTCCTCTCCCTCTCTCTCCTCCTCTCCTCCTCCTCCTCCTCCTCTTCCTCTTCCTCCTCCTCCACTCCCTCCCCCTCCTCCTCCTTCTCCTGCTCCTTTTCCTCCTCTCCCTCTCTCTCCTCCTCTCCTCCTCCTCCTCCTCCTCCTCCTCTTCCTCTTCCTCCTCCTCCACTCCCTCCCCCTCCTCCTCCTTCTCCTGCTCCTTTTCCTCCTCTCCCTCTCTCTCCTCCTCTCCTCCTCCTCCTCCTCCTCTTCCTCCTCCTCTTCCTCCCCATCCTCCTCCACTCCCTCCCCCTCCTCCTCCTTCTCCTGCTCCTTTTCCTCCTCTCCCTCTCTCTCCTCCTCTCCTCCTCCTCCTCCTCCTCCTCTTCCTCCTCTTCTTCCTCCCCATCCTCCTCCACTCCCTCCCCCTCCTCCTCCTTCTCCTGCTCCTCTTCCTCCTCTCCCTCTCTCTCCTCCTCTCCTCCTCCTCCTCCTCCTCCTCTTCCTTCTTTTTAAAGAATTTCACCTTTATTTTTATTTATTTATTTGTATGTGAAGCTGAGGATCAAACCCCAGTGCCTCACCAGTGCAAGGCAAGTTCTCTACCACTGAGCCACAACCCCTGCCCCTCTTCATTCTTTTTAATATTTTTTTCTTTTTATCTGACTGTATTAGTTCAAAAGATGTGTCTTCAAGTTCAAAAATTCTTCTGACTGCTTGTAGCCTACTGTGTATCTTTAATTTCACTGATTGATGTTTAACTCCAGTATTAATGATTGGTTCTTTTTTGGTGACTCCAATCCCTTTAGTGAATTTCTCATATATATACTAAAATTTTCTCCTTATATTTTTGTATTGTCTCTCTGAATTATTATTCATCTCACAGACTTAAGATTGCTATTTTAAATTCTTTTTCAGGCATTTATAGATTTCCTTAAAATAAGGATTCAGTTTTGGAGAATCACTGTTTTCCTTTGAAAATGTCATGTTTCATGTTTCTTCTCATGTCCTTGAGTGGATGCCTGTGCATTTGATATAATGTTTGCCCTTCTAATTTTATGGAGTAGCTTTTATAGGATTTTTTTTAAAAGATAGGATGTCAGTTGGGTAGGCACTTTGCTTTTGGTTAGAGTGAAGCTTGAAAGCTCAGAGATATAGTTTTTGTGTGGTTTATTCATCTTTGATGTTAACAAGGTCTCTCAGTGCCTCTAGACCACAACAGTTTATGAAGGTAGTTATATGACTTTATGGTACATATAGCTTCTAAAGGTATGTGTCCCCAGAGTTGAGTATTCTGACATTGGTACTTGAGGAGGCATCTGCCAGTCTTGGTTATATGTTCCGAGGTCCCTTTTGTCAATCACAGGTAAAACCAAGTGCTATGATACAAGCAACCATGGTCCCTATGATATATAATATGAAAGAGACCTTCCCTAATACATCAGGATGAATGTGGAAGATGTCTAGGCCTGTGGTACTAGGAAGGGATGGGACCTTCCCCAGACCGTAGGGTGGGGGGCAACAACAGGTGATGCTCATATCTATGATACCAGTAACTTTAGATTTGAGTTTGTAGAAAACTAAGGGGACCGTCCTTAGGTACTGCAGGGGTAACTAAAATTGCTGCTGGAGCTTATAGTATTGTTATCTCCTTTCATAGAGCTCTGATGCCCAGATGGTACCTTCCACATATCCCAAGGGACAAGCACAAGTAATGTCAGTACTTTGGGTACCAGCATCTGAAATCTCAAGTCTGTGGGCTATGAAGTAGAACATCACTAAGTCTTGTGGTTTGATTATGGGTGGTACCAGGATTATGGATTTGTTATTGGTGGTTCAGAGCTGTGTATTATGATTGGTAATACCCCTAGGTCATTTAATAAAGTGCAGGTAGTTACAAGGTTTGTGTCATTGGTAGCCATGGGTCTGGAGTTATAGGACAAGAATGGAATTTTCCCCTGGTCCCCAAGAACAAACATGGGTAATGCTGTTTTTTCACACGAGCAATTAGAGTCCCAAGGGTATCGACTGGAAAGTGGACCTTTCCTAGTTTCCACTCAGTGAATGCAGATAAAGCCAGGGGATGGGGCTTCTGGTTGATGTGTTCCTGGAACTGTGTGGAACATAAATGGGATATTTCCTAGCTCCCGATCAGCAGGAATGAGTGAAACTAAGACTTTGCACTATAGCTACATTCTCAATGCTGTGGGCTAGTTTTATTAAGTAAGTTTGAGTAGAAGTTGAGCATACAACTATAGCAGCCACTGATCCTGAAGCTGTAGGATGATGAGGGGTTGTTTTCCACTTAGTGAGGTGTGTACCATGCCCAGACTTCTGACAGTATGAAGGGACCCACTGCCAGGGCTAAATAAATCAAAATGGGCTCCAGCTGTGGCTGTTGTAGCAGCTTATATCCTGGGGGTTGAGGGTACACAGAGTGAGTTCCTTCTTTGGAACAGAGCAATCACTCTTACACCAGCCAGTTTCCAAACTGAATTCAAAGCTTGTGTGGACTGGGATTCTCCTACAGGTAGGATGGCTGACTTGCTGCTATTATCCCAGCATGTATGAGATGTCGACATGACTGTTCTGAGGTAATCTTCCTCCTACCAGAGAGCCAAGTTTAAAAGTATAACTTGCTTTGTTCGTTTCTCTAGGTTGCCTTAGTGACTGTGCTGCTTAGAGTTTCCGAAACTTGCTTGTCCATTTACAGAGTTCTCCCTCACTCTCCTCAAAATATTTTTTTTTCTCTGCTGCCCTTGCTCTTCTCTGTGACAGATTCATGCACAGGACACCTCTATCAGCATATTGACCCCATTATCTCATAGATTGTTGTTCAGAATGGTCATTAAATAATCTTAGCATCATGTAAAATTGTCACTTAGAGGACAGTTTTTTTTCTCACTGAAGATGTAAGTTTATGTAAGCTTGGTATAGAGTAGTGAAAGATTATGCACTAAAAACCTAACTAACTGTCAAAACCCATGTGAATTCAAGTAGAGCAGATTTTTCTGTCAATCCCACAAGTCAGATGGAAGTATAAGTATTTACAAGAAATAAGAGTAAAACTTTTCTGAACCCCAATTTGTATTTCAAGTTCATTTCAATGAAGTGGTAGACAGTTTGGGGGTAGTTCTTCACAAATATTTAGGAATGGATTATTCCAGGCAAAAAAAAATTCCACTCTGGTCAATTTCAACCTACTAATGAGATATCATTGAATATGGAATTTGAAAGAGACATTCTCTAATGTGCTGTTACAAGCCAGTTCAGACTGTTCCAGCAGATTTCTAGCTTTAGGTCCTTTCCCTTACCTCTTGTATGATGAGTCTAATTCTTGAGTGGAATTGTAGAAGGGTAAGCCAAAGCAATGACTTTTTAAAATATGGATCCTCTCTGGACCTCGATGTTATTTGTTTATCCAAACAACCCTTGAGGGTTCCTTGATATAGAGAAAGGCCTTTCCCTATCAGTTATATAGGTAACCTAAGAGATCTAGTGAAGAGCAAGAATTTCTAACCCTGTACAGGAAGACTCACTTTCACTAAGTATCAGTGGGAAAACTTGGCTTCCATCTTAACTGACAATACAAGACAGAATTCCCTTTTTATTTGCTGAAAGGCCTAACAAGAAATTTAGGAGATTTTCCAAAGATCCAGAGCTTTTGACATCAAAATGTACAGGTTTCAGTAAAAAGAAAAAAAGAATCATTTATGAAGAACTAAGAAGAGAAGAAAAGAATAAACAAAATTAGCACTAACATGATAAAAAAAGTTAGGATAGTTAGAATTGTAGGATTTTAAAGCATCCATCAGAACTGTGACCAAAGTACCAAACATAGACAAAGGAGAAAAGAGTTATTTTGACTCATGATTTTTGAGGTTTGGGGGCATGATTAGCTGGTTTCATGGCTCTGAGCTGGAGGTGAGAAAGACCATCATGGTGGAAGGGAATGGCAGAAGAATGCTGCTCAGTTCATGATAGCTAGGTAAGAAATAATGGAGTAGAGAAGGGGCCAGAGATAAGATAAACCCTTCTCAGGCATGCCCCCTGGGACCTCCTTTATCCAAGAAGATTCTACTTTCCAATAATCCATTCAAATTATGACATTTTATTTTTGTCTTTTGACAGTACTGAGGATTAAATCCAAAGGTGCTAGTCAACTGAACTATACCCCTAGTCCTTTCTATATATACATATTTTTTTTATTTTGAAACAGAGTCATTAAGTTATCCAGTTTGGTCTCAGAACTGAAAATCCTCCTGCCTCAGTACCCCCTGAGTAGTTAGGGTTATAGTTATGTGTCACTGTACCTACCCTATTCAAATTATTTTTTTTATTTTTAATTTTTTTATTAATGAAGTACATACATAATATGTGGGCCCATTTTTACATAATCATACATGTATAAAATATGATTTGCTGCATTTCTGTTCCTAGTACTTCTTCCTTTCCTCCCCTTTCCCTTCCTTTGCTTTCCTTCTGCTACTCTACTGGACTTTCTTCTATTTATATAGAATTTTAAAAAGTGGTACTTTATAGACATACAGAAAGATGAAATCCACTATAGTATATTCATATGTGTACATAGCACTTTGTTCAGTCCCATCCCACTGTTTCTTCTTTTCCCATCCATGCTTCCTCCTCGCCTATCCATTTGGTCTGCTCTGCTGATCTCTTTTTAATTGTCATTGTTTTAATTCTCCTTCCCACCCCCCTTATTTTGGTCTAGCTGCTGCATATGGATGAAGATATTCAACTGCTGAGTTTCTGAGCCTGGCTTATTTCAGTTAGTATGATGTTCTCTAGTTCTATTCATTTACCAGAAAATACCATAATTTTAGTTTTGTGATTGAGTAAAACTCCATTGTGAATATATACCACATTTTCTTTATCATTCATCTTTCAAAGGGCATCGGAGCTGATTCCATAACTTGGAATTGTCCATCAAATTCATCAACCCATGGATGAGGCTAGAGCCCTCATGATCCAATCATTTCCTTTTTAAAAGCCTCACCTCTGGATGTTGCTGATTAGGGACCAAATACTCTATAGAGGAGCTTTTGTGGGACATTCTAGATTTAAACTATAACAGGAACACACTAGAAAAATATAGTCTCAGCAAAGAAATAGAAGATATAAATAAGAACCAGGTTGAAATTTTAGAATTAAAAAATTCCATGACTGGAATTTAAAAAAAAAAAAAATCAATGGATGAGATCAATAAATAAGTAGACTAAGAACAACAGGCAAAATGGAAGACACAAAGAAAAGGATTAGTGATCTTGAATGTAATACAATAGAAATTTCCCAATCTAAACAGCACAAATAAAATGGAGTGAAACGAAAGATGAACATGACATTAGGGACCTATGGGATATAACTTTCAGGTCATGAGCGTCTTAGAAAAAAAAAAAAGAGTAAGGAAGATAGGTGTGTTGAAACAGTTGAAGACATGATGTCTGAAAATTCTAAAATTTAACAAAATATTTTCAATCTAGAATCTCATGAAAATGATATAAACCCAAAGTAAACACATTTTAGTCAAGTTTACTCTAAACACATTTTAGTCAAGTTTCTGAAAACAAAAGAAAAAGTAAAAGCAGCTGGAGAGTAGTGGTATATCACCTTTTGGAATAAAATCAATTTGAAAGACAGGTGATAATTTCTCATCAGAAACTGTAGAGATTAGGAGAAAGTGGACAGCATTTTTCAAATGCTGAAATGAAGAGAATAATCAACCTGGAGCTCTATATTAGTGAAAATATGCTTCAAAAATGAGGAAATGCATATTTTCTTCAAAAATGAGGAAATATACTTCAAATATGCTTCAAAAATGAGGAGATGCAGATATTCTCAGATGAAGGGAAATTAAGATTTGTCTCCAGCATATCTAGTGGCTAAAAGATTTTCTCTGAACAGAAAGAAAGCATAAAAAGAGGAAGGTTTAAATGTCAGGAAATAATGAACTTCAGAGAGTTAAAATATTGAAAAATGACTTTTCCCTCTATTTTTTTTCTATTTGTTGGTTGTAAAAAGAATTATGTTGTTTTTTCATGTAGTTCCCAACACATCAAAAGTAATATTTCATATTACTATATTTAAAATGGAGAGAAAAATAATATAAATGGAACATTTTTCCACTCTTAACTGGAAATGATTTAAAAACAGAAATATTTGGTACGTTATGTATATATAATATATTGCCTAGAACAACTAAACAAGCCATCCAAAAATATATTATAAAAATATTGCATATTAATAAAAATGGAAATCTGAAATATGTTCAAGTAACTCATTGGCAGTAAGAAAAAGTAAAAGTTGTAGAAAGAATGAAAAAAGTTCTACTTTACCAAAGTAAGCATAAAGCAAGTTAAGAGTTGCTATATTAATATTAAATAATGTAGATTTCAAAAATTTCTAGAGACCAACATTACCTAATGATAAAAGAGTCATTTAAGCAAGAAGATGTATAAACCCTCAATGCATATGTACCAAACAGCAGAGTTGCCAAATTTATGAAGAAAAAACTGATAAAAGTGAGAATAAACAGAAAATACCACAGTGGAAACTTCAACACCATCCTTTCAACAATTGATAGGACAATGCAACAAAAAATCAGCAAATGTCATAGAACTAAATAATACCTTTAACCATTAAGAACTATGTAACAATGGACAATGAACAGCAGAATATGTACATACAATGTTTATATACCAATATAGACAATATCCTAGATTATCAATAAAACCTCAGCAAGTATTTTTAAAAAACCGAAACCATAAAGGAGGATATATATGTTGACTACAAAAAAAAATCAAAGTAAAAATAAACAACATAGGGGTAAAAAATATCTTCAATTGCTTGAAAACAAAACAAACATTTTACCACCAGTTCAAAGAAAATGCATCAATAGGAATGTAAAAAGAAACATTGAACTGAGCAAAAATTATAATGCAACATATTAAAAATTATGTGATAAGAAATTTTGTACCATTATGAGCTTACGTTAGAAACTAGAAAATATCTCAATAATCTAGGCGTCCACTTGAAAAAAGAACAAAATAAACTAAAAGCAAGAAGAATAAAGGAAATAGTAAAAGAGTGGAGCAGAAGTCAATAAAGTTTAAAACAAAATAATCAATGATAAACTCTGGCTCTTTGGAAAGATCAACAAAATTGACCAACCTCTACCAAGACTGACAAAAAAAGGAGAAAATATAGATTACTAATAGCAGAGTTGAAATAGGAATATGACTAAAGATCTTGCAGATATTAAAAAGATAATGTTACTAGTAACTCTATACATATATTATAACTTAGATGAATTGGAGGTCCTGTTACAAAAGCAAAATTTGCCACAGCTTACTAATATAAAAAATAACTTAGATTAGCCCTACAGCTAATAAGGTAATTGAACTTGTAATTTAAAAACTTCCAAAAAAGAAATATCCACACCCAGATTACTGAAGAATACTACTAAACCATTAGAGTGATTAATGCCAGTTCTTCATCTCTTACAGAAAAAGGAGAAGGAACACTTCCTAATGTACTTTATCAAAGTTTATCAAAACCAGGTAAAAGTGGCACATAAAAGAAAATTATAGACCAACACCTATATTTTATGAATATATTTATTTTATGAATATAGATGCCAAAATTCTTAATAAAATTTTGGCAAATATAAGTCAGCAACATGAAAATAATAATTATGAACAAATAACCAGTATGGTTTTATTCCAGGATTGCAATACTGGTTCAGTATTTGAAAATCAACCAATATAATTTACCTTGTTAAAAGGCTGAAGACAGAAAAGCCACATTATGATAATAGGGACAGAAATATTTGTTGGTAAATTTCAATACCCAATCACAACAAACAAACTAAAGTAACAGAGAACATCCTTCTTTTGGAAAAAAAATGCCATAAAAAAATTACTTACAGATTACATCCTACTTTCAAATTAAAGACTAAATGCTTTCTTGTAAAATCAGAAATGAGACAAGGATATCCACTCTCAGTACTGGTATTCACTATAGTACATAATGGTTTAGGCATCACAGTAAAGCAATAAAAGGATATAAAAGGCACACTGATTAGAAAGAAAAAAAAATAGAATTGTTATTTGCATTGACATGATCATCTATGTAGAAAATCACAAGTAATAAAAAAACTTCTAGAACTAATAAATGAGTTCCATGAAGTTTCATAATATGAGATCCACATCTAAAAATTCTCACTAATATGCCATTATGTAAAAATGTGAGTATGTAACAGATGTGATTCTGCTATCTGTATTTGGGGTAGAAATGGGAGTTCAAAACCCAATGGAGTCAAATGTATGAAAGATGATTTATCAAGAGCTCTGTAATGTTTGGAACAATCAATAAAAAAAATAAAAAAATAAAAATTCTATTTCTAAATTATAGTTTTGAACATTTGGACACAAAAATAAAATACTCCATGTTGCTTAAGATATGTATGTATATGCTAAGAATATGTATTTAGATGCTGCAATCCACAAAAATCTGATAAAAGAAAGCAAACGAAGATCTAAAGAGAGAGCTGTTTTATATTAATAGATTGGAAGACAGCATAGAAAAAATGGTCACTTCCTTCCAAATTAACATATAGGTTATTACAGGAAAATTCTAGTCACTGTCCCAGTGAGATTTTTCTTTGTCAGTCTAGACAAATCATATCAAACTTTATGTGGCAATTTTAAAATGGCTAAAAAAGTTTTCACAAGGTGGGAAATAAAAATGGGAAGTTTCTAATTTAAAAGCTTTATTTAAAGTCTTATTTAAAAGTTTAATATAATGAGTGTAATGCATTCCACTATTGTCATGTATTTAAAAAATAAATTTAAAAAATAAAAGCTTAATATTTAGCTATAGTAATCAATTTCATTGTGTTAGAGAAGGGATAAAAACATAAGTAAACATTATAAAGTAGGAAAATGAGATATAGCCACATACAAGTATGGTTAACCAATTTTAGACACAGTTTAAAAGTCTAATATTACTCAAAGTATTAAACACAGTTGTGCCGTGACCAAGAAGTTTCAGTCCTCTGTGTATATCCAAGTGAAAAACAAACATCTTCACAAAATCTTATTCATGAATGTAAAATCCAAATTATTATTAGTAGTCAAAATATAGAAATAATGTAAATGTCTGTGAACCAATGAAATAAATAAATGATAAAATGGAATATAAAGACACAGTGGAATACTATTAAATTTATTCAACAGTAGAAAGAAGTGAAGTATTGCTACACACTATAATATGTACTAAAGTCTTAGAAATGAGAGCAGAGAAAGGAAAGGAGCAAACAAGAGGCCATTTTTTTGATGGTTATGTACATTTGTACTTTTCCATGTGGAAAAATAAAGTTTAAAATTTTATGAATTGAAAGACATCTTTAAACATGTTGATTTCTTTTTGTTTAAAAAACATTTTCCGATTTAAATATTTTATGTTTCCAAATCTCCTGTTATTAGTTTTATAGTGGGTAAAAAATATTTTTATTAAATTTGATTATAGTCAGAGCTACATATAGGAAATGAATATGAATGTTAGTAAAAGTGATAGCTTTGATGAATTTAAAACCTCTATATTATTTATCTCTAAATCATGTACATATTTTACCTTAATTGTATTATTTTCTCATGCTGTATATTTAGAGAGAGAGTATGGATTATTAGTACCCATGGAAATATTTTGTCAGACATATATTTTGTAAAAAAAATATGTTACTGGGATAAAAACTTACTGGGATAACAGAATACACACTTAAAAATGTTGTGAACAGTGTCAGAATTATAAACTGTAAAATTGAATTCAAGAACATTTTTTAAATTCATGAAATTGCAATCCTTAATAATATTAGGGAGCATATAAGGAAATTAGGCAGTAGTTCAAGTCTCATTTTGTTATAATAACTTAGGAATCAAGCCAGCCCCAAATGGCCCTAGTGAGTGCCTTGTGTGCTATGTGTTCTGGAAGGGAACTTTCCCTTTGGCACCTGCCTTTTAAAACTCAATCCAATCTCATAAGATGTGGCATGTTTGCCATATTCTTCCATAAGAAATATTGTAATGCTTTCTTATGTGAATGCCAAGATCTTGAGAATGGCATGAAGTAATTCTCTGAGTCACTGAATCCTAAAAATACTCACGCTGAGGTCAAGAACAGCTAAAGTGAAATGACAATATTAATAGGAGACAGGAAAATGAAGAGTAATTATTATTGAGAAGTTCTAATATACAGTCCCCGAGTATCTGTGTAAACCTTAAACTGTATGCAAGAATCTGTGTATTTTCCTTTCTTTCTGTGTTTTTTTTTTCCTTTATATTTCTGAAGCAAGAAGCTTCAATAGTTTCATCAGATCCAAAAGTGATACACGAGCCAAAAGATGTTAAGTCACAGCACTGTGGAAAAGAAGTCCATTTGTCTTGTGAGCAGGCATGGTTCTTAGTATAGGTACTTATAATGTGAGTTCCCAGGATGCCACAGCACTTCCTTCTTGGTTCATTGACTCCATGCTTGAGTTTCTTGACATGCATCTTCAGGTGGACTATCCTTTCCTGTTTCCTCATCTAGTGAAATTTAAGTCTAAATGAACCAGACAGAGGGCCAGATATTAGCCTTTCCATCAAGCTGAGATTCATTTCCCCCTTGTTTTCTCATTTGTATGCTAGGACCTTCGTATCCATCCTTGTGAATCCAGCCGTCTACATTCAGAAATGATCAGTTATTATCAGCTAATTTTCTGAATGAGACACCACATAGTTTGTGCCTAGACCTTCATGTCTTTACCAAGTTCTAGGTAAATGTTCCACCTTGTACGGATTATGACTCAATTATTGAAGTACACAAATTGAAAAATTTTTTTCCGTGCCTTGAGGTTTCTTAGAATGGGTCTATGAACCCACAATTAAAGTGCATGCAGCTAGGGATCCTTATCTGTTCCTGACTCAATGAAGAAGCAAACTATCTGGCTGCAACCTGCCGCTTCACTGCCCCTGTCCCTTTGTGCTACAATTCCTGTACTACCTGCTGCACCTAGCCCCACAGATACTGCTGATGAGATGAGGTTTCAGTCAAGTCCCCAGCATGCATCTGGATTCTTGTAGGAGGCATGGAAGAAGTATTGTAGGAGTGTTTTCCTGCTTCCTGGTCCAGATTCCCCCCACCCCTGCTGTTTCTCTCCTGACTGTTGTGTAATTGGATCTAGCTGAAGAAACCACAAGTGGTAAGTCCCACAATCAAGGGAGCCTCACAGTTGCAAAGATGTAGGGAGCTGGGTGTTTACTTCTGCACACCCATGCAGGGAGGAGTGTGCTCTTGATCAGATGTGTGGTTCACTCTGCCCCATGCTTCCAATTCCATCTTGAAAACAAATGATTTTCTGAGTTTTATACACCATTGAGCCTTTTTAAAATCTGGGTCAAAATGTGGCCTGTGGTTGTGTCCTCAAGATGAGAGGGTCTAACCTAAGCTATTTTGAAAGAAATGAAAATATAAAACAATAAATAAGAAAATACAAAAATTAACTGGAAATATAGTTGTAATTATATAAAAAGAGAGAAAAATGGTTGACTGTAATGCTCACTAAGGCCTCAGTAAGCTGTAATAATAGCACCAGAACAGAGAGAAATGATTAAGAGACATTAGAAAATAGATTAATAAGGAAGGAGACTGGGGTTGAAATGAATTTGATGAAATGGAAAGCCATCAATGAAGGAAGTATTTTCAGGTTCAACCCATGGAAGATGGAATCATAAGGAATAGGGACCCTACTCATGAGAATTGATTATTCTGCCAGAGTTACAATTTTCAAGGAAATACTTTAAAATTTTTGAACAGAATATACTTTCTATGCATAATGTATCATTTCCTACAGTACATCAATGCTTTCTCATCTGTTCACAACCATGTATTTGACATTAATTACCATAAACAGGTCCAAAAGTCATTGCATGAATTTTCTAGAAATGTTACACTTATATGACTCAAATATTAAGATGTACAAACAGAAAAGAGTAAAGCATTAAGTTCCCTTCATCTATGAGCAACTTGACCAGGAAGAGTATGATATATGGATATTGGTGATATGCATCAGAATGTTGAAGGAAGTAAAAGGTCGCTGGGGAGTTTATTTGGAGCTTACACAGGGACCTGAAGACCTGGGCAGAAAGTCCTGTGGTCTCTCCTTCAGAGAACTAGCCAAGTATACTGAGTATCCTGAGAATGTAGAGGGCTGTATTTCACAAGCTGAGGGTTTAAATGAGAGAACAAAGGAGAAATGAATCCAAGCTGGATAGAAAAGCTAGCACTGAGGTAGTTATCTAAGTCAAGGCTGTGACAAACTGCATGAAAGTAAAGTGGATGGATTTGCAAGTGAAGTGAGCTGCCTATCCTCAGCTTAAGTTGAGTTCCTTAAGATGTTTGGACACATCTGTCATCTTTTTGGGAACAAGCTCATCCCAAGGGTCAGGATACACACACTTGGCCACATAACACCTCAGGCATTCATTTCAGGCTAGATTCAATAGTGATAATAGCATTGACAGTGGCATTAGGTAGTGGCTAGATGTTAAATTGATTTAACTAATAAGCGTACTGTGATGTGAAACAAGGTCTGTTGTATTGTTACCAGTATTAGCTAGGATAGGCTAAACAGAGGTAACAAACCCTGAATGTCTAATGAAGCAGACAATACAGATGTTTATTTCTTGCTTTTGTAACCTCTTCAAGGCAGCTGGTTCCTGGTTGCTTTATGGCTTTCCTGCATATGACAATTCAGGGGCATAGGATCCTTCCACAGCCTGGCTTTGCCTTCCCCTAGGAGAGGAAAAGACAGTGTGGAGAAGTAACTCCCATTTTTAAAATGTCCTGGTCCAAAAGAGGCAGTTACCTCTTCTGCTATGCTGGCACTGGTGACAGCTGTACATAGGGCTATAGGAGTTGTATCTAGTGCTAGAAAAATGTCATCCCTGGCTGGATAACTGCTTCCCATCTACACCTGTGTATTGTGGAAGGGGGGAATGGGTCTTGGCGGGTAGCCTTCCATCTGTGCTCCATACTCATGTGACAGGAATTAGCCCAAGAATGGGAGGAGCTTCCTCTTCTACATACAGAACTGATTGGCTTCTCTTCAGTGAAGACCCTCAGAATAGAATTCCCCATCAGCACCTTGGGGTTGGTGGGTCCTTCATAGTGGTGATGGATCCTGTTTGAGGATGAAGTCTTCGGACAGTGGCAAATGCCCTTGTGGAAACCCGTATCATAGCAACATTTGTCAGCAAGAGAGATGGATGCGGAAGGAGAAAACGTGCCTGAAGAACGCTTGTGCATGGACACCTGAGAGAGAGGCTTCAGGGACCAGGAAATGAGAAAGCAATTACTGCCTCACCCCAGGTATTTCCAGAGGAGGGGGCTGGGAAGGAAATGAAGCATGGAAAGAAAGGTTTGCAGAGGATGTTTATGGATCATAGATTTGAAGGCAATTTCCAAACATGGGCATTTAAAGACTTTTAGAAATAACAGCCACTCTAGACCGTATATGATTCCCTGGGATTAGGATTAAAAGGTGAAAGCATATTTTACTTAGATAGGCATGCACATAGGTAGATATGTATAATAAGTTTATTACAAAGATTAGTCACTACAGCATAGTGATCCTGTAGGTGTTTTTTGAGGATATTGACTAGTTCAAGAAAAGAATATAGTTAATTTCTCTCCTCCCTTGTCTGCCAAATAAGTGTGCTGATCATTTTCACGAGTTGATATACTTCTAGAACCAAGGGCGAACCAGCGACCAGGGTGTTAGGCTCTCTGACATTCTCCACAAGTGGCGGATATCACCTTCTGGTGGGCTAATCTACTGGCCTTCCCCTGATAGACCTTCTTTTGGCATACTGTATGGGAGTGCTACATTTTGAAGTAGGAAGTCAGAATGGCAGTTGGTAAAAATGAGTGAGGATCAAAACTACTCTGGAAGATTTTCATAAGTTCTGTTTGTTTTACATTTTCCAGTAGCAAGAATTATGCCAAGCATTTTAGTCAGATAATTCAGGCCTTGGCCAAAGTTGGTGAAGAAATGATTAATTGATCCACTGTATTAATTTATCCATTGAGGACTCTGGACTTCAGGGAAATTTTATGTAACTCCTCCAAGATGACAATAATGAAGAAGAGGAAAACATAAAACTTGCATCATTTCCAAAGCCCAGATGCAAATTGAACTTAAAGACATGGGGATTTTACCTAAACACGTTCCTGTTAAACTTGCACTATCCAAAAGTAGGAAGGAGACCTATCCATTCATTTTTTTCATATACCAAATCCTAATAACCCATGAAGTCCTAAGTTTTTACTTTTGTGAATATTTCAGTGTCACAGGTGTATTACAATAGATTAGAAATAACAATCATAATCTGCAGCTTATATGTTCTTTATTATCAGAACAAAAATACAGATTATTCTATAAATAAAGCACTCGGACAATATTGTATCTTTTACAAACATAATTAATCCTATAAGTAGGACATTGGGCACACTTTACCTAATATGTCAACAAGTGACTTCCTTGACCAATTCAACAATTAGTTTTAGTGGAAAAGAACAAAAAAACTTCAAGCAAAGAGTTGCATTATTCTTTAGACAATATTGTGTCAGTTTCCCTCAATAGATCGTGTTTTAACATCACTGTTGTTCTTGCTATTTGAGAATAATATGGTCTCTCATATCAGATCTGGTATCATGTTGGACAGTAGCAGGTCCAGGAGTATTATACTTTCTTGCTTCTGATGGATTCTCATTGCCCCATTTTAGGTATGCTATGCAGTTGTCTCTTTTGAAACTCAACAAAGTTATGAGATCTTTCTTGTCTTGGTTCATAGATTTATGAAGAAACCATGTATTTACAATATCAATTATCAGAGTAGACAAAGGACAATACCATTTTTTAAAATCTCAAATAGAAGTGGAATGTTGGGAAATAAACCACTGACATTTTTACAGATATCCCTACCTTTGGTCAAGACACGTTAGCTCTACTGTGTTTTTTCCATCTTGGCCAGAGGGTACTACCATATTATAAGTTCTTCCAATGATGATGCATTTATTATCTAACTAATTTACAATGAGAATTTCATTATTTGTATTGAATCTGTACTATGAAACCCTCCTGAATGTTTTTTTTTAAATTAGTGTTGTCAGTTCTAGAGGACATTTGTTCAGTCTGTTTTCTCCAAAGGTGCCTGTAGCTTAAAATCTAGTGTTTTGAAGGTGTACCAACAAGTCATGAGGAGGGAATAGACTGGATAGAAAAAAAAGAAAAAAAACAGTATGATTGGGGATTCTCTACCACTTCAACCATTTAGAATCACCTTACTCCTAGCAAAGAAGAGGGAAATAAATTTTGAGTAGATGACCAGAAATATTCACTTATACATCTATTATACTTATGGCTTATCTTTATTATAGCATTAGGCATACCACATTGTTTATATTCATATCTGGCTTGCTATGAAAGTGTTTCTCAAAGAGAGCACACTAGTCAGGGCATTAGCAAAAAAATCAGTACACAAAAGGTGTATCTGAAGGAAATGTAAAAAAGGGAACTATTTACAAAGGTATAGATAGGATGGGGAACTAACAAGATATATCAAGACAGTCAGGGATTACCAATATAATGTAGTAATTATTACCCACATTCTTCTTTATTATTCTGAAATATTATTTAATAAGATTATTACATCTAGCTTTTTAAATTTTATTTATTTACTATAATTAGGTATATATGACATCAGAATGCATTTTGATTCATTGTACACAAATGCAACACACCTTTTCATTTCTCTGGTTGTACACAATGTAGCATTGCACCATATGTGCAGTCGTACCTGTACTAAGGGTAATGATGTCCATTGCATTCCACCTTCTTTCCTGTCCCCATGTCCCCTCCCCTCCTCTACCTCCCCTTTGCCCAATCAAAGTTTCTCCATTCTTCCCATGCCCCTCACTCCATTATGGATCAACATTTACTTATCAGAACATTTGGTCTTTGGATTTTTGGGGATTGGCTAACTTCACTTAGCATGATATTCTCCAACTCCATCCATTTACCTGCAAATGACATAATTTTATTCTCTTTTAAAGCTGAGTAATGTTCCATTGTGTATATATACCACAATTTCTTTCTCCATTAATGCAAATCAAAACTAAGATTTTATCTCACAACAACTAGAATGGTAGTTATCAATAATACAAACAAAAATAAGTGTTGGCAAGGATGTAGGGGAAAAGGCATACTCTTACATTGCTGCTGGGACTGCAAATTGGTGCAACCAATCTGGAAAGCAATATGAAGGTTTCTTAGAAAACTTGGAATGGAACCACCATTTGACCCAGCTATCCCACTCCTCGGTCTATACCCAAGGGACTTAAAATCAGCATACTACAGTGACACAGCCACATCAATGTTTATAGCAACTCAATTCACAATAACTAAACTGTGGAACCAACCTAGATGCCCATCTTCTTCTTTTTATTATCTGTTAATTAAAGCAGGAAGTGCTGAAGGAGCACTGTGATGCTGGGTCGGGGTTCGGCCTAAGCCAGTTTGCAGCATCTATGGAAGGATCATGAAGAATGTGTACCCTGGCCTCCTGTCTAGTTTCTGGCATTGCCTTCCATTGGGCAAGTCCAACTGGAAACCAAAGAGAAATTATAGCCCTGTCAACATGGTCCTTAGAGATAAACATCTTAGAACTCAAGGCAAGTGCAGAGGAGCAAAGAAAAGTTTTGATGTGCAAACAGAGATTAACAAGGGCAGGTGGGTGTTATTTTGGTAGCCTGGAATATCCAGGAAGTACACTGCACACATTACTATGCAGTCTGCATTGTCCCAGTGTCCTATTTATAGGACAGCTATTATTCACCATTGATAATTTGAAATACTCTGCATTCCTTGAAAAAAAATGACAACCTAGTTCTAGAAAGTACTCTCATGAACGTGTTTCTTACATTACATATCAGTTATTTATGTTATACTTGGTTCAGTTGAACATATTTGGTGGAAATAACTTTCACAGCTAAATTTAGGCCATTTTCACAATGAACTTAACATTATTTTTAAATATTATAATCACTAACCTATTTTCTCAAAAGAATAAACCTCTATAAACATAATAATATTTTCAAGGTTACCTTAAGTGGTTTATTTGTTGCTCAACTTTTTAAAAAGCGTTCTACATCTGAAACAATCACCAAAATAGGTATATTATACTCAAACATATTCATTTAATCCTAACATTAAAAATTCCAAATATTTAGACAATAACAATGTGTATACAGTTGAGTGACAGATTGAAAATAGAATGGTTCTTGAGTGGAGAGTTGGTTGCTGTTAAAGAGTTTGCAGCATTTGCATATGTCTCTAAGTGCTAAATGTAAATGAAGGATTCGCATACCAAAAAAAAATGAATATCATGTAAAGGTGCTTTTCAAAATATTTATTAATTTATGACCTTAGGTGGACAACTTCCTCTCATATTTGAAGTTTGTACTTTTGCTCATTTAATATACTAATACTATGGGAAGCAGGCATTATCCTGTATAAATTTATAGAAACTTTCATCACCGTTACTAAAATTAACCTAAAAAAAGATTGATAAACTGAACAACTTTTCTAAAAGTGTACTTTTTACAGCATTAACTATAGACATGGAAAATAACATTTATTCAAGTGAGAAATAAATGCTAATGTAAGATTTTCCATTGTAATAAAGTCAAAACACAATTTTGATAATAATTTTGATATTAGTTTTGCAGCAAATTACAATAAGACCATACTATATAGTTTTGCCATTCAGATGACATTTATGAAATGCTCTAATTTAACATGGTGACATATATTGCATGCATCTTTTACAATTATAGCTTAAAATCTCAGAGCAAATTAGACTGAAACCAATCCAAAAAAAAAAAAGAAAAGAAAGATGATGCAATATGAAATTATACCCCTTTGAGAACTAGAAGGACAATAATTACATTGCTTCCTCTTAAAACCATTCAAGTATGTAAACATTGCTGGGAATAGCAGTATGTGGGAAACTTCTTTATATTCTTTCCGTCTTGAACACTCAAAAGATTGAGAAAGAAATATATTCCGAGCCTGCTATGGCTTTACTTGAGCATGCTTCAGAATTTTACCTTTTTTACACACTCCTTAGAGATTATGGTGGGGAAGTTTGGAAAGCAGTTTCTCAGAAATGCTTTTCAGAGGGGGGAGGGAACTATAAAAATACACTAGCCTGACAAATGACAGGCATTGTAGACAGGAAAAGAAAAGGCATCTTGGTTTCACACCAATGTACGAGCTTTTCTTCTCAAATGAATATTTTCGACAGCTGAGCAAGATGATAAACAGCAGTATCACAAAACACTTAAATGGAAACAAGTATTATGATGTACATTATTCACCTGGCATTCTCCAATTCGTGACATTTATATGTGGCAGAACCTACTGCAGATTCATTTATTTATTTTTGAAGTAGAATGAGTACGTTACGAAGGTAGCCTGTTACATTAATGTGGACTTTTCTTCTCTAGAGGGACAGAAGCTTTAAAAAGAACTCATGTGTCTCTACTGAAAATATATAGTAATCTCAGGGTCCATATCTAGGGCTCAGCAAACTCCTATCAGGTAGAAAATAGTGCATTAAATATAGACAAATACAGATGTATTTTTCATTATAAGTATCCACAGTGATGCAAATGATTATATATGATTCTCACAAATGTGTTGTTTAAAAAAGCATTGCTGAACCCAATCTATTACTAGAATTTATATTTAGATTTCTTAGTAGGATAAGAAATATTTGCTTGGTTTAGAAAGGCTTTCTTTCTTTGATGGACCTTCCAATAATTTTATGACTAAGTGAGAAGAGAACAGAGTGAGATTATATACCTAGGAATTCATTGACATAGTCCCATGGTAGAATGAGTAGCCAATGCTTAAAGCAGTAACTGTCAAATATTAGTGTTCTTAAGAATCACCAATAGACCTTTCTTTTTTTAAAAAAAAAAAAGTGTTTTGTATAGATATAGTTAGCAATAGAGTGTATTTTGACCTATTATACTCATATAGAGTATAACTTAGGGGTATCATTCTTGTGGTTGTACATGCTGTGGAGTTACACTGGTCATGTATTCATATGTGAACATAGGAAAGTTATGTCTGATTCATTCTATTTTTTCTATTCCCATCCTCCCTCCCTTCCCTTTCTTTCCCTTTGTCTAATCAAATGAACTTCTAACCCTCTCTCCCCCACTGTATGCTAGCATCCACATATCAGAAAGAACATTTGGCCTGTGGTTTCTTGGGATTGGCTTATTTCACTTAGCATGATAGTCTTCAGTTCCATCCATTTACTTGCAAATGCCCTAATTTCATTCTTCTTTATGGCTGAGAAATATTCCATTGTGTATATATATATATATACCACATTTTCTTTATACATTTATCTGTTGAAGGGCATCTTGGTTGGTTCCATTGCTTAGCTATTGTGAATTGAGCTGCCATAAACACTGATGTGGCTGCATCACTGTAGTCCTTTGGTTATATACTGAGAAGTGGGATACCTGGGTCCAATGGTGGTTCCATTCTAAGCATTTTGAGAAATCTCCATACTGCTTTCCATAGTGGTTGCACCAATTTGCAGTCCTACCAGCAATATATGAGTTCACCTTTTCCCTCACATCCTTGCCAACATTTGTCATTACTTATATTCTTGGTAATTGCCATTCTGACTGGAGTGAGATGGAATCTCAGTATAGTCTTAATTTGAATTTCTCTAATTACTAGAGATGTTGAACATATTTTTCATATATTTGTTAGCTGATCATATTTCTTCTGTGAAGTACCTATTCTCTTCCTTTGCTTATTTTTTGATTGAGTTATTTGGGATTTTTGGTGCTAAGTTTTTTTGAGTTCTTTGTATATCTTGGAGATTAATGGTCTATTTGAGTTGGAGATATCAAAGATTTTCTCCCATCCTATAGGCTTTTTCTTCACATTCTTGATTGATTTCTTTGCTACGGAGAAGCTTTTTAGTTTGATAATTTTCCATTTATTGTTTCTTGATTTTACTTCTTGTGCTTTAGGAGTCTTGTTGAGGAAGTTGGTTCCTAAGCCAACATGATGGAAAATTGGCCTATATTTTCTTATAGTAGGCACAGGGTCTCTGACCTAATACCCAAGCCCCTGACCCAATTTGAGTTGATTATTTTGCAGGATGAGAGATAGGGGTTCAATTCTGAGATAGCAGGTTTCATTCAGCTATATATGGATTTCCAGTTTGCTCGGCATCATTTGTTGAAGATGCTTTTTTTGCTCCAATACATGTTCATGGTGCCATTGTCTAGTATGAGGTAACTGTATTTATGTGGATTTCTCTCTATGTCTTCTACTCTGTTCCATTGGTCTTTGTGTCTGTTTTGGAGCCAACAACATGGTATTTTGTTATTATAGCTCTGTAGTATAATTTAAGTTCTGGCATTGTGATGCTTCCTGCTTTGCTTTTTTCTCCAAAGATTGCTTGGACTTTTCTGGGTCTCTTATTTTTCCAAATGAATTTTATGATTCCTTTTTCTATTTCAATGAAGAACATCATTGGAATTTTTATAGAAACTGCATGAAATCTGTATAGCACTTTTGATACTGTGGACATTTTGACAATATGAATTCTGCCTACCCAAGTACAAGGGAGATCTTTCCCTCTTCTAAGATCTTCTTCAATTTCTTTCTTTAGTGTTCTATAGTTTCGTTGTAGAGGTCTTTCACCTCTTTTGTTAGATACATTCCCAAATATTTTATTTTATCTTGAGGCTATTGTGAATGGTATAGTTTTCCTAATTTCACCTTTAGGTAATTTATCATTGGTGTATAGGAATGCAATTGATTTATGGGTGTTAATTTTATATCCTGCTAATTTTCTGAATTCATTTATGAGTTCCAGAAGTTTTCTGATGGAGTTTTTTGGGTCTTCCAAATATAGAATCATGTCATTGGCAAACAGGGATAGTTTGAGCTCTTCTTTCCCTATTCATATCCCTTTAATTTTTTTCTTTTATCTTATTTCCCTGGCCAGAGTTGAATAGAAGTGGTAAAAGAGGGCATCCCTGTCTTGTCCCATGTTTTGCAGGAAATGCTTTCAGTTTTTTTTTCCATTTAGAATGATGTTGGCCTTGGGTTTAAAGTATATAGCTTTTACAATGTTGAAGTATGTTCCTACTATGCCTAGTTTTTTTCTAGTGTTTTGAACATGAATGGATGATGAATTTTGTCAAATAATTTATCCGCATCTATTGAGATAATCATGTGATTCTTTAAGTCTATTGATGTGATGAATTACATTTATTGATTTCTACATGTTGAACCAACCTTGCATCTGTGGGATGAATGCCATTTGATCATGGTGCACTATCTTTTTAATATGTTTTTGTCTGTGATTTGCCAGGATTTTATTAAGAATTTTTGCATCTCTGTTCACTAAGGATAACTAATTGAGCTTTTTAAAAATGAAGATTCTTGGGCTTGACAGTTATTTAAATATAGAATATTTGGTTATTAACAAACAGACTCAATTTCTGAATACAATAATTAAATGTGAATTTATATGCTCCAAATTTTCCAGTATTTAAAAATGTTACATATGCTTTATTGAGACAAATATTTTAAAAACAATGAATGTATAATAGATTTTCCTTTTTTGCTTGGAGAAGAATTTGGGATAAGTATTCTCTAAAGGCTGTTCTAGGAGTCATAGTTATGTCCTTACCAAAAGTGATAAGAAACTGGTTTCTGTAACTCCTACAGTATTTGACAGTGCTTCCTAAACATATTTCAGTGATACAGCAATTAATTTCAAATAAATCATTCAGTCACTTTAGAAATATTATGTGAGTTGCTACTATGTTTCAGACACTTTGATAATCAATGTGTATATAATAGTGAATAAAAGAAATAATCAGGAACTGTTAAATTAGATTTCCTCCCTGAAATGTATTGCTTACTATATTTACTTTTAAATGAACCATGTGAGGATTTAAATGCATTCTGAATTCTAATTCTATCTATTCTGCCCATTTCCTCACTGTGGAGCCTTATGTGGAAATGTGCCCTGGCCAGTTGTTTTGAGAATTCATGGAGTTCAGACAACTGGGTCTTTTCTGTTTCTATTGCAGAACTCTTGCAATAACTTGGTATTGAATCAGCAAACCTACCCAGTTTCAGTTGCCCATTCTCAGCCTGACCCTATGAATTATCCAGTTTTCAGGGTTTTTAATTTATGTCCTCTTTTTCTTCTGTCTGCTTTCTCCCACACAGTTACTGATACCATGCTGGTCTTGTGACTATTGATTATTTGTTCTCACTTGCCTCTCTTTAGAGACAGCTGGTCACCTGGTTTGATTGTAAATATTATTCATGGCTTTTTGAGGAGGGGCTTTATAGTTTTGTAATTTTTTTCTTTTTATGTTAGGATTTAGGGAGACCTAAGAACTCTGGTCATTGAATCTTTTGCTATAGTTTGGATACGGTTAAGCCTGTCTCCCAATGTTTCCTATGTTGGGAGCATGGTACCAGTGCGGTGATGTTAAGAGGTGGTGACTGTTAAGACCACCTTTAAGAGGTAGGACCTAGTGGGAGGTCGGTACTGTCCCTTTCCCCAGCTTCCTGTTTGGCCATATGACCTCTTCTGCTTGAACTGAACTCATGCCATTGTGATACCATCTGCCATGAGGTCCTTCTTATGGCCATAAAAGGCTGTTCCCTGAACTTGAATTTCCAGAACTATGTGATAAATATTTTTTTTCCCTTATTAAGCACCCAACTTCATGCATTCTCACTAGTAACAGACAACAGACCAATCCACCATTGGTCTGGTTATCCTGGAGTCCCTTTTGACTTCTACTGCCCAAATGAAACTGAACATATGGAATACATGGTGTGTTAGTCATCTTTTAGTCACTGTGACAAAAATACCTGACAAGAACAAAGTTAGAGGAGGAGGTTTATTTTGGTTCATGGTTATAGAGGTTCAGTCTACGGTCATCTGACTCCATTGCTCTGGCCCTGAAGTGAGGCAGAACATCATGTAGAAAGGCTTAGCAGAGGAAAATCCTTCACTTCATGATAGCTGTGAGGCAGAAAGAGAGAGGGTGGTGATGGGAAGGAGCTATAAGGAAGAGGAACCCTTCCAGGTCCGCTCCCAGTAACCCACCCCTCTAGCCATGCTCCACCTGCCTACAGTTACCACTCAGTTAATGCATTCAAACTAGGATGGCCTTGTTAGATAACAGATCTCATTATCTAATTGTTTTATGGTCTGAATAGTCCTGCAGTAACACAGGAGCTTTTGGGGGATACCTAATATCCAAACCATAACATAAAACTACAAGCCCAAGCTCTTTTGTTTTTTTTTCTGCCTGTTATGACTTCCATTTTGTCCTCTTGCTCAAACTATTTCACCAAATAATATCTATTCTTTCCTCCATTTTTCACCTACTCACTGCAACATTCAGCTACAATAACATAACATTTCCTATGCTCACTCTAGCCCTAGCTCTTTCCTAGGAGTTGATCTGGGAGGAGAGAAGCTCAAGATAAGTTGGGATGAATAGAAAAATGACTGTGAACAAGCAGCAACCAGATATTGAAGAACCTGACTTTTTTGAGCAGAAGATTGATTATAGAAAAGAAAGAAAGACAAAAAAAAAACTAGTGGCAAAATAATACGAAGAAAGGAGATTTTTTTAAAAAGAGTGAAAACTAATTAATTAGAAACTGGGCAAACATAGCTAAAATGAAAGAACTCAATAATTGGTTCTTTGAAAAAGTCAATAAAAATCAATGATCTAACTAATAAAAAGGAGAGAAAGCTCAAATGACCAACATCAGAAATAAAGAAGGATATCACTAAACTTTTCACACACTTCTAAAGGATAAAATGATATTAGTATCTTTGTAAATAAAATTGACACTTTAGTGGACAGAAAGTAACAGAAAGTAACACAAAGCACAAAATAAAAAATAAAATATTACTATAAATCTAAGAAGAAATAGAGAACCCAAATAGCTCCATATAAACATGTTGAATTTGCAACAATAAATTTTTAAAAAAATGTCAGCAAGGAAAACTTTAGACCCAAATGTCTTCAGTGATAGATTCTTCAGTAACAATAAAGGAGTAAATCAGGTTGATCTCATATAAAGTCTTTTAGCAAACTGAAGAAAAATTATACTTACTGATTTTGTGAGGACTCTCTAACTCTAATTCTGTAATTTGATAAAGCACTAAGATCCTATGAGAATATTCCATATATATATAGTTTCAAAATACCTTAACAATACTTAGCAAAATAAATCCTGCAATATATAATAAGGTGGTGTCATTATGACTGATTGGCATTTATCTTAAGAATACAGTTACTTTGCTACTTGAAAATCAGTTGAAGTTAATTAATGCACTGAGTCACATAAACAGAATTAAGAAGAAATTCCCCATAATCATTTCAATAGATGGTAAAAAAACATTTGAAAATATTAAAAAATGTTTTCATGGTAAATATTCTATTCATGTTAGATATAGAAGAGAGATTCTGAAAACTGAAAAGGGGCCTGGAAAGAACCCACAGTGGACATCATACTTAATAATAAACATTAAATATTTCCCCCTAGCATCAATAATAAAGGATATTTGTTCTTACAATTTCCATTCAAAATTGTATCAAAGTTTTATGTATATCATCATGAAAAAATAAAAGGTCATGAATATCAAGAAAGAAGTACAACTATTGATATTTGCAGAGAACTGAGTATTATCTAGACAGTGGAAACTATGTTGCTTAACTGTTCCATGCCCTGCCCCCACATCAGAATGACACACAAGTGTCATTCTTAGAATCTGAGTAGATGAAATGTTGTGCATATCCATGTTGCTACAAAGCCCGGGAAAGCAGACTTTTGTTGGATGGTACAAAGTTATTATTATCACAAGGCAATAAGTAGCAATCATTAGCAAACGTTGGTGCTAGCAGTTTATTAAATGGATTATGGGAGAGAAGCAGATGCAGAAATCATTCTGTATACAATTGAAGGATAGTGATGGAAGTTCTGCAGGAAGGAGTGGTAAAAACTGGGAGGTATTATTGGGTAGTATAACCTTAGAACATTCACAGGGTATGTACTATTTCATTGCATATAATCAAACATTTGTTGAATGACAGCTCAAATGGATGAGTTCTTCTGGGAAAACCAGTAGTCAAAGAATTTTTACAAGAAAAGTCTATGCTCTGTGTAAAAGAAAAGAGCATTCTGAGGAATGTATGTATTGATTAAACAATTTCACTTTTTGCCTTCATTTGTATTTCTTTTCTGTTCAAACAAAACTCTCCAAATCCAATTTAATTTCCAAGATGGATTTCCTGTTCTGAAAATTTTGAGTTTGCTCTTCAAATTCTTCTTTTGTTTGGCAACATCTACATTACATCATTGGATTTTAGCGAGTTCTGTTAGAGGTTGTAAGCCGTAGAACATTAGATTTTCTCTACCACCAGCCAAATGACTGCTTAAGAAGATGTATATTTATATTTATGCTGTTATAAAAAATTGCTTCAAATTATTTAAAATATAGTGACAGAGAACACAGATAAGTCCTATATTCATTTAATCTTAAAATCTTGCTTCATTTTTTTCTTTAAACACAAAAGTATTTTTTCTCCCACATACACACAAGAAATTATATGTGGATTATTTGATTCCATGAATTCACCATGATAGAATTCCACCTGAGAATGCACAGGATATGTGAGAGAGCTCATGTGGATAATCATACAGTTGTCACTAGTATTAATGTCCTTGACAAATTTGTTGTGCATATCCATGATTGCTACATAGCCTGGGACAGCAGACTTTTGTTGGATGGTACAAAGTTAGTATTATCACAAGGCAATAAGTAGCAATCATTAGCAAACGTTGGGGCTATTTAGAGAAATTCACAATATTAAAAAAAAAAATAGGACTGCTTGTCTGAATCTTTTACTGCATGTTCTGCTCCTAATAACATAGGCCGTGACCTTAACCTTCCTTGGGTGAAGGTTAAGGTCACGGCCTATGTTTTTAGGATGCAGTACTTGTCTTATTGCTGGGTTGGGGTTTATACCTTGTTCTAAGCCCAGTAAGTATACCATAGTAGCTATGAGCAAGAATTTGGAAATTGGGCCCCATAATTACCATCTGGTCTTCTAAGGATTGGTTTCTTCTGTAAAATGAAGGCTCATGCCTTTTCATAAATGGCAAAATGACTAAAATCCCTGTCATTCTGGAGCCTATGTTATAGTGTGGCTTAAAAGGTAGATGGAAAACAAATAATCAACAAACATAAACATCAGTAAATTTAGTTATTAAGTGCTAATGAAAGAATCAGAGAAGGTAAAAAGACTTAGGAGTACTATTTTAAGAAAGGGAATTTTGATTTTAGAGACCTAGCCAGGGAAGATTGGGTTGAAAGTGTGACATACAAGACCTGAAGGACACAAGGGAGTTAGTAATGTGGAAATCTGAAGGAAGAGAGTAGGCAGAGGGAACAGCTTATGCAAACAGTAGAAGTGGGTGCATCTCTGATGTGTTTTGAGAAACAGGCTGTGTTGCTGGAGTGAAATTGGCAAAAGAGAGAAAAGGAGGTTCCAAAGTCCTCAGCGTCCTTGTGCAGGCTGCAAATGATAGGCCTTTTCACTCTGTAAGTGCTTGCCCATCATCCATTCAGTGCTTTGGAGAGGTTAAAAAAAGTCAGGCCACCCTTCATTTGTTGAGTTTTCCTGCCCAATATTTGTTCTGTACCAGTGTGAGATATCTGTGTATAATAGAGTAATAGCTGTCCCTAATTGGTACCAAGAACTTACTGTGATCCAGAGACCATGCTGAGCATGTTTATATTAATGTTATTATTGCTCATATAATAAATAAACCATGACAGGTAAGATTAAAGTTGTTTAGTATAAAGTGTACACAATAATCCAAATGATCAAATGATTCCCATGGTTTGGTAGGGGAGATTCAGGATGGCTGTTACTTAAATTCTAAGACATGATGACTTAAGGACTGGACTCCTAGAGCTGCAGTCCTCCTCCAGCAGGACTGGAGTCCTAGAGCTTTGTTTCCATTTAGGTTAGGCCACTTACTTTCCCTTTGATATTAGAAGACTCAATTTATTTTTCTATTGAACATATGATACTTAATAGGTATATTATTCTTAAATAGGAAAACATACATAAATCATCTTAACACTAGGCCAGCAATATTGCAAATGCTCAAAATGGTTATTGATAAGCATGTTAGAAAAAAAGACTCATTTACTAAAAATAATTTTTTAAAAATTTCACTGGGCATCCGTTACATGTAAAAATGCCTTATTGGACCCTGGAGTGATATAGAGATGCTGCAAGTTATGGATGTAGGTAGCTTATGGTATATGAGAGAGAGGTATTTTCAGACCATGCATAATAATAATAATGCCAGTAACATGTTGGATGCACTAATCCAATGCTGCAAAATAGCAGAGGAGGGAAAAATTATTTCACTTGAGAGATGCTTAGTATTGAAAATGGCCAGAAGTGGGTAGAGATCACACCTTTTGAAGGGAGGCATCGATGCCTAATGAGGCAGGTCACAGTTTTGAGATGTCCCTTCCCTTGAATCCCCACGAATCTCTTTGCTCCACTGTTCCTCGCAGCACCCAGATATGTACCATTTCTTCCACTGATAAACTTTCTCCATCACAACTTCTTCTCTAGCTGTCTTCTCATTTCCTTGCTTCCTTTTTCAGAAAAAAAATCCCTAAAAAGATTATGCCCATGCCTCCAAGGCCTGTTGTATTTCCTACTCAGGCTACTTCAATCAGGCCTTCATTGTCTTCACTGCACTGCATTGTCTCCTGGAAGGACCTCTGTCTTGTTAAACCCAAGGGAAATTCATGATCTTCTTTTTACCTGATACATAAGAAGCATCGGAAACAGTCAACATTCTCTTTTTCACTTGGACTCCACCAATATATTTTCTCTTAAATCTCTGGCTAAATCTCCTAAATCTCTGGCTATTCCCTTTATCTTCTTTGCTACTGCCTTCTCTTCCCCCTGAAACTTATTTTTGGAGTACTCCAGAACTCCATTTATGGAACTTTTCTCTCTCCACACTCATTCCCTTGGTGATATTTACTTCAAATACTGGCTTTAAACAGACCCTGTTTTGAAAAACCAACAATAAAAAAATAAATAAATAAATGGACCCTGTGCAAATGAATTACAGTAATATTCCCAGTTAAGCATTTGACATGTTGCAGAGATCTCAAATTTAATGTATCCCCAAATGATCTAATTTCTCCTGTAAACATGCTCTTCCTCAAATTTTCCACATCTTAGTGGCAACTCTTTTTTTCCATTTGCTCTGGCCCAAAGCTGTAGTATCATCTTTGAGTTTTCTCTTTTAGTATCTGTATATAATTAATGAGCAAATGATGCTATTTCTATGTTCAAAAATATTCATTTTCTTAGATGCTTTCTGCATTTAATTTTTTTAGTTTTCTACATATTTATCTAAAGACTCCCTCCAAATGCTGACATCTTTGCTACATGCATATCTATCAGTGATATATGTGTGTCTGTGTACATGCCCAAGTGCAGCCAGACCATCTATACAGTTCTGATAGCTCAAATGTTCATCTTTCAATCTACCATAAAACACTGGTTCTCTGGCTACCCTGCCTGGCTATCAGCCTGGGATTCTCCCAGTACTTCTGAATCCTCCTTTTCTGGACCTCCTGTCTTCCATCCTTGTCCATGTTCTTCATTCTTTATACTGTGGCCATAGTCTCAGTAGTTACCTGAGACAGGAAGTGAAATCGTTTGAATCCTTGCAAATCTGGAAAATGACTTTATTCTTTCTTCACCTATAACTGACAGATTGTTTTTGAAGTAATATTCTAGGTTAAGTCAATTTCACTCACAATTTGGAAGGTGTCCCTCTTGGTTTACTAGTTTATGATGTTGCAGAACACCTCAGTAATATTCTGTGCTGCTTTTACTTGTGACTGATTTTTCTGGTCTCTGTAAATTTGTGTCTTCTCTTTACTTTTGAAATTTGAATGTTTCATGAGATTGATGTTTTTCTCTATTAATAATTTTGCTAGTACCTGGTGAGCCTTTTAAAACTGTGGTTTGACATCTGAAAAAATACTTCATATTCTTTGTGTGTGTGGTGTGTGGTGTGGTGTGTGTGTGTGTGTGTGTGTGTGTGTGTGTGTGTATTACTAGGGATTGAATACAGGCCCTCATACATGATAGGCAAGTGCTCTACCACTGAATCACATTCCCAGACCCTTGAGACAGGTTTTCACCAATTTGCTGAAGCTAGCTTCAAACTTACACTCCTCTTGCCTCAGCCTCATAAATAGCTGGGATTATAAGTGTGCACAAAGGTGCCCAGTTATTTTGTACTAATTTTAAAATAATTTCTTCCTTTAACATTTTCCCTTTTCCTTTGGAAATCCTATTTTTGGAGGTGTACCAGTATTGAACTCAGGGTCACTCAACCACTGAGTCACATCTTCAGCCTTATATTAGAGTCAGGGTCTCACTGATTGCTTATTTCCTTGCTTTTGCTGAGGCTGGCTTTGAATTTGTGAAAATCCTGCTTTAGCCTCCCAAGCCACATGGATTACAGGAGTGTGCCATTGCTCCAGGCTGGAAACCCTATTTTTTTTAACCTCTTGATTAATATCATTATTTTTGAAGATTTTCTCAACTTTTCTAATCGTTTCAAATTTTAATACTGCCTATTGTACTTTTACTATTTAAAAGTTAATAATGTTTTCTATTACCTGCATTATTTTGTTCCTCCTCTGGGCTATTATTTCTTCTTTATCCCCTTCTCCATTGTTTTTGTAACTGCTTTTCATATCAGAAATTTTGCACGAATATCTAAGGAATCTTTGCTGTCAATTCTGTTCTGTAGTGAAATGATAAAATACTTCCAAGCATCAAGAGAGCTTTTCTTTGCAGAGGGTCAGAGGCTCAGATATTAGTTTTGGAGTTTGTATTCTTCCAGCTTTTCTCTGCCAGTTGCCTGACTCCTAACTTTGTAGAAGCAGTGCCGAACAGGAATGGTGGGAGTGGGGGAGGCAGTATCTGTTGCTTTCGCTTTATCTTTCCATTTCTACCCCATACCTTTTCAACTCCCAAGCTGTTGATGAGCTAATATAATGGAGCTGGTTAATTTCAAGTTTTCTTAACAGTAAACATGTTGTCACCAGAAGGTAGGACTAGTTAAAATGGCTGTGTGGGGTTAAGAAGAGAACTGAAAATCTAAATATTTTCTATGTAGAATCTGTCTAACTCATGATTCCTATCCTTGGCACTGTGACTATTTTGAGCTGGCTAATCTATCTTAGGTGGCTGCTGTATACATTATAGGATGTTTAGCAACATCCCTGGTGATTTACCATTAGATGCCAGTAGAACTCTTCCCCCAATTGGGACAATAAAAAAATGTCTCCACATATGGGCCAGTTGTCCTTTGGAAGCATAATTATCACCAGTTAAGAAACAGTGTTCTAACTCCAAGTCTGTATCCTCTTCCTTCTTTTAGTACTCTGCCATCTCTAAGTCTTAAGGCATTCAGGGGTTCTATTTAAAAAAAAAAAACCTCAGCTCTCTCATTTTAAGTATCTAAATCAGGTGGTTCCTGTATTTTCTGGTTAGTTGAAGAATGTTGTCAATATTTATTTCTGTATTCCATTTTCTGCTTTTGGAATTTTTACTGAAATTTAATTCTCTTCATTGGTTTCACTAGATTTGTAGATTCTGCTTTTTAAAGGAAATTCTAATAGCTTAGTGACTTTTTGGAATAAGGAGAAGTAAACACATGTTTAATCTCAGTTTTACCAAAATCACATCATTATTCACACATATATAAACAAATATTGTTATGTGCTGGGGTTGTAACTCAATGGTTCCCTGGATGAATGTGTGGAGTCCTGGGTATGATTCTCAGTACTATAAACAAACAAATAAATAAAACAAAACCTAAATGTGTATTTTTAAAAAATAATGCCCAAACTCAGTCAATACCTACATTCTTTTCCTTGAGGAAAAAAAATGACTTTATTGTGATTTTTATTCCTTCTGTCCTACTATTTCTCATGGATAAATTTTGTCTCAATTTTATTAATCTCTGAATGAACCCATTTTTAGCAAAGTCAATTCTTTGTTAGAAAAGAGAATGTTAATCTCTCTCCCAGTTCTGATATCTTTGAGTGTTTACCTTTAAGAAGTGTTGTGCTGATGGGGATATTGAAGCTTAAGGACTCCAATATTTGCTACCTAAAAAGACAATTCTTGTACAGTTAATGGTGGTATTAGGTTTTGATGAATGCAGTTCCTTTTTCCTATATAATAAGAATAAGCAGAGGTATCCCTGCCAATTTCTTTGAAGCACTATCTTATTTGGGTTCAGAACTTGGATCTTATGTTAAATAGTTGAATATATGTTTCCCAGTGAAACTCTAATCTAAGCTGATGAATTCTCTTTGGATTTTGTCATCCAGTTTTCTCTTATTTTCAGTTTATAGAATTTTCCCCCTCAGGTTAAAAAAATCTTTTTGAGACTTCTACTTGCTTCCAAAGAGAGTAGTAGAAACTGGAATTATCCTCCCATCTGAAACAAACAAAATATGTGCAAAATATATTAAACAATTGTTTGAAAGAACTTCAACATCAGGCAATGGAGGAAAGTATCCCCTGAAAGGTAGAATATATATGATATGATCATGTCCTATAACTTCCCAACATTACCGTCTTGAAAGAATCTGCAGACTATGCCACAGAGAGGTAGAAGCCATGGAGCCAGGAGTGTTCTCTAAGCTGAAGAGACAAAAGCAAGAGTTTCAAGAGTCCAAAGTTAGAGTTTTCAGAAAGAAGGGAACACAGAAAAATAATTTCAGAGACCTGCAGAGTATATTTAAATATTCATCTTCATAAAGATCATTGCATATGTACAAGGCTGGAGAAAACATAAAAGGACTAAAGATAATGGTGCTTAACACTCAAGAAAACCTGAGAATATTGTCCGTTTCCACTAGCCAAACCCAAACCCAGGGATACTCATTGTTCACAGGGTATTGGATAGAGTACACAAAAGGCTTTTGACTTAATAATGAGAATAGTCTTAGACTGACAACTGCCCCAGTATTACCTAATATACCTGAAGAACAAGACTCAACATACTGTTTTCAAATAATTGCATTTTAGAACAAAACTCAGGAATATTTATAAGAATATTAAACTGTCTAGCACTCAAGAAAAAGTTCATACATCTGGCACCCAATCAAACCAGGCTTTCAAAGAAGTAGGAATAATGAAGGTAAAAATCAAATCAGAACCTATACAAAACTGATCAGATATTATAATAATCATTCAGGTATATTACAACAGATATTATAATTAAATAAAGTAGATTACCTCTTGGTAAAAAGATTAGTGATCTTGAAGTCATGGCAATAGAACCTAACAACCATGAAATATAGAAATAAAAGAAAACTTAGAAAAATGAAAATAGACTTCATCAAAAAGACTTGATAAATGTATGATTAGAGTCCCTAAAGGAGAGGCAGGATTGTGTGACAACAGAAAAAAGATCCAAATAAATAATGACTGGAAACTTTCAGGAATTATATAGGAAAACCAGAAAGCTACAAATTGAAGAATCTCAAAGAGAATTCACAAGAAAGTAATGTGAAGAAAATTATAAATAGGCACATTACAATTAAATTGTTCAAATCTAAGGATCAATTTTTTCTTCAATGATAGAGACAAAATATTAAAGTTGGCAGAGGAAGAGTACACATTATATACAGAGGAAAATCGTAAGGATGACAACAGATTTCCTGTCAGAAATCATGCAAACAAGAAAATGGAGCAACATTTTTAAAATAAGGAAAGAAAATAAATAATTGAATTTTATAACTAGTGAAAATAACTTTCTAACATAACGGTAAATATTTTTTTACAATACATAAAATGTAAGAATTTATCCAAGCAGATCTGCACTGAAAGAAATGTAATGTATTTTTTTAAAATCCTTCAGCAAAAAGTAAAATAATATCGGATAGAAATATGCATCTACACAAAGAAATAAAGTGCTCTGAAAATGGTAATTGGTAAATATAAATATTTCTCTGATCATTAAATTTTCTTTAAAAAATAGTTGATATTTAAACAAAAATTACACCATAATAAAATGTAGTACAATGATGATCCAATAGCTTAGGAGGGAATAAAAGGAAATATATTATTGTATTTTTTTCTGTATCTCTTATTAGTGCATTATAGTTGTGCATACTGGATTCAGTTGCATATTATATATAATTTAGCCAATATCTTTAGCCTGTATTCCCCTTCCCTCCCCTCTACTGTCCCCATGGTCCCTTTCTTCTACTCTCCTGTCCCCCTTCAATTTTCATGAGATCCCACCACCACCTTTCTTTCTCATTTTCCTCTTTCATTTTCACATATTAGAGAAAATATATGACTCTTGTCATATATCATGTGGCTTATTTAACTTAACATGCTATTTTCAAGTCCCATCCATTTTCCTAAAAATGACATAATTTCATTCTTCTTTATGGATGAATAAAACTCCATTATGTATATATACCACATTTTCTTTATCCACTCATCCATTGATGGATGCTGGTTGGTATCCATAGTTTGGCTATGGTATCCATAGTTCTGTATTCTATTATAAAAAGTAGCTGCTATAAATATGGATGTGCATATATCACTATTATAAAAGAACTTTAATTCTTTAGGATAAATACTGAGAAATGGTATATCTACTTAGGTTAGGTCATGTGTTAGTTCCATTCTTTGTCTTTTGAGTAACCTTCATACTGATTTCCATAATATTTGTACTAATTTACAATTACACCAAGAGTGTAAAAGTGTGTTTCTTTTCCCCAAAATCCTGTTCAGTATTATCGTTTGTATTCTTAATGACTGCATTCTAACTGGACTTGTTTTGACTTGCATTTCCCTAATTGATAACTATGTTGAACATTTTTTTTTCATGTATTTGATGACCATTTGGGTTGCTTCTTTTAAGAAGCATTTGTTTAGTTCATTTGACCATTTGTGAATAAGGTTCTTAAACTACATGTGACATAGTTTTTCCCTTAAAGGTAGACTGTGATAAATGTGTAAAAGAAATCAATAAAATAATAATAAAGAGTCATACCTATTAAGCCAACAGGAAGTTAATGTGGAATAATACAAGAAATAAACAAGATAATACAAAAGCAGGTAAAGAGAAAAAAGAAAGGAACCCCAAACAGATGGGAAAAATAGAAAATAGCACTATATTAGACTAAAACAAACAATATCAATAATCATGTCATATATTCTAGAAACTCAAAAGTCAAAGATTAGCAGTTTACATATTAAAATGCAAAAACCTTATGATTGACTATTTGCTGCATTCAGGAAATACATTTCATTATGACACACAATAGGTTAAAAGAAAAGGATGGAAAAAGATATATAATGCAAACATGAATCATAGGAAAGCTTGAGTGATTCTGTGTCAACATTAGAAACATAGATTTTAGAGTAACAATATCTAGAATAAAGAAGAAAATATATTGCAAAAGAGGCCATTTCATCAACAGGAAATACCAATTCTAAACATTTATATACCAAACAAAAAAGCTTGAAAATACACAATGCAAATGTTAATAGAAATAAAAAGAGAAACAGGAAAATCCTCAAATACAGGCAAAAAAGTTTCAATACCTCTCTTTCAATAGTTAAAACAAATAGACAGGAAATCAGTAAGTATATAGATTAGAACAACACTATTAACCAATTTGACCCAATTGACCTATAAATATAAACCAGTCAGCTCCACAACTGCTGGTACAAATGTACTTTTTAGGTCTACAAAAGCATCTACCAAAATAGACTAAATTCTAAGCCATGAAACAAGCTTCCCTCCAAAGATTTAAAAGGATTCAAGTTATATAAAATATGTGATCACAATTAAATTAGAAATCAACTACAAAATTATCTCAATGACTCCTGAATATTTGAAAACTAATACACTTAACTTTAAGATCAAAGGAAAAATCAAAAGCAAAATTAGAAAATATTTTAATTGAAAGAAAATGAAAATAAACCATATCAAAACAGTGGAATGCTAATCTAGCACTAAATTTCCAAGTAGAGCTTGTAAGGAAAATTCTTTTTATCCTTTTTGCTTACGTGGGTAAAATTGAGCAAGATCAAAACTTATAAGACCAAGTTTGTGTTTTAAGTCTTAAAGAGCAGGAAAATTTCCATGGCTTGGGTATGAATGTATATCTGTTATCTGAGACGGTAGTTGTACCCTATTATCTGTTTTTCTTTCTCCATTAGTAGTAGAAGTCTCAATATTAGTTGGCCACATGATTATGTACATTAGACTAGGTTTCTCAGCCTCCTTGGCAGTAAGGTATAGAAATGTGATTTACATTGTGTTAACTTTTGCTACATAAATTAGTGGATTACAACAATAAAAGTTTTTAGTTCAGTATTCTATGGTTGACTTTGCTGGGCTGGCTTGGCCTACTACTTCTAATAACCCTCATTTGTCTATGGTTACCTAGCAATATGCTGACAGTTAGATGACCTAGGAGGACCTCATTGACATATCTTGTGGTTGGCAAGCTGAGTCTTAAACTGAGGGGAAAGCAACTATGAGCTGGGTTCCTCTCTTCTTTTCATGTATTCTCTAGTCCTCCAACAGAATTGCTGGAGCTTTTGAAGTCACAAGGTGAGCTCTGAGTTTAAAGCCTAGCAAGACAGTGAACTTCAAATTCACAAGCATTTTCAAGCCTCAGCTTGCAACAGATTTGCTCATACCCTATTTGCCAAAGTAAATCAATAGGTCAACCTAGGGTTCCTGTGGAACTTTTATAAAAACTTTTATTGGAAGGTTTCCACAGAAAGATCATGGAAATAGAAGAGTGTTGTGTCTTACTTTTTGGAAGTGCATTTTTACAGGGGAGAGAAGCATCCTTCTTTCTTTCTCCTTGGACAAAGATTAGTCTTAGAATATAAGTAGATCTGTATTCTCTCACATTGGAAAAAGGGAAATCTACAGCATTGTTGTGCAGAAGTAACTTTTATGTTTTCAGCTGAATTTTGAGGAACACTAAAGTTCTGTTATACACGATTATAAAGTTCTGTATTATTTTACTTTTAGACCATATTTTAAGATATTGTTAATATAGGGAAATTGTAATTTTTATGTGTTATATACACTTTTGGATTAATGAAATAGGAGTGGATATAATATCTTAAGGATTTTTGGCAGAGTTGCTCATATGGAACGATTTATTTTTATTGTCAGAAATACTTTGATAAAATTTAAGTGCACGGAGGAATTAAGGCAATAATGGATACTTGTGAGATATTCCATGTGAAAAAAAATGAAGGTTGTCAAGTATAAAGAGAAAAGTAGAAATGCTTTAGGGCAGAGCAAGGAAGGAGGAGAGAGAAGCCACACTGAACACTTGTCTAATTGGAGTGCAGAAGCCTAGGAAAACCTCTAGTTCTCAGAAAACCAAAGGGAGATTATGAATTGCAAAGTAAAACTCTCATTCCTTCACTCCAAATCTGTGATAAAGTTTAATAAATCCATTCACTTTTTTGAACAAGAGTTCCTATCCTTGAGATTGAGGCACTGGCCAAGGTGACAGAGGGCAGTACTCTCAGGAGGGAAGAAGATTCCAAAATGGAAGAAGCAGAAATTTAGGGTCAGGGTAACTATGAAATTACCAACCCCTCTAGAATTTTTATAAATTTTGAGACCACTTTTGTCCTTCAGCAGTGTGGAGCTAGGGTTGCAGACTGTCTTATCTAGATTTCAAGGGGCAAGGAGGAGCTAGTTGATACAGGTAATGAATTTAAATAAAAATTTTACCAAAAAATAGCTTTGATATAGAATACATTTTTTTCTCTCTCTCTCTCTGTATATATATACCCTGATTCATTCTTTCTTGCTCTTCATCTTTGAAAGAATACTTTTTATAAGTGTGAATAGAAATATAAGGTAGGTTTAATACCTAAAAGGGCTTGCCTTCTATTTGGGGGAACAAAATTAATACATGAGAAGCCCTAGCAACAGGTCAGGCCAAAATTGTTGGCATTTGAAATGAGAGTATGTATTTGATGTGGGAGTATGTAAAAGAGGTCTGTTGAACTTTCATGACTATATGTGAAATATACCTATTAATAAATGCCATTTCTTTTTGCAGGGAAAAATCAGATCCCTCCTTTGAGTAATGCCTAGTCTCTTTTTTAATAAATGTTTTATTTGTTATATATATATATATATATATATATATATATATACACACACACACACACACACACACACACATACATACATACATGACAACAGTGTGTATTTTGAAATATTATACATACATGGAGTAAAACTTACTCTAATTAGGGTTTCCATTCTTGCATTTGAACATGATGTTTCACTGGTCGTGTATTCCTATGTGGGGTGGGAAATGCAGCTAGGCACAAGGAGGTACTTCATGGTGCCTGTTCCTCTTCCTGTAGGTGTCTTGGATATTGAGGTTCATTATCTGTATGCATATCTGGTGCTTTATAATCCTTTCTTTTTCAGAGTCTTAGATAGCTTCATATCAGTTGTATTATTTTATCCTTCTATTAATGGTTCTAGTGAGTCTCTATTTCACAGATGAGGAAGATGAGGCAATTATGTATTTTTAAAATTCTTTAACTTGAGAGCCTTGCCCTAGATATTTGTAACCAAATGTAACCTTGTGTGATTTTTTTTAAAAAAATCCTTAAAATCAAATATCAATCAAACTATGTCTTTCCACATGTAGATTACTCCCCTCTGATAATCCTGCCTCTGAATGTGAAGAGCTGAATTCAGTCCAAGTGAAAGGCAATTGGGGAGAAATGCTAGTGACTATAAGAGATTTGATGTCTGTATCCATATCTCTGCATTGAAGCCTTAAGTTATTATTGAATTTCTCATATTTATTTTACATTTCAAATACATATGTCCTTTATAAAGACTTTTAGCTCTTATCGTCCTCTAATGTAGTGTTTTCTGTGTATGTGGTAGATGAACACTGCATATTTTTTGCAATTTCATTCTTTTCAAAATAGCAGCATGAAGAGGAAAAAATACTGTTTCAGCTATTTTATTTAAAAATGCTTTGAACAAGTAACTTTTTGAATTATTTACCATAATATAAACCAGCTAAATATACTTAATGTGAAATAATGCTGTAAGTGAATGGAAAATATACTGGAATATTCCTAAGAATTGTATAAAAAAATGTGTCAGTCTCATTAGGCATGAATGAATTCCATTAACAAGAACTTTAAATAAGACCTTGATGGAATGATACTATACAGAAAGACGCTTCCTTAATTTAAACATCTGGCTTATATAAAACAAGTTTGGACCAATAAGACAGCAAATGGGAGGAATAAAACAGAGAAGAAGTGTGAAAAGTAACCTAACTCCGGGTTCTCTTCTCTTTACAGACTCTGACATGTCTATATTTTGATTTCTTTATTTAGTACTTAATGCTTAATTCTGCATTTACCTTTTAGTCATATACTACTGACTTCTGTGGGGTTTATTTTCATTCAGTTCTATATTTGCAATCTGCTGAAGCTTCCCATGTTTTGTGTCAGGAAGAAAAATGCCTTATTACCTTCTTGTCTATTTAACATTTCAAGTTTTTTTTTCTCCCTCCCTCTCTATCTTGTACCTAATGAGCAAATTATCTAAAAATAGACACGTTCATCATTCTACAAAATGTTGTATCTTCTCTAGATTGGAGGCCAGTGTAATTGTAAGAGACATGTGTCTGGCAGACAGTGCAATCAGTGCCAGAACGGATTCTACAATCTACAAGAGTTGGATCCTGATGGCTGCAGTCCCTGTAACTGCAATACCTCTGGGACAGTGGATGGAGATATTACCTGTCACCAAAATTCAGGCCAGTGCAAGTGCAAAGCAAATGTTATTGGTATGTGTAATGCAAAAGTTTACAGTCACATCTCTATTACCATCTGGAAATAAATTCTGCATTTGATTTCTTAACCAAAGAGTAAAGCAAATTTCCTTGCTCAAGGCGGGCTGGGGGAAAAAAAAACAATTTGGATGAAATTAACTGTCTAAAAATGATTAAATTAATAATTCTATCAAGCTACAGTTTGAAGCTTAGTTTAATCAACCCTTTAGAAGTTTCTTTATTCTGTAGATGTATTAGTTCACATGGTCTTATACTAATAAGTCATAGAAAAATATAATTTGCTTACTGCATAGATGTTTCTTTTAGAAAATTAGCACTTTTTCAAAATGTTTTACACTTAATGAGTTCTAAGCAAATCATTTCCATGCTAGTTTCCTTAATAGACCAAAATAAATGGATTTTTTTCAAAATATTCTTTGCTACAGGGTCCTTTGTGATAAATCTTTCCATTTTTTTCTATTATATTTCTTTGAACTGTTCCTATGAAATGCAAAATAAGTCAACATAATTCCACAGATCATGTATATTGCTAAGGTTAGTTATAAAGGGCCACATAATTTTAATTTTGTAATTCAGTACCAAGCTGATTATAATAAACAGCTACCTTCGGTGTTATTTATCATTTTTTTTATACAAGACGTGCTTTTTTGTTTGTTACTCCCACAGGTATTTTTCAGAAATTAGATTTGATTATAGCAATTTATTACATTCAACATTTTTGAGGGGAACCACCGCCACATAAGGACAAAATTTATCAAGTGCCCAAAATGCACTATGTACATAATGCACTTTGAAATTTTGATATATGAGAATATTATGAGAGGAAAGTTTCCTGATGAAGTGAGTCCTGCATTGTAACTGAACATGTTTTGATTCATATAGGAAGTTTAAAAAAGACCTTGGCCTTTCTATTGTCACTCAAGACACCAAGTCATTGTGGTTTTTCTAACACTTGACCTGAACCTCACAATGATGAAAACACACCTGGCAGTGATAGCACCCAGAGATACACATATGCACACCCAGAAATGCATACATATATGCACACACAAGTAAATATCTTCTTAAGTAACATCTTTCCTTCATTGATATAACATAATCTAATGCTTCACCTTTCACATATGTAGCTATACATACATCATGCTGCATAATTCAGGTAAAAAGCATTTTGATTTAATAAAAAATGAATATTAACATGCCTAATGGAATTACACAAACTTTGGTTTAAAGAAAGATTGCATCAAAATGTGTAAAACTTGCCTTTATGTTCCTCAAGTATACAAACACTAACTTTTGAGAAAGGAAGAAAAAGCAGTTTGGAGAAGTATATCTTTGTGTTATGTGTGAAGACAGAATGAATTCTGAGACCTTTGAATTCAATCTGTATGGGGTTCTTTGTTCTTTAATATGAGGTATATTTTAAATTCAAGATGTGAACACAAAAGTTAAAGAAAGGCCTCAAAAGACATGAAGTGCTTACTTCTTTATGTCAGTAGAATCTGTCCTGTGATGTTAGATTCCAGAGGTTGAGGAAGGAAAAAAATAAAAAATAAAATTTTTTTATGACCTCCCTGCTGTTACCTATGTTATTGGTTGTTCCTCATTGTTTTGGGAGGAAAATATTAATATACATTTTGTGAAGACTAAGTCATCATCTTAATATTCTGATAAGTAATTATTATTATTTTGTCAAATAAAATACTTTTAATAAAAATATGAATTTAACGTGCATATATATTTTTCAAATGTCATTAGCAAGTAACTGTATTCGACATTACCTTGTTAATGTGAAGAGAAACAAAACCTAGAAAATACAAGGGTATGTTGTATATGCCTCAGAAAGCAAACTGTTAGAGTTAACAAAACTGTTAAATCTTACTAATGATTCTATCACCAGTAAAATACATTAGCACCAATAATTTTATTAAAGTAGGTCATTCATCTAGAATAAAAAGGGAGAAGAATGTGAATTAAATGCCAAGTGTGCTAACTCGCCTGTACTTGTTAACAGTGAATGTGATGCCCTGTAGGCCTTCCTGAGTATCGTTAGGAATAGATTACCTGTCAGGAATATGTATGGCATATTCAAATAAGCACTGCGCATATTTTTAAAACTGATATGATATGAATCCATGTAGACCAATTTTAATAGTTCAAAATGAGTCATAATTCTTGTTAACAATACAGTTATTTTTAAAATTTGCAGCAATAGTGGTCCTTTTTTATTTTCCTTATTGAAATTAAATGATATGCCTTAGGTGAGTCATTCATCACTGTTAAAGAACTTGCCTTCCATTGGAGTTCTTGAATTTTTATCCATATATATACATACATATTAGGCATTTTCTTCCAGTTTACAAATGCTTTTCTACATATGAGTTCCTTAGTGTGCTTTTGACTCTTATTTTAGGACTAATTTTTTATTGCAATTATAGCTTGAAATAAATGTTTCAGTTGCCTTAACTCCACAGTCAGTTATTTAAATTCATGGATATGAGAAGACTATCTAAAGGAAGTATTTGCCATCTGAACATTTACTGTTCTACATATTAAAAATTCTTTTGCCTTGTAATACCCTTTTTGAGACTAACCTGAGTTGTCAGAGATTTAAGCTTCAGGGCCCAAACATTTTTCTCCATTTGTAAAATGTATATATATATATATATATATATATATATATATATATATATAAAATATATATATGTACCTTTAAATAGAAGTAATACAAAGAACAGAATTTACTTAGTGTTCAAAGAGGTATGTTCTGAATCACACCATGTGACAAGCAATGTGATTGCTTTATGAGCCACGGAGAGCATAATTTATATTAATTGAAAATGATAAAATGTAGGATCATACAAAAGGATTAAAATAAAAATTGTTCTGGATATGTTTTATTTATATTAATTATTTAAATATGTAATATTCAGAAGTAAGTGTATATGCTCTTGTCACAAAAGAGCTTAATGTTTTTTATTCTTGCTACCTTTTTTAAAGATTAATTCACAAATAAAAGTTGTATATATTTATAGTGTACAATGTGATATTGTGATATACACACCCATTTTGCAATGATTAACTCAAGTTAACTTACATATCTGTCACTTCACATACTTATGTTTTAGGAAGAAAAAATTTAAGATCTAATTTTTTATTGATTTTTCAAGCATATGTAATTTTTTAACTGTAGCCACCATGCTGTGTGATAGATCTCCAGAATATGTTTATCTTGTCTAAGTGAAATTTAATGTTCAGTTTAATAATCCTGCCGTAAACATTTTTAGGGAATTCTGATTTTGCGAAAGCTACCTATTGTGGTAACATGCCACTCAACTATACTTTTAAGTGAACTTTTTAAAAAAAATAGTTTAAATATTTTCAAAAAAAGGGAATGAGCCCAAGTACATGTAACAGAAGCAATATTTGCATTAAGCATTTTCTTTGCATTAAATAAAAAAATCATGAAGTATATTACATCCAAAATTGTTTATGAGAGCTAAATTGAGCATTGATAGTTTTTGAATATGTAAACAACCTTATTTGATGTTTCTTATGAGAAAACACCCAGGATTTTGTGTCTGTATTTAATACCTGTAATAGCATTATTTGTACTTCTCCTATTTAGAATGGAATTGTTTTCCCATCCTCATCTTTTTAAACCTATTTTATCTTTAGGGCTTAGATGCAATCACTGCAATTTTGGATTCAAATTTCTTCAAAGTTTTAATGATGATGGATGTGAGCCCTGCCAGTGTAACCTCTATGGCTCAGTGGACAAATTCTGCAATCCTTTCTCTGGGCAGTGTGATTGCAAAAAAGAAGTCAAAGGACTTCAGTGTGACACCTGCAGAGAAAACTTCTATGGGTTAGACATTGCTGGTTGTAAGGCCTGTGACTGTGACCCAGCTGGATCCCTTTCTGGGACTGTCTGTGATGCTGAGACAGGACAGTGCACCTGTAAAACCAACATAGGAGGAAGACGGTGTAATCAGTGTTTGGAGGGACACTTCTACCTACAGCAAAATAATTCTTTCCTCTGTCTGCCTTGTAACTGTGATAAGATGGGGACAGTAAATGGCTCTCTGCTGTGTGACATATCAACAGGACAATGTCCTTGCAAATTAGGGGTAACAGGTCTTCGCTGCAATCAATGTGAACCTCACAGGTACAATTTGACCACGAGCAACTTTCAAGGCTGCCAGATGTGTGAGTGTGACTCCTCGGGGACATTCCCTGGGACTATTTGTGACCCAATCAGTGGCCAGTGCCTATGCTTGCCTAATCGTGAAGGAAGAAGGTGTGATCAGTGTCAACCAGGTAAGAGACAACTGTGTTACATTTTCAGGGCATAGTGACTTTGCTGTTGTTACCTCTTAACAGGTAATTCCTCTGTTCCTAGTTTGGGGATTGTAAAAATTTTTATCCCCAACATCATTGCTGTGTTTATATCATGATCCAACACATACAACTATTTAAATTGTTCAAGTAAATCTGGTATATTTACTTGAACAATTTGTATGTTGTTATTTGTAGGGCAGAGGCACTTTAGATAAATTGTAGCCCACCAGACTTATTTCATAACTGAGATAATTTCTCAAAACCCTTTTAAAGAGCTGAAAAAAATTAAAAAGCAAGAATATGGTTCATTTTCCAGAGAAAGGGAAACTTGAGTTAATTATCTAAATAACACCAGATATTCAGATGATGAACTCAATTCCTGAATAAAGCTAGTCACATGTTTTAACTTAAGGGCATAGATATTCTGGCATCATAGAGAAACATCTAGAATCATTTTTAAATGCCACAAAGTAAATGAATAGGATACTGTTTAATATCCCTGCACAGAGGTCTATTTTTCCATTGCTTTCCCACCTGGAAGAAAAAGAGACACTTCCTAGGGCTCTTTCTTTGCCTTGACATAATTTTAACTGAAATAATATTTTCTTTATAATAAATTCATCCTGATAACAGGATAAATATAAGTTTTATCAGGTATCTAGTAGCTGGGTTAATTGTTGGTCTATCAACCAAAATTAGCTCTGATTTGAGTCTATGAAATTGAGTACAAGGCATATTCATTCAGAAGGTTGATTTGCCTGGAAGGGAAGTGGTAAGACAAAAGTTCTCCTCTGCATGGTAAGGAATTCTGCTCAGGTGGATCCAGCTACCATTTTCTTTTGTTATTGGTCATTATGACAAATAAGTTGAAAGAGACAGGAAGGAATTGATGACTAGCTAATACAGTCAGAGTTACTTTAGACATTTGCGTGGACTATGTTGGAACTGATGACCCACAAAACTCATGTCTCAGTGCAGTGAGAGCTTAGAACTAGAAGACTCCTGCTGATACAAACTCTTATCCGCATTCACTCTCCATTTCTTCAGTCTCTTTCTCTCTCTTTTTAGGAGGGTACTCGGCTTCCCCCTCCCTCTCTTCATAGCTATATGGCCACCCCACAGCCCTGATATTGCTTACAGTTTTACTGCCAGCTACACGGGGAGAGACTTCTTAGCTGCTTCTTGGTTATAATTTTAAAGAGGGAAATTCTAAGTGACTTGGTTTTGTTTGGGTGGCTACTTCTGAACCAATTTACTGTGGCTGGAATGTCAGGTCACATGAAATGAGCACAGGAACCACTCCTTCGGGGAGGAGCGGAGTGGTAATTATCCCAAAATACAGGAAGATTGTTGAAAGCTGGGTAGACAGCCTAATTGAGAGCTATAGTCCATTGTGCTCTTTCAGCTTCAGATTTATGCTTCAGAATTTGCAATCTGTTATTTTTTTTTTTTTGGTATCCTAAGATGATATTTTTTTTCTTCTTAAAATATTTTACATTTTATGATATCTCTGATTTTAGAAATAAGGTTCTCATTCTCCTGCTCAAATAACCATGCTTTTTATGTCCTTTCTAAATAAACCAGCAAAATACAATAGATCAAATATTGTATCCTTTTGAACAATTACCTTTTGTTAAAATTCAATGTTTCAAGTAGGACTTTAATTGTATAAATAATATTACATATTTTAAGTAACTTTTCAAAATTCAGATAAAACTCCAAAATCACCATAACAAAATATCTGCTCCCTTTAGTCCTTTCAACGAAATCCTTAATGCATCATTCAGGTATTGTATACCTATCAAATAGATAGGTAAAGGACTGAAATTCATAATAATCCTGTTTTTCTGAGTATTTTGTGTATTATGCAAAAATGGCCACGAGTAATTTAATCTTATCTACATTAGTAAGATTTAACAGTTTTGTTAACTCTAACAGTTTGCTTTCTGAAGCATATACAACATACCCTTGTATTTTCTAGGTTTTGTTTCTCTTCACATTAACAAGGTAATGTCCAATATAGTTACTTGGCAGTTCAAACTGTACTCTGGGCCTGCTGTTTGCTGGGTGTGGAGGGTGGCTATTGGGAATCCTGGCACTCTATTGTTTTGATTTTTTCCCAAATCACAGATATTTGCTCAACATAGAACACCAGTGTTTTCAGAAATGGCTTAGTCCAAGCCCATAGAAAACTTGAATATCACGTACTTTTAAAAATGTGCCTAGGCTTGTTTTTTTTCTCTGTGTAATCTTACTCAATAAACCAGCAAAATATAATAGATCAAATATTGTATCCTTTTGAACTCCTTATCACTTGAAGAGTTCATATTCAATAAATAATAATAATATGCATATCATTGTATATATTTCTATGATTACGTTTCTTTTTTAATGAAGGTCCTCTGGCCCTATAGATAAAAGTATTCCATTGTGAATATGTACCATATTTTCTTATCCATTCATCAGTTAATAGAAAAAAAGAAATTCTGACATTTGTGGCAATAGATATGAAGCCAGAGATCATTATTTTAAGTGAAAAAGACAAGCACAGAAAGACAAGTACTGAATTGTATCAGTCACATGTGAAAACCTAAACAATTGATCTCATAGAAATTGAGAGTAGAATGATGGGTACTAGAGGCTGGGACAGTTGGAGGAGGGAAGAGATAGGGATAGGTTGATCAAGGGTGCTAAGTTACAGTTGGGAGCAAAAACTTCTGACATGTCTAGAGTCTCCTATCATTTCTATAGATGATGATAAAGCACTTGTATTTGAAAGAGGTAGAAGAAAGGAGTTCAAATGTTTTAACCATTAAGAAATGTTAAATGTTTGAAAAGATAGATGTTTAAAGTGATTTCAACATTACACAATGTACATGTTTTTGAAACATTACATGTTAACCCAGAAATTGATTTAATTTTAACATAACATGTTAACCCAAACATTGGTTTAATTTTTATGTATCAGTTTATGATTTAATTTAAATATTTTAAATGTAAGTTTAAACCAAAAAAATAATAGGGTACATTAAAAATGATGAAAATATCACTGCTTATTAAAAACACTCAGGAGTACATAATGAAATATGTGAAATATATGGAAAATATACCCAGACTGAGAGAAAGAAGACATGATTTGGAGCTTCATTTCTTCCACCAAATGACTCTTGAAAATGCTGTCCCTTACCCTCCTCAACAGGCAACCTCTATGTCTTCTTCCAACTGTCTGTTTCCTGTTAGTGGCAATCAGCTTTGTTTTTGAGTTGAATAACAAATGATACCCATATCAGTTCTACTTATATACTATTGGTCAGAACTGCTTTTAGTGTCTACAACAAGCTGCAAGAGAAGCTTGCAAATACAACTGAATATATCTTTGTCTATTGAAAACTTGGGCCTCTGTTATAAGGAATAAGAATAAAATGATACTTGACAATTAGCAGTCATAGAGGAATAATGTCTAATAGTCAAGAAATTGTCAGGCGGAATATTAGTTAACTTTTGAATAGATGCTTGAATTGACAGAACTTGCATTTTTTGGATAGTTGTAATTATTGGTAGTTTTTAAAATTTATTTATTTGTTTATTTATTTGTTTGTTAATTTTTTAATTAGCCAAGGACCATAATGGCCTCTGGATCCCTGACTTTCTTCAACTATTTCTTGCCTACTTTGACTTCTAGGCCCATCACTCTCTTAACCGTAGTGCATTGGTGTTCCTCTGGAGATACTGTCCTAGGATTATAGTTGTGAAAAGTTAGAATGTGATTATTGCATTTTGTTGGGCAGTGCAATTATTTTCATGTAGATAGAACTTTCTCTTCCTGAAAAATCTTTCTTTGTAAGTAGTGTTGTTTACTTAATCTAATTGAAGGATATTATATTTACATGAGTGTGTAGAACTCTCATTGAGCTTAAATTCTGGTGGGGAAACTTAACAATACATCAATTTATAAATATGTAATGAATCATATCTGTATCATTGAGTGGTGATTCTCTTTGAATCCTAGGCTCTTTTCAATAGTGTTTCTTTCTGTTGTTAAGAGTTCATATATTATTGTTGGTTACCAAATAGACTATGTATTTCCTACCTTTGCATCAGTGTCTACAATGATTTCTGCTCAAAAAACTGCAATTGCAGAAGGTAAGTTGAATAGTAGGTAGATATTATGCACAGCAAGAGAATAATAATAATTGATTGACAATTGGAATGGAAACAAAGTGTTTAAAAATGAGTAATGATGAAGGAAAAGAAATCCCAAACTGGTGCTCTTTATGTTATTTTAAAATTTCTTATTTTTCCTCAACTACAAGATTGAGTGCCTAATTCAAAAAGCAGTTTCATGAGATATCTTTGTTAATATTCCTCATTATTTCTCAGCATCTTCAATTGAACAAATCCCTCAAAATATGCCCATAAAGTACAGGGAATTATATGATCACTGTAAATAAGAATTCTTGTCCTCAAAACATTGATGCTCTAATAAGGGAAATAAGACAATGCACAAGAAAACAAAATATAGTGCTTTAGGTATGGTCAATATTTTTATTATTAATGATAATACCCATTCTGTATCCCCCTTTAAATGGAGCATAACTGGCCATAAACCTTTGGGAAGAAGTTTGTGACATCTGATTTTAGGCAAATAACAGTTTATTCTTTAAAAAAAAAACACAACAAAACTATATCTGATAAACTCCAATTCCAAAGGACCGGAAGGGGAGAGAGGAAACCAGGAGGGAAGTGTGTGTGGAGAAAAAGACAGAGGATATTCTGGTATATTCATTTTGAAATTAATTCATATTTTTATAAAAATTTTCATTGGCATAATTTTCAAAAACCAAAATATAAAGACTTGTCATGTAAAAACAGCAATGCCCTGCTCAATCCTTCTTCCCATAATCTCCCAGTCAGCAACCACCTTTGACTTCTTTAGATGTTTCTTCTGGTTTTCATTTTTCTATTTATCACTGACATACCTACAGTGTTCCATCTTGAGTGCTATGGTTTGGATGTGTCATGTCCCCCAAAATCTCATGTGTAAGACAGTATAAGAAGGTTTATAGGAGAAATGATTGGGTTATGAGAACCTTAAACAATCAGTGAATTAATCACCTGGTGGGATTAGTTGGGTGGTAATTAAAGGCAGGCAGGGTGTAGCTGGAGGAGGTGGGGCATTGGGGGCATGGGTTTGGGGTTAATATTTCTATCTGCCAAGTAGAGACCTCTCTCTTTCTGATTATCATGTGCATTGCTTCCCTCCACTATACTCTTCCACCATGTTGTCCTGCCTCAACTTAAGCCCTCAGGAATTAAGCCTGCTGTCTATGATTGAGACCTCTGAAACCATGAGCCCCTAAATAAACTTTTCCTTCCTAAAATTGTTCTTGTTGTTCTTCCCTAAAATTGTTCTTCTAGTCACAGCAAAGAGTTGACTAAAACATTGAGTTTTATGATTCACACATTATCTATTGTCTTCCTACTGTGGAGGATGGGTATTCAGTTCTTTATGATGCCCCCTCCTGAACTTATTTGATTGCATCAATAACAAGTAACAGAGGTTACTTGTTCCTTTGTTATGACTATATAAATCTATTTGAGAACTATGCTATACACTTTGATTGTGTGGATCCTTTCTTTTAAAAAAAAATGTGCTTTCCTAGTTTTCTAGGATATCTCTTAGATGCTTCTAGGAAACAAAACTCCAAGAGAACTTGTTCTAAGCAGTCAATTGTTTTTTTAGTTTCCCACTAGATATATCAGTTTCTGGGAGGATCTGAATTCCTAACCCTCCTCTCTCCATTTAGGCTGGTTGAGCTTTAGGTTTCAGGCACAGTCCTGTTTGAGAAGTCATGTTTTCAGCTGTCCTGGGGCTATCTATCCTTCACCTCTCGTATCCTCTATTGCAAGAATCCTATGTGTTCTCTTTTCTTGATAGATTTGTGTATCAGGTACAGCATATGTTCCAGTAGCTTCTGAGAACAAAAAGAAGGAGGGGAGTATTTTGTTGTTGTTGTTGAGAATCTTGCACTTCTGAAATTGTCTGCGAGTGTCTGAAATTGTACTACTATAAGGAATCATTTTCACTTGAAAATTTTAAATAATTTGACTTATCTTTTAGAAGAGCCAATCACACTCTTGTTTGTATCCTTTCATTTTTTTTTTTGAATCTTCTAGAAGTTTCTCCTATTTCTATATCTCCGGATTCAGAAAATTTCATCATTATGTGCTTTTTACTAAAGAATTGTTTTTGACACTCAGTGGACCCTTTTGCCTAAGAATTAGTGTTCTTATATTCTGAAAAAAAAATGTATAGAACACCTTCACAGAAACATCTAGACAAATATCTGACCAAACAACTGGATACAAAGCCTACTCACATTGATGCATAAAATTAACAATCACAGGCAGCCTATCACATAATCTCTATGTTCACTGCAGACCTTCATCTCTGGCCCCTGGAAAAACCGTATCTCATGTCTAACTTTAGAAATCTCTGGAGTTTTTGATTCCAAACACTTTTTTTAAAAAAAAAAATATTTGTCCTAATTAGTTATATATGACAGTAGAATATATTTTGACACATCATACATAAATGGAGTATAATTTCTTATTCTTCTGTTTGTACATGATATAGAATCACACCAGTCATGTAGTCATATTTGCACATTGGTAATAATGTCTGATTCATTCTATTGTCTTCCCTATTCCCATACTCCCCTCTCTTCCCTTCACTCCCCTCTAACAAATCCAGAGTAATTCTGTTCTTTCCTAACCCTCCACGCCTACATTGTGAATTAGCATCCACATATCAGGGAAAACATTTGACCTTTGGTTTTTTGGTATTGGCTTATTTTATTTAGAATGATATTCTCCAGCTCTACCCATTTACCTGAAAATCAAATGCCATTATTTCATTCTTCTTTAAGGCTGAGTAATATTCTTGTGTGTGTATGTGTGTGTGTGTGTGTGTGTGTGTGTGTGTGTGTGTATCTCACATTTTTTTTATCCATTCATCTGTTGAAGGACACCTAGGTTGGTTCCATAGTTTGACTATTTTGAGTTGAGCTGCTAAAAAAACATTGATGTGTCTGATTCACTATGCTATGCTGATTTTAAGACCTTTGGGTATAAACTGAGGAGTGGGATAGCTGGGGCAAATGGTGGTTCCATTCCAAGTTTTCTGAGGAGTCTTCATACCACTTTCCATAATGGTTGCCCTAATTTGCAGTCCCACCAGCAATGTATAAATGTACCTTTTCTTTTTGGAATTAGTAAAACTGAATCAATTTAATTATTATACTTCCACTGCAAATTCTTAAACTTTCTCCTAGGCATCTGTCTTTGGCTGCCATTTTATCCTCCTCCGCTTCCTCCTCCTCATTCATCATCTTTCTCTTCCCTTTTCATTTTAGGGAATTGGACAGGATTTTTTTTTTTTTTTTACTCTACCATGTGTAGCTGAAAATCCTGCCCTAGTATTTTCTGGATTATAATCTTTTCAGGTCTGGTCATTTCAACTATCCTTGACCACTGCCCCCATCCCCATGCACATTTTTAAAAAAATCCTACAAGCCAAATCTTATCTATCAAAATCACCTCTTCTGGGTTTACTTTAAAATATTTCTGGAATTTGATCACTCTCACTATCCTCCCAGATACATCACTGGTCCAAGCCACCTTCTTTCCCCTGGACTATCCAACTAGCCTCCTAAACTCCTTGTTTCTTCCCATTAATCTTTCTCCAGTCTCTTATCCACATGTAGCTGAAGGGATGCTTTCAACCTTTAATTCAAACCCCTCACTCCTGCTCCTACTGGCTTTCTACCATGGTTAATGAAAAACGAAGCAAATGGACATTAGCAGCCCACATGGTTTCAAGCCTGTGAACTCTCCTGTCACGTCTGTTGCTCTCCAGCTAGGAAATCTCTTTGCTGTTTTTCACAGTTGTTTAATGTTGTATATCAGGCATACAACATAGTACATCTATTGTGGATGCTCTCTATTCACTAAAGGAGTGAATAATTATACTTAAAAATATCTCAATGATATTTTCTAATTTTTATGCATGTGTTTAGCCTTTATAACTACACATAGGGAGGATGAGGTGTTCTGCCCTGCAGTTTAAAACAACAGTAGTAGCCTGGGTACCAATGCATTCATTGTTTAACAAAAGAAGATATGACATATGCATATGTGCATACTGTATAAATGGGGTACAGTGTGTTTGAGGATCTTCTTGTTTATTTCTATCTTCTAACTTCAGGAATTCTTTTGATTTCAGAAATGCCACTTTGAACTTTGTTTTCTGTTTCTGTAGTCTTTTATGGTGAGAAATACATTGAGCGAAGAAAACTTCCTCAGAGCCATCTTTATCATAAATAGGTGTTTTGTGGTAGCCACCTTTGCAGCCTGCACAGTAAAATATACTGCTGCCGTCTATAGCTTGCATTCCACTTCTTTAAATATATCTGAGAGTCCTAGATCACATGCTGCAGGGCACAGACCCCACATGGATGTGTGTGAGCAGTAGTCTTGGAGAATACAAGGTAGGAAGGAATGTACTAGTGAGTCTGAGGACTCTGTCTGCCTCTTCTCTGTGGTTGTAAATAGTACTAGCCCATGCTAGACTACCACATAGATTCTTGTCCTACTTCCTTAAAAAAAATTATTAAGGAAGGTGCATATAATGAAATCTCATGTATTATTAACCTAACCTTACTAGGAATGTACAAGGAATGGGCTTAATTCAACTAAAATTTATAGGCAATTTGTTAAAGCAGCAGTGCACATTAGAAGGTACATTAGAGCCACATTGGTTTTAATATGCCATTCAATAACTTGAACAGAGGTTAAAAATGCTGCTTAACCTCCATTAAGTATTTTAAAAATGCTTTAATTTAAAATTATTTGGAGTGTGTGTACATATATGAATGTACACATACCCACACTAATAAATATAGCACTAAATATGTTTTCCCAGTGGCTTTTTTCAGTGCTGGGTGACCTCGTGATGTTCAGCAGCTGCACTTAATCAGAGGCCAGGCCGAGAAAGGCAGGGAAGGATGTCAAGGCATCCTGAGCCAGTGACCCTTCCTTGTCCTTGAGAACTAGAGGCAGAGAGGGTTTATCAGGGAGTGTGCAGCTTTGGAATAAAATAAAGGCTAATTTATAAAAAAAACAGCGTCCTAGGACATGTGTTGTACTAATAGGACAATGCCTCTTGCTTCCCTCTGGTGCTTGCTTTTGCTTTTATTTTATAATTCATACAGACTATTAGAATGTAAAACAAAGTACCTTGTTTCATTAAGAAGCAGCTCCAATTTGTTAAGCAATAATCTCACAATCCAGGATTGTGTGCAAGATCCTGACAATGGAATTGGAATCAGGCAGCTGAAATTTTGTTAAAAATCAATGTGTCGAATTGAGATCTGATTATGACACATCATTGTGGGTTAGTAAAGCAACTTTCTGAGTTATCATGTTTTTTTTTTTCACAGAGACCATTTAGTTTCAGAAATAAAAACCTCTTTGATATATTATAGGTAGGAATCCTGGGCCCCCTATCTTAGGGACCTGTACAATAGTTTTAACAAATCATTATTTAAAGTTTAACTTAGAAAAATCTACTTTCATAGAAAACTTCTTAAAAACAATTACAATTATAATAATGCACAGTATTTACTGAGTAGTCTTCTGTGTTCTAGGCCCTGTAACATGACTTTACCTGTAAAATTGTATTTACTATGCATAATGTTTCTGTGAGGGACCATTCTTTCCCCCATTTTAAAACAGCATAAATGGACTATAATTTAGGAGATGAGCCATTTACATATCAAGGTTCATCTGATTCTAAAAGCTGTATTCTGAAAAAAAGGTACTTTTCTGAATAACTTAATATTTGTCTTAAACATTAAATATTTGAGGGTGAGTTAAACAGATACTCTTACAAATACTCCAATCCTACCCTTAAGAGTTCCTTAACTCACCATACTGGCTTACTGCATCAGATCATGGATACCTCATTTATTGTTAAAAAAAAATCTAAGTCATACGCATAACATGAAAATTAACAGTGTCCTGGGATGCTGGAATGATCAGACACCAAACTAAACTGAGAGGTCCAAAATGAGATTATCTTCATGAAGGAATTTCAAAGAATTTTAGAGATAGTGGGTATGGCATGTGAGAAAGACTTGGAAGCATGCACTTTAATAATTACTGAAACTGGAAAAAAAGAAGAAAGGAAACAGAAGAATATAAATGTTTTGTTATAGATTATGAATATACATATATGTTTACATATGAATACATACATATGTATTCATTATAATGTCCCAAATGTAATTAGTGTAGTCATTATTTATATTCTTTATTCTTATTGGGTTTGATTCTTAGAAAATATGCTTATGAGAGTCTTTTATGGATATTCACATAAATAGTATAAGTAATCTATAAAATAGAAAAGTTCAGTAGATTTCCCATATTTGAGCCTGTTGTTATGTCTTTTGTTATAATAACAGGATATATAATTCTGGGTTGACATTTTCTTTTTCTAGCTCTGTTTCAAGTGCTTCTAGGGCAAGAATTATATTTTAAATTTATCATGCTGGATTCTTATATATCTTTTACTGTATTCCCTAATACGCTAGGCCACTCTGCCCAGTCACTCTCATGACACACAGACTTAGGTTTACATTTTCCCTTATAGTGTTAAAGATATCATCTCATAGTTTAAATGCAACAGATATTATCTCCCCTCTATACATACACCTACCTATTCATTTCATTCATATATTCACTTTTCAACAAACATCTGTAGAAGCCAGGTGCAGTGGCATGCACCTGAACTATCAGTGATTTGATAGGCTGAGGCAGTAAGATTGCAAGTTTGAAGCCAGCCTCAGCAACTTAGTGAGACCCTGTCTCAAAATTAAAAAAAAATAAAAATTAAAAAATGTCTGGAGATGTAACTCAATGATAAAATGTCTCTGGGTTCAATCTCTAGTGTATATACACACACGAACACACACACACACACACACACACAAAAAAAATCTGTGGAATGAATTTCTATGCATCAGGTACTATGCTTGTCTCAGATATTTGATTATAAATATATTAAGGCTTTGTGGTTTGATTAGAGAAACTGTCACATAAGTGTAATGCAGTGTGATAAGTGCAGTATGACAAGCATTCAGTATCAAGAAGCAGGACAATGAGGGATTGATAATTCTTTCTTCATAAAGAAAATGATTATATTGAGCTGGGCTTTAAAAGTAAACAGGAATTGGGAAGGTACTTGAAGGGGGACAGCAGCTCAGGAAGGGGGAATAAAAGCGGAGCATTTTAAACATAATTAAACTGAAAATCTTTTTTAAAAAAGAGAATTTTTTTAAAAGAAGAGAAATTGTACATTGGTTTGAATAATATTAGTATGCATTCATTTATTGACATAGGGTCAAATAAAATAATTGTCCAAACTAATCAAATGAAGGAAAAGTATTATCTTCATTTGAAAATTGACACTATTGACTACACTTAATTTTGACAATTTTGATTTGAAAAACTTTTATTGAAATGGACTTGCCATAAGGTGTAGAAGCACAACTCCCTCCTTAGACTTGACTCTTAATATCATGTCCATGTTGTGGCTTAAGGTGAGAGCAGTTTCCTCTAAATGGCTTATAATTAGTGCTTAGCCTCAGCATTGCCCTCCTTTTCTGAATAAGGCCTAGAGGTTAAACTTGTTTTCTTTCTCCCATTTCAAGCCTTTGGTAAAACCTGGTTGTTCATGGTCCTCAGGAGGGACATTGCTAGGAAATGGGCTCTTCTTTTATGCCCAGGACAGGTACTGTGCTGTGCAAATAGCCAGTACAGGAGATAACACCAGCCGCCTTGCTAATAACTCAGAACACTGTGGGTTCTGGCAGCATCTTTCAGATAAAGAAAAACTTTTATGAAATGGGTGACTCTATTTCAGATGGACAACAGATTATCGTCCATTTGAGACTTGCCTCATTGGGGATCAGGGATTAGCTGAAATAAAAAGAGAAAATAATAAACTTCAGAGGGCTGACTTGTGCTCTGCATGGGTGAACTCTCGGCACTACATGATGCAAGGTAATAAAGTGGTCCTAATGACCACACTTAAGGATGTGGTGCAAAATCATTCATGGGAGGAAATCTCAAAAAGATCAGTTAAAAAGGAAGTAGACAGCAAGATGTGGAACATGAAGTAGAACTAACGAGAGAGATCAGAAATGTATTGAGTTAAGATATTAAGGTCAGTTATTTTATAGCTACACTCAGGAGTTGACTTTTGAGCAGGAGAGAAGGGAAAATGTTTTCTATAGTTGGAAGTCATAAAAGGGAAGGTAATGGTCTAGAATTAGGCACATTCAGGTAAGGGGAGAAGTAATCTTTGAGCAGGAAGTTACCTGAGTCATCCTAATTAGAACTGCTTAAAAATAGGACAACTAAAATACTGGTGGGATTAACCTGTATAATCATGCTCTTGAGAGGAGGAGGGGAATTAACCCCAAGGCAAATTCCAAAGTAGCCTTTTCCTGGAAGCCTCCTTTGCACTGACAATCTCCAAAGTTACTTTAATACCTTTTTTGTTCTTCTCTGCTTATATTTCTGATTTTTTTTCCTATGCAATTCTTTATTCTCCCAAAAGTTGGACTGACTAATCTCCTCCACCAAATTGTACGCCCTTGTATTTACAGATTTATCTAATAAATCATATCTTATAAAAATTATCCTTAATTGGTCTAGAATTCTCTGTGGCTCGAAGCTATTGCTGTAAGACCAAATTAATTCTTCTTCTAAGTATCTATGCTAATGGGTAATTTATCCAAATTGAAGAGCTGTTAGTACATTCATGATGCCATCATCAGGAATTGAAGGAGCCAAAAAACCTTCCCAGGAAGAGAAATACAAAGTGCCACAACCACAGTGGTCTGGAATCCAAAATAGAAGCTGCCTAAATGTGTGACTTTGAGTAAATCATGAATCAGACACAGGAACATTTGTTAAATAGTATAGCTATACTCTATTTCTGGAAAAAATATATTGCTATCAGGGGATGCAAAGAAACAAATAACATAATCTGGCTATAAATTATAAGAAAATGACAGAATTAGTCATTTCCATCCTAGTGAATGAAACATATTTTGAGGTTCATTCTTCCTCTTGTAGAGCACAATGTTACCTATTTTACTGCTCTTAAAGCTGTCTAAGAGAGAGTATGTGGGGCTTTCAAGAAGGAAAACAGATTAATTGTTGGAGACTGTGAAAGCATGGCTTATTTTCAACTAAAGCTTCAAATAAGTTTGAAAGTTTCCCAATTGCTCTGTTTTTCCTTGTAGAATACTACACAGAAAATGCTCTCTATGTGTTCCTACTCTCTCTCCTCAATATGACCAATATTTTATATATTTTAAATTAGTGATCAGGATAATTGCATAATTCAGTTTATTTGCCATAACTGCACTCATTAGACTACTTCTGGGATCCTTTCTCCCATTGTTTCAATAAAATTACTTGCAGCATTTTGCATGTGCTTGTGTGTCTGTGGGTCTGTACCTGTGTGTAACCAGGTACATGCACAAAGACGTGTGCACACACACATCACAGGAGATCAAGGGCCATTTCTTGGTCATATACCTGCTCCATCATTCAAATGTCTGATGCCTTTCTAATTGATATTCATCTTCTAGTCTAAGAGATTTTTAAGAAACTTGAATATATTTTTGAATCACTTTTAATTCCTTTTCTTTTGCTATAAGAAAAAAATGGATTTTGTAGTTAATCTAAAAACCTCTAAACTGTGTTTGTTTTTAAGTATAGTACTTGTAGAAATCACTACCTACTTAGTAATTGGGTCCAAATCTATTAGTTCATCACATGTTCATGGTGTGCTTACTATGTGCAAGCATTGTACCAAGTGTTGGGGAGGCTGATAAATATGTAAATGAGGTTCCTGCCTTTGTGGAAGTTACAGTGTGAAGAAAATGGGATTGGTTGTAATTTTAATGAGCACTAAAGAAAATAAATAAGATGCTGTAAAATTGTAATGAACATACCTAAAGAGGTCTAGGAAAAGAGGAACATGCAACCTGTCTTACATAGCATAGGAGTAAACTAAGCAGAAGTGCATTGGAACCATTCCAGGAAACCGAAGAGCCTACAGAAAGCCTGCAGGTGTCAAGAATAAGAAATGTGGCTACAGGTGACTGAGATCAGAATGAGCTTTGATATGAAGCTAGAAGTGGGTGAAACAAGAGGCTGTTGGTAGTTTTTTTTTTTCCCCCCTAAGGGGAGTAGGAAGTCATCAAATAGTTTTAAATAGAGAAATGATATGTCCAAACCACAATTTGAAAGAGAATGTTCCAGCTACACTTTGAAGAATAGACTGGATGGGAACAAAGTGGGACATTGGTGGATGAGATGGCTTTGGGAACTAAGAAGCCTGGGTTTGATAGTGAGTTGTGTTTTTTGTTAACTTTGTAATTTTAGAAAAGTTTGTTAACCTTCTTAACCTTCAGTATTCTCATCTCCATAATGGAAATAATAATACCATCTATGTTATTTGTATTCTTTTGAGAACTAAATGAGATAATGGTTATGTAGCCACTCTTCCAGTGCTGGTACATGGTGATAGCTGTGAAAAAATTAGTGATGATGCCATGTCCCATTGTCCTACATATAGGACACCTGAAAAAAGTATACAATTTTAATAGAACACTTATAAAATTGCTCAGTTTAAGTTTTTAATAGATGTCCTTTATCTAGAATGTAATGAGTTAATTGCAAAGGAGGTAGTGGAAAGTAGAAAAATTCTTAGGAAGCAATGTCCATAGTACTTGCTCATTAGCAAAATGCATGATGAAAGAAGTTGAGAACTGAAGAGTTTTAACAAAATACACTTGTTTAAATTTCAAGTATAATTTTTAGATAGTATAAACAAATACTTAAGATATTTTTACTAAAATTATTATTGTTAAGTTCAAATATAATTGGGTATTATGTATTTTATCTGGTTTTCCTACCAAAGATGTCCTAAGATAAGCAACTGAATAGATGGTATGCTATGCTGAAATGGAGAGGAATAGAGGGAGTCTGGTTTTTAGCTGGAAGATTATGAAGTAGGTTTTAAATACACTGAATTTAGGTGTCTTGGAGATACAAAAGTATGATGTAAATTATTTACTCAGTTTTTCTTTGGTCATAATTGACACACTCATTAAGAGTATCTGTAACCATATTTGTACTGGGAATTGGGTAGTGCCATGATAGAATATCCTATTTTTTCTATGTAATCAAAATGTTATCTTTTAAATAGAAGACTAGAAAAAAAGCATATATAAATTTTTTCATTTCTTTATTTCCAGGTTTTTATATTTCTCCAGGCAGTGCTGCTGGCTGCCTGCCATGTTCATGCCATGCAACTGGTGCAGTTAATCACATCTGTAATAGCCTAACTGGCCAGTGCAGGTGCCAAGATGCTTCCATTGCTGGGCAAAGCTGTGACCAATGTAAAGATCATTACTTTGGATTTGATCCCCAGACTGGAAGGTAAATCTTTATAAGAATGAATTATTTAATATTATAGTGTTTACATTTGCAATTTCTGTTTCTTTACTAACAGTAATTTGGGGCAGTCTTAAAGCACTATATTTTATTAAAAGAGTCTTTTTATCAATATATTTTTACTCATTGTCATTTATTAAACCTAATGGTGATCTTTGACTATTTCTTGGAGTAGGTTGCTGTGCATTGATATACCCTGTACTAGAGTTTGATAATAATACCAAATAAGATGAAAATCTTTTTTACCTCAAAAAGTTTAGTATCTGTATGTGGAGAAAAGTAGGTAAACATATACCTAGATAAGAAAACACATACAGGAAATATATGTAAGACAGCTGGAAATACGTATATATGCATGCTTTGGTCTACATGGCTACTAAATTTATTGTTTATTGCATCTATTTATGTTTTCCTTGTATTTCTAATTTAGGATTAAAGATTGACAGATGAGAAATCTAATTTCATATTTTATGATATGATTTTTTTCAGTGTATAAAGTACATTTTGAAAATAAATTAATCACTTTTCAAAGTTACCCTGTGTTTAATATTCTATTTCTTATTTCCTGTATATCCAAGGAAACATTTGTCTTTACTCATTTGAGTTCTTTGCTATATTTTAAATATGGGCTACAAAATCAATCAGTTCAATCTCCTTTATCTTTCTCTCCAAATCATTTTCTCTCTCTTACTTCAGATTATGAGCTTATCCAGAGTCCAGACTCTATTATGTTTTTTAAAAAGTGTTCCTACCACTAAGAAATAGGTCTTGTGTTCTGAACTTAGGAGATACATAACAAAAGTAAAAAAGTAGAATCTTTTTCTCAATATTTGCATGTGTTTAAATATAAGTAATTATGTCTGTCTGTTTTTCTGCTGGGAATGGAACCCAGGTGCTAGCACACAAGAAGCAAATGCTCTACTACAGGGCTCCATGCCCAGGTCTATTTGGGCTCTTATTAGCACCTAGTCTCTGCAGACTGCCTTTTGGCTCTTACACATCTCATGGACTCCTCCATTAGAGTATAGATAGGGTGACAGTTGATTTTTTGCAAAAGAACTAAAACCATTTTATTCTTATTTTCTTTAAAATTTAATTTCATTTAAAAAGACTAAATCACTCTAAGTACAGAAAGCCCATGGTGTAGTGAATGTTAAAGGAAAGAAATATTAGGATTTTAATAGTAAACCTGAAGGGGCTGGGGATGTGGCTGAAGCGGTAGCACACTCGCCTGGCATGTGTGCGGCCCAGGTTCAATCCTCAGCACCACATACAAACAAAGATGTTGTGTCTGCCGAAAACTAAAAAAAAAATAAATATTTTAAAAATTCTCTCTCTCTCTCTTTAATAAAAAAAAAAAAGTAAACCTAGAGTCGGTATGGCACTGTACAAAATTTTTATTGAAAGAACATTCTAAAAATTTCTGAGTTGCAACTCTAGGGTTGGTTTGTTCCACTCCTGGCTCCCTCTCTCTTTAAATGTCCTATCGTTTCCATCATTCTGATCACACATACGTAGAAAAAGAAGAATCTTCTTCTCAACCAGCTGTCTTCTTTCCAACATTCATGCCCATCAGTGATGGCGTTGTGTGACAGTCTCATACCCATTTTGTTCTACTGATCCCTCTTGTTATTCTTTCTGGGGTTATCACCAAAGCCTTGCTCAATGTCCAAGAACTATCTAATTGTTCCAGCTTTTGACTTAACTTATTTTTATTTGACTGAAACCTTATTATCTTCATTACACCCTTTTCTTTATCCTTCAATGTTCTTAAACTCAAAGCTGACCTTTACCCCACTCTGTTTCTCTCCCACTTTCTACCCATCTCACTTTCTACCTCAGGTTAATCTAAGCCCAAGAACTGCTTACAGAATAGTGTTCTATCATCTATCACTCTGCAGTAGGCCTGGCTAGCACTGGAGTTGAACTCCCTGGGTTAGAAGGTAGATTGAAATGTTTACCCAAATTGATGAGGAATAGGAAGAGCCAAAGAAGGATGTATAAGCTACATTACTGGAAGGTACTGAAATTAACATCAAGAAAGAAGAATTCAGTCAAATAAAAGAGATGACAGCAGGATGGAGCCTAGGAGATAGAGCCAAATGCTGGGTAGATTTCAAAAGAATAAAAAATTCCAGAGTAATTGTGGGTTTAAAGCAAAAATACTCATGATAAGTTTTGTATAAATAAAATCAGTTCTCTTATACATATTGACTCAGGGAGGTAACTACCTTTGTAAAGTTACAAATTATCTTTTGAAATTAAAACACTTTTCTTCTATCCTTATATCTCTTGTTGTTATTCTTAGAGGCTTTTGTTCATTAAGTATCTTATTAGGGGAATTGTTATAATTCGGATCTGGAATATACACTCAAGGTCCATGTATTAAAGGACTGGTTCCCAGCTTGGTGCTTTGGGAACTGATAGTAACTTTAAGAGGTGGGGTCTAATGGGAGGTCTTTAGGTCACTGTATGTGTGTGTGGTGGTGGTGGTGGGGCGTGCCCCAGAGAGGAATAGTAGAACCAGTTCCCTTTTTTCTTGCTCCTTTTTACATCTTGGCCATAAGGTAAACAGTTTTGCTTTGCTACAGACTCATAACATGATGTCCCACCATAGACCTAAAGCAAAAGAAGTGACTGATTTTGGACTGAAACCTGTGAGCCAAAACAAACCTTTTCTCTTTATAAGTTGATTATCTCAGGTCTTTGTTATAATGACCAAAAAAAAAAAAAAAAAAAAACCCTAATTAATATAGGGATGACATTTTTTTTTCTTCTAACTTCTGCCAGTGTACTGAACTATTTTTCTGTCTACTTATGCACTTCTTTGGCATCTTCATTCATTTAATCCCTACTCCAGTGTCATCCTGGATTCTCTACTTCTCCAATATTCCTAATCTTAGAAATGCTCCTCTATGAACATGACATCTCTTCAAATCTGTCATCCCTGAACCATCGCATAACTTGCTACTTAACTTCTTTTAATGCCTACTCCAGTACCCCTACCTGGTCCTCTTTTGATCAGCCCTCTCCGTGAGCATCCTGATGCTACTAAGATCTTTCCCTTCTGCCATACCATGAGCCAGCTGCAGAGATGATTGCCTTCCTCATTGTCCTTAATCTGTGACAATGTGCAGGAAGATCATGCACCTGTGCTTACTGAAAGCATGGCCCTGCGTATGCTTCTCATCACCTCACTCCCTGGCCCAGTCTTAGAATTTCAACTTTCTACCTTTGCCCTTGCAGATTATTTAGGCCTCTGTTTTATAGAAAGAGGACCTGCATATCTATCTCCAGGTTATCTTCTCTCCACCTTCAGCCTGCACACTTTTTCATGCATGTTTAATTTTCGTCTATTAATAGAAGAAGAAAACAATGTATCTTTTTCTAAAAATAACCTATTAGCTGTTCTTGATGTGATCCCCTCTAGTTTCTTTATTTTGTTCCTCTCTTTCCTTCTTCCTTTTGAACTTTACTCCATAAAATTCTCCCCTTATCCGAACTTAAACTCTCTTCACTGGCTATAACATTCTGCAAATATCCTCTTCATTGCCATCTCAAAACCCCTTCCCTTGACTCTGCCCTACTTTATAAGTCCTGTGTAATCTCTTACTCTTCTACTTACTGACATTTAAGCACAGGGGTTTTTTTCTTCATTTTTTCCCATTCCCATTTGTTCCTCAGCTACCACAATTTGCACAAACCTGTAAAATGTAATCAATCAATGACTACTAGTTTAATGACTTTGTGTGTGTGTGTGTGTGTGTGTGTGTGTGCGCGCGCGCGCTCGTGTAGTTGAGGATCAAAGTTAGAGGCTGGAACATTGCTAGAAAAATATCTACCATTTAACTATATCCCCAGCTTCCTAGATGACTCTAAAAACTCTCATCCAAATCAAGGAAAGGTATTTAACAAGATGTAATGGATAAAAAATGGGTTATAGAAAAAAAAAAGAATTAGACAACTGTGTCTCCCTGGACATATACACGGGGGTCAGTGGCACTTTCCACTGAAGTCATCAGAAGGTGGCAGTAGGCCCCTGGAAGGCTGATATGGATCTCTTTATAGAGTTGGGTGAGGCCAGTGAGTGCACTCATGTCTATCTTAGACCTAGCAAGTTTAAATGAGGACAGATAGTCTGGCCAGATTTGGAAAAGCAAGCTGTAAGAAAGTGCTATGTAGTTTATATAGCCAGAGTTCATCAGGACAAGGCCTTATGAGCACCATAAGAAAGACAGAGAGCATGAGGTTGTCCTATTGTCTGCATAGAGTGCTATCGGGAAGACGGAAGAGGCCTGAGTAAAGGAAAAGGTAAGAGTCCTGTGGCTAAATTAGTAAGCAGCTAGTTAGGATAGAGATGTGTATGACCACACTGAGACTACACAGGGGAGAGAGTTCCAGGAGGGGCACTGAGCAATCAATGAAGAAATCACAAAGTTCTGCCCTCAGTGAACAGCTGGCTTTAAACATATGCAAGGTCCCACGGCACAGCCTATTTTGAATTTGCTGGTCCATTGAATGCCGGGCCCTCTCACAGCCGGCACACAGAGGTGTGTTGTAGAAAGAGAAGGAGCCAATCATGAGAACTCCTCTGGTTGGAGACTTGCCACCTTCATCACATCCTAGCTAGAACAAAGGTGAAAGAAGTGTGTTCTTTAAATGTCTAACTAGAATGTTGACTAAAACACAGAATTAGATATTTGATCTTCTGGATCAAATCTGTTTTACATCTTATGGTAATTCAGTATGTCTGTTGCCTCAGAGAGGACAGAGAACTATATGACTGATTTATTTTGTATCCCGGTGGAAGACGAGGAAATTAGCTCCTCATAATAGATTTAATGAGTCAATGAAAGACAAAAATTGATCTGCGATTGCTTCTTATGATTCATGGTCTTTCATTGTGATCATTCCATTGTCTTTTTCATGATCTCTTCCTTAGATGCTCCTATATGCTACTTCTCTGATTTGTTTCGTGTCTCTTGCTGGTCACTCTTTGTTAATGTGCCCCTTCAATTTACACATCTGTGTCCACAGTTTCAACTGCTGCACACATGTTAATGACTCTTGAAAAGATTATCATCTATTCAGTTTTTTACCATGGGCACCAGATATCTCTGAGATTTTACACTTGTGTATCTCACAAGCAATTCTTTTTTTTTTTTTTTTTTTTGGTTCTGGTAATTAAACCCTGGGCCACTCCACCACTGAGCCACATCTCCAATTTGTTTTCTTATTATTATTTTTTTTTATTTTGAGTTAGGGTCTCACTAAGTTTCTGAGGGTCTTACTACATGGCTGAAGCTGACCTCAAACTTGGAATCCTCCTGTCTTCAACTCCTAAATCACTGGGATTCCAGTGTGAGTGAGTGCGCCTAACTGCATTCCACTCTTAATATAGCCACAGATCTAATCTCCTTTATGTTAGTTTTCTGAACCACCCCCCAAATAAACAAATGTCTCATGCCATCCTCACCTTAATAAAAGAAATAAAAGCCTTCAAGTACTTATTCTAAACCACTAATGTTTGAGTGGGACTTGTAATTCTCTTTGTATTGGTAGAATTGGTTCTGATATGAAGTAGAATTTATTACAGGCCACTGCTGGGAAAAGATACGGAAGGCAAGGGTCACCACGTATAATGAAGCTTCTCTGAAAAGAATAGAAAGGATAAAACGTCCCATGACCTCATGGGGCCCAAGGCAGTCTGCAGAATTTGCCATGTGCATTGCTTACAATTTGAGTTGACCCTTCTATTCCACTGATGAATTTTGCTGTCTCTTTTCACTTTAGCATTAATAATCATTGGAGAGGAAATCCTCTAGCACAGAAGGTCATAGAAGAAAAATATTTCAAAATTTGACAATGAGAATTGCTTGAGTTTATATGTTTACTCATCATTGAGAAGGGATAAAAATGGACTTTCTTCTTTTTATGTTTTCCAATTTGTTGAATGATAGTGTTCTTGAATATCTTTGTTGGCTTCTGGTTGTTATTGTATATAGACTCACTTTAGCTATTTTGAAAATGTGTACAAAAATGGCTAAAATATATGGGAATCCATCTAGCATGAGAAATGTTTATTTCTTGAAGGAAAAAGTTCACTCGGTCTAAATGTATATGGACATATAGTATAGGAAAATAACTAAGTGCTCATGTTAAAAAAAATTAAATAGGAAGAAATTAGCTAAAATCAACTGATTGTGTTTGAACTCTAGGTACTATGGCAAATGCTTACAAATATAAATTTATTAATTTCCAATATCTACAATAAAATGTGTTTTGTTGTTAAGAAGATAAAATATCATTGTATTTCTTAATCAATTTTGGAAAACACAATGACTTCCTCATCTGAATTTTTCATTTCCATATTCAGAGGCTCATATTCATCCCTCCATAAAGTTCACACCTATTCCCTGTCTTCTCTATGCTTTCTTTATTATTCATTGCAATGTTTGCTGTATTTTTTTTCTTGGTTTATTTTCTACAAAATAAAACCTGTAGAAACAATAGCAAAAATCCACCCAACATACCCATAAGTTCCCGGGAATGATCTGGAAAAGAGTTCATCTGTTTCCCCCTCAAAAGGTTCATTCTTCAAAAGTTACCAATCAGAAAAAGGGGGCATATATGTAAAAGAGCTGATTCAAGTTTAAACATTCCTCCATTTATCTCTGACACATAAAGCAAACATGGTTTAATCAGTATTGAAAACAACCAGGCAAACAAAGGTGTCGTCCAGCTGAAAAAAATCAATACAGCAAAAAAGGCGTATTGTATGTGTATAACCCCAAAACAATGAGACAAAAATGGACTGTATTCACTTTGTCTCAGAGCCATATTTGACCCTCTGCCCTCTCTAGTGCTGTCCTCTTGTTGACCTGTACCTGTGATTCCCCAGACCTAAGTCTGCTCCAGTTCCTCTGATGCTCTACCCTTTCCTTACATAACATCTGCCTGTTACAACCCTCAAGGTTTCCCCTGATGATGAATCCTCTCTGTGTTCATTAGTCACAGTTTGCCTTGTGTAAGCCTTAAGGAGTTAGGAGGATCACTACTTGCCTTATTTACCAGCTGATGTTCCTTGAACTCTAATTGTCCTCAGGTGGCAGAGAATAAGGCTCTAGGCTGGCCAAGAATCTGAAAGCTCAGACTGCTGAAACACGAGGAAAACTTCTGTCATGAGATTCTTTTTGATTGTACTGCAGACATGCTCCATTTCAACACTGTGTTGTAGATTTGGTTGAGTAATCTTTTTCACATGCCTCTTTCCAATTGATCTCAATTGGTGTTTACTCTGAGCACCAGCTCAAATGACTTCAAATGACAGCAGACAACTTTCTTGTCAACTGCTCTCCTTTTATGGGGTGACAATGGAAAGTTTGGGAGGGATGTGTCTCCTAGATTCGTGCTTCTCTGTGACTCTGTAAGACAGCTGGCTGTCATCTGGGTCTCATCATGTACCAGTCTAGCCTGAGCTTACTCACAAGGTGGTGGCCGTGATTCAGAAAGACAGCAAAAATCTGCCAAGGCACTTGAGGCCTTTGCTTGAAACTACTTCAGTGTTACTTTAGTCTTATTCTATTTGATAAAGCAAGTCACAAGGCCTGCCCATATTCAGGAGTGGGAAAACAGATTCCATTTTTTTGGTAGAATGAACTATACAGTTGTAAAGGACATGCACAGAGGGGAAGGTCAAAAACTGTGGTCATTTTTGCAGTCTCCCACAGTTCTATAAATGTATTTTCTCCCTTATTATAGATCACGTGTGATCTTGCAAGAAATGTCAGTTTTTACATATCCACAGTGGGCTTCCAACGTGATGTAATAGGAATAACGTGGTGTGGGACTTAGGGATGTTGCAGTTCCAGTTTGGCTTTCCCTCTAGACCAGGTATATTAGCTTCTTCTTGCTGATGTAATAAATTACTACAAATTTAGTGTCTTAAAACAACACAAATCTATTATCTTATGGTTCTGGAGGTCAGAGGTCCTAAATTAGTTTTGCTGGGCTAAAACCAAAGTGTCAGCAGGCCACCTAAGCTTCTTCTGGAGACTCCAGGAGAAAATTCATTTTCTTTATTTTCCCAGCTTCTAGAGGCCACCCACATTCTTTAACTCATGGCTCTTTCCTTCACCTTCAAAACTAGCAGAGTCATTTTTTCTCTGGCCTCTGCTTATGTCCTTGTATTTTTTTTCTCTCTGATGCTCACTCTCTTACATTTCTAAGAAGGTTTGTGATTATTTTGGGTGTTCTTGGATAATCCAGGATAATATCTTCATCTCAAAATCCTTAACCACATCTGCAAAGTAAGGAACAAGTTGACAGGTACTAGGAATTAAGACCTGGACATTGTTGTGGTCCATATTTATCATCCTATGCCTGAATTCAGTCATCTGTGGCCCAGGGTTCAAATCTGGCCTGCCACCTGCTTATGTCAATAAAGTTTTATTGGAGTACAACAATGTTCATCTTTTACGTGTTGTCTATAGCTGCTTTCTGACTGCAGCAGCAGAATTCAGAAACAACAGTGATCATATAACCCACAAAGCCTGAAATATTGTCTGGGCCTCAGTGGATTAAGATTGCAGAAAGTGCAACTAGATTTACTTTCATCTTGGGCTAGTTTCTTCATCTCTAAGCATCATAAAATCATAACATTATTGACTTGGAAAGAATCTTAAGAGTAATTTGGGTTGAATTCTGTCCTGTACATTTCTGTGCATATATCACCTTTTCATAAATAAATGGTCAATGCCTATTCAACCTCTGCTCCAAAAACATAGAGCTAAAAAGACTCTGATGTCTTATGAAGTAGTAGAGTTTCTTCCCCAAAATTATAATCCTGAGTCAGATAGAAATATGTTCTTCATATTGAAAACATATTTTCAATCCTGTGATTTTCTTCTAATTTTTTACCTAAGTTTTGCCCATGGCCAGGGAGAATAAGTATAATTTAATTTCTCTTGTACTTGAAAGTCCTTTAATATTTTGAATCCACTATCATGTCTCAAAGTACTTTGTGTGATTAAGTAGAGTGTCAAAGTAGAAGGAGGGAAGGTTCTTAGATACAGATCCTCACTAGGCAAGTTCTTCTCTAGACAGGAATGGCTGATACCAATGTATGAATGCCACAGAGTAACTGCCCCAGTCCAGTTTTGATGAGTTCTCATACTCATGCCTGAGAATGCCTCATCCAAAAGAGTGATTTGGGCATTTTTAACTTCTCCCTTCCCTGTGAGAATATTAACACCCTATTTCCTCTACAATAAGCTATGTGAGTATGACTTCCAACTCCAGCAAATTGGATCACCTGCCTCCAAGGTCTTTTGTATAATTCTGATTCTTGCTGCAAGAGAATATGGATGCTGTAGTAGGCGCTCATGAAAGAACTGAGAGGCTCAGTGAGACCACACCTCCATTGCAGGCAGGAAATGTGCTTAATTCCAGAAAGCCACACCCTTCTACAATGCACTGGGGCTCTGCCTGAATCCTGCGCAAGGGTGCTGAATTGAGAACTACCTGGTCTTAAGGAGTCTAAGCAGAAACCAGCTCTTAAAGAAAGGCTATCTATTCCTCAGGGGTGAAGTCAGTGATGGTATAGAGTTATGGCAATAAAAAGGAGCTCAAAAGAGCTGAATTTTCATTACAGGTGCAGGCCACATTTGGATTTCTATCTGGAGTCCTAAGTCAAAAACTTTCCCAATGTATTATTCAACAGTATTTGTTGAGACTTCACTTTATGCTAGCCTGTGTGCTTGCGACTGATGGGAGAACACTCCTGGCCAAATTTCTCCAATTTGCCTTCAAGCCCCTTTTTTTATTCATCACTGATTCTTGTCCAGAATTCCTCAGCAATTTCATATCTATTCTTTCTTCATTCTTTGTGTTGAATGTCTTCATTATCCTTCTGTCAGTAAATTAGAAAGTCAGGAGTAACTCCATTCCCTTCTTCCCTTTTCAATTTGTCACCCATGTACTACCAATCTTATTTATTGATCATTTTTTTAATTCTACCCCCTCATTTCCAAGGCTCCTTATTGATGCCCTAATTTAGAAATACCTGCCTTCTCCTCCTTACCTTTCCAGCTTTATTAATCACCATTCCCCACTCTGAATTAACATCCACAAATTCTAAATTGTTTGTATATTCACACCCTCTCCTATTTTCTCTTTTCTCTTAATTTTCTTCCCTTTCTGATTTGCCTGGCATCTTACTATTCATCTTTAAAAATTCAGCCCAAGTATCTCTTGCAAGATTTCTTCTTAATACAGGTTGAGTATCTTTTACCTGAAATGTATGGGATAAGAAGTATTTTAGATTTTGATTTTTTAAAAAATTTTGGAATATTTCATATATGTAATGAGATATCACAGGGATGGGACCCAGATCAAAACTCAAAATTCACTTATATATGTAATATACACATACCCATGGACATGAAATTTATCTTATACACATATCCTGAAAGTGAGTTTATGTAATATTTTTAGCGTATCTGCATTTTGTTTTGTTTATGGCCTATCTTATGAGCTCAGGTGTGAAACTTCAGTTATGGCGTCTTATCAGTGCACAAAATGGTTTGGATTTGGGGAATATCTCCAATTTGGAATTTCCAGGTTAGGGATGCTCCACTGGTACTTCTTACTCATCCTTTCCCCTCTACCAGACTTGATAGTTGCTCCTTTTCTGTGCCCCTGAATACTCAGCATACATCTTTGTTAATGTACTAATCTTTCTTTTATATTAAATTGTGAGACTCTTGAGGACAGAAGCAACTCTTCAGTATTCATTTTTATGTACTCAGTGTTTATTCCAGTCCTGGAATATAACTGGTCCTCAGTGAAGGCTATTTGTCTCAATCAGTGTTTAGGTATCCTGAGTCAGGGCTCCAGACAGAAGAGTGGTGTGCAAAGAGAAATGTCAACAAAGTGATCAATATTTTGGCATATCTCTCAGGACTCCCTATTTCAACTCTCCCCTAGATGATGAAGTTTCTGACAATGATGTCTATTATTGAAACTCACTCATTTCCTTAATAGTTATGTTTCTGCAATAATAATAATTAGGATAATTCTTTTACTTACTGTTTGTGTAACTAGAAGAAACTCCCAAGAAAGGAAAATACATGAGATTCATGATTGAAGAGACAGAGGTCAATTAACACCTTTCCCATTGTATCTGGTAGATACTCAGTTACATAAGGACCTAAACGACTCTAACAGCAGCATGCTCCTGGAGATGAGTGTGCTTTCCTCCTGTTTTGTTTATCATAATGAACTGGTCAATAAACATCACAAATTGTTTATCTATATAAATCTTGACAGATTACTCTTTATGAAATCCATTTAGCAAGTGAGGTTTTCCCATAAGGATGAAAAATGAAGATTTTAAACAGATTGCGGGAGAAGCTCTGGCTGTACCAGGAGAGTCAGTGTAATAAAGGTTTCTTTATATTAATATTACAAAAACCATTTATCCTGGCAAAATCAATATCACAATTCATCTTAGTTTGGTGTTTCTCTTTCTAAGTTTAAAATGTCTTTTCCTTTATTGTGTATAATTTTGTTTTAATAAGTGTGAAATATATTTCATTTAGCAGGTACTCTCAAGGAGGGATAACTTATAAAATGACATCAAACTTGTAGCTTATTTGCTAAAGAGTCTTAGAAAATTTTAAAATTATGTTTGAGTGGCTGAGAAATTTACAGGAATCATTTTACTTAAACCTTAATTACAAAATTATTCCCTGTGTCCTTTGGTCTAGAAACAAACTACAGTATTCAGAAAAGTCTCCTCTGATGTACTTCAATTAGGAAAAATTCTTTCTTACTGAAATTAAGCAATTATAACGAGTCATATACATTCAATATAACAATGGCTGGAAGAAGAGACCATAAAATCAGGCATGGACACATTTAATTACTCAAAGCATTGCATGCTTTCCTAAGTAGTGATTTATTTATTCCATTTGGATTTGGAACTTAATATCCCATGGATATTGACATAACTGACTTCGAGTTATGCGTGTAGCTGCTGCCTGGGAGAAAATAGAACTACATCAAGGAAAGGAATTATGTTATACACTGGCAACTATTACTCTAAATGTACTGTATGTAAAATAAGTGTGATTGTCTCATGAGTGAATGGTAATAAAAACTGAAATACTCAAGAGATGCTTTTTCATGAGTGGTATAGTGATCTATATGTATGTGTGTATGTGTATACACACACACACATATATATACACATATATACTCATGCATCTAGAGAAGCTTGCCTCTTATTGTTTATGTTCACCAAGATTACATTAAAAGCCTATGGGCAATATGCTCTAATAGCATATAATGAAATTAAGAGCAAATCAAATATTTCATTGCTTCTGTAATTCCATTTTAATTTCGATGCATAATTGTCTTCAGCTCTAATACATAGCCTAAACAAAACATCTACTTGAAATGGAATTCTGATACAATGCGTATAGATAAAAGACCTAATATAGTTGTTTTTAGGAGGGAAAAAATGTCCTTTTATTGTGACCATAAAAAGGGCAAACTACAGTATAGTGGTTTTCAAGAGAAACTGTACTTTATTTATTCCCAAGGGGATATTAGTCCATAAAACAAATTTGCAGCTTATTTGGCAGTATCTTAGCTTTTATCAGCCTTTTTAAGGGTGTTGAATGATTACCCAAGAGATCACACCGTAAAAATTGCAGTGGGGTAAAGCAACTCTACCCACCATCATCTTTATTAGAACATATAGGTGAATCCATTTACTGTGGTTTGAAAGGCACCACATGGAGTGTCCCTGTTTAAATGGCCTTCTTGTGATGCTTTTGCATTGCTAATACTTTGTGGCATCAAATTGTTTATCCCAATCAATGTCATGAGCCTTGGCTGTGTTTGAATAATTCACTCTAGGAAACAGGTTTTGGTTTGTTATGACAAAGTGCCAGTACTGTTATTTTCACGAACAACTTTGAGTTCAAGAACTTTAAGTTCCAGTGAAGTGATATCAGTATCTCAGTAAATTAACACATTTTCATAAATTAGAATAATGCTCTATTCTCTAACCATTCTGGGTAAGTGAATTCAGTACATAAAATAGCAAATGAAACAATTTGTCTACTGAGGTAAAATTTACAGTATCCTTAAGTAAACAACTGGTATTTAGGCTAATCCAGAAGAGTTATCATGGCCTGAAAAATAAAGGAATATAACAATTTTGGGGGGGTCATTAATTAGTTTACAAAGGGAAGACATTCTGTAGCTTCCACATGAGCAGAATTTTCATAAAGAGCTGTTCTGTTTTGTGTTTGTGTAGCTGAAGCGTCCTTTTCAATATGTTGACTAAAACAGACTATTTACTCCACAATGTTATTGATAGGTATAACTTATATGATAAATTATTAATCAAAACACTATTCTCTTTGATGGTTTATTTGTCTTGTTTTCAGATGTCAGCCTTGTAATTGTCATCTCTCAGGAGCCTTGAATGAAACCTGTCACTTGGTCACAGGCCAGTGTTTCTGTAAACAATTTGTCACTGGTTTGAAGTGTGATGCTTGTGTTCCCAGTGCAAGCCATTTGGATGTCAACAATCTGTTGGGTTGCAGCAAAAGTAAGTGACCTCTGGCCCATGCTGGTGTAGGAAGAACCAGGACCCAGGGAAGGACCTCTCACTGGTGTTTTTGTTGTTGTTTTTCTCACTCCATTGAGAACCTATCAGGAAGGCCTAGAAACAATATAAGAAATTTAGGTGAGAGGGTTTTTTTTTTTTTAAATTATTCAAAATACACTAAATGAAATGAGTATAATTTTTCTGGATTAAATAATTGGAAATAATTAAGTGATTATGTATATAATGGAAATCAGGATTTCTCAGGATGCAAGACTTTATGTGCTAAAATCAGGACAGTGCTAGTTAAATAGAAATGGTTGGTAACCCTACTACACAGAGACACTTACAGGTAATTTTCTATGGGATTTACTTATATTTATTATGAGTTTCATATTTTTTCACCCCTCCAATATTATGAACACTATCTATGATTCGTTGTTTATTGATATTATTGTCATTATTTTTCATAGTATATTGATTCCTATGATTGCTACTCTTTTCTTTTTGTTACATTAATTATTTTAACATCTCCAACTTTGGATGTTTATTTTTTATTTTTGAATATTCACTATTTACATATGCATGAAGAAAATGCTTTTGTGCGCTATGTCACATGTTAAGAATACTGAAATGATGTGGAACACTGCCTCTGCTTTCGAGTTGCATATATTCAAGTGGTAGAAACAGGTTCACAAACATATGTATATATGGGACTAGGATAGCGGTGTGTTCCGAGTAGCCTTTTGACTCAGCCTGGACTGAGTCATGTTTTATTTAATCACATTTAGGTTTTTAATTCCTTAAAGCCAAAGATTACATTTTAGTATCTTTCGATTTCTCAACACCATTCTCCACTACCTTAAATTGGACCTCTCAAGGTCACCAGCAGTCCTACAATTTCATAACATATTGATGTTTTCTCTTTGTTTACTTGAAGATCACATATCCTTACCTTTTCCAGAATTCCTAAGACATGCCTTCTGGGAACATGTGGTAAGGAGCCCTCTACAACATATTGTGCTATGCATATTCTCCTTGGGGTGTCCTGAGACTGTCATGAGTCACAAAGCTAGGAAATGCCACAAGTCATGACAGATCATCATAAGCCAGCATGCCTGGAATTAGCTGTCTATATATTTAAGGGGGATAGAGAGAGAGGTGGAAATGAATAATGGCCCATTGGGCTCCACAGCAACTGTACTGTAGGTTTTAACTTAATGGAAGACAGAGTATAGATAATAATTAAGGCTCAGTCAGATTTTGTACCTGTGTGGCTTCTCTTCAGTATCCTTTATTTCATCAATCCCTATGGATTGATGAAATAAGTAAAACTTTAGGTATTATGTTTCTCTTGAGAAAGGACTTGCATAACTGCTTTGTATTGGTACTTTATAAGCACAAATCTATATTTCATTGACCATTTAATGAATATTTGTTATTCAGTAATTATCTATATAATTGGTTGATTTGTTTGCAATAAACCTTCCAGCATATTGGTGACTTTTGATTGGCTCTGCCACTAATTTTATGTGAAAAAGCTGTATCTACTCCACCCTTTAATTTTTACTGACTATTCTTTCGTCTGAGGTAGAATCTAAGAATCATACCTCTGGCAAAACTGAATAGTCTGGTCACTGGAGACCTAGCCTCCATTTCTTGGTTGTGATAGATATTTTCCTTTATCTTAAGCCTTTCCTTCTCTGGACCAAACATTCTTGGTCATTCCAAGTGCCTGATTTGTCATAATTTTCAAAACTTTCATATTCTCAATTATTCTTCTCTGGATAGATTCTTCTTGATTTTATATCCTTTTAAAATTGTGATCCTTGATATTAAACACATCCCTTCACCTGCCGTGGTTGTTACGGCTACCATTTTAAGTTTGTTTATAACAAAATCTACAGCACTGTGTAAATTTGGAAGATCAATGTCAGCAGAGGTAACTCACTTTTAAAAATTAGGACAGGTCCTTCCCTTCAGAGGAAGTTGAAATCTAGCAAGAACAATAGACATGAGAGTAGGGGGGAAGCAGGAAATGCTGGCTGTGGGCTGAATGTGAAGAGACCCTTCTTTCCTGTTCCACCTTGATTTCCACAGATACTTGCTTTTTATCCTAGTAACAACCATCCAGAAAAAGGGCTTCACAAAGATGTGATGTGATCCAAGGGAATATTGTGCTATGTATTGAAACTGTGAACTACAACATGCTAATATTTGTCTCTGTGTCCATTGAATATCAAAAACGTGTTCTTCTTAAAAATTGCTATGGTGCATCTCTACACAGGTTAGAAAATCTGGGATGATGACTATTGTTATATTTTCTACTTCCCTAGAGGCCACGGATAATAGTTCACCAATATCATCTGTGTTTTACTTTTTTTTTTTTTTTTTTGCCCAGGGGGTAGTGTAGGGCAGGAAGTAGGAGTGGGATTCTAGAATATTTCCAAAGTGTTCAAGAATTAAATTCAAATAAAAAATTAGTCTCTTTGACAGTATGCTTCCCTAATAGGTGGTTCTTTTACTTTATCAACACTGCTTTCATAGTTTCAAAATGATGGTCATTTTCCTTGATGGGGCAATAGAAGCAAAACAGGGATTAAATAGTTGAATTGTTTTGCATGTGTCCCTAGTCCCAATGGCATTTCTTGTAGAAATAGAGAAAGCAATCATGAAATTCATATGGAAAAATAAAAGACCCAGAATAGCAAAAGCAATTCTAAGCAGGAAGTGTGAATCAGGCAGTATAGCGATACCAGATTTCAAACTATATTACAGAGCAATAGTGACAAAAACAGCATGGTACAGGCGGGTGGACCAATGGTATAGAATAGAGGACACAGAGACTAATCCACAAAGTTACAACTATCCTATATTTGATAAAGGGGCTAAAAGCATGCAATGGAGGAAGGATAGCATCTTCAACAAATGGTGTTGGGAAAACTGGAAATCCATATGCAACAAAATGAAACTGAATCCCTTTCTCTCGCCATGCACAAAAATTAACTCAAAATGGATCAAGGAGCTTGATATCAAATCAGAGACTCTGCATCTGATAGAAGAAAAAGTTGGCTCCGATCTACATATTGTGGGGTCGGGCTCCAAATTCCTTAATAGGCCACCCATAGCACAAGAGTTAATAACAAGAATCAACCAATGGGACTTACTTAAACTAAAAAGTTTTTTCTCAGCAAGAGAAACAATAAGAGAGGTAAATAGGGAGCCTACATCCTGGGAACAAATTTTTACTCCTCACACTTCAGATAGAGCCCTAATATCCAGAGTATACAAAGAACTCAAAAAATTAGACAATAAGACAACGAATACCCCAATCAACAAATGGGCCAAGGACCTGAACAGACACTTCTCAGAGGAGGATATACAATCAATCAACAAGTACATGAAAAAATGCTCACCATCTCTAGCAGTCAGAGAAATGCAAATCAAAACCACCCTAAGATACCATCTCACTCCAGTAAGATTGGCAGCCACTATGAAGTCAAACAACAACAAGTGCTGGCGAGGATGTGGAGAAAAGGGTACACTTGTACATTGCTGGTGGGACTGCAAATTGGTACGGCCAATTTGGAAAGCAGTTTGGAGATTCCTGGGAAAGCTGGGAATGGAACCACCATTTGACCCAGCTATTGCCCTTCTTGGACTATTCCCTGAAGACCTTAAAAGAGCATGCTACAGGGATACTGCCAGGTTGTCCTAAATATGTGACAGTGTCAAGACTTGAATGCAAATGAGCTGTGAATGGCAAAATATGCAAGTTTGTGTATATACATGCTTTTTACATTAGTCATCTTTTTTTATCCATACTTTAGTTATCAGAAAGCCCTATAGTTCTCCTTTTATTAACAGCTTTATTGAAGTATAATTTATATATCACATTTTATGTGTGCAGCATAATGAATTTTAGGGAATTTATGGTTTTGTAAGCATAACTATAATATAGTTGTATTCTATTATTTCAGTAGAGTTCCCTTGAGCCCATAAACAGTTAATATCCACTTCCACTTCTAATCCTCAACAATTAGATACATGGTTTTGATGCAGCAATTTTCTTGGAGATTTATTATAAGTGAAATCAAACAATATTTAGGCGTTTATTTGTAGCTTCTTAGCAAAATGTTTTTGAGATTCATCCATGTTTTTGCATGTCCTAGTGGTTTGTTCTTATTAATTGCTAAGTAGTGTAGCATTTATGGATGGACAATGCTTTGTTTCTCCATTGATCTGTTGATATGTGGATTGTTTCTAAGTGTTATTTGTTATGAATAGTGCTTCGATCAACATATGGTTACAAATCTCTGGATATACCTATTTTTTAAAAAAACTCTTAGGTATACCTGGGAGTAAAAAACTTGTTTGTATGGTAAGTCTATTTTTAATTTTTAAAAGAAACTGTCAATGTCTTTCCCATTGGGTCTATTCCATTTTACATTCGCATCAACAATTTATGGGAGGTCCAATTTCTTTACAGTTTCAACAACATTCAATATTGATTTATTGTTGCCATTTGGTGAGTGTGCTGTGGTATCTCACACTGGTCATTTGTATTTTTCCAAATGAATAATCTTGTCAAGCAACTTTTCATGTGTGTTGTCAAGTGTCTATCAATTCTTATGCTCATGTTTTATGAGTTATCTTCTTATTGAGTTAAAGAATTTCTTACATATTTGAGATACAGCTTGCAAATATTTCCTCCAATGATGTGAATTCCTTTTCATATTCTTAATGATACATTTTAAAGAATTAAAACTTTTTATTCTTATGAAGTCTAATTTAGCAAGTCTTTTCTTCATGGATCATGTTTTTATATCCAATCTAAGAAATCTTTGCTTCACCAATGGAAAAAAAATTTTCTCAGTGTTTTCTCCTTAATGTTTGACATTTTAAGTGTGTGTGAGTGTGCACATACACACACACCTGCTTCTGAAATATTTTGAACTAAATTTGCATACATCATGAGGTAAGCATATGAGTTCTTTATTTTTATTTTTTTTACATAAATATCCAAATGTTCTTATAACATTTGTTGAAATTATTATCCATTTCTCATTGAGTTGCCTGAGCATCTATGCAAAAAAATCAAATGGCATCATAGTTTACATATTCAATGGTGAAATACTAGAAATCCCCCCCCACACACACACTATTAGGCACAATAGAAGGATACTTACTTTTGTGGCTGCCATTCACCATCATAATGGGTATGTTAGCTAGCATATTTAGACAAGAAAGAGAAGTAGAAGTAGTTAAAATTGAAAAGAAAAATTTGAATTTTATGATTGTTTTTCTATTTTTGCAAATAAATACAAAATTTATTGTGTTTTATAGACCAGAAATGAACCATCTGAAAAAGAAATTAGGAAAGCAATTCCATTTACTATGTATCAAAGATTTAACCAACCAAATGGAAAACTTGTATACCTTAGACTGAATGAAAATATAAAATAATGGAAAGAGATCCCATGTTTGGATGACATTTTCACTAAGACAACAATACTACCCAAAGCAGTCTATAGATTCAAGGCAATTCCTATCAGAATCTCAATGCCATTTTTTTCAGAAATAAAAAAAAAAAACTATCTCCAGATTTAAATATAATCTAAGGGGCCCTAGAAGCCAAACAATTTTGAAAAAGAAGATACAGGATTCATACTTCTTGATTTAAAACTATGACTATAAAGCTACAGTGATCAAAGCAATGTGGTACTGCCTCTAAGACAAATGTATAGTGGAAGCTAGTTCAAAATAAGGAGAAGAGAGAGGTGGGGGGAGAGAGGGAATGGAAAAGTGAGACCTGTATTCCATTTATGATAGAACAAATATCAATGGAGTAGATGAAGGGGAATGAAGGGAAGTAAGCAGGGATGAGATAATGGAAAGAGTGGAATGAATTTGACCTAGCTTTCCTGCATACATATGTGTGAATATATCACAGTGAATCTTACTGATTAAAACCCACAAACAACAACAACAACAACAAACCCTCTAAGTAAATAGCAAAGAGATCAGTAGAGTAAGGGGATGGAGGAGAGGTAAGGTAAAGGGGAGGGAAAAGGGAAGTACTAAGGACAGAATTAGAGCAAATTATATTCCATGCTTTTATAATTATATCAATATGAATCCTAATGTAGAAATAAAAAGAACCAATTAAAAAAAAAAAGTAAGCAGAACTTGGTGTCGCCCCAAGTGGCTCAGGAGGCTGAGGCAGCAGGATCATGAGTTCAAAGCCATTCTCAGAAACTTAGTGAGGCCCTAAGCAACTTAGTGAAATTGTGTCTCTAAATAATATACAAAAAGGGGCTGGGGATAAGACTCAGTGGTTAAATGCCCCAGGGTTCAATCCCCAGTACCAATAAATAAATAAATATGTATTTCCAAGTTATTGAGTAAATTTTTCTTGGTCTTGATATATTCTAGGTAGGTAGTCTGGATTCTGGATTGTGCTTATATCTGTTATGATGTTTTGACCCATTTTTAGTATCTAGCTTGATGTAATAAAAATGTGCTTTAATGAGAAAGAAAGGAATGAAGGAAGGGAGGGAGGAAGGAAAGGAGGAAGGAAGGAAGGAAGGAAGAAAGGAAGGAAGGAAGGAAGGAAGGAAAGAGGAACGGAAGAACAGAAGAACCAACCCTACTGGCACATGCCTGTAATCCCAGCAGCTCCAGAGGCTGAGGTAGGAGAATCATGAGTTCAAAGCCAACCTCAGCAACTTAGTGAGGCCCTAAGCAAATTATTGAGAACTTGTTTCTAAATAAAATACAAAAAGTACTGGAGATGTGGTTCAGTAGTTCAGCACTCCTGGCTCAATCCCTGGTACAAAAAACTAAAAATAAAATTTAAAAAAAACAAGGAAATAGAGAGTCCATAAATAAACTCTCACATATATGGTGAATTGATTTAAGCAAGGGTTCCAAACCATTTAATGAATAAAAAGTATAGTATTTTGAATAAATGATGCTGGGAAAACTGATTATATCCATATTTAAAAGAATACAAAAGAAACAATCTGTGAAGTGAATAGAGAGCCTATATCTTGGAAGCAAATTTTTACCCTTCACACATCAGATAGAGCACTAATTTCTAGGGTATATAAAGAACTCAAAAAGCTAAGTACCCTCCCAAAAAAACAAATAACCCAATCAATAAATGGGCCAAGGACCTGAACAGACACTTCTCAGAAGATGATATACAATCAATCAACAAATATATGAAAAAATGTTCATCATCACTAGCAATTAGAGAAATGCAAATCAAAACCACTCTAAAATTTCATCTCACCCCAGTAAGAATGGTGGCTATTATGCATACAAATAACAATAAATGTTAGCAAGGATGTGAGGAAAAGGGTACACTCATATATTGCTGGTGGGACTGCAAATTGGTGCAGCCAATATGGAAAGCAGTATGGAGATTTCTTGGAAAATTGGAAATGGAGCCACCATTTGACTCAGCTATTTCTCTCCTCCGACTGTCTATACCCAAAGGACTTAAAAAACAGCATACTATAGAGATATAGCCACATCAATGTTTATAGCAGCACAATTCACAATAGCTAAACTGTGGAACCAACCTAGATGCCCTTCAGTAGATGAATGGCTAAACAAAATGTGACATATATACACAATGGAATATTACTTAGTAATAAAAGAGAATAAAATCATGGCATTTGCAGGTAAATGGATGGCATTGGAGAAGATAATGCTAAGCGAAGTTAGCCAATCCCAAAAACCAAGCCCCAAATGTTTTCTTTGATATAAGGAGTCTGATTCATAGTGGGACAGGGAGAGGGAGCATGGGAAGAATAGATGAACTCTAGATAGGGCAGAGGGGTTGAAGGGGAAGGGAGGGGGCATGGGGTTATTAATGACAGTGGAAAGTTATAGACATTATTATCCAAAGTACATGTGTGAAGACACAAATTGGTGTGAATATACTTTGTATATAATCAGAGATATGAAAAATTGTGCTTTACATGTATAATAAGAATTGTAATGCATTTTGTTGTCATATATAAATTAAAAAACAATTTTAAAAAAGAATGGACTTGGACTTTTATGCTACACACACACATTCTTGACAATGAACCTATATAGAATTTCTTGTGACACTAAAAGCATAGGAACAAAAGACAAAATTAGTAACTTTAGCTTGCATCAAAATTAAAAATGTCCATTAAAGCATATGATCAAGACAGTGAAAGTATAGCCCACAGGGTGGGAGGAAATCTGTACAAATCACATATCTAATATAGAAATATTATATCTAAACAGCCAAAACAAATAATTGAATGAAAAATAAGCAAAGAACTTGGATAAATATCTTCCTAAAGAAGATACATGCATGGCCAGTAAGCACATAAAAAGATGCTCAGCTTTATTAGTTATGAGGGTAATATAAATCAAAGTCTTTAAACATCCATTTGATTTACTGGCAAAAAGTGGTGGGAGAATGTGGATAAATTGAGAACTTAATGAATTGTGGTGGGAATAAACAATGGTAGAGTTTCTGTGGAAAATGGTTTGGTAGTTACTCAAAAATTAAACTTCGACTTTCCTTATGATCCAGTAATTTCTGCTTCTAGTACATAATCCAAAGAATTGAAGGCAAGGACCCAAACAGGTATTTGTGCATCAGTGTTCATGGAAGTATACACATTAACCAAAATGTAGTAAAAACCCAAGTGTCCATCATAAAGTGAATGGATAAAGAAAATGTGGTAATACACAATGGATTTTTTCACCCATAAAAATGAATTAAATTCAGATACATGTTCCAATATGGATGGACTTTGGGACATTCTAAGAAAGACGGACACAAAAGGAAAGATACTGTATGATTCCACTTCTAAGTACCTAGAGTAGACAAATTTATAGACACAGATAAATCATAGCTTACAATGAATCTTCCATGATTGTTTTCTTAATTAACTGAGAATGTCTTTATTTTATTTTTGGTGGCTAGTTTTTTTCTAGATTCAAAATTCTTGGTTTCAAGTTTCTTCTTTTGTTTTCTAGGCTTAATATTGAGGACCATTCAGTTTGTGTCTCCTTGCTGCTATGGGTTGAAGTTTCACTGGACATTTTGTAATTTTATGCTGAAAATACTTAAATTGTTAGATTATTTTTTAGTAATTTGTAAACACTTAACTGTAGAAAACCGTCTCCTCTATAGCGGAGCAGTATGTAGCTGTTCTGTCTCTAAAAAGGTTTTTTTTTTTAAATTTTAATTTTTACTTATAGCCTGACTGCTGAGAGGTCACCCCTGTGTCTGAGTCAGGCAATGATTTGGGCAATCCTTGTGCTCAAATACTCTCAGACATCTGGAAGACTTCCAGCTTCTGCTGATCAATATGCATATGGGCTGGGAATACGTTCAGTCACAGTTAGTTCTCAACTCTCCTTGGCCTTCATTTGTCACTGATTCTCTTGGCTTCCCCCCATATATTCATGGTTCCTCAGAAAGTTGGGGCTCCGTGGAGAGCTTTCCTCAGCCCTTAAATGGTTTTCATATCTAGGATCGCCTGGTTATTCTTTGGTAAGCTAACCACTTCTGCAGGCTGGGAGCATATTCTCAGACCAGCAAAGCTATGGATTTTCATCCTTGTGTCCAGTTGAGTTTGCCACTTTTAGCTGGCAAATCTTTGAATTTTTGTCCCCAGTCCTCTCTGGTATTAAAGCTGCTTTTCATCAGTCCTACTCTAGCAAGATTAATGCACTTGACCATGGAACTGGTGGCAAGGGAACAAGCCCAGACTTGAGCTACTCCTGCTCTACTGGTTTGTCAAGAGGAAGTGTCCCCATGTTTTCCCCCTACCTTTCATTGATTTGGGGCTACCAGAAGCAGTAATAATTTTATCCAGTGTTATCAAAATGTGCTTCTATAACCAGAAGACCTAATTTTCTTTTTTTTTGTAAATATATTTTATAACTTTCTGGTGATTATTTTATTTTAAATCTCTTCTTTGGAAGATATTCCTGATTTTTTCTTATTCATCATTACCCCCTTGTTCCCTATCAATAGAACACAGAGTTAGGTTTCACGGTCACATATTCTTGGTAGTTGCTGTGCCTCTAAGTTTTTGGCCAACATGATATGAATAGAAGTGTTGTATGGGGCTCCTGGATTGCGCCCTCATAGGCACAGGGTATGTCCTGCATTGAATGTGGACTTGGTTGTCATCCAACTAAGGATGGCATAGAGGGAATGTAGGCATCTGTACTTATAGGGCAGTGTCCTCAGATGAGAGAGAACTTTCATCTGATATTCTGGATCCTTCCTTCTTTCCAACTAATCATCTGTTGAGCAGAATCAGGTCCAGATCAGTAGCCCTTCTCATTCTTGTTTACTTTTGCATATAGTTACTAAGGATATGGTTCATAAATTTATTATATTCTTCTTTAGCTGAATGAGACTCTCACAAAGAATTTCAGTGTTTGGAGTTTCTGCCAGCAATCATTGCTATGTGTTATCTCATTTTTGGAGTTTGGGTTTGGATAAGGAAAACATCACACCTCCTCTCTGAATACTCACACAACCTATAGTGTAATTACAGCGGTTATTTCTATTCATTGTTCCCTTGATACGTGACCATGCACTCTCTGGTGTTCTGGCATTTGGAGTTCCATGTAGGATTTGTGTATAAGCACTCTCTCATTAAGATATTAGGACAGAATGTAATTTTCCCATTATAAATATTATTTATGTGTATCTATTGCAAAAGATGCCCTTCATAATTGTTAGCATGTAATAACCAACAAGAACTTACTCTGTAGTTTGAAGGTGGAGAAAAAGAAAGTGATATTTGCTGAGTTATACACATACAACACTATTTATACAGACGAATACAGACACACACAATTTCTTCTCAAAATAACCCCAAGAAGTATACTTTATTATGCTTTTACTATAGATGAGAAATGTTCAAAGAGTCTAATCCATACTTAACTACAATCATGCAACTACCAAAGTTCCCAAACTGTTACTCAAGCTCATGGTTCCCAGACAGATGGATCTCGTCACAATTTTATATTTCTATTCCTTAAAAGAGAGTTTGCATATGCAGAGATCATTCTTGGCAATTTTAATGAATGCATATCTGAACATTTTCTCAGAATTCTGTTTTGAAAACATAAGGGTAGGTTAAGATATCTCATGCTCAGGATTTCATAATATTTATTCTTTTTTGAAGGTAAGTTTCAATCTTTTTTAAGCTTATTTTTTATTAGTTCTAATCAGTTATACATGACAGCAGAACAATTTTGATTCATCCATCCATTTACCTCCAAATGCTATAATTTTATTCTCTCTTAATGCTGACTAATTTTCCATTGTGTGTATATACCACAGTTTTGTTATCCATTCATCTATTGAGGGGCATTTAGGTTGGTTCCACAGTTTAGCTATTATGAATTGTGCATCTATAAACATTGAAGTGGCTGTGTCCGTGTAGTATGCTATTTTTAAGTCCTATTCTTAAAGTGATGTTGAATCATCTAAATCTTCAAGTCTATGAAAATTCTCCTTTAAATGCCAAGCAGGTACTTTTATTTATATTGTAAAGACAAACAAGATTATGGTTGGAAATGGTCATAGCAATTAACCAAGTTCATATGGGAAAAGAGCTTATGTATCCGGGCATGTCATGCCTGCCTATAATCCCAGTGGCTTGAAAGGCTAAAGCAGGAGGAACACAAATTCAAAGTTGCCTCAGCAATTTAGCAAGACCCTGTCTCTAAATAAAAATACAAAAAAGGGCTGGATATTTGGCTGAGTGGTTAAGTGCCCCTGGGTTGAAGCCTGTGTGTATGAAGGACTTTTCTTGCATGTACTGTAAATCATTTTCTACACCCTTTGGCATGAGATTGAAATATCTCTCTTAGTCATCCCCAAAGTATTCCTCCATCACAGAAAATAGTCAGAAGGTCAGTTTTGATTGCTGTAATTCTGAAATCTCTTGTGGGCCTGGTTCGATGCAGAGTTTTTTTTTTTTATGAAATCATGAATCATCATTAAAAAAAATTAGATGGCCATGGATTACAAGATTTTTTTAAGACTGCTACTAGTGAAGCAGTTTATGCCTCTTTGTGGTTCAGTCAAAAACCACAAAATTTAAAATCCTCAGTTCAAATCCAGTGAAAGAACCAAATGCACTGTCAGGGTGTAACCAAAGTGACCATGTCAAATAGAGAAAATCCGTGAATTAAAAATGGACAGGGAAATTCAGAAACATTTGTTATCATATGTCCTTTTGAACTTGTTACTATTCTTGGCCTGTATCTAAATAGATATGTGGACAGTTGGAATTTGAGTACCACTTAATGTACATTTCAAAGAATAAGACAAAATGGGAACCATGAGTGTGCAACTGGAGTTTCCACTGTGTTTAGAAAATGTTATATTGAATATTTTTTTCTTTAAAAATATGATACATATTTCTCATTTAGGATCTAGTGACATTATCTTTGGGAAATCTATATTATAATCTATGTAATTTTATATATTCATATTCAGTGCTCTTGAAATACTATGTTATAATGTTATTTTATTATGTTTTTAAAAGGGAGCATGTCACTCATGGTTACTAATGAATTGTTAATTGGTAAAATTTTCAGTAACTCTTAGCTGAAAGTCTTTCCTGGTATGCAGGATGACTTCATTTTACTATTTCATATTTTACCCTGCTCTGGCCTCCAAACCTCTATGATCTGTATCATCAGGCTTGCTTGCTCTTTGGAGTTTATTTGGTTGACTTCAGCTCCTAGGAGGAAACCCCTAGTCATCTGGTGGGCAAGTGAGAAGAGAAGTGAGAATACTGAATGCCCAGCTCCCTTTCTTAGCGCAGGAGAAGCTGTGAACTAGCTGTATTTTCCACAGGAGTTACAGCTCTTGTCTGGTGATGTTCTTCATGCAGCCTTTTCTGTCCCTGGGACCTCCTTCAGGCTAGGGATAGCATGCAAAGAAGAGTTCATGTAGCAGGCCAACTGATTATCTTTCAAAAGGATTGCTTACAAGGCTGGCCCTGGGTTGACATCGGGAAACTTGAATTTCGTAAATTCTTGAGTTCTCATCCTCTCCAGAACTGATAAGTGGATCAGTACACCCAAACTTTTGTACAAACTCTATGGTTTATTATTAACATCTGCTTTCCTTCTGAGAGCCCCAAATTTTGGTACATGTCGGATAGAGGCTGCCTACATGAAAAGCCCCCAATAAAAACTCTTGAGTCCTGAATTTCTCATGAGCTTCCCCCCTGGTTGACAACACTTCACACAAGCTTTTACAAAGCACTTCAGTATGTCCAATGTGAGTACTGGCAGAGGACTCTTGGAAGCTTGCATCTGGTTTCCCTGGACTTGACCAATGACTTTCCTTTTGCTGATAGCATTCTGTAATAAGTCTTCACCATGAGTAGGACTCTATGATGTGGCCTGTGAGACTCATGGTGAACCTATGGTTCAGGGTAGTCTTTAGAACCTCAGACATACACAGTAGAAGAACTCCACTATTACCCTTCTCTGAACTACTGCATCACTTTTTTGGTCTATCCTTTGAAAAGAGTTATTTTATTAAAATCTCCCCAAATTACTTAATTTAACCTAATTTCTCATTAACTCTGGAGATCATGCCTAAGTCACCAAGTGAACTCAGATAATTTCCTATAAAAATGCTTATAATTTATTCGATGAATTCAGTTATTTAAATGACTTTTTAAAAACTTGTTAAAGTATTAATGGTTGAAAAAGATTACTTAGTAGCCTGTGCCTTTGACATCTTATTCATGAGAAAATCTGATTAAGTTATGCTGTTCAAAGTGTATGGGGATTACACATCTTGGTGCTTGATTGTCCTTTAAAACACTGAGATGCTATTTGTCTCTATTGTGTATTTTGTGGGGGAAAAAAAAAAGAGAAAAGAAAACCTACCCTCAAAAATTAGGGAGTCGGATTGGAGTTGTAGCTCAGTGGTAGAGTGTTTGCCTCTCCTGTGTGAAGCCCCGGGTTTGATCCTCAGCAGCACATAAAAATAAATAAATAATAATAAAGATGTGTAACCATCTACAGCTTAAAAAAATTGTTGAGTCTCCTTGAAGAAATAGGAATATATATGGTGGCAGAAAATAATATTTTCACAGTATATAATTATATTATACAAATTATCACTGAAATGTTAGATGAGCGTTCTTAAACACACGATAAGTAATTATGTCACCTCTTAAAAGCACCTTTAATAGAAGTTAGTAGATTCACATAGCATATGAAATTGTTAATTGGTAAAATTTACATTATTTAACATCTCTAGCTATTTATATCAGCGAATATTATTCTTTACATTGTGTTCTGTGAAGCACGATAAGGTATTGTGCTTAATGAAATGGAAAACTTCCTCATAAAAATTCCAAAAAGTATGCTACTTAAATTTCAGGTTTCAATGAAATGTATGTCAACTTTGAAATTAATTAAGTAGAAAATAAATATTATGCATCCTTGCATGATTTCTTGGGAAAAAAAGGCAAAGAAAGTAATGCTTGATGTAAACTATTGTGGTTTTCCTCTCCACTATATATATGTCAGCTGCTTTGACCTACAAATTTATTTTATACTTATAGATAAAAAGCTTTGTTTTAGAGAACTCATGATGCATACCCTTTGTTTATTAATGTCTTGGTAAACCACATGTCTTCTTGATAAAGTAATCCTGAATCAGAAAGACCTCTTTGCTAGATATCTTACTTTAGTTCACTTGTGTGTCTATTGATTGCTTTTGCTAATAAATGCTCTCTCTATTGTAATTTAGCTCCATCCCAGCAACCTCCACCCAGAGGACAAGTTCAAAGTTCTTCTGCCATCAATCTCTTCTGGAGTCCACCTGATTCTCCAAATGCCCAGTGGCTTACTTACAGTTTATTCAGGGATGGTTTTGAAATCTACATTTCTGAAGATCAATACCCATTCAGTGAGTTTAAGGGTTTGGTGATAGAAAGATAGAATATTCTGAGAATTGATACATTAGTTAAGTTCTCTGTCACTGAGGATAAATGTTGTGGTTTTTCTTTTTTTAGCACAGGGTTTCAAGCAGAGAGAATTACAAATTTAAGTAGTAATCAAAGACATGCAATAAAAATGAGATGTTATATTATTTAGCAAATGCTAAAAACTTACTAAATTCTCAAGGATAAAAAAAAATGATTCCATCTAGCAGTGTGGAGAATCTGGAACATTCAGAAACTTCTGGGATGTCTATGTGGGTTCATATGGGCAACTTTTCATGTACAATAATTTACTCAAATGTATGAGAAAACTTTCTTTTTTGAATACCATTTGATTAATCAAAAATACTTCAGGGAGTTTTTCTCAAGTGGATGTTCATAAAAAGACACAAAATCACAAAAGTGTTCATACCTATATTTAATATTCAAATATTAGAAATGATTCAAATATTCAATAATCTTTCAGAATTGTGGCATATGGCATAAAAAATTAAGTCTGACATATTGTTAACTAAATTGAAGGCTATGATAGCAAAATGATATCTTTTCAATTAATGAAAAATATTCATGGCATTGAGGTAATTAAAAGTTACTAAAAATCTATCATGAGTTATAATATTTTAAGTTAAAATTCTGGAGGACTTAAAAACATGGATATAAAGTTTTTTTTCTGTGTGCAAATATCACAAAAATTTTTCTCAGATATTTCTATTTTAAAGGATTTAGATTTTAAATTTTCAAGTTAAAAAGGAGTCTTCTTTATCTGAAATCAGGATTTCCAAGCAAATAATGTAATATTATGCATATATATTGCTATTTTTATGAAGATAGAGCATAGCAACAGGAACTTTATTTGAAAGAGGAAGAATATGAACAAGCCAGGAACGCCATCTTTGCATTTCTAAATTTTAAGATTTTTAAAATGAGAGCATACAGATCAAGCTATTAAGAAACTATTGATGTTAAAAACATTTTCTCAATTGTTTTAGACACAACTTTCCTAAAGACAAAATGAAGAAATAGGAATTTTGAGATCCTTACAGCTCTGTGATCTCTTGAGTTTTACTCTAGTCATGTTAAACTAAAGACTAGTTTAGGAATCTAGTTTAGGAAAACTTGAAACAGAATTTCAAGTTTTCATTCTGTTCCCTTTAAAACTTAACTTTCCACATTCTACTTTAACATGCATAATTAGAAAATGTAGAAAACTCTCAAAACACTGATATTCCATAACCTTTCTTAAAATGGTTATTGGAGGATGCCTTGTTTTAAAATAGGAATTGACTTTCAAACTCCTGCATGGCATACAGTTTTATTTTGTACCTATTGTAATTGGGTACATTTTGACCCTAATTTTGTATTACTTGCATCCAGCTTGCTACGTCCACCACTTTCTCGAAACTCTAAATAGTCTCTTCGGTGTTCCACATCTTCTTTGAAGTTAATGGAAACTCTGAACTTCATGATGCAGATTGCAGAGGGAAATGAACATCTGTCTACATCTGCCATCTTGGCAAAGCATCCTAAAAACCTGCTACTAAAATGTTTATTTTCTTCCAAATATCAGCATGATCCAGGTGTCCTGAAACTTAAACTTTTGTGATAGAGGAAGAGAAGAGTTATAAAAATATTGAAAATGATTTTGAAGATGACAGTACCACTGGTTAAATTATCTCTGGAGTTGTAAATTAGGGTCACCCTATTTTCCACACAGCTTAATTCGACAGAAAATTTAAATGTAAAACTATAAAGGTTACCATTCAAACCCATGTTTTCCATACTAACATATTGTGATCTATTTTATAGAACATTATATATGAGTGCAACAGTCTGTCTCTTTTTCATGATTGCACTAAAATAGAATCCAAATAACAGTTTGTTACATAATAAATGCCTATTCATTTACTAATCAGACATTTATATAATCCTATTAAACAAAGTATTATTTCCTAAAAATGTATTTTTCATTAAAAATACCATTTCTGGCATTTCTTGACAATCACTGTAATTAATGATGTGAAAATTATCTGCATGATGGCATTTAAACAGTAAGAACAATTGGTTAACACTGTCAGAAGTTGATACCATTCTAATAATACCCTCATGTTTATTACTCCATTTCCAGTGCATGGAGAGCATGTGTAATATGAAAAGGAAACACTACTTATATCCAGCTGAATGAACACAAATCCTTGGGTTAAATAAAGGCATTTGGAATTATAGGTGGAGAAGCATTGAACTTTTCAAAGAAAATTAATAGTGTAGTCTTCCAACCAAGTTTGAGCATTTGGTTGAGACCATTATAGAGTTCTTTGTTAAAATAGAAACTTCCTAGCTGGCCTGTGTACTACAGGATTCTCTAGGGTAACAGTTTCTATGCTGGGATCATGATGCAGTACTGTATTACAATTTTGAAATCTTTCAAATTAGTTGTTTTTCGTGGCAAAGCATATAGTCAATATTTCCCTAAATGAAATTTAATTGGTTTGCATTCTCATATGCTTTCAGAAGAAAAAAAGTACAGAGGTCAAGTTAGCATTTGGAATGTAGATCATCAGCAACTGATGTTGCTCCTGCTATAGACCCAATTTGGCTTCCTCAGAGATGCCATGTCATTGGTGGGAAGGGAACAGTCTGGAGGAAAATAATACTCTTGTTTATGTTGCTTCTCAGTGTTATAGGTTTACAGAGTATTCAATAAATTATACTTTTTTAAAATTTGGTTTTGGAATCCAAAGAATACTAGATATTAGTAAAAAAGTATCTTTTTTACTAATATCTAGTATTCTTTGGAAGTTAAAAAGTATCTTTATATCTGATGAAAGCCAGATTAGGGCATATATCTTCTCCTGGGCAAGGTGGTTTAGAAGACAGACTTGCTTTGCATGCTCCTCCAACCCCTGAAGTTCACAGTCCTATGCATTTTTGTTCCAGTTGGATGACATGAGTGGGGAAAAGCCATTAAATGTCACTCTGGGGAAGTCTTTCCCCAGGGAGACTAGAGAACAGTTGTTACTACATAAGATAATGATTTATATCACCTGGTGATTTTAACATAGGGTTTTAGGCAAAAAGACTATCTTAGTAAATCTGGAATTTCATTTCTTCCTTTATTATTATTCATTCCCCTCTTTAATATCATTATCATTCATCCCATAACACATCAAAGATCAATGGAGCAAGTGGTGAGATGGTTCAGTTATCCCTGAGAGAAAGAGACAGAAGTTATGAGGAGGAAAAGAGAAAGAAAACAGAGGACAGCAATTGTTTTTGTAAGGTCCTTGATACTGTTCATTCTTTCTTAATATCTGCTTAATGGAGACCTCCTCCCCATCCACAGATACAATGCCACCAGGGAGCGGGCAGAAGGCACTCTATCATTTATCTTTTACAGCCCTACAATATGCTGGCTGTTGCTTTAGTGAATGGGGATTTCAGACACATGGCTGATAATGTCCATTCCTTTCTCCCTCTTTTTTTAACCTCCTTTTATCCCATCTTCTATCGGACCTCACAATCATTCATACAAGGAAGTTTTGTCTAGAACTTCTCATGTAAATTCTTTATCGCAGATAGCAAATGTTTCCAAAATTTAGCAGTTAAAAATAATGAACATTTATCATTTCACACAATTCATATAGGCCAGAAAATCAGGAAAGGATTCAGTCAAGGTGTTGGCCAAGCAACAGATTTGACCCTTTGCTGGTAGTTTGCTGACCACTGGCCGAGGGTACTGGCATTTAGTTAGCCCATTACACAGAAGAAGCAGTTATTTCTGTTTCAGAGACTGCAAATCTTCTTCTTAGGCTTTCTATCAAAAGGAGATTATAAAGGGAAAAAACAAAGCCAAAACTTTTAATTATTCTTTACAAATGACAATTTTTTTACATTATACTGAATAATGAAAGTAACCAGCTTTATTTCACTTTTGAAAATATGAAATGTACTCTTATTCAAAAGGGTGGATTGGCAATAGTTTGTAGTTAAATAATATGATGGAAGGAAATTAGAAATGAGCCTTTTCCAGTTTGTGGAATATAATGATCTTCCTTTTGTTCCTTTTCATTCCAGATACTCAGCATTACTTAGATACTTCCCTGTCACCGTATACCTCATATTCATATTACATCAAGACCACCAGTGTGCATGGTTCAACAAGGAGTGCAGCTGTCACTTACAGGACAAAGCCAGGGGTTCCAGAGGGACATCTAAACTTAAGCTATACCATTCCTGTTAGCTCAGATTCGGTGACACTTACCTGGAGTACACTCTCTAATCATTCTGGTCCTATAGAGAAATACATTTTGTCCTGTGTTCCTTTGGATGGCATTCAACCATGTGATCCCTATGAAGGTCATGAAACCTCAGCTACCATCTGGAATCTGGTTCCATTCACTAGGTACCATTTTTCTGTACAGGCATGTACTAGTGGGGGATGCTTGCTCAGCTTACCCATTATGGTGACCACAGCTCAAGCACCTCCCAGAAGGCTGAGCCCTCCTGAGATACGGGAAATCAGTTCCACAGAACTTCATGTACAATGGTCCCCACCACTGGAACCAAATGGTAAGAATTCAAGGCCTGGATTTTCTTTCTTGAACAAGAATGAGAATGTAGGCCTTTGGCATTGTTCAGTGAGAGTCTGGCACCATATTCATTTATTTAGTTGTATAATATTATAATTGAGAAATAATTCCTAAAGATAGAAGATACTATTTCTCCTGGTTAGTGGAACAAGTGTATTTCTAATCTCATAACAAATTCCATTCAATTAAATTGCCCCTTAAAAGGCTAATATTATCTTTGCTCTTAATGACATCTGCCATAGCACAAATGATGTTTATAATTGGAAGCTCACTTCTGAAATGCATTATATTTGACTGTGTCACAAGTTAGGGCACTCATAAGCAGTAAATTTTCTCTTTTAAGCAAGAAAGGGATATAAAATAATACAAAAAATATGTATATAGGCTTGCTGACTCCATTAAGTTAATTTTTGTGTTCATACAATTGAACCCTTGGTTATATAGGCCAAACACATATTTATAGGGTTTTAGTCATTTATATCATGTATATATTATGGCAAAACCTTTTCGAGGATTTTTTAAGTTACTTGGTAAAACTGAGTAAAAATTAACTGTAAAATTTGTGCCAATAGGGCTTATGTTAAACAGATAATTAAGCTAAATCCTTTGATTTTGAAAATATACAAATAGGAGATACAATAATCAGATTCCCAAAGAGAACCAGCCACCCTTGATAGAAATTCTGATCATCCATCCTGACAAAAGCTGACTACACCTAATGATAGGCTATAGGTATTTTGTTATTTGTATGTTGTCTCTGGTTGATTTTTCCTATGAATATGACTTCAATAGTATTTCTTATATTCATCCGCCCAACAGTTTGTCGTTTTTCATAAATTCCCATCATCTAGATTACTAAATTACTACATCTAGATTACTCAAAAATTGGCAGGTTAACTAGTTAGAATAACAAAAAGCCACTACTGTTTAGCTGATTTGTGTTTGCTCCATCCCCCAAATATCCCCTTTGTCTGATTCTACCTTGGTTCACTATTTAACTTTTCTAGGAATAATTATAAGGTATGAATTATACATGAAGAGATTGAGATCTACTGAAGAAAGTCAAGTGTTTCAAAGCAGTGGCTGGCTCAGTCCTCACCCATTTGCAGAATCGACCAGTGATAATGCACTAAAGCCTCCTCAAGCAGCAACAGTCATCACTGGCTTGGAACCTTACACAGAGTACGAGTTTAGGGTCTTGGCTGTGAATATGGCAGGTAGCACGTCTTCTGTCTGGATCTCAGCAAGAACTGGAGAATCGGGTAAAAAAAAATGAATGCTTTGAACTCTGCATTGAAATCCCCAGAATGAAATTGCTGCTGGAAATTAGTCAATAGTGCCGAAACAGTGCTTTTTGAAAAGCAAGTTTTGTAAACATAAATGAGCCATGGGGGGAAATGTATAGATTGGTTATATAAGTAACTCAAGGTCATAAAGAATTTGCAGAAAGTTTTAGGGAAAAAATTACGTTTTTGTTATTAATTCATGAGAAAGAGGACTTAAATGTAGTTATAGTCTTTGGGGAGTGCTTCACCAAAATATCCCTTATTTTCTAGTTCTTGAGTGGGTCGGCCACTTGTCAAGTCTTGCTCCATATCCACCACTGTTATGTTCAGTGAAATGGTGAACCGTTACCAATACAAATCTTTTTTAAGCTTTTCCTCTTTACAAAACATATCTTTTAGATTTTACATTGAATATAATAGTATAAAATCTGTAATTCAGAAGTGTGCTTTTAAGCATTGGGCATTATGGCAAGGAAGGAGAGAAAAAATTATTTTCTTAAGGTGTCTTCATTAAGGCAAATGAACTATTTTTAATCTTTTATCTTGTTCTTTATATTACACATATTTCAAATTTTATGAGCATTTTAAGAAAACACGTACACTTTTGTCATGATTTGAATCTATAGATATTCAAAGAAACCCAAATCCTGATCTAAAATGATCTGCTAGGACGGTAGAGGATGAGGGTAGCTTTAGGTTGATGTCCAAGGGAATCGTTTCATGAATAAAATGTGCATTGTGCTTGAGCATCTCTTAATGACTACCAGCCATCTTGGACAAATAATGGGGCCATGATAGCACAAGTGATGAGGCATGGCATTCTGGAAGGGGAAAATCAAGGTCAGAAATGAAAAGTAATGGGTGAAACTGCAATACTGGACCCTCATAATCTTATGGGTCACTGGCTAATGAAAGTGCGATGAGGTCCTTTGATAATACACCTTTGGTTAGCACATTTAAAATCCATATTAAGATCTCAAGGATGGTAGGGGGAAAATGTATGGTGTGTATGTACCTTGAACATTTCAATCAAGACTTACTGAAAACTTGGAGAATTTCTTTGGGGTGATTTAAAACATTTTAGGCTTACCTCTTTGTGCATTGATTTGGTTCACTGAGATACTTCAGTACATGAGAAATCCAGTGTATCCTTATACATTGTTCTGAATTTTTTTTGGTCTGAGTCATATTCAGTTTTGAGATTTCTTTCAAATATTCATAATCTCTAGAGTTTTCTAGCCAGGTATGCACTAGCTATCTTTATGAACATAAGCAAAGTCCTCTAAGATTTTTATTTTATAAATGACAAATATCTTAGCTGATAATGCAAAAATGGAAGACATCCTTGCCAATGACATTTTTTAAAAGTGAATATCTTTCATATATAGCAGCATATTCTTGGATTATTTTTTTTCAAATCAGAGTATTTTATAAAGAAGAGAGTGTTTCAGAAACTAGAATAAATATGTGAGTAAGTTTGAATACTGATAGGGAACAGCATTCATTGTTTTGATGTTGTTATTTTGTCTTTGATAGCGCCTGTGTTCATGATCCCTCCTTTAGTTGTTCCACTCTCCTCGAACTCTCTCAATGTCTCCTGGGAGAAGCCAGCAGAAAATATTACAAGAGGAAAAGTTGTGGGGTACAACATCAATATGATTTCCGAACAATCACCTCAACAACCTGTCCCAGTGATGCTCTCAAAGGTATTGTTATTTTTAACTAATTTCCTTTCATTTCTGAATTTGCAGAATTCTGTAACAGAATCTCCCTCTGCATTCACTAAACAGGACATTTTCCTTCCAAACCTGATGTTGAATGTAGGAGTCCCTTTATTGTACATTACTTCTTTTCTTTTTTACAATAAATAAGCATATATTGAAACAAAGGTAGTATGATTTTGTTTCATCAGATCTGCTTTTTAACTTACACATCTTGTAAGAAAATAACTTTTGATAGCTAAGCACTTTCATGTTATTAGGACACAAAATAACAAATTAAGCCAATCTGCAATCAGTTGATATTTGTATTATATTAATTCTATTGGAGGTCTAAATAACATTGATAAGAACATCATATGGGTACATTTTATATGTATTTCTATTTCCTTAGAAAAAACATGGATGAATTTGTCATAGCTTATAAAAATTATGTTACAGGTTTTGGATATATACTCACATATTGCCTGCTAGCAATTTATACTTCAGTAAGCAATAATGAGAATACTAATCATAGTGATAATTTTACTGTGTCCATGAACTACTTAATTTGATACACATAACAGTCCTAGAAGATGAGAGATTCTTGTTTTCTCTAGCTTATAGATATAGCTTATATACCTCATTTTCTAGCATAGGGGTGGCCGGTAGCAGAGGCTGTGGACATTGACTGGATGGATAATCCTGTGCATGTGGCTGTCCACTGTGTCTTCTAATGCCTTTGGTGGACATTAACTGAGCTAAAAAGATCTTCACTGTTTTATGCCCACTCCCAAAAATCTAGTCACATTTTTTTTCTTTCCCAGACTTCCTATTTTCCAATCTTCCCATCTTTCTTCCTTTATACTCATGGCCCATAGAGCCAAGTGACTATCATATATTTAACCCTGAGGTACTTAACCCTCTGGAAAATATAAAACAAATGTCTGGGACAACTGCCTGAAGTTCTGCCTATTGAGAGGATTTCTTTTCATTGCTGGTTTTTAGGACCTTCTAGATAGGGTTACAGAGCAGTAGCTAACCATTTTTGATTGGCATCCATATACCAAGACAACTCATCTGTGAGCTAAACTCTCTCTCTCTCTTTTTTTTCTTTCAGCTCTTCAGGGAACTTTACCAGATTTGCAGGTTCTGTCATGGCTTCTTTCTATGCTTCTACCCAACCCCAGATATTCACTTCCATCTTATGATGAATTTCTATTAAGCTCCCTTGACCCTGAGACTTGGCATGTCTGAAAGAATCTAGTTCTTGTGAAGTAGCTCTAGTCACCAGCTCATTTGATGTTTCAAGTTCAGACATTCTGCTTTTAAAACAGTAGCATGCTGGCTTTGTTCAGCAAATGGTATAGAGTTTCTATCATGTGATAAGCTCTTGCTCCAGACATTAGGGATTTAGTTTGTGACTCTCTTTCCATAAGGAACTCATCTTTTCCCATCATCATTACTTCTAGAACTCTAGATGTTATTAGACTTTAGATGCCCATGGTTCCTCTGCTTGCACCACAACTTAGATCTGTGCAGAGCTCTTTCTCACTCTGGAATGCACTTGGAAGTGGCAGTGTTCTATATTGCTTGGTAACTTGGTTAGAATATGCTCTGAGCATGGAATATGCTCCCTTTTGAGTGTGAGGAAGTCATCAGACTTTGTGCTTCCTTTTAGTGGTGGTAGATACTAGATACCATAATTTTGTCTTTTCCTCTGCAGTGAGTATCCTAGTGTTTCTCAGACAATTTTGACTCCTTTAAAACCTTCACTAATGTGGTAGTTCTCCTAATCTTTATAAAGTTATTCTCCCACTTTCTGGAGCACATGTCTTACTACGACCTATACCATGCCTGTTGTTTCTTGCTTATCTGATTCATTTAACATGATCTTATTGATATACAGAACTGAGACTGTCAAGGAGACTTTTGTAGTTCACCTTAAATTGGTGGTTAATTATCCTCAGATTGTCTTTCTTCAATGCATTGATAACAATGCAAGAGCCATCTGATTATATAGTCCTGATAAGTACTGCTTTGCACAAAGTAGTCCTAATAATTATGAGTTCATCACCAATGGAAGTTTGAAAATTGTACGACTAGACAATGCTGTGGGCTCTACTTATTACCTATCAGTGTTCCACTTACTACCTATAACAAGGTTCTCATTGTCAGCCAGTTGAGATACCCAACTCCAAAATACCATTGTAGAAACTCCTTTCAAAGCCCTCTCCTGGTACAATTTTCTAGGTCAAGTTCCCCAGAAACCATTCACTGTGCTAAAAGACTAGCATGCAGAAGATTTATGGGAAAGAGCTCTAAGAAACAATACATGTAAAGTAGCAAGAGATGCAAGATTTAATTCTTTCTTGTGGATGAATAAAAACTCCATTGAGTATATATCTTCCTTATCCATTTGTCTCTTAACAGGCACCTAGGTTGGTTCCATAACTTGGTTATTATGAATTGTACTGCTATAAACATTGGTATTTACACATCATTCTATTCTAGTATGTTGACTTTTGCTCTTTTGGAGTAATATCAAGGGGTGTGATAGCTAGGTCATATGGTGGTTCCAGTCCTAGTCTTCTAAGGAATCTCTACCCTGCTTTCCAAAGTGGGTTATACCAATTTGCAGTTCCACCAGCAATACGTAAGTGTACTCAACCCCCACATCCTCACCAGCAATTATTGTTATTTGTATTCATGATGATTGCCATCCTAACTGGGTGAGGTGAAATCTCAGTGTACTTTTGATTTGCATTTTTTTCTGATGGCTAAGGATGTTGGAAAACTTTTTAATATATTTTTGGCCATTCATATTTTTCTTTTGAGAAATGTCTGTGTAGATCATTTGCCCTTTTAATTATAGGATTTTTTTTTTGGTGTTAAGTTTTTTGAGTTCTTAATATGTTTAGAATATTTGTCCACTGTCAAAAGAGTAGCTGGCAAAGATTTTTCTCTCATTCTGTAGATCCCCTATTCACATTTATAATTTTTTTTTGGTGTGCAAAAGCTTTTTAATTGGATGCTGTTTCATTTATTAACTCTTGGCATTATTTTTTGAACTTTACGAATCCTGTTGCAAAAACCATTACCTGAGACTACATATTAGAGTATTGACCTTATGTTTTCTTTCAGGAGTTGTATTGTTTCTTGTCTAATTTTTTTAGTGTTTGATTCATTTTGAGTTGATTTTTGTGCGGGGGTGTGAGATAAAGGCTAGTTTCATTCTTTTATATATGGATAACCAGTTTTCCCAGCACTATTTGTTTAAAAGGCTGTCTTTTCTCCAATGAATGTTTTTGGCATCTTTGTTTAGGATCAGATGGCTGTATATGTGTGGGTTTGTCTGTGTCTTCTATTCTGCTGGTGTCTGTATCTGTTTATACAGAACTGTTTATATACCAGTATCATTCTGTTTTTGTTAATATAGCTTTGTAGTTTAATTTGATATTGGTATTATTATGCCTTTAGCTGGTAAATGGATAGAATTGAAGAACACCATGCTAAATAATAAGTCAGATTCAGAAAGTCAAGGGTCAAATGTTTTTTTCTCATGTGTGGAACCTGCAGAAAAGTAAGGAATGAAAAAAAGGGGGGGAATTGTATGAAAATAGAAGGGAGAGCAATGGAATAGAGGAAGGGTAGTGAGGGGAGGGAAGAGGAGTGGGAAAGAGGTGAATCAGTAGAATGAAATTGACCAAATTATACTATGTTCATATATGAATATATCACAATGAATCCCATATTTTGGTATAAACTATAATGTATCAATTTTAAATGACAATAAATAGGAAGGTCAGTAGAGTGGAGGAAAGGGGTCACAGACAGGGTGAAGGAGAGGGAGAAGGAAAGTTCTGGTGATTGAAATAGAGCAAATTATGTTATATGAACTTAGGAATATGTCAAAATATAACCACACTATTATGTATAAGTATAATGCACCAATAAAAACTAATAAAAATAGAAGGGTAAACAGCAGGGTCGTACAAGGGGATAAGAGGGAAGGAGAAAAGGATGGCAAAGGGAGGTATTAGGGAATTAAATTGATCAAATTATGTTATGTGCATGTATATATATATTCACAATAAAACCCACTACTCTGTATAATTATTATGTACCAAAAAAAAAACAATTTAAAAGATGCTAATTAAGCCAAATAATAAGTTGAGCTATGATACAATAGTGCAGAAGGCCTGAACTGATCCTGTGGGTAGTTCTGGAACCGCAGTCACCTTTGAGGTTGTCTCAAATGCAGTTCAGAGGTCAGATCTTTGTACCTTTGTTATATTTGCTTCCTAGGGCTGCCATAACATATTGCACAAATGAAGGGACTAAAAACAACAGATCTTTGGTTCCTCGTAGTTATGAAGGCCAGAAGTCTGAAACTAACTAAGCTTCTTTGCTCCTTCCAGATTTTAGTGGAGAATCCTTTCTTGCTCTTTCCAGGTTTTAGCAGTTGCTTGTTCTATTTGGATTTTAGGGAAATAATTTCAGTGTCTGCTTCTGTTATTATATCACCCTTCTTCTCTGTGTCTCTGTCTCCCCTGCCTGTTTATCCTCATTTCTCCTATAAAAGCTCCAGTCATTGACTTTAAGGCTAACGATAAATACAGGATAACTTAGCTATAACATCTGCAAAGACCCTCTGTGCAGAAGGCTACATTCTGAGATCTTCAGTGGCCATAAATTTTGGGAAGACACTCTTAAACCCACTAGATTTAATAGATTTGCCATTTTTCTAAGCCTTTTTAGTAAACAGAGCATGTATACAACACAAAATTTTATTTTATATATTAGATAGAAAAAAGAGTCAGTGATTTGTGATTTCTTGCTGTAGTTTTCCACTAGTTTGAACATGTTTGATTCATTGGCAACTCTCTTGTGATAAAATCCTAATTAGTACAATACACATCCTTTAGTTTAAACAGTGTAGTCTGCCAATCTGGCATGTCATAGTATTTAGGATAAATTTACAATTATAACTGATATTTGGTCTTTAATTGTTATGTTTTTTTCTATATCTAGAACAATAAAGCAGCTTGGTGTTTTATTTTATTGTTTTTATTATTCTTTTGCTTTTTTCAGGTTTTCAAATTTTAAAGTCAATTCCTAGGCAAATACTTCAAGTTTGATTTATTATACTCTTAAAGGAAATTATCTAAAAATACTCCAAATGTTGAACTTTATAATAATCTGTATTCATATTTATTTATTGAAAATCCATTTATTTGAAATATATTCATATCACTTAAAGACAGGGATATGTTCTGAGAAATGTAGGAGATCCATTGTGCAAACACCACAAAGTGTATAAGAAGATGGTATACATCAATCACTCCACATGGTCTCTAGATACAATTGAGAAGTGTGGTGGACACAAGATATGTGAAGCTGCTTCTAGTGTTACACAGCACACTGCTTTATACGAAAATTTGTTTTTATAAATAGAGAATTACACTCCAGTAATAAAATGTATGATATAGTAAATATGTAAAACAGTAACAGCCATTTGTTATCATATCAGTATTTTGTACTATACATAAGTGTGTGTACTATACTTTCATACCATTGGCGGCAGATTTGTTGACACTTGTGTCACCACAAACATGTAATTCTTTAAGCTACAACATGATAATGGTTATGACATCACAAGCTAAAATATTTCTGTGTCATATAAATATTTCAGCTCCATTATATCTAATGGTACCATAATTGTACGCTGTCAGTCTGGTCCATTGTTGACCAAAACACCATTATTTGCCATGTGAGTTTATATCAGTAGTCCTAAGAAAAATAACTTTGTATTCATTGTTGGTGGTGTTCTGCTTTAATGACTTCTTTTCCTCAATATCATTCACATCCACAGCCTAAGCAAATTTACATAGTTCCTTTTGATCAATTGTAGTTATAAGGATAGGGGCCAATTCTCAGTGTTGGCGGTTTAATTACTTGTTTGTGGACTACAGAGTTCCTCTCTGTCTCCTTTGCCCAAATCTGCTATTTTCATTTGAAAGTGCATGATAAAGACATCATTTAAAAAAAATGTAACTTTGATCTAATCTGCATATGCTTGTTTATATAAGAAAGATAATTGAGAATTAACCTCATGTGGATACTCACTAATATATTTAATTGTTTTCTCTTTTTGTTCTTTGGCTTTTTTTCAGAAAATGATAGAATTGATTTAACATAGCGACATTGTTCTGTTCTGATGCCATCAAATAGCATGTGGTATTACTACACTGGGTTACTTTTGGCCAAGTCCCATGGTTTTGTTTGGACTTTTTCACAGTAACAATGACAATGTCACCATCTTTATCTCTACTATTGGTGACAATAACCATACCACCACGCTGCTTTATGAGGCAATAACTTGGTTTCCTCATTTATCCACTCAGGAACTGGATTATTACCTCATAAAACAGTGTGATTGTACAATTATCAATTAAATCCTGGCTTGTTGAGTCTCTTAAAAAAAATCCCTTTTCCTAATAGTAGTTGGCCTTAATTCCTTGTGTCTGAATTCATGGAACTTTGCCTGACAAGATTATATTTTTTGCACTGATTATATATTATCTGATTATTATTATTATGTTTTGTCTTGAAGCTGTTGCACACGGCTAAATCCCAAGACCTGTCTTATGTTGTAAAAGGACTAAAGCCTTATGGGATATACAAGTTTACTGTTTCTCTCTGCAATTCAATTGGTTGTGTAACCAGTGCTTCAGGAGCAGGACAAACTTTAGCAGCAGGTAAGCGAGTTTTAATGGCGATGTAAAAATAGATCATATATTTATAAACAAATATCTACAAACTTTCTCTGCTTTGGACTTAATATTTGCAGCCTTTGTCCCCTAAAGCATTCTTTTTCGAACTGATTGCTATCTACCTTAATATTTAAAACAAATAATAAAAGTTAAGCTTAAGAGGTGCCTAGGAGCTGTGCCCTAAGAGCTACAATTGATTCTGAGTGGGAGAAGCTTCAGGGCTCAGCCACAAGCCTGGATCCTAGAATGTACAGTTAAGAGGAGAGCTCAGAAGGCTTCTTGTGAGGGCTTCAGCATACTTCTTCCCTCAGACCTAACATGTGTTTTGTGGGGTTGGGTCTACCCACTCTTGTCCCATGGGGATATCCAGGAATTAGTGGGTTGCCTTCAGATCATGTTTTGTCCTTATTGGATAGGCAGGTGTTACTTATTATTTGATTTATAATTAATAAGCTCCTACATTTATGAAATTTAAAAAGGAACTTATTGTCAAGTACAATCCCTATCAGAAATAGTGTGGATCATTTTTGCCTGCTTCACTTTAGAACCATATGGATTTATATAAACTTTGATTATATGTGTCACTAATACCTGTATAATCCGATGACTTAGCATTCTTAGCATATTTGCAAATCGAAGGTTCTCTGTCAGCAATTCCATAAGGCTCAGTTTCTCTTGAAGAAGTGTCTAGAGGTAGAAAGGTTAAAAAACTTCTGCATATACAGATATAAGCATCTATTTAAATCAAGTATTTCCTAGACCACATTCCTAAATATCTTCATCCTTTTATTAGTAGGTATAATTCTATTGAGTTTTTCCCCCTCATTATGGAAAAACTTACTTGACTCAATTTATCTCACTCAAGTAATTTTGTTTATTCCAAATTTTCATTAATATGAATGACTGCCAAATTCCATGAAATCATGGTTTATCATCTCTACAACTGAACTCTTTGTATATTTATACATCTAATCTTGATATATTTAAGATGTATGAAATACATCTCAGGATGTATATTTATAGAGTGCCTAGACTTCCTATAAGACTATTTTTAGACACAGTATTAAGGGTTACTGAGTATGAATAACACTCTTCTTTTTAAGGAATTATGACATAATTTTGGACAAAATTTGAAGGAATAATCAATTATGTAGACTGGATAAAGTGAAAGTAGAGTCTGAGAGCATACTAGAGACTCAGCTCCCAACCAACGTGACTGAGCAGAACTGTAATCTCAGCCTCTCAGGGTTCTAGAATATTTAAAAGTCATTTAGTGTGCCTAGATAGCCAGTATCAATATATTCTTCATAACACTTCCTGCAGGTTTTGCTCAACCTGTGTCTGATACCTTTACTGATAGGGGAACCACTACCTCTCAGGTAAATTCATATCAATTTTAGTTGCCTGTTTTAAAAGTGGTTTCTTGAATTGATTGAAATTATCTCCCGGTGGTTTCTAATCAGCATTGTCATTCTATTTCCTTGAAAGGTGTTGTCAGTCTAATTTATCATCCTCATGACATCACTCCCAGTGACATTTTCATAGCAATACTCCCCCTACGCAAATAGTCTCTTCTATAGGCCGCCCACCATGGTATGGCATCTGCACTTGCCTGCTGTGGTTTCTAGCACCCTGCGGGCACTCTCTGTTGGGTGATCTGGTTGTGTTTTGTGGTGAGGATACTTTGGGCCACTCCTCACCACTGGAGAGAACTAAAACTCATCTGTGCCCTCTTGATTCTTTCCCTAAATATTTTATCCTGAAAAATAGGACTTGGAAGTGTCTTATATTCTGTAAAAGACATGAGACATGGATGTTAGTTAGCTTTATAAAATAATAGTATATTCTTATATTTTTTTCATAGACTGAAAAGTACTTTTCACTTCTTTATGCTTAACTGTATTTTCAATTTTTATAATCTATTAAGGAGAAAACTGAGAAACTTCTATGCAATGATTTGAATTTGGGTTCTGCCATTTAGAAGCTGGGTGACTTTGAGTGAGTTATATAAACTCCATACCTTAGTTTTCAACTCAAAAATTAAGATAGTGTATTTTGTATGGGTTTTACAAGAATTAGAAAATAATTAAATTATAAAATAATTAAAACAGTTCTCATTACAGTGTAAATTCTCAAGAAAATTGGATATGATTGTTGTCATACTAATATTCAGTGTTTTTATCAATGGATAAATGTTATGGAATTTCTAGCACTATCAAAATCAAGAAGCTTATTATGCAAGTTTAATTTTATAATAGTATAGAATATATGCAACAATGGAGAGTTTTAAAACCAAGTCTATTGCAAAACAACCTTTAGGAAAAAAAATTCTGAAAGCATTTTATTATTTCTGCAAGAAGTAGATCATTATAATGTGCATTTCAAAAATTTGCCCCCAAACTTATAATTTCAAATTTATTATTTTCTGTACAGTTATTAATATGCCCTAAATAAGTCATTGTTAAATTTTCTTGTGATGGCTCTCAATCAGTGAGCATCTATGTATTATAGGGAATTCAAAGATAATCTATACAGTGCTGGGGTGGAGGAGTCAACACTTAACAAGTAGGATTAACACCATGGAAGGGCATGTTCTAAGATCTATCAGAAAGGCTAAAAGAAAGCTATAGGAACAGAAAATGGAATAAATGGTTTTGATTTGGGATATTGTAAATTGTCTCACAAAGTGATGCTAGAAATGGACTGAATGACTGGCAAAGATTTTTTTCAAGTATTTACTAAACACAAATATGTTCCTGTCAGTATCTTAGAAGCCAGCACTGTCCCAGGTGCTGCTGTGATGAAAGCTGGGGTTAATGAAGACTTCTCTTACAATAAAATATAGAGTAAGTAAGAAGAAAGGGTGTGAATAGAGTCCAGTAATCTTTTCTAAGAGTCAATGATGAAATAAATCAGATGAGTAGAAGTGAAAATTTAAAAAAGGGAATGGAGTCCTATCATAGAGAAGAAATCCATGGGTTGATAAAAGGGAAGACTAGAGGGTGATGATAAATATGGTAGCCCTCTAATTAGGATGGCCCCAGCAGAAGCCAGAAAGTAAAGGACTGAGTAGTGGCAACAAAAGATGATGGGAAATTTCAGATGTGTGGTTCTTTGATTTTCACCAAAGTTTTCCATCTACTCAGTTTCCATTAGAAAAAAAAAAAAATTGCATTGACTTTTGTTTCCATTTGAAATCCTTTCTTTCCTAAAGGAGAAATTATTTTAGTGATTTTCTAGGGTAGGGTGGGAGTTGGTTTTTATTGTTCATTTGATTTTTGTCTTTTGGGTTTTTTGTTGTTGTTGTCATTTATTTTATTCTTGTGCAAGGCATTCAACCTAGGGCAAAAGTTTGTTTTTAATCCCTTAGTATATTTTATGGGAACTCTCTGACCTTTGTCTTCCAAGAAGAAAATCACGTCACTTACATGGCAGTAGAAGGGAAATAACTTGTCCTATACTTTATTGTACAATACGCCATTTTCAGGTAGCTTTTGGTCAGTGAAAAGGAACTTACTTGTTTTATTTAATTATAAGGAAACCCCACCAAATATAGATTCAGTATCCTTCTCCCTCCTTTATTTACAGTATGTGAATAATTTTTTTTCTAAAACTTTCCCCAGATTAAACATCTAGATAGAACTCATGGAAATTATGTCATAGAAATAAATGATGTGGATGACTGTTCTTTTGAATAATCAACAAATTTGTAGTAGGAAAGGAATGAAAGTTGACTTGCAGTCTGATTCTTCCTGCTCTGTTGCTGCTAGTAATAACATTGTAATTGGGAGGTATATATTATTCCAGCAAACTTCAATGGACTTGAGGGAAGTTAAACTCTTAAATCTAATATAGTGATATGAGCTCATTATCAGAGATGAAAAGAGGCTAGCAACCATCCAAATTTTTTGAAAAAGAGCATTGCAAATTAGAAGTGATCTTTAGCCTTTTAGAAGCATTGAGTCTTGGAAAAAAAATGTTTCCTCAAATCTTGATCATAAAATCAAAAAGATATTTGTAAAGTTTTATCTGGCTGTTTCATTAAAAACTTGGGAATTATAATTGGCTCTTTTTTGTTTTAAATATTTTATTCCTACTGCCTTTGATTAGAATGGGTCCATTGTGTCCCAGGTATTGTATTGCTCTCTCTTGGTTTTGATGCTAGTGACAAAGTCTGAGAACTGACTTACTGAAGGTGTTCTTCCAGGAATAGCTAGTGTCTCACCTTTGCAAAATCTCAAAATAGTGTCATTGCAGCTTCAGATTTGTTTCTAGTTGTATGAGTGTGAAGGTCTGATGAAGTGGGCCCTCTGAAAATTTTTATTACACTTTTTTTCTTAAAAATTACCCATTTAATTTAGGAAATTTGTTGTATTTTCACTTTTTTTTTCAAACGGAGTCCACTTTAAACCTTCTTTTTAAGAAATTCCTTTTGGAGATTCATTCCTGACAGAATAACATGATATTTCTTTCACCTGTTATAAATTGACCTCTAATTCTCTGAGCTTAGGAGTGCCCATCTCCCATTAAGCAAATAATTAGTGGTGCATTAAGTTTTCACTCCAAATCCAAAGTGAAATGTATAGTCTGTTTGCCTCTGGGTTGAAAACACACATTGTTTTGCATGCAGGTACATAAGTCTTTTCATTGCGAATAGGACCCGGAGTGATTAAACAAGCACTCTTAATATGTTAATTTATAATTTTAATTACAACAATCTTGTATATATAGTCATTAGTGAATACTAATATAAATATTTTTCTACCTTTTTATTCATAATGCATAAACCAATCATCCAGTTACTTCTCTGAGGTTGCCTGTTTTCGCTTCATAATACAATCTTTGTTCTTAGTTATGAATGCATTTTGTTCGTTCCTGTCTTGAATAATCCCTCATTAAGCTAGTCACTTTCTGCTCCATGCTAAAAAGGAAAAATTATCATGCAAATGTGGCATGCCATATTAAAAAGCACATTACCAAACACTTTTGTTGCTGTCCTTCAATTAGTTTCCCTTCTTTGAATTTAATTCCATTTGTTGTTAAACTACTGACTTGATGTATGGACTCATGAATCTGAGGCTGCTGCCAAGAAAGTGGTGGGAAAAAAATCAAAGCCTCTTGGAAGAGCTGCAGAGGCGAGCTGAAATGAATTTGCTTCACCTTTGACAAGAACACTTGAACGGCACTGGAATCCTCTGATGATTCAACTTGGCTAATTATCCAATTATTTATTTCAAGAATAAAAGCAGCATTTTACAATTAGAGAAGTGTAAAGCAGCCTGAGAAATTTAGTAATGACAGATGACTCAAGTAACTTCTCAGATAAACAGTATCTGTGCAAAAACTTGTCTCACCAAGTCTTCTCAGGCAGCAGTTCTTGTGTCTTAGCATCAGTGAAACTGAGTGCACAGAAGGTTTTTTGTTTGTTTGTTTTGCTCTTTCAACAGAAATTATTTTACACTCATAACCACCATGTCAAATTTCCTTGGCTCTTAAGCAACATTTAAGTTGTATTTCTCTTGATTAAAAGCTTTTGGTTCAAAGCAATACTTTTTAATTGCCTAATGATATAAGTCAGTTCTTAGGAAAGAACCGCACATTTAGGAGTTCATTTGCAATATAACTGAAAAATTCATTGCATGGCAGTAAAACAATTTACTGTTAATTACAAGGAGAAGAATTTGCTGTAGCATGCTCACAGATTGCCATGAATCATGCAGCACTCCTAGAGATTTATAACAGATGTGTAAGTGGGATGAATTAGCAGGGTTTAATAACAGAGACACAAATCATGCAGACTTCAAGGAGCTTTAATTGATATACTAGAATGTGACGGGCATGAATCACTCAGCCATTCAACAGCACTGTAACATATGGTCAGCTCAATATGCTGCATCTTAAATCGGTTGGTGAGTCGTTGGTTGTCCCATATGGTGGAAGCAATATATTTTTCATGATTAAAAAAAATACATCCATTTTTTAAAGAAATATGATTGCAAAGCATGTTTGTTATTGAACAGTCACCTGAATGCCAAATCGTTTTTTTAATTGTTTTGCTTTTAAAATGATTCTTTTTAAAAAATATGGCAGCTTCCCAAAATAAATAGGAAATACTACTTGTAATACCAGATAGCTGGAGGCATTATGGGAACCAGATCTATGCTTGTTGGCACACTTGACCCCCAGCAAGCCTATAGAAAGCACTGCTGATGCTGTCTGTGATTGTCAAGGAAATCCTTCAGACTCAGGGATACTAAACAAAATCAAAGGATGATGTCACTTTTGGAGAGTTTAGGAAGCCCAGCGTGCATGGTATGGGTGATCTCTACTTAGCAGGGTAAGAAAGTGGCTGTGATAATACTGTGGCCCCTAATGTTACAATTGGATGCACCATTTTATTACTGATTCCTTAATTAAATGTTCAGTCCTTCAGGAGAATTCAAAAAAATAAACACTGGCACACAATCACACAGACAGTAGCACTGGTTCCATGTCATTCATGAAGAATTATTTCAGCGTTTGAGCACAGGTATCCTGGTTGAAGACCATAACTGGTAGTGTGCAAACATGTTTTTATTGGAACTGGAATCTGGCAGCTTTCAGAAAAGCTTTTGCAGCATTAGTAAATCTGACAGACTTGAAAAAGGAATATTGCAGCCTTAGAACTGTGGCTGCCAGGATTTAATGTCAACAATTAAAATTTATTTTGATCCTTACCTAGTGTTTATTACTATTTGTATACACAACAGACCTTACTAATACAGAGATGCACTATTAGATGGAATTACCATCTGTTCAGAGTGAAATGCTGGCATCTGTCTTAGATGCTAAAACTAAAATGATATTATTTCTAACAAAACAAAATTAACTGCTTTTTACTCACCGACTTTAATTTTGAGTGTGTAAATGTACCCAAGGAAAGTGTGTTTTTGTGAAACACATAATGACCTTGGTCATTAGGTCTGCTTTTAGATACGAGACTTTGTCAGAGTGTCTATTGGCCTATTTGTCTTTGAGGAATGGCATTCAGAAATCAAATTTTAAAAACACAGTCTTAGTTTTGTAATGGACTATATGTGCATTCTATAATAAGGCATCAAAACAATGCAATTAAAATATGTAAAAATTGACTGAATCAGAGAGGCTCTCGTATGCAAAATATTTTGACAGATGTGCCCTAAAAACTCTAAGGAAAGAAATTAACCAGGCAAAAATTCATCTAAACAAAGTTGCTATAGGTCCCACAGTGACACCTTTAGGAAATATAAACTGAATCTTCTCTGGTAGGCTATTTAAACTTTTCTCTCACACTGACATATATAAAAGATTTACATTCAGCACCTCTCAGGTTTTTTTTTTTTTTGAAAGCCTAAGTATCCTATTAAAAAAGGTCTCTAGCTTTTTGAAGTTAGAGAATTTGGAAGATCAAGGACAATGGTAGTTCCCATGCTGATGTTAGATCACTGATGGTACTTTCTGAGAAGCCAGACTTGAATTCTATATATCACAAAATAATAAATTGTGTGACACCAGCATTTAATGCATGTACACAGTGCATTAACTGTAACTGTAGTACATTTATTTGTGCTGGAGGAGACTTGAAAATGATTAAAAAATCAATACTTTGCTGTCAGAGAAGCAAGTGTTACGATGCATTTAAGTAGTTAATTGCATAAGCCCCATAAAAGCTTCAAGTTTGGGTAGCAAGGATGCCATAATTACAGTCCAAGCAACTACCTTTTATTAATGGTGGACTTTAGGGAATGGTGGTTGCTGTCATCACTGCTACTATATATGCAGTTCAGAAATAATGGATCCCCTTCTCTCTTCACCTATAGGATGCTACTTAGGTACATGCAGATCATCAATTATCACCAAAATGGTAATGAGTTAAGGTAGTCTTTGTTTAACAAGCTCATTTAAGTTCTGTAAAAGTATTGCCTTTGTAGCCTTTCTTTATTTGAGGGAATACATAGACCAATCCTAACATTTGTATTTCATACTTGGGTAAAGAAACAGTGGCTGAAAGCTGAAGGGAATAAGCCAGAGGGTTCCTGCCGGCTTCTTCAAGGACTAAGGAGATCAGTATGCCCCCACACCGCTTTGTGGTTTGCAAACTGAGAAGCACTAGTTTTAAAATGTTCATTCATAAAATTTGAAACTAGAGATCCTAGACACAACCAGGTCTGTCACTGCTTAAAAAATGAGTTAACTGAGGAATAGAGAGATCAAATAATGGATTATTAGCCAATGTTCCTTAATTAGTGTCTTACAGAGCCAGTCTAGAACCTAAATTTTCTCCTTTTCAGGTTAGTCTCATTGAGTGTATCTACTCATGAATATGATTAGTGAACAGGAAATGGCAAATATATATTTTTTTCTCTTAAGTCAGAAAATAGATAGTCAATATGGCAATGTTGGGTGATCTCTGAGTTTGTGGGGAGAATCTTTCCCTCTTCTGGGTACTTATTAGTGAGCAGTTACAGCCGGGAACTTGTCAATTGGGAAACCATGACCTCTTCACCTGGATTTTTGTCTGCATCCTCGTCCCAGCACCCTCGTGCAAGTATTCTGGCCCAGCAGTTTGGCAAATTGCATTTCTTGTCACAGTTCTACATCTTTGAGAAAGTCAAATTATTTTCTTTAGACAGGCGCCTAAGGTTGTGTTATGTTAATCTGCTCCCTACGTATCCCTGAAACATGGGAGGGCTAGTCACTTCTAGATTTCTGTTTTCATAATAGTAAGTGGATAAAATTTTAACATAATGAATGACACAGCCATACAGTCTTCATAGACAACAAATTCTTCCCTGAAAACAAATGTAGAAATTTGATTACAAAGACCTGTGTATCAGTAAGAGTGTCTGCCTAGTTTTTATCCTATGATGCTCAAAACTCACACTATATAAATTTTGCAAGTGCAAATTTATTCATTACAATATGCCATTAATCAGATTATAAAGTAATAAATGCTGCATAAAGAAATAGATTACCAGAGCATTTTATAAAAGTATCTTTATAAATAGGAGAGATTGACTAGAAATTGGATTATAGAGCAACTGAGAAAAAAATTACAAGAACACTTTAATTTCATTCCAAGTGAAAGCAGACATCATATATTATTTTTTGAAATGATAGATATTTAGAATGCATTTTATGTTTTACATTCATAATAGAATTTTCTAAGTAAACACAGATACATCTTAAATATAGGTAAATTGCTTTCTTCCACAATATGCAATTTGAAAGATGTGTTATTGGTTAGTAGTAATATTGCCTTGTATTTGTATAGAAATTTGTTTTGTAAAACTAAAATAATCATGCATTTTTGTGGTAACAGATGTTATTGTCAAAATATTTTTCCCAAAATTTATCCTCATGTTGTTCATAGGAAAGCTTAGGCAGATATAAATTTTGTTATTTTTCTGAAATCTTTGCAGCATTGAAAATTTAAAAGTGAAATATAATTCTAAAAGTCTGCAGAGCCCTTCCTGTTATTTAATATTATCTCTTAATTTACTGTTTTATAATTAAGAAATGTTTAAAGACCATATTTATTTGTATCTATAATCCCTTTGCTTTTTTATAATCTAACAAATAGGCTTTCATTACCTCAATCTCTCTTGGTGATTCTGTGTGTATGATGATGGTAGGGCTGGGCAGGGGCACAGTAGGCCAGTCTAGTTTAACTGATTGACAACTTCACTTAATTCCTCCTTCTGGTCTTAGAGAAAAGAATGACTCAGTAGGATGCTCACCCTTTCAAACAGGCTTGGTTGACTACTCCATCTGAAACTGTACAATACACCAGCTAGACTTTTAAAAAAAAATTTCTTAAGGAAAAGGATAAAATATGTCTAGTTCAACTCATTCTCTAGAGTTGACTTCCTAAGAACAGTGTAATTGCTTGCTGAGACTATTCCCCTAGGAATCGAAGAAAGTGCTCCACAACTTACTAGACTTTGAATAGTTGACATTAATTTGTGGACTGTCAGTGAAAGAGTGCCTTTACGGATTATAATCTTTTTGCCAAAATAAAAGCAAGTGCATGCTCTCACTTTTAGGAGGTTGTCTTTTAAAAAGCAACTACAAAGTTTCTGGAATCCTTTTAGATTTTTGACTCTCAATTTATATTTCTGATAAGAAGTGATAAGAAGTGATAAGAAGTGCTATAGAATTCTGAATAGTATGGTGGTGCAGAACTTCATTGCTCTCCCCATTCAGTTAGAGTAAAGTAAAGTTGTATTGAATGTCAAACAAAGGTCACCTTGAGGACAAGAGTGCTCTTTTCAAACAAGGAAACTCTTCCATCATTAAAAAGTGCAGGAGGCCGATTCATGCCTCCTTTAAATATTCAGTTCAAATGAAATGAATCTCGAACATTTTCAGTATTAGGGAAAGTTCTATTGGGCTAGATGGTATTTTTCAAATTGAAAAGTTCAGCACCCTAGTCCCAGAACACTATTCAATTTCTGGAGTCCAGAAAATAGAAGAACTCAAAATATCATTTTTTTGTGTTTCTAAAAAGTTAAAAATTAAAAATAAATTATATAGTTGTTTCTTCACTTGCATCTTTGAGCCCAGGACTGAAAAATCTTGGGCAGCCCTCTTTCTTTGGTTAAGCTCATAACCAAGGTAGCAATAAGCAGAGTGCTTAAGTCTAGGGCTTTGAAATCAGAAGGCTGCAGGCTGAGTTCTACCTTTGTTCCTTCTCAGCTGTGTCCATTTAAGCAAGTTAGTTAATCTGACCCTAAGTTTTCTCTCCTATAACATGGAAATAAAAATAACACCTAATTTATAGCTTTCTTGCTCTGAAAATTCAATGAGATAATGGGCACAAGATGCAACAGAGTGGCCTGATGAAATTTTAATACAATGGTCGAATTCCAAACTCTGATGACAATCTTAGCAGGGGAAGAAGATTCTGGATGGTTTATCTTTTTATTTTGTTTTGGATTATTTTGAAGTGGGATGACAGCTTGCAGAATGAAATCTTTAAGAACCCACTATTTAGCTGCTTTTTGGCACAGAATACTAAGATAAATCATGCATATAATTTATAGATTTATACATATATAAAAATATCACATGGGTTTCAGTGGCAGAAGATGAACAGAATTGTTAATTATCTTTTTAAGTTAATGAACTTTTTGTTCAGTGCCTTTTCTTCTTGACTAAAAGTTAAAATAGAATCACAAGTAATTATTTCTCTTTTAGAGAAAGCTGGCCAAAGTCTAAAAGGTAATACATAATAATTTAAGCTGTTTTAAGGTAGGTTTCCTTTCAGGATTCCAGGGTTCTTATATTTATATCATTTTGATTTATGTTTATTGAAACAGGCCATGCCTCAGTGTCAATAAGGCTATGTTAACACAGGTCTAAATTAAAAGTTCACAGCCTTTTTAGGAGTTATTTTTAAGTAGGCTTGGTCTTCACTTTCACCTATCAAATCCAGCCAACACACTTAGCATAACAAAAAATCTCAGCCCACTAACTCAACTGTTCAAAGAAACAAAAAAATCAAAACACATTAGCCACAATTTTCAGCAGCTCAGGTGAAGCTCTTATTGCCTTTGTAGAGAAAATCTTAATCTCTGTTTCTCTTAGAATTTCTTTGGAACTCCCAAGAATTGAGAGTGTCCCAGGATCTTGAAGCATGCCCAGCCCCAATGTACTTGAGGGCACTGGGAACTTGCTGCTCCATGTCTGAGGTCACTGCTGATGACCAGGCACTGTTGCTTCAGGGACAGCAGTGCTCCTGACTGCTTCAGGACTTGAGGCTGCCCAGATTCTGTTATGCCCTGGACCAGAGTTTGTCAACTGCTGATGTACAAATGCTCTATTTGGTTTTCAGAGTGGTATTCTACTTGTTTGTTTGTTTTTATTTATATCACTTCTAAGCTTGACAAAAATCAGGAAATTGTATATGAAATTAGCTTTCTGACCGAAGAAGATATAGACTGGGCAAATAAGTGTATGACAAGATGTTCCACATCATATGTCTTGAGGAAAGTGAAAATTGAAACAAGGAGGCAGCACAACACATTCCTTTCAATGGTCAAAATCTGGAATACTGACAAGACCAGGCGCTTTTGAGGATGTGGGGCAACAGGAACTCTCATTTATTGTTTGTGGGAATGCAGAATGGAACTTTGGAAGACAGCTTGACAATTTCTTCCACAACTAAACTTTCCCTTACCATATGATCCAGCCATTCTGCTTGTTTGGAATTTCCCCCAAAGATGTTGAAATATTGCATCCACACAAAAAGTTGCAAATGCATGTTTATAGCAGTTTTATGAATGTTGAAACTTTGGACTGAAGATATTTTTTTCAGTAGATAAATAAATAAACTGTACAAACAATGGAGTATTATAAATATTATTAATATGGGTTATCAATCATGAAAAAAATCTTACATGTATTTTAGTGAAAGAAGTAATTCTGAAAAGATTAAATACTGTGTGATCCCAATATGTAACCTTTTGGAAAAGGCAAAATAAGCAGATAAATATTTAAGAGAGTAAAGTGATGAATGGTTGATAGGGGTTAGTGATGGAGCATGAATGGCAGGCACAGAGGGATTTGGGGGCAGTGAAAACACTGTAGGATACTATAAGAATGGATACAGGTCATTATACTTTTGTTCAAGCCCTTAGAATGTACTAAACCAAGAGTGAATCTTAAGGTAAAGGATAGACTTTGTGTGATAATGATGTCCTATGTAGGCTCATCAGTTGTAATAAACCACTCTGGTGAGAGATACTGGTAATGAGAGAGGCTGTGCAGGGGCATGAGATATGCCATAACACTCTGTCCTTTCCTCTCAATTTTGCTGTGAATGTACAACCACTCCAAAAATTAAAGTCTTAAAAAATTACTTTCTGACTCCTTAAACAACAACAACAACAACAATAACAACAACAATAACAACAACAACAAAATGATCTCAGAGATGTGGGATCCTAGGTTCACTCTTCCTCTGTTACTCAATTGTTTTGCACAAATTAGTGACAGTTCACCCGGTCCAGTTCTTCTCAGACCCTACACTTCGTCTTGTTTCCACAATATTCCATTTCAAACACGTGCTCACATAGCACATTGAATAGTTGTAGCACCTCTATGAATTGTAGCACCAAGTTACTGAAATGTTAAATCAAGGGACTCTTTTGTGATCAGAACTAGCCTTTGGCTGCAGGCCTCACTGGGGAATTCTGTAGCTCCTAGGTAAGGCAGCTCCCACTCAGCCAAAGGGAATTCTGAGAAGAAGGGGTCAGTCTGTGAGCCATTGAAGGCTAAAAGGTGCAAAAGCTAAGGCAATGGAACACATCCATGATAAATGGACTCTAGATGGGACATGAGCAGTGGCTACTATAATCTATTATTTATTTAGAAAAAAATTGAGAAATTACTCTCAAGAAAAATTAATTTTGGAAGTTTTTGATTAAGAATTTTTAGTCATTTAAGTTGTGCTTAGTCACACTGGATAGAAACCATGTTGTATTGTCAGTTCTTAGAACCATGTAGCTACTTGTGACCACAACTGATTGGATTTTGAGTGTAATGTACACAAGTGCATGCACTGTACATATGTGTGAATATTTGTGTCTAGAGATAGAAACCAGATTCTTGAATGTAACACAAATTTTCTAATATTTAGCACCTGCCCTCCTGAGGCCTCCTGTGGTTAAAGGAATCAACGGCACCACGATTCACGTGAGGTGGTTTCTACCTGAAGAAGTAAATGGTCCCTCTCCTCTATACCAGCTGGAAAGGAGAGAGTCATCCCTACCAGCTCCCATGGCCACCATGATGAAAGGAATCCGTTTCACAGGAAATGGATATTGTAAATTCCCCAGCACCACTCACCCAGTCGGTACAGACTTTACTGGTAAGAGTGTTTGACACGCTTTATTTAAGAAGTGCCAAGCATGTTTTCTATTATTTTGGTGTTTTCCATTATTTTCATATCCCTTTACAATGAATTTTAACTATACCTATAGTAAAAATAGAAATACTAATTTAGTCTTCTTATAACCTGATTATGTCAACATGTCCATATTTTTAGCATTTTGGGGGGCAAAAAGTGAGGTGAGTTAAAGAAAGAAAAAAGCTGTGGAGAAGCAGCCTTTCTGGATCAAAATATGTACTGGAGATGACTCTAAAACATTATTAAGACAAATATGTGCTTCTCAGAATATCATTTACTGAGTCTTGGGGACGAATAAGTTGAAGAAATGCCCCATAATATGTGAGCTTCTCAATGTATATCAGGTCATTAAAGCTGTCTAAAAAGAAAGATAAAGAACCTATTTAACTGTATCTGGGTAAACATTCTAACATATATTTGATGCAGTTTTTCCATTTCTCATTTCCTTTCTATTTTTAGTGAAACAACTATTAATATCCCATGTTTTGTGGAGTACATTGTAGGAAAACTAATTTCGGGGAAAAGAATCTTCTCTGGACCAGGACTATGGTAAAGCAAGGGAGGCTCTTGGCTCAGGCACAAAATTTTAAGGCACTAAAAACCCCTGGACTAATAAAAATAATATTTTAATGAAACATTTAAAAAATGAAAACCAATGTAAAAAAATCCACAAGAAAATCTAAACAAAATTTTAAATAAAGCCAGGATTGGGCTCTGTACTGTGTGACCCTACCTCAGTTGCCTTATCCTACTTCTGGTCTTACTAGTACTACAATATTATGGAAGCCCTATGGCCTCTGTGAATTACAGATCCTAACAGAACTATTCCAGAGTAACTCCAGAAAACTGTAACTATTTATGATACATAGTTTACTTTTTAAATTTGTATTTGATTTTTGTCTTTTCTATTATTTTACGGAAAATATCGGCAAGCAGTTTGTTTTACCATGAGGCTGGCTATTGAGGTGCATTTGTAATGGATCATGATTATATTACAGCTGAAATATAATGAGATTAATTCATGCTTAACTATTTTCCCAGTTATATCAAAATCATCACTAAGTATTAGTAATTGAACCACTGAATTCTCCTGAAATGCTCTACTTCTGCGTACTGTTCTTAAATGGCAAAAAAGAAAAAAAGTAGGTATATAAAAAATTATGCATAGATAATAATGAAACCCTTTTCTCAGATGGAAGTAGAAGGTAACTCCCTGGTTGAACATTTAGCTCATGATATGTTTCTTCAAGGAAGTAGCATTTGTTTCTAGTCAGCAGGTTCTACTCTACATAGATGTCAGCTTGGAATTGCAGGCTAGCCAGCAGACAGATTTTTGATGGGATCACCTACTGTTGCTGCAGTGAAAGATAGAGTGGCCCGTCTACTGCTAATAAATTTAGTAGTCTTCAAGTCTCTCTGGTCGGCCTCATACTCCAAGGTGCACAGGCTACGGGCAGATGCAGTGTCTGGGAAGTTTTCCAAATTCCTCTTTAAAAAAGTTAGGCCATAAACACCGGCCTCACTGAGTGGTATCCTTCTGTCTGTAATAAAGTGTCCAGCTACATAGAAAATATGCTTGGAGTACACATCAATTGAAGGGTGGGCAGAGAAATCGCAATTTTGGCTCTAAATACTCCCTGGAGCCTCTGTGATTTCTGGAGAATATGATGTTCTCCGATGCTTGGGCATATTCTAGGATATTGCCGATTTCCTTTGTATTGATTGCCTTTCTTCACTTGTAAAGAAAATAAAATAACTTGTAAAATAACCAGGTCTACTTTCAGTTGTTACTTGGATCCATTTGTTTAACTGCCAGATTTGTTAAAATAGTTTTATTAAGAGGGCTCATGGCTTAACTAATCGCACATAATTAATGAGATAGGACATGTTTTCGAAATTAACTTCAAAAGCTCTGTGTAATCTTGTATCTTTCCTAAAGAGAGAAGTAAGTTTATAAGAAGTCTTTTATATTTGTTTTGCTCATATGTATATTTTTTTCATTCCCCCCCACTTTATTGTTGCATTATAGTTGTACACACTTATGAGATTTGTTGTTACAAGTTCGTACATTCATGTAATATACAATATAACACTGCAATTTAGTCAATGTCATGCCCAAGCACTTCCCCTGCACACCCAATGGTACCTTTCCCCTTTGATTTTTATGATTATTTTATATTCTTTCATTCAACCTCTTAGCCACCCTACAGAATAAGTATTTTCACCCTCAGAGTACATGAGGAAATGAGGCTTGAGGAAGAGGCTTGCTCATGGTACAGTAGTTACTGAATTCCATGGTTGAATCATGAGTTGGACACTTCTGATTTAAATGCCAGGGCTGTGCTACAGTGGGGATGAGAGCTTTTAAGAACTGTTCTTAGGAAATTGTGCAATGACATGTTAAAAAAGTAATACGTATGAATAGGAGGTGAAATAATTATCAAATATTTCATTCTCAACACTGCTAAGTGTTTTGGATCTGTTGTTTAGTTAGTTTATATGCAGAAAACAGCAAGTAGAGTTAACATTATTTATCTTTCTATTTGTATTCCCAAAGATATTGGGGGATTTTTCTCCCACACCAATTAATTCCAGAATGCTTCTGTAAGCTAGATTGTTATGTGAAAGAATCCATTCCTTTACATTTACATAGTTTTCAGATTCTGAGAAAAATCTAATAAAATCTTGGCAACATCTAATATGATAAATTATATGTTAAACCTAAATTTATGATAAGCTGAGGTGTTCTTTATTTTGGATTGTTTGTTTAAAATCTCAGACATTAAAATGATTCATGAAATGTGAATGGAAATATCAATTAACAATCAAAGACAAATATTTGGTAGTATATGTTATTATACATTTTTCAATAGGAAAAAAAGTCAGATTTTGTCCATCAATGACAGGGTTTGTTCATGTATTCATAATATATTTCATACTCATATTGAAAATCTCACTATAAATATCTCATTTCACTATTAGAAATGAATCTCATATAACTGACTTATCTTTCATACCTGCTTTAAATATTTTTACCTTATAAAATATAAGGATAACAATTCAAGCCTAAAATATAGAGGCTTCCAGAGAAAACCAACAAGTCACTATTAGAGGCAAACCAATCTGGATCTCAGCTGATTTCTCAGCCCAAATCCTCAAAGCTAAGAGGTCTTGAGATAATATATACTGATCTCTGAAAGAAAATGGATGCCAACCAAAAATACTATACCTAGAAAAATTGAGCTTCAGAATTGATGATGAAAGAAAAACCTTCCATGATAAGCAAAAGTTAAAAGAATACACGACTAGAAAGTCTACACTACAAAACATACTCAGATGTTTTATGAAGAAGAAATGAAAAATAAAAGTGAAAACCAGCAAAGGGAGAAACTACACTAGAAGAATAGGCAATCAAAGGAGAAACTAATTTAAATTAAAAACCAGAAATAAAATTACAAGGAATAAAAATCATTTCTTAATAATAACATTGAATGTAAATGGCCTAAACTCATCAATCAAAAGACATAGACTGGAAAATTGGATTAAAAAACCAAGACCCAATAATGCGCTGTCTCCAAGAGACTCACTTCATAGGCAAAGACATCCACAGATAAGAGGTAAAAGGATAGGATAAAAACGTATCATTCTTATGGATCTTGTAAACAAACAGGGGTTTCTATCCTCATATCAGATAAAGTGGACTTCAAGACAAAGTTAATCAGAAGGGACATAGAAGGCCATTTCATACTGCTTAAGGGATTATATATCAAGACATAACAATCATAAATATTTATTCTCCAATCAATGGAGCATCTACGTATATTAAACAAAACCTTCTCAATTTCAAGAAACAAATAGACCACAGAACAATAATACTGGGTGACATTAACACACCTCTCTTATCATTGAATAGATTCTCCAAACAAAAACTAAATAAGGAAACTATAGAACTACAAAATATAATTAATATTTTAGGTTTATCAGACATATGTAGAATATTTCATCCATGAATGACTGAACACACTTTCCTCTCAGCAGCACATGAAACCTTATCTAAAATACACCAAACCTTAGGCCACAAAACAACTCTTAGTAAATATACACACACATATACACACACATATACAGATAATATCTTGCATTCTATCAGATCATAATGGAATAAAATTAGAAATCAATGATAACATAAAAAATAGAAGCTACTCTAATACCTGGAGACTAAATAATAAACTCTTGAATGACTAATAGATAGCTGAATAAATCACAAATGAAATTTAAAAAAAAAATTACTTATGGCGAGGACCGTAGTTCACCAGTAGAGCGCTTGCGTAGCATGTTTAAGACACTAGGTTTAATCTAGAACCACATAAAAAATAAATAAAATAAAGATATCCTCTTTATACATCTACAAAAATAAATTTAAAAAATACTCAGAGATAAATGACAATAGCAACACAACATGTCAAAATCTCTGGGATACTATGAAGGTTATTTTAAGAAGAAAGTTCATTGCATTGAGCTCATTTATAAAAAGAATAGAAAGCCACCAAATACATAACCTAACATTACATCTCAAAGTCTTAGAAAAAAAAAAAAAACAATACCAAAAGTAGTAGTAGATAGGAAATAATTAAAATCAGAGCCAAAAATTAATGAAATTGAAACAAAATAAAAATTCAGTTCCAAAAAAAATCAATGAAACAAAAAGTTGGTTCTTGGAAAAAAATAATAAAATTCATAAACAGTTGACCAAGCTAACGAAAAAAAAAAAAAACTAAAGTTACTAAAATTCATGATGAAAAAGAAAATATTGCCAAAGCTACTACTGAAATACAGATGATAATCAGAAACTATTTTAAAAACCTATACTTCAATAAAATAGAAAATCATGAAGGCATTAACAAAAGTTTTAAAATAAGGATATTCTATAACTTAGGAAATCAAAATTCTATTAATTCGTTTGTTCTTACATGTACAAGATATGTTTGGCTAAGTATTTTATCCCAGGTAAGTAATATGCAATATTCTATGTTAAAATTTTTTTAACAAAAAATGTAATATTTAATTTTGTTATTAAATAGTTAATCTACCTCATGCTAAGATATTGAACAGACTACTATTTTGAGAGTCTAATCTTGCTCAAGTAATACATGAAGGGTTATGTTGTATGATCAATGCTTCAAACTGCTAAAATTTTCAATTCTGAGTACAGAATATTTAAGTAAACCTCCAAAATTTAAATCAAGGTTTAAACAAAAGCATCAGTCAGTTTAAAACACTCATAGATTTTTTAAAACAAATTATTTCATTCTGAGTCTTTTATATAATATTACAATGTTTGTAATTTAAGATTAATATAAATTTACTAATGTGAAAGCCTTAGTGATTTACACATTTCATCAATATAAAATGTTTTTTTTTGGTTTTTGGTTGAGTCTGTGGATCTAAAGGAGCAGCAAATCCTACACTGTTTCATGACCTACAGTGAGCAGAAGCACCCATGGTGAAATAGTCCCCTGGTCATGTGGGGCTGATGATACTTTCTCCATGGAAAGCAGGAATAGCAAATAGAGGCACCACTCTCTTGTGCAGCTGGAAGGGATAATAGTAAACTTCTGGGAAAAAAAAAAAAAGTCATGCTTAGTATTATTTTTTTTTTTCAGGAAAGCAGAGTAAATCCACTTGATTTATGCAGAGTTTCCTTCTTTCTGTGTAATGCTAGTAATCCAAATGGAACTTGGGAAAAACAGCAACTAAACTATTTCTCAGATTGGCATTCCAAAGGTGACCCTTTCTCTCCTTGTAACTCCCCCGCCCCCATTATCAAAAACAGATCTGTGATCATTTGGAGGAAGGTTCCACTATTGTAGTGTCCCGATGCCAATCACGCCAGCCTTTTAAACTGCCTTTACCGGTGACCCTGCCCAGGAATCAGGAAGTGCCTTTGGGGAGATCTTTGTAGCAAGCCACTGGGGAGACGAGCACACATGTGCACCTGATGTAATTCCCTTTTATTTGTCTTCACGAGAAATGTGATTACTGATGTTGAATATCTTGCAGATGAGAACTCTGTACAGTTTCTTCATAATAATGCTGTTCAAGGACACTAGATGATTGTCATTCATTTTTGTCTCAGTATTCACCTTCCCCCACATGGCTAAACTAAAATGCTGTAGGATACAAAATGCAATTCATTACCAAGAAATGAAAAGAGAAATGCAGGGCTCCCAAAATATTCTTTAAAACCATGTCGTTTTTATCTGTTACTCTGGTGTTTATGCTTTATTATTATTTTGTATTTGTGTGTGTGTGTGTGAATTGGGACATTTAAGCACTTCATTAAAAGAAAGCTGATTATAAGCAGTTCTAGGGAAGGTGCAAGTAGGGCAAACTTCTTCAGATAGACTAATTAGTAAAAGCATATTAATTCTGACCTTAAACACCCTTGGTGGCCCAGTATTTGTTTTCTTCAGAGTGGGAGCAAGTAATTTTGCCCAGGAAGTGCTTTTTAAAAATAAAAAAGACAGAGCAAAAACAACTAAACACAACCCCAAGTCTTTCCAAAGAAGATTAAAATCACAAGTTGTGCTCAACCCTTGATGTTAGATTTTTTTTAGCCATAGTCATTAAAAAACAAATATGAGGCCTAGCAGTTTGTCGAAGAGGCGGTAAAGACAGAAGGATAAAGACAAGAGTAGGGACATGGAATGAAAGCATGAAGTGAAGGAGAAATGGCTTTTAGACATGATGAGACCAGTGTGTTTTCTGAGTGTGACACAATCGGAAGAGACAAGGATGTCTGGTTGAGTTCATTCATGCAGACTGAGAGGGACAGGGGTCCAAATGCATCCTTCTTCGACTGACATAAGTGGGACCAACGGAGGATAACTAGGGATATCAGGAATAAACTTTACAGTCTCTAGGTCTTAGCTACATTTAATAGTGAAGTATAATTATGTGCTTAGGAAATGACTTCAGATGACATTGATACAAAGGAGAGTATTATTTTTCCCCACTTACTAAATTTATCATAAAGTCCAGCTTTTGTACACATGTGTTTTAACCTTTGTATTTTTAAAGTGATTTATTTGAAGTATATTTCTATAATTTTGCTTTTTGTTTGAAATACTCATTATAGGTATCCAGTAAGCTAAGCTGTCACTGAACATGCCAATACTGTAGAATAATATTTTCACTGAAACAAACTTTTAGTTAACTGCAAACACTCTTTTAATCAACTTCAACATACATTTTTTTTCATCTCTTTTGTTATTTAAAAAAGAGATAAATTCCTACCAATTCAGGCACTATACACACTCATGTCAGAGTCATAAACACACACCTTCCACTGTGTCCTGGGTCTACATAAGGCTGAAATTTATCTTCTTAAGTTGTCCAGTGACTTTTCTTCTAATATTTTGAGCATTCCAGAATCTTCTCAATGACTTCACTGCTATTTTTAAAAGTGTCATCTCTTAATGAAATTCTGTACTAAAATTAACACAGATAAATTTGAATTCCCATTTCATCCAGCTTAAATAAATAGAGTAACTTTGAGCAGAAAAAAAAAAATCATTGTGGTTACTAGTGGTAGCGAAGCTAGTACCTCAGAAGGGGGTGGCTTTCGCTGTTATAAAATCAATGTTTTATACAGGTATTTTCTTCAAAAATTTTAAGCATTTAAAGAATTATAGTTATCTTTTATGTTAGGATTAATAAAACACCATTAAAAAAGTATAAATAATTTTATTTCCACTCAGAAGACTCCAGTGATATCAATGCAGAAATACAGTATCTTTCAAAACCCTCAGCTAGTGGCCTGGGGAAGTGTTTTACAAGATCATGGATCACGTTCCATTTGAGTGGGGGAAATTTCAAGTAATTTTTGACCCCATTGAAGGTCTGTACATTGAAGGAGGTCTGCAAACATAGCACTCAGGTGTTTGAAGACATGAGAGAGGAGGCTCAGAAGCTGATACTCTCCCAACCATTGAGCAGTCTCAGCTGGACCTGGAATGCAACTTTAAAGAGGAGGTATTGAAGAGGAAGGGGACGTCGGGGAGGAAACACCTGCTTATGCACTTAGGCCATCTTCATCATTCCAGGCAGCGGCAGCCACATCATTCCCACAAAGAAAGGGCATCACAGGAGGAATTTCATGTAAGAAACACATGGGAACCATTTAATGATCCTCTCTCCCAGGCAGGCAGAAAATTGGAAAATGAAGGTGTCCCTGTCTCAGCTTCATCCCTCTATTTCCTTCTCTGAACCTGTTCTTTTTCCTGTGTTTGCTATCCACAGTGAGAGCTACAGATTGCATGACAGAAACCTGAGCATGTCCTTAAACACTATTCCCCACTTCCCTCCTCAGATTCCTTCCATTGTCTCTCCTCTGGACATTCTTTGGTACATCTCTTAGAACTATGCATCATTCTATAGCTGCCAGCTGCTGTGCGCCTTTCTGCCCACAGTTTCACGCTTCCCTATGCCTCCTTCAAACTAAGGATCTTTCTTAATCCTTGTTTAAAGCTTTTCAATAGATTCTCAATAAAACGTGCTGCACAGACTCTTTTCTGCTAACCTGCTACCTTCTGCCCCCCTCTCTCCATCCATATACACCCAGGTTCACTGTCCAGCTCTGTGGCCCTCCTTCAGTGCACCTGTTGATGTTCTCCCAGATGCCCTTGTCTTTGGCCAAACTGATACCCTTACCTGTTCTGCTCTTCCTTGTTGGCATGCTCTTCTCTTTCCTTTTACTTCAATAACCACTATAAATAGATTTTGAACAGTCCTCATCCTCTTCTTATACCAAATCTGAGTTAGGCATCTTTCCTATATACTACCACAGATACCAAGAATTTCTCTATTATAGTCCTTGCCATACTCTATTAGAAGTAGTTTCCCAGTTATCTGTGTACCAAGTAGACAGAAATGATAACTGTCTTTTTGACAAGTTATAACATTTTGGGCCTTGCACAACATAGGACACCTATCAGATGTTCGGTAAATGTTTGTTGAATGGAGTTAACTTAATGAGTGATAGACAAGGAAAACCTCAATGAAAGATCACTTAACTATGAGAATTACTTAATCGTGTGATTCACTGTGATTGAAAGTATATTATACATTTTTAAAAGCTACCTTTTTAGGAGTTTCGATAGCTTAGAGTTTGGTCTCCATTATTCTTACATGCAGAAATAGATTTAAAATCCTATAGCAGTTAGAGACAAAACAAAATTCATATTAATGATCCTTAGTTGATGGTAACATTGATTCTGTGTTGACTGCTGTAACTACAGTTATACCAGAAATTGGGGTTTTTTTTTGGTTTTTTGTTTTGTTTTGTTTTTCAGAAATTGTTTTTTTTTTTTTAACCTAGTTATCACACTGGATTTCTGGGAACCAGATTGTTGCACATCTTTTAGATACAGGATCTCTTTAGGCTTATTAAATTTTGAGGTTAATGAATATTTTGACACTTTTACCTATACATATCATTATAGCTTATTGCAATAGGTTTAAGATGACAGTCATAATAAACATGTACAGTACAATGAAAAGCACTTTTAATCTTGAAAGTGCTTTATAAACAACAGTGATCAATGCTATGAATGGATTAACAGCATCATACTGATTGAATTCTATTTCAAGGGCAATGGAGGTATTGATGTTGACAATCTAGTTCATAAGGATGCGGGTAGTAAAGAGTGCAGGTTCTGGATGCAGACCTTCCAGGTTTAAAACTTGGCTCTCTGGCACACTGGGGTGCCACTTGCATAAGTCACTCCCCCATTCTGAAGCTCAGTTTCTTCATCTGCAAAATGGACTGTTGTAAGGTTTCAATTCTAATAAGAAGGACAAACAGTACCTTAGTGGTCATCATTATGTATGCATTTATGGTTAATGTTCCATAATTCACAACTTGAATTATGGGAATCTTCATTTCGTATATATACATTTTATGTGCCTAAGCCATATAAATCTTGAAGATACTCTTTTATGACCTTCCTCTACTACATAGCCCTGATTGCTCATTTCATTTTATGCAATCTATGAACCTCTGACCTTTATTTTTATGTTTTTTATTTGTGTCTTTCTTCTCTCTTTAGGGCTTACATTCTCCATGCTTCATCTCTGAACTTGTGGTGGCAATATTTAAAATTCAATATGCATAGATAAACCTAACTCTATTTTCCCCTCATATTTACCATCTATTTTCTTAAAAAGTAAGACTGTTAGCTGGTCCATTTTCTCACCTACCCGTCATGCCATAATCCTCTGCCATGTGAATCTTTTCTGTCTTTATTGTAAATATTTTCTCCAAGATAGTCAACAATTTTCAAGATTATCAATGGTTTTTAACAGAGTAAACTTTTAAAAATCTTTACCCTATATGCCAATAAAGTGTGTTATTGTTATTAAGAAACATAAAGAAACTTAATGTTTCTTACCAGGTTTTCTCTTATGTTTTCTGCAAACTGTGTTTCAAATCTTTGTCTTTGCTTTCTGTATCTACCTTCATGTGAAGGAATTCAAGCATTCACTCAGTCCACATGCAGTTCTTTCCTAATTTCCCAGATGCTGACTGGTGTTGTCAATAAGGATAGTAAGCAAAATAAGTACAGTCCCTAGCCTTAAAGAGATCATGAATCAAACACACAATTAATTAAAAGTGACTTCTGTCTACAGTGGGTGAGCATGTCAAAATATCCTTCTGATGAGAAAAATAAAAGCCCGACAAAAAATTCTTAGTAGATAGTAAGGGCATCATTGAATAACTACAACTACCAGGACTTAGAGGATCAAGATCCCAGAAATAAGGAACATTCCTTAGGTGAACTTTTTATTTATCTTTGTTTTTTTATATTATCTTTCATTTTCTAATCTGTATATTGCATAGTCTAAGAAAAGTATAAACAAAAGAATGATTTACTTACCAAGAAACAGGGGTCCTGGTAAACATGCCAGGCTTTCAGGTGATATCCTAGTATTAGTTCTGAGAGAAAGCCTTAATTCAGTTCAACTACTTGATAGGATCAAAGTTATATTCACACCAGAAATATTTAAATATTCACTGATAGGAAACCAATCAGAGACCCCAGAGTCTTATTTTTTATCTTCAGTGTTTGGCATTCAATCTAAAATTATCAGACTTACCAAGAAACAGGACAGAATAACCAAAAGACAAAACATCAAAAAAAACATAGAAATATATGCTCAAATAATTCAGATATATCACATGCGCATGCACACACACACACACACACACACACACACGCAGGTGCATGTATGTATGTGCATTTAATGTCCAGATACAATCTTTAAAATAACTGTGATTAATATTGTCAAGAAAATAAAATTTGCAGAAATTAAACAGGGAGCTGAAATATATTGGAGTAAGAATTCTAGAACTGAAATAGCAGCTGAAATTAGGAACTTAATAGATAGAATTCCAATTTCATTTCTGGTACAGTAAATGGCATTTGCTTATTATCTTAAACAACTATGAAAGTTGAATAAAATATACAAAAGGCTGATTTACAGCCATTTTGCATGATAATGCAGAGGTGCTAAGTTTGAGTTAAAGGGATGAAAGGAGGTGAGATTCATATTTGTTCCAGCTTTCTTTTCAAAGGCATTTTCCAAACTATGTACTGGAAATATGGAGCCCAAGCAGAGGAATAAGTATCTCCAACTGAGGAGGAAAAAAAAAAAACTGGGATTCTGGGATGCAAAGATAGCTTGGATTTGGTGGGTGGGTTCCCAGAGGACATAGCAATATCAATGTGTAATACAAAAAAAAAAAAACTGCATAAAATTATTCTTAAATCTTTAGCCAACTTTTAAGTTAATATCCTGAGAAACCAACAGAACATCTGCTTTGTAGTTGGTAAGTAGATGTTTCAGAGATAACAGAGAGCTGGAGAGACGTGGAGAGACCTTGCTGAACACATGAGTTTCCACAAATCCACACTTGAGTAAATTCTATGTGCTGGGAGTAAGGGCTACGTCTTCAGTGTACCAACAAAACTGGCCAATGTACCCTAATAAAGCCTAATGCTGATCCTGATAAAGTCAAAGAAAGTAACCTGGTAATTTTACTGCCTGAAGCAAAATATTATATTTTTTAATAAATGAGAAGATAATCCAGAACCTTTACTAAAGTGTATTTTTATTGTAATTATGACACGTATTGATCATACAGATTAATGGGTTTCATTGTGATATTTCCATACATTATATATAACACGTTGATTATTACAAGGATCCATCCATCCTTCTTCTATTTTTTTCTCCCTAGTGTGCTGCCCAGTCCCTAGTAATTCCCATTCTACTTTCAGTATATATACACACACATATATCTTTTGTTTTTGTTTTTGCTTTAATCTTCATATCTGAGAGAGGGCATGTGATATTTGTCTTTCTGTGTCTGCCTTACTTAGCTGAACATTATGGCCCACAGTTTCATCCACTTTTACTGCAGATGACAGAAGTTCAAAATATTCTTTATGGCTGAATGATACTTAATTGTGTGTACATATCATGCTTTCTTTATCCATTCATCTAATGACAGGAACACAGGATGATTCTATATCTTAGCTATTGTGAGTGGCACCAAAATAAACATGAGTGTGCAGTATCTCTTTTGTATTCTGACTTCGTTTCCTTCAGATACATACCAGGAACAGGATAGCTGGATTGTGGTATTTCTATTTTTAGTTTTTGAGGAACCTCCAGACTGTTTTCATAGTAGCTATACTATCATAGTAGTTCCCCCAGCAGTGTATAAAGTTCCCTTTCTCCACATCCTCAACAGAATATTTTATTTTTAAAATTTTAAAATTTTTATTTATTTTTTGATAATGACTATTTTAATTGGGGCAAGATGGTACCTCACTGTGATTTTGATTTGCATTCCCCTGATGGCTAATGATAGCATTTTAATATATTTGTTGTTTATTTATATTTCATTGTTTTGAGAAGTGTCTATTCAGATCATTAGTGTTTTTGTTTTTTTGTTTGCTTTTTGGTTCTTGTTGTACCAGAGATTGAACCCAGGGGCATTTAATCACTGAGCCACATTCCCAATCCTTTCTATTTTGAGACAATTTCTCACTAAGATGCTGAGACTGGCTTTGAATTTGCAATCCTCCTACCTCAGCCTTCTGAGCTGCTAGGATTTTTCTCTATAGAGAATCATATCAGTTACAAATAGGAATAAATTCTCTTCCTCCTTTCCTTTTTATGTGCTTTTTATTTTCTGATTGCTCTGGCTAAAATTTCTAGTTTTATATTGAATCAAGAGCAGGGACAGTAGACTTTCTTGTTTTGTTCCTTATGGGAAGTGCTTTCAGTTTTTTTCCCCATTTAGTATGATGCTGACTGTACTTTTATCATATATCATCTTTATGATATCAAAATATGATGCTTATACCTAATTTGTTCATGGCTTTTACTAGGTGGGAATGTTGAAACTTATCAGATGCTTGTTCTACATCCATGGAAATGGTCATGTGATTTTTATACTTGATTCATATATGTCATGTACTGTGCTTATTGACATGTGTCTATTAGATCATCCTTGCATCCCTGGACTGAAACCAACTTGATCATTACCTATGATCTTTATGATGTACTGTTGATTTCATTTGTAAGTATTTTGTTGAAGATTTTTATAGCTGTATTCACGAGGGATATTGTTCCATACTTTTCTTATTTTGTTGTATCTACATCAGATTTTGGTAGCAGGGTAACTATTCCCTCCATAGAATGAGTTTGGAAGGGTTCCCTCCCTTCAATTCTGTGAAATAATTTGAAAAGCTCTTTCTCTCTCCTGTTACACCTAATGGTGTTTGTTTTATAAAATTATATGCTCCATTATTAGATGCATATAAATTTATAGTCATTATATCTTCTGGATGAATTGATCCCATGATCAGTATTCAGTGACCTTCTTTGTCTCTTCCCACTCTTTTTGTCTTGAAGTCTATTAAATAAAGTTACCCCTGATTATTTTCAGATTGTGTTTACTTGGAATAACATTTTCCATCCTTTCACTTTAGTCCGTGTGCATCCTTACTTGTGATGTGGGTTTCTTGTAGGCAGCATAATGTTGGGTATTGCTTTTTAATCCATTCACCAATTCTGTATTGTTTAACTGGACATTTAAAATCATTTCAATTCATAGTTATTAATGAAAGGTATGAACTTGTTTTTGTCATTTGTTGGCTTTTTTTTTCTCCTTGTTTTGAATGTTTTGTTGGTTTTTTGTTGTTGTTGTTATTCAATTTATTCTCTCGCTTTCATCTTTGGGTTTTATAACTTATTGTATTGACAAAGTTGTATTGATTCTTTTCTAGTTCTCATGTGTTTATCTATTCTCCAAGTGGGATTTGTGCTTTTGTTTATTATCATGATGGTAGTTACCTTCCTTCCAACTTCTGAGTGTAGGATTCCCTTAAGCATATTTGGAAGACTGACTTGCCCTCCATCACTTTCTTGGAAAATCTCTATTTCTTCTTTAATTCTGAAGGTTAGCCTTGCTGATTATAATAATCTTGGTTAGCAGTTACTTTCTTTCAGGAATTGAAATATATAGTTCCATACCCTCCTGGTCTATAGGACTTCTGCTGAGAAATCTGTTGTTAGCTTAATGGGTTTGCTCTTACTGATGTTGTGACTTGACACTTTTCTCTGGAAAAATTTTAAAGTCTTTCTCTCTACTCTACTTTTGACAGTTTAACTATGTTGTGGTGAGGTTCTTTTCTGATTATGTCAATTTGGGGTCTGAAGGTCTCCTGTTCCTAGATGTCTGTCTTCTCCATGATTAGAGAAGTTTTCTCCTATTATTTCATTGGATGAGTTTTCAATGCTCTTAACTTTTATTTCTTCCCCCTCAGGTATGCTAATAATGTAGATCTTTGATCTTTTGCCTCTCAAATGTCTTCTATGCTTTTTAAAAATTCTTTCCTATTTCCTTTATTTGTGTTGGACTATTTCAAAAGAGCTAGCTATAAAGTCGGATATTCTTTCTTCCACTTGATGTAGTCTGTTATTGAGGTTTTCAACTGAATTTTTTTTATACTACTTATAGTATATCCCTAAGGTTTAAATATTATTATTTAAATATTATATTATTATAAGGTTTCTGATTGGATCTTTTTTCAGGATCTCTGTTTATAGAATTTCTCATTCAAATCCTGAATTGTCTTCCTAATTTTATTTACCTATGAATCCACATTCTCTTTGATCTCTTAGAAGTTTAAAAATTCTGGGCTTTTAAAACATATTTCTTGTGTTTCTATGTGAGATTTGTGTATAAGATAAAATAGATATCTCTACCACTTTTTGGAAAATTACTTACTGGCTTTCTCCTTAAGATGTGTCTTGGGGTATCAATTTGTTATGCAATGTTGAGTTAATTTCTAGCTAGATACCATATTGTAATATTCCTATAGCTTCTTCGGCTGTGATTACAGAGTTTGGGTATAGCACATATTGTATGACAGAGAGACTCACTTTCTCTACAGGTCCCAGAAGGATAGGGACTCTCTAGCAATTTAGACAGGAATGGTATAGACAGCAAAGAGTATACAGGTACACCTAGTGTGATTACTCCTGCAATGGAAGTGGTGACCACATCCCAATAGGAGGATGTGGGTTTTCTCAGGCACTGTTGATTTTGACTTTGTTACTTGAATGGGTCTCTCAAATTGGTTGCTACAATAGTTGTGAGGGGCCAGAAGCACTTGTCCTCCTGTTAGATACTGCTACAAGTCCAAGCACTTCATGGGGAAAAGCAGGAGTGGGAAATAACGGTATCCAATCTGTGTCTCTCACTTTAGTTTTGTCATCCGTGCCTGATCAGACAAGGTTCAGGGGTGACTGGTGCATAGGTACAGAGACTGTAAAAGTTGTGTTATTCCTCTCTACTGCTACTTGGGCATTCTTTCCCAGGACCAGCACCTCAGACTCACCCTAGATATGCACAACTGGGGATGGCAAACAGCCAGGAAGTTTTCCTCTCCTCCGCTATTTCAGTTGTAGTGCCCACCAGGGATACAGTGGTAGTAATGGTTGCTGGAGCCAGGCAGAATTCCTCTCAGCTGAGTGGCTCACAGGTGTGTATGAGAGAAGAACTCACTCATGACTGCACAGTTTCTCTCCAGACCTTCTTGTGGTGTGGGCTTAGGGATGGGCATTGCTTAAAACTGCCCAGCACACCTCTGTGTGCAGGGAAGCAGTGGATAGTTCTTTCTACATCTTATTAGCAACAGGCACCCTGCATGGCACTGGGAGAGGGAGTGGCACAGGCAACTGCCCTCAGTCCTAGCATCCAGCCAAAACCACACATAATTAACTATGTCCCTGGTCTCAGATGTCAAACTCCCTAATCCCTGGTTGTTATGAGGGGCACATGCCTTCCCCTGCATTGAAGCAGCCATGCCACCCTAGACAGCACTCTTGGCAGGTTTGTTTCAGAGTCACTGCCATGAGCCAAGCCATCCCCAGAGCCAGCGCAGTGAAATGTCTGTGGGGTCTGTAAATGGTTTAGATATGAGGTGTCCCCCAGAAGCTCATGTGTGGGACAGTGCATGAAAGTTTAGTGGCAAAACAATTGTGTCATGAGAGCCTTAACCTAATCAGTGAGTTAATACACTGATAGGGATTAACTGAGTGGTAACTATAGACAAGTAGGGTGTGGCTAGAGGAAATAGGTCACTATGGGCGTGACTTTGGGATTTATATTTTGTTCCTGGTGAGCAGACTTCTCTCTGCTTCCTGATTGCCATATCCTGAGGTGCTTTCTTCCTCCATGCCCTTCCACCATGATGTTCTCCCTCAACCTTCGGCTGAGAGCAATGGAGTCAGCCATCTATGGACTGAATGGTTTAATGCCAAATAAACATTTCTTCCTCTAAACTTGTTCTTGCCAGGTCTTTTGATTACAGTGGCAAAAAAGCAGAATAAAACAGGGTCTCAGAGATGTTAATATTTAGGGCTTTCTCACTCCTAAACCAGTCCAAACCCAATAGTAGGTCCCCTTTCAAGATTGTTCCAGTTACAGGTTTTGTTTGTCATAGTATTGGAAAGCTGACTAACACAGATACAATGTCTGAGATGTGAGCAAGAGGTTATACAATGTCTGAGAGGTGAGCAAGAGGTTAACAATACTATAATAATAATCTTTGTGATCTTTAATGATGTATGTTTTTGAAGATATGAAACATTGTATATAAGACACTCAGATCTGTTGCATCTGGGGAAACAGCTAGAAATGTTCATTTTGATATCTGTAGATCTATTCTGTTAAGCATACATACCTACCCTGTGATCAAGTTATTCTTCAGAGGATATATCTAAGAGAGACTGAAGAGTTTGTCCACACAAAAGACATGCAAAAAATATTCATTTCCCACATAGTCACAATAGCCCCAAACTGGAAACAGCACGAATGTGCATCAGTAGGTAAATGAATAAATAATAGCAGTATATCCATACAGTGGATTATTACTAAGCAATTCAAAAGTTTAATCTCAATTTATAGTTTAATCTCAATTTATATGCTGAGTAAAGAAAACAGAAAACTTAGTGGTAATTTCACTTACATCAAATTCTTTAAAATCCAGCTGGGCATAGTGTGCATATTTATAATCCGAGTGGTTTGAGAGACTGAGGCAGGAGGTTTACAAGTTCAAAGTTAGCCTCAGCAATTTAGTGAGTCCCTGTCTCAAAACAACAACAACAACAACAACAACAACAACAACAAACAGTTTGGGAATGTAGCACAGTGGTAAAGCACCTCTGGGTTAAATCCCTAGTACCAAAAAATAAAATAAAATAAAACATAAAATGCAAACTAATTTCTAGAGACTCAAAGGAGGTCAGTGGTTGCCCAGAGTTGAGAAGAGGGTGATGCAAACATCCTGTAATTTCAGTTGTGATGGGGTTTTATAGGTGTGTACATCTGTCAAATTTATTGACTTGTACTGCTTCAATTGATGCAGTTTATTTTGCACAAATTATACATCGATAAAAATTAATAAAAGAAAAAGTTCTTCAGGTGATTCTTGCAATATTCAGATAAGAGAATCTTAGAGCTATACTATGATAAACAAATTTCATTAACTTTTTTTAGAGAAAAAAAACCTGCCAATTCTCTTACATTAAATTACTGGTAATGAACTTCTTTGATAGAAACTTCAGCAGTGTATGAACTTTAGATGTAATGCTCCAAATTTCACCTGAATTCAATTGGTATCAAGCATATATTACAAAGCTGAAGAAAAACACGGGTTCCATGAAAGTATCTTGACAGCAAGGATCTCATACAATATCAATAAAATAACACATTTTTCTTTCTAAAATAGGGTTTCTTTTGATCTCATTCACATTTGGACAGAAACTTTTATAAACAGAAAAGACGGTAGTTTGCCTATTTTTCAGGTATTTTATCATAAGGAATTTAATCATTATGAATATGAAATACACATTTTAATATTCAGTTGACCAGTTCTTGCTTTGATGCAATTGCACCTCTGTAATGTATTTTTCATAGCTCATATAATTGGTGTTAATAGGGTATGTTATTAAGTTTAACTGTGAGAAAAATAGTTTGCTGAAAACTGATTTCTTCTGCATACTTACAAATTCAGCAGTCAGAAAAAAATTGGAGAAATATAATTAAGGATTGCAAAATCAATTTGACACTCACTTAAAATGTGTTGAGTGGAGGCAGCAAGCAGCAGCTTACATCTGATGCCGTGCTCTCCTTGTTTACTTCATAAAATTGTGCAAATTAGAACTTTAATATCCAGAGCTGTTAATGCCTCATTAAAAACTTTCAGCAAATATCCTATTTTGAGTTTCCCCCCCATATATATAATATGCAACATTATCTCTGTTATGTGGACCTCCATATGGCAATACATTTAGGAATATTAAGTTAAATTAGAGAGATGAAATGAAAAAAAAAAAAACTTTTAAAATATCACATCTCAGGAAGAGACACTGGCAGTGTCTGAGAATTGTTTTCCATGCAATGAATTCCCTATTTTCTTTTTGACTCTTGGTGGTGGTGTTAGTGTCTGATATACACTGGACCTTCTAGTGGATTAGGAATATGCAGCTGGATTCAGAAGACTTGTTCCTTGTTCTGATAGACTTTGTGGGATAGAATCCATGACTGTTTGGCTGCTCCTAACCATTATTCTGCACTGCTGTTTTGAACAGAAAAACAGCATACAATAAAACAGTATACAATAGCCAAAAACAAGCAGTCAACAAAAACAATTTTAAAAATCCTCAAACATTAGAATTTAAAGGAAAAAAGGGGGGGGAGTTGAAGACATGGATTTGGTGGTGGTTTCAGACATGCTTTATGTTATAAAGCCTAGGACTGACCCTTCTTATAGTGCTGACCCTGCTTCTGCCAAGGAAGAAGTACTGTGTACTTCTGTACTGTGGCCCTTGAACTGGGCAAATATCATGATTAGGACAAGTATAGACCATCTCATCCATGCAGAATTTGGAATTAGAATTCAGTACAAACCAGTCAGTCTGTTCTTTTGTGAATGTAACCTATATAATCTAATTGAAATGAGAGGTGGAGTTGGCTTACTGCTGTGTCAGCTGTGGGTAGGAATGAGACTGGGGAGGGAGAGAGAAAATGCTGAAGCAGATAACAAAGAGCAGCAGACTATTCCCAAAGGTTTTCCCATGCAAGAATTTTGGCCAGGAAGAGACTGTAGTCCTGATCGTAAGTGCCAGAACATACCATCATCTCTGGATAATAAATTTCTTCCTTTCTTCTCTCTCTCCCTCCCTTTTTTTTTAACCTTTCTTTTCTTCCTTCTTGAAGTACTTCAGTCTGAATATACCAGAGATTCTTAACTTAAAAAGAAGCTACCAGCATTTGAAAAAATACTGAAGCCATGGAATGGATTAAATGATTCAAGATCAAGGAGAGACCTTAGAAGATGGGAGCCATCTGGGGATAAACAGCAGAAAGTAATGGAGAGCAGGAAAGCAGGCTGAGGTGCTGCAGGCCTGTCATTCCAGCAGCTCAGGCAGGAAGATCACAAGTTCAAAGCCAGCCTCAGCAGTAGGGAGGCACTAAGCAACTCAGTGAGACCCTGTCTCTAAATAAAATACAAAATAGGGCTGGGAATGTGGCTCAGTGGTTGAGTGCCCCTGAGTTCAATCCCCAATACCATGACCACCACCACCAACAACAACAACAACAAAGACACAACGAAGAAGGAATATCAGAGAGATAGGTGGAGAAGTAAAGGAGAATCAAGGCAAGACATAGTCACAAGAATAAAACTTTGCCCAATGGTACAGATGAACAGCTAACACAAGCTGCTGGGTTTTACCATTTTTGTAACTGTATGCCTTGCCCTGCCATCAGACAAAATTTTTTTAATTGCTTTTTTTTTTTTTTGGTACTAGGGATTGAACCCAGGAGATCTTTACCACTGAGATATATCCTCAATCATTTTTTTTTTTAAATTTTGAGATAGGATCTTACCATTTGCTGAGTACATTGCTGACTTGCTAAGACTGGCCTTGAACTTGATATCTTCCTGCCTCAGCCTCCAGAGTCACAGGGATTATGGTTGTGTACCACCATTCCCAGCTTGATAAAACTATTTTTAAAATATATGTATTTTATAATGTTTAGGTCCTTCCCCAAATTTCTAGCACTATATAAATTTCCAATACATATTCATTTGCTAAATAATTATAATTTCTGGAAGTTTATTTTCAAAAGATATGCATTTATTTTAGCCAAAGATATTCTTAAAATTTTGCTTAAATATGTTTTTGTTAGTTTGTCTCTGTATGTTTTCAATGAAAAGTTAAGTTAAAGGTATACTTTCTAAGTAGTAAAAAAATCTCCATTCCAAGATGCAGAATATGTGCTGGGATAGTTAAAATTCTAGGAGAATACTTTTCTCTTTTCTTGATCAGGTCTTCATTCTCCAAAGGACTCTATTTAAACTACAGGTCATTTCTCATTGGAATAGCTAGGGGAGATTAGCTGCATTGTTACTGATGCTCCTGATATTTTCTTACTATGAAACATTGTAGCAACACATTCTTAGCAAATCTGATAAGATAAAATGTTCATAATACTTATAGGATAAAAGGGTATCATCACTACTTCAGGTCCTTTAAATCCAATCTTCTGATCTGCATGAGATTGCATTTTTTGCTCTCATTTGCTCATTTCCCCAAAGGAAGTCCTGATGTGGCTACTGGTCCTGTCTTGTATTTTGACAGTCCAACAGCAGGTTGGATTTTTTTTTTTTTTCCTGCTCAGCAGATACAATAGAAGATGAAGCTTCCTGCTTTGTAGACACTGACCTTGCCAAATCATTTCCTATTTTCTCTAGATTTGGCCCTGGAAAATCAAATATTAAGCAAGTTTGACAGTCCAGCTAAACTCCATAAGGTGATTTATCACATTATATACAGTAATTGATTTTAAGTTAATTGGCCATTAGTTTCATGGTTCATATTTCTGGTTGTCTGGTGGATTTCCAGAAACTTTCATGTGAAACAGAGAGCTATAATATGTAAATAAAATTCAGCAAAACCTCCCTTTCATTCCAAGTACTTGCTTTTTTTTTTTTTCCTTCCTAAAGGAGGCATGGAACCCAGGACTGAGTCACATCTGAAGCCCTTGTTTTTGTTGTTGTTGTTTGTTTATTTTTGTTTTTTTTTTTAAACATAGGGTCTCAGTAATTTACTTAGGGGGTGCTAAATTGCTGAGGCTGCCTTTGAACTTATGATCCTTTTGCCTAAGCCTTCTGAGCTGCTGGGATTACAGGTGTGCACCACCATGCCTGGCTCCAAGTACTTACTTTTAATAAGCTAATATTACTGGTTTTTTTAAGCCATAGAATCAAACATGGTTTTATACTTTTCAGTACATTTCAATCAAAACACAAGGATCACATATATTTTTTTGTTATATTAAAATAAATTTACCCAGGTGTGGTAGCATCTGCCTGTAATGCCAGTTACTCAGGACACGTAGGAAGAAGGATCACAAGTTCAAAGCCAGCCTCAGCAATTTAGCAAGGCTCTAAGTAACTTAGAGAGGCCCTGTCTTAAACTTTAAAAAGGTTAGGAATGTAGCTCCGTGGTTAAGCAACTCTGTGTTCAATTCCTCACAACAAAATAAAATTTTAAATACACCATTTGTAGATACAAATAATATTCATTGATCCCCTTCATTTTTATTAAGTACCCAATGTTTAAAAACACCACCCTAGGCACTGTGACTAAAAGAAAGAAAGTTAGTTAATTTTATTAATTCTTGTCCTGAGAAGCTTTAATTTATACTAGTTAACATCTGAGAAAGTCAATGGTGTGATGCTGTTAAAAGACAGAAAGGAAAATAAAAGGCAACTGCTACCCTGTGTTGTATTAGCAGAATTGTCAAGGATAAAATAAATAAAGCAATTATTGGACTCTGCTTAGCAATCCTCAGCCCTTGATAGAATTACCATGTTCCATTTGGGAAGACACACTTTTGAAAACATAGACAAATTTGGCAGAGGTTTCAAAAGAAAGCAACAAAAAATGATGAAAGGCCTTGAAAATGAGGCCTATAAGAAAAGGCTGGGAGACCAGAGGATGTTCAATCTTGAGGAAAGAACACAGAGGGGACACATGATAACTGTTTACGGTTGCATAAAGAGGTATTATGGAGAGAAGAGGGACCCATTTTTCTCATTAGTCAACAAAGACACTTCAAGAAGTAATGGGTTTAAAACACGTGGGAGGAAATTCAGGTAAAATATTAGATTAAATTAGGTAAAATTTAAATATTTAAAATTTTATGATTGCAAGCGTAATCACACCATGGAGAGGAAATCGAGTTCGAATTGGCACAGGAATGTAAAGTGAAAACAAGTCAGATCTGAACATGGGAGTAAGGGGTTGTTAATAATGGAATGAGCTTACATTTGCATAAAATGTCGGCCTATTTCAAAAACCTTCTATAGTTTTATTGATCTCTGAACATTCTTAAAAAAATAGGGAGAGAAAATGGAATTTCAGCAAAGTTAAATATTATTGTTTTTCTCAGGACTAGGCAAACAGGACTAGTAGCCTATTCTTCACGTTTTCTGTCAGTGTTTTTCATCACATCTTGCTGCCATTTCATTTATAACCTGATTTTGATTGTGGAGTCGTATTGTTTAGTTGGTTGGGTTCTTTGTCTTGTTTGGCTTTTAAAGTGCCAAATATGTCCCATGAGTTTCCTTTTCCATATTAATTTCCTAATGTGAGATTTGGGGAATATAAAACCTATAGATTTTGTTTCCATAAAGGAGCAAGAAAAATATGATCTCACTTATATCTGTTTTATCAGTACCTATTATATATCTCCTGCAATTTACAACTGTGAAGTAAATACAACCCTTTTGGTATTACCACTGCCAAACCAAATATAGCCTCTGGAGTTAGTACAGCCTGGTGAGACTCTGCCTTCTGCCATTACCTGGGAGGATTCACATTCCTTGTCTGTGGAAGGAAAATCCTATCTTCTAGATTCTTCCAGGATTACAGTGAGGAGCTGGTGAGAACATACATGTGAAATCACTTTGACTTATTCAAAGAAATAAATGATAAGCAGTCATTTTTAGCATTAACTTTAAGTGGGGAGAAGTTTGCTTTTTTTAATGTGTTCTACTTTGATAATTCTTTTCCAGATTCATTTTCAACCCTAATTCCCTTTCTTTTTCCATACTCCTGAGATCAAGGACAATGTCTTTGTGCACTCATCTAAAATTTACTAGCCTAAGGTAGCCATTCAGTAAATATTCAGTGGGTCACTAAGTAAATTGAATAAATATTTTCAATGGGATCCTGCCATACTTTGGATGCTGAATGTCCCTGAAAGATGCATGTGGTAGAGATGTGATCCACAGTGTGACACTTGGGAAATGGTTGAAACTTGAACAGGAGGGGCTTCGTGAAAGATCCTTAAATCATTAGGGGCATGTACCTAAAAGGAATTGTGGGCCCTCAGCCCCTTCTTCTTCTCTTTTGCTTCCTGGTCATGATTTTAGCAGTTTTATTCTGCTGAATACTGCTGTTATTGATATGCTGCCTTGCTGCAGGCACAAGGTAATGGGGCCAATCTATTTATGGACTGGAAGCTCCCAAACTGCCAAATAACAAACAAACAAACAACAAAACAAAACAAAACAAAACAAAACAACCTTTCTCTTTATAAGTTGATTAGCTTTGGTATTTTGTTATAGTAATGAAAAACCTACTAACACAGAAAATATGTCTGAGATGTGAGCAAGAGGTTAAAAGTACATAGTAAGTAATCTGGAGGTGCTCCTTAATGTAATGATATATATCTTTCTTCTTATTGGTACATTTTGGTTATACATAGCAATAGGATTCATGTGATAAAAAGACATGGAATATAATTTGTTCTAATTTAGTCCTCAGTATTTCCCCTTTCCCTCTCCTTCTGCCTCCCCCCACCCCTTTCCTTCTTTGTACTCTACTGTCTACTGATCTTTCTGCTATACAGTTTTTTTGTTTTTTAATTATTGTCTTATCAATATATATGATGGTGAGATTTACTGTGGTATATTCATGTATGTACATAGAAAAGTGTATTTTTGAAGATACAAAGCGTTGTATGTCAGACACTCAGAACCTAAGTAGCTAAGGAACTCAAAGTCTTTTGGAGAATTTGTAGACCATTAAAACACTTTGTGTAAAGAGAACTCTTCTTCTCAGCAAAGGGAGTTAACTGATACCAAAATGTTACCAAGGCCCCTAGATTGGGTGCTGAAAACATCATGGAGTCTAAAATTTATTGGATTCCTTTAACCATGCACACAAATTGTTTAAAGTAATCCAGGATGGAAAGACTCTCAGTATGCAGAGCTTGCTAGATAGAGAACCAGGAATGGGGGAGTTTTAGGGGAAATATCAGCTTCTGTAGGCTCTGGCAAGGCTCCATAGGGTGCCAGCCTTTCCCAGGGAGCCCACAGTACCCCCAGCAGTGTTGCTGCAGGAAGTCTCCAGCAGGGAGGCTCCCTGGGAGCATGCAGAAGGGCTTAATGGCCCCCTGTGTAAGTCAAAAGAGTTTTAATTTTTGTTTTCTTCTGGGATTATATTGCAGGTTCAAAATGGTAAGGATCTTAATTAGAGTTGCAGGAAGTTGCATAATATACTCAATGCCTTACTTCTTCAAAACACCAAGTAACAGATTCTGTTTGCCAAACCATGAGGCTTGGTGGAAAATGAAAAGTATAATTTGAGTAAATGAGATCTCTGCCCCCTTATTCCTTCATGCCCCCTCCCGCCCTTTTAAAGCTCCTTACAAAGTTCAAAATGCAAAGAAGTAAATCTCCCCAGGGTGTAATTCTGTTTCATCAGCAGGGGGAAGACATATGTTGTTACTGATGAAACCTCTGTTGTGGAAGCCCAGCCAACCCCAGGAAAAGGTGGAAGTAGGCAGCTCTGCCCTTGGCCTTTCTGCAGCCCAGCATAGTGCCCCAGCTCTCAGGAGCCCTTGGCAATACTGTGCAGGAATGGCCTCTGTGACTCTTCTTGGGGCTTTCCCCTAAGACCTGTTTGCTCTTCCTTCTGATTCCTTGGGGGCAATTGCCTATATCTTTTCAGCAAAAATGTACCTGTCCTGTGCCCCATCCCTTTAGGCCCCTGATATGGACAGTAGACGGATCTGACAGATGTCACTTTGATAGAATGTCAACATGTTTCTGGACTTCTGTTGACCTCACCAGGCCTGTAAATTCCCCTCCTCAGAGGCCTTCTAGAGATAATTTCAGAACTCGAAACATGAGGTCAGCTTGTGGTTGGGTTCTGTGAGAGAACTACTGGACTAGCTGACCTTATTATGGCAACACTCACAGGTCCCATCACAGGTGAAAATTTATTTATTTTTATTGAAACAAATATTTATTGAACAACAGTGAAGTGTGAGGCACTGTGTTTAAAACATAAAGGAGCCTAAGCAAAACAAAAGCACAATCCATGGCATTAAGAATTCTAGGAGGTACAGTATCCCATTGAAGTGCTTGTCTTCAAAAATATTTATTGAGCATTTTCTTTGTGTCAGGCACCATGTATGGCACTGAAGAGCCTAATTAGACAAAGTATTTCTGTGGGGGCCACATTCTAGTGAGGCTCAGCAAAAGAGATGAAATCCATGCTAGTTTTTTTTTTTAATTTTTCCACTAAAATAAAAATTCTATTTCCCTACAAACTGTTATAAAACTATCCATCTTCAAACCTTGTATTGAGAAAACCATACTGTCTTTGACCACATTTGACAAAATTTAGGGACAACCATACTGTTTCATTTTAAATATACTGAAAGTAGCCTTTGAAGGAGAGTTTGTGTTGAATTTTTCATAAAGTGAGTTAATTGCCCTCTGATTAATTGTGTGTGTTATGTTTACTTAAATGCTGAATTTGCTCCCCTCCATAAGGAAAATAATTCCCATATGTGTCCTGAAGATGCATGGGTTAGAGGTGGGAGCAGGTATACAGATATGATTGAGGAACTTACACAAGCTTCAGAAGCTGGGAGGAGTAGAGAGAGAGGGCATGACTCTTGCAAGCTTTTTAGATAAGGCATGAGATTGGAAGATCAATGTTTATGTAAATGAAAACTTGGGAAAAGTACTGAACAGCAGGATCATATTATAAAAAATCTGGCTGATAGGTTTTGAACTCACTGAACTGAATCTGTTTAGAAGTACATTTTAGGAAGACAAAATAAACATCAACACCATGGTCTATTCTAATGCAGCATCTTACTTTGTCTATTTTCCAGGTGATAAAGCACTGACTGTTATTAGTGTTATCATCAAGCATATTGAGCATTCAATCTGGAAGTTAATAGCAATACACAGCCATGTAGTCCTGGAACTATTAAAAAAAAAAAAAGGAAGATTTTTTTTTTTTTTCCCTACAGAAGGGAAAAAAAATTCAACACCTTGAGTTAGCTAAGACTCAAGGGTCCATTATAACTTCAAGATTTTTAACAGCCTCTTCCTAGGGTATGGGAGATGAATTTTGCTCCAACGTGGTGACATGGGCAAATGTAAACCCCTGGGAGCAATTTCAAGCAAGTTGAGAGTCCATTCTAAGCAAAAATGGACAGAATGTGGAAGATGGAATTCCTACACTTGCTTCCTGACCTTGGCTGAATTCCTCAGCAGTTGGCAACTAAAGCAAATATGAAGCTGAGAAGATGAAAGAATAAAGAGGGGTGGGAATGATCAGAATTGGAAGAATGTAAATAGATAATGAGACAGTGATGGGAATGGTGCTACAGATAAAGGTGACCATGCTTTGTTGGGAAGGTGGTGGAGTTGGACATGGAGCTTTAGGTTTGGTATAGCAAGAGGAAAACCATATGTCTTTTTAAAAGTTCATTTATATCCAATTTTAACTAAGAAAATTTATCTGCTGTTTGGTTTCCTGTCTGTTTTATCCTTTGCCACTCAAACCTAGAGTCGACTTTCTGAAATCTTTCTAGGTTTTGACTATGTGTGACCTGTGCCCATTCCTTTCACTAAAGAAGGCTATTCTGCCCTGAGTGAGAAGCACAGAGAAAATAGGTGATAGAATCTACATGTTATTGCTAGAACAGAGTCAAATAAAAATTAAAAGTCCATCAAGTGATCAGATAGAAAGTCAGTAAAAAGGTCAATAAAAAGCCCAGACGAGCCAAAAGAGAGGACTCGGTATGCTGGAAAATGCCAGGAAAAATAAAAAGAAAAAAAAAAAAGGAAAAGAAAACCACTGTAGCAAGATCTTCTGCCTGTGTCCTCAGGGAAGTGTGTGCTAAAATTAATTGAAGCTCATCACCCATGAAAAAGGGCTGCAGTTGAAGCCATAGCTGCACCTACTACATAACAATAGTGCTTCTTAGGACCAAGATTTTAATTTTTGCAAGCTGTTTAACATACTGTGCCAAACTTTTTCTTTCTTTCTTGTTTTTTTTTTTGTTGCCTTTATTCAATTGAATGTTGTGTTTTTGAGCAATATGAAGTGTCATCTGGCACATTTGAACAACTATTTGTTAAGAGGTCTACTATCTGTTAGCCACTATCCTAAATACCAGCATACAAAGTTGAGTGAAGTGTCCTTCCTGTTTTCAAAACTAATAATTTGGTAGCAACATGGGATTGATTTTTTACATGTTTCATACAAAACAAACTGATTCTAACACAATCATATTCTCTGTACATATCATAAAAAGTGTTTTAGCAAATTATTTAATGGAAACTAGAATAAACTCATAAAGATTTTATAGGTACTTCTTTAGTAGATTTGATTCCTCTTTATATGGAAGCAACTTTCCTGTCCTTTATATTCAAAATATGTTATCTTTGATTGATATAATCCAACTATATCAGCAACACATATTCATGTTGAAAACTTTATCAATAAAGATTATTCTAGTAAACGATCTAGTATAATTTGATTCTAGAAACATATTTTTATCTAAGACTGAAATGCTATAAGTAAAATGAATAGAGCAAAATAATCATGTATTATTTCACTTTGTATTAGCAGTCTGACCCTGTCACATCTTTAAATGGCCATAATTTTGCAGTTCAAAGGAACATATTTTACATATCAACAAGGAGCTTTGAGAGAATTCGGTCATCAATTTTAAATCAAGATTGTGGGGTGTGAGGTGCATCTTTACTGATAATAGTTCTCCTGTCTCTTTTTTTCCACATTCATCAATTCAGCCTATAGATATGGGAGTTCAAACCAAAATAAATTGTCCAACAATTTCTCTCTGGCATGCCTCTTCATTGAGAAATATTTTATTTTTGAACTTTATGCTATATATGCATGTATGTGATAGATATGTGCATATATTTCAAAGTTTTCCACTTTTGAAATTTATTTATTTATTTATTTATTTATTTATTTTTTTTTTTTTTTTTTTTTTTTATTTTATTTTATTTTTTTTTTTTATTGGTCGTTCATAACACTACATGGTTCTTAATACATCATATTACACGGTTTGATTCAAGTGGATTATGAACTCCCGCTTTTACCCCATATACAGATTGCTGTATCACACCAGTTTCCCTTCCATTAATTGACATATTGCCTTTCTAGTGCCTGATGTATTCTGCTGTCTGTCCTATTCTCTACTGTCCCCCCTCCCCTCCCCTCCCCTCCCCTCCCCTCCCCTTTTCTCTCTCTACCCCTTCTACTGTACATCCTTTCTTCCATTTGTATTATCTTGTCTTACCCCTCCTTTCCTCTTATATGACATTTTGTATAACCCTGGTGCAGCATGTGCTGTACTTTATGGCATTGATGACAGTACTTGACACATTTAGTTTTTATTCTTATAGTTGCTAAAGTACCAGGTTGCTAGGTCCACCATAACAAATCACCACAAATTGGGTGGCTTAACAATATAAAATTGCTATCTTATAGTTTTAGAGGCTACATGTCAAAGATCAGGCTGTCTGTGGTGTTGGTTCCTTCTGAGGGCTCTCAAGGAGAATCTGTTCCAGCTCTTCCCTAAGGTCTTGGTGTTTTGCTTACAGCTTTGGTGTTCTTTGACTTCTGTTGCATCACTCTGACCCCTGCCTTTATCTTCACATGATGTTTTCTCCATGTGAGTGTCTGTCTCTTCACATGGCATTCTTTATAATAACACCAGGGCCCACTGCAGTTCAGGCCGATCTCATTTAAACTAGTTATATCTGCAAGAAGCCTGTTTACAAATGAGGTTGTATTTTTTAGTACTAAGAGAACTTCAACTTATGTATGGGGGGTGGGGCAGTGCAACAATCATTCTGCATAACTGATAGGAAATTAAATAAATATTTTGATTCAGGAAAAGATAACCAACCTATCAAGGAGAAGAGTAAAGTATTCTCCAAGTAACTCTTTACATTTAATTCAGTAGAAAATGATGATATTTGCAAATATAGCATTGCACAGTATAGAAGCCAATGCAATTGGAAGGCACATTTAAAGCTCTAATAACTAGCACTTAATGAAAGATACTGTGTGTTTTTTTCTGAAATTCATCCTGAAAATGCAATGTAACTAGTTGGACAATTGATTTTAGTGTGAGGTCTTTTGTACTTGTAGAAATGACATAACATTCTTCTTTTAAGTTTCTCTGAGAATATTTGGGTTCAGACATGAGTAGCATGGCGACAATAGCTTCATTATCAACTCCAGCTGATTTTAGTACATTTCCAGTGACAACCACAGTTCACCAACTCAAGCTATTGTTCATTCTCCTATGTGGCTTTATGAGGGTATTAATATGCAAGAGAGTTCTTTGATATTAATCAAAGCTACACAATTGTCTTCCCAGCTATTACAATATGATAAAGTAATCACATAAAACACATAGCATGATAGACTTCATGTGTATTTTTTTATGAATATACTAAAGACTAATCATTAATGGAAGGCTTGACAGAAACTCATTGTTCAATACACACAAAAAAATCAATTTTGAACTATAAATGTAGAATCCCAGCAAGCAAAAATTGTAATCATTTGTTTTATTTTTTCTGCTATTCATGGTTGCTTATATTGATAAGGCTTAGTGTATTAAGATGCATGTATGATTTAACCTTTCTTAAAAAATCGATGACTATATCATTGAGTATATGCCAATAGTGTGCAGTTGTTTTCATGTGTATATTTTCCCAGTGGAAAAGAGACATTGAGAGTAGTCCTTTTCTTATTTGGTTTATTATTCTAACTGTATAATCTGGAAGTTATAGTTAATAATCATAAATGCCTCGCTTTAGCTCTAACATCTATGCTTTTTGTTGTTTGTGAGAACAGGTGATTGGCTAGTTAGTCTGAGTTTAATGTAATTGAGATTGGAAATCACAGAAAGAGTAAAATCAAATGTGAATTGGTAAAAGGGTTGAGTTCGTATGGCAGCTCATCTTTGGACATAGATTACTATCTTGACCTTTGAAATCTTATGCTTATACCTGGACAATGTAGTAAGTTGCTTACTTCACTTTTAATTCTCTTTGAATGTATGAGATAGGTTCAGGGAAGAAGAGTAAGGCTGAAAGTCATATAGGTAGTTCACTAAAGAGGTGGAATTCAAATATATAAATATCTCAGGCTGCAAGACATATTGACAGAAGATTGCCTCTGCTACATGATTGCAGCAGAGGTATGCAGTTGCTATCCTTCTCTTCTCAGTATTTTAGCTCTTTCTTTGAATGAGTTATATCTATCCTGATGGTTAGATTGTGACCTCTTACTTTGAGAATGCCACTGTTGCTATGGAGAAAATCACACTCAAACTATATTGTTTTTAAACAAACAGTTAAAGTTTTATGTGTTTGTGCTCCTTCCCTATGGGCCTCGCTCTTAAACTCATGTTAGCATCTCTATCTTCCATCCATTCTTAACAACTGTATTTTAGAGTTCTTATAGGCACAGTGTCTGTTTAATCATAATTAAGTCAAGCAGGGGTTTATGGATATGTTTGGCTACTTCTGAAGGCAATGATAACTATTTTATGAACAAAATATCTTCTTTTTGTAATGTGTGTGGCATTTAATTTCATTCCACTATGACAAAAGAAGTGTAGTATGGAGGAGAATTTTATCTAGTTATGTTTTCTTTCTTTCAAAGGTAGGTTTTAAGTCACTTTGACAAAATTGGTTTCATAAGAGCCCACATTCACCATATAAGCTTTAAATACCAATTTCCATGATTTTTTTTAATCATAATAATTCAGTTATTCAATGAGAATTTGTTTTCTTTTCTATTTCCTTAAAATAATATCTATTGCCCTGTTCTGGTAACCAGAACATTGCTGTTTTTTTCCATAGTAATTAATTAATATTGTTTCCTAATGTCTTCTTAATTTCCATTTTTCATTGTCTATTAGAATATATTTTTAAAAGTTTCTGTGAATTTATTCTTTCATCAACCTATATACATCTCTTCATTTTAAAATAAGAATATGGGAGGAATCTTCATAAATTTTATGTTTTTTATTCTTTCCTTTGCGTTAGAAATTAAACTTTGAATTTATTCATACTTTAGATAGGGTGTTATAATTTGATAATCAAGAGTTGTTTTTACAAAGCACAGAGAACAATTTTTGTCTTTAATTATATTTTTTCAATATTTCCAAGTCAAAACAACTCTGCATTAGTGTTCACTGGCAAGACAGAAAAACACAATACAGAGCAGATATCCTACAAGCAACATGATAGATCCAATCATCTGATTCATTACAATACAAATATTGTAATCAATCATAATATTCAGTGTTCTATAAATCCATGATTCTGTGAAAGGAATACGGAAAAAAAGAAATTAAGCTATCAGTGAGCTTACTGAAAAAGGAAAAGAGATTTCCTGATTATCATCATTCAGAATTAGTCAGACATATACATGGTAATCATTCATATTTTAAGCAATAAAATGAAAATCAAAACAAAGCCCTGAAAAGAATAGCCTTTTATTTTTATTTTCTCTAAGATATGAAAAAACAAATAGACTTAGGTGCTAATTTAATTCCCATTAAGTTAAGGACATAATAGGTTTCTGGAGGATTAAACAGGAAATGAACACAACCTCATGTTTCCATGCTGGGCTCAATGATTTCTCCTCCCTCCGCTTCTTATTCCTCAGCACAGAGAACTGACCATCTGTCATCGATGACAGTGAGAGAGCCCTGTACTTATACTCTGGTGTCCTGAGTCTTAATATGCACTTAATACAGCTTCTCCTTCTGGGGTTCTGCCATGAACACCATCCCTGATGACTTCTACCTCTGTCATTTGGTGTAAATACACCCAGTTCAGCTATCCTTATAGGTAGACAGAATTTGAGACTTCTCTGTTGGATATGATTTGAGAGGGTCATAGAGCTGATCATCTTAACACAAACTACTCTGTAGAGTATGGGGTCCTTCCCAAACCTCTGTTCCATAGAAGATTGATCCAAATGCAAAATGAATTTAATGCTAAATAAATTTAGAAATATTGTGTTAAGTTAGGCAGATTTTTATTGTGTTTATTATCCTTCTTGTTACTGTTGTCTCCTGATTTCTGGGATATTTGACATGTAAGTAAATATTCATGTTGAATTTTGAAAATAAAGGGGGCATTTGCTAAGCTTCTTTGACCTTAGAAGTCTCTTTCACCCTTTCCCACCCCACATTGCACTTATTTTAATATTGTTCTCAGCAGAGCTTCACATATCAACATTTTGGGAATTTGAGGATGAAGATATGCCTTTCCTATTAAAAATGAATTCTTATCCCACCGGGAGAGAAAACACATTAAGCTTTTATCAGCCTTTAACATTTTAACATGGATTAGCCATTCTGTTCTTCCTGGATTAAAAGCACTGGTGAGCAGGCTTCACTCTATATGGGAGAGGAAATGATGATCTAAAGTACCCTATGTCTCCAGGGAGATAATTTTCAGATGGAATACCATCACCAGCACTCCTGGCCTAGCAGAGGACAACTTCATGTCATGTGATCTTATAGCAAGGCCACTGAAACTAATTATATATAGAAAGTTAGTTTGCTTCAGTTTTTTCAGCCAACAGAAGAAATTTACTAGGTAATGTCTATTATCTCATTAGTTCTAACCATACAGTGAATCTCTTTACATTTATGGCCAAGGGTGGTGGGGGAAAAAAAGCTACAAGGAGGATGGAGACCACAAATCGAAACAGGCAAGAGGGAAGTAAGGGTAGCCTTTGATTTGCCAAGGACTGGAGCCAGGTTCATAACCCAAAGCAACGCAATTTCACAAAAAGCTATGGAGAAGTCATTTGATACTCAGTACTATAAAGGCTATGCCTATTTGTAAAATAGGTACAAAATATGCATGACATGTTCTTGGCCTTCAGTGAAAAAAAATAGGTAAGTAACTGTAAGCCAGCAAAATACCCTAAGCATGAGTGAATGTAAAATACTTATTTCTTCTTTTCATTCAAAAAGGCAGTCTTCCCAGGACAAGGGTCTAGACAGGGAAATAAGATAATGCTTCTTCTTTTTCAAGTTTAGGAAAAGAGATAAAAAGTAACATATAAGAGCAGAAAAAGATAAGTGTCATGTCAAAGGAATGAAAGAGAGTACATACAGTGATTATGGATGTGGATTCTGTGAGAACCTACCAGATTTCTGGGTTGAGCTCTGTGAATTTAAATGCCATCTCGGCCACAGTACTGTTTGTGATATATGTTCTTCCATGGGTGGAATGGTGGTGGAGGTGGTGATGGCTGTGCCTATCTGAACTGTGGTGAGGACATAAGATTTTAATTTGTGTCGGAGATCAAGAAGAGCACCTGACATACGCTACGGATTTAAGTGCTTCTTATTATTCATTTAAAAATATGCCCAATTGGAATTATCGTAAGAGCTTTACAAAGAAGGTATGAAGAGATAACCCATGAAGAATAGGTATGTTCCTAGAGATACAAATGAATCAAGTATGATATTCTAAAGAGAGGGGCAATGCTGGATAAAGGCATCAAGCAAAGAGCAAGTTTGAGAAATGACACACACATCAGTTTATATGAAACTCTAGTCCTTTGCTGGTTGCTTCACCCATTTTCTTGGGGGAAATAATAGGAGAGAGTTAGGGAAAGTTCATAGTTTGGAAGTTTTTGAAAGAATCTACAGAGGAGGAGACGTTTCTATCTATGTTGATTTTACATGGCACCTAGTCAATGTTTGTTCAGGGGAGTGATATCAAAAGCATTATAATTGTAGAAGCTTAATCTCAAAATAGTACAGATTTTTTTAAGCAGTCACTTATATTAAAGTTAAAAACCAAATACTGGAATTGATGGAGGAAAGACATGGATTCATACCTACCCTTTATGCCTTTGGAATCAAACACTAAACCTTAGATATTTAATCTTTACGGAAAGCATATCTCAATCACATAATTATTTAAGAAGTAAGTTAGATAAAAAAAAATCTCATGTGATACTGAGCATAGATGGATATCAATCAACTTTTTAGCTATATATTATTATCTCATTAAGATAGGGAGAAATAAAACTGGAGGAAAAATTACTGCAATGACAAGGAACCAGACATCACCTAATAAAATGTACCTGCCTTGTCCTCATGATAATTGCTTCACCTGGCTCTGTTCACTGTGGTATTCAAATTCTTGGCCCTCAAAGTTATCAACTTTAAACATCCCATCTCATTTCTAGGTTAGAGTGATTTTCTCAAAAGTTTCCAGAGTCCCTGAGGTTATTCATCCTGAGTTGCATCTCCTGAGTTGACAACTACAGAAAGTTTAAAAATACACTGACTTCTGAATCAGCATCTTTTGCTTAGAATATAGATAGCAAATCTGGTTGTCAGTTATTTTCCAATCATTCTTCTGACACACCGAGGATCTGTGATGGCTCCAAGAAAAGGAACAGGAGCCATGCTACAAATAAAAGCAAAAATAATAAAAGGATGCAGGGTAATTGACAGTTTTGCTACAACAACATTTAATTTGATTTTTTTTGATACTTAACTTCCATTCACTGATTTTTAGGTTCATGGATGCTTTGTCTGAATCCTCCCTCTTACTTTTGGATTGTGAAATGACATATAATTTGGGTAATTTTCCAGAATCACCCTTTATTATTTTGTAAGTGGCGTGCAGCACAGATGGATATTAGCAAAGTCTCTGTAAAAATGCCAGTAGTAGAGGTGGCAACATTGTCCTGAGGGTTGTCTCATGAAACAAATCAGATAAAGAAGGGAAAGGATTGCCAAAGCTGGCCACGACAGATGAGATGGATCCAATAATCGACTTCTCAATGGAGGCATATGTATGATTCAATATATGTGACCTTTCTTTCCAACTAACTTCCAGGAAATACATCCAAAGGGGTTCCCAAGGGACTGGTCTCTACTACCATTTTCTTGCCTGGGAAGGAAACAATATTCCTCTGCATCTCAGCCATCTGAAAAGTACTTTATAAAAAGAACTTGATATTAAAAAAAGAATTTTCATCTTAAGGCCACTAAAAATCTAGCCTAAGATTTTTTCCTCCTTTTTGCCCCGACTCAGTTATTACTTTGAAATACATTGTTAGTACAGTGATGTGACCTCCAGTGACTCCCAGAAAGTTCAAAGTAACAATTTGGACTGTTAAGAGACCTAAACATTTGAAATATTTCTTAATGTAAACTACTTCTCTGGAGACCTATATTCACAGCTAAGATAGTTAATATCTGAAAACTGTTGCATTCACTGCTCTGTCATGCCCTTTGTAAACACTGGCTTAGGAAGTGATAAACTTTTATGGAATTATCTTTATCAAACCTATATTAGGAATCAGAGCTTATTCCAACCAATCACATGGTGAATTGCATTTCCTATATGCCTGGATTATCATAATTAACAATAGCTTCTTAAATAATAACTATCCCCACACACGAGACCAATGAAATACTGCCTGCAGTGAAGGCTTTCAACTGTAAGTAAAACTATTTAATCAAATTTAGTGAGCTGATCGTGGATCATGTGCACTTTTAGTGTTACCTGGCATTTTTTTTTCAGCAGAAATAGGTAAGTCTGCTTTTGTGGGCTTACTAGAAACAAATTACTTTTATTTCTGTTAGATGTACTCTCTTCTGGCTTCCATTTCCTTTGACAGAAATTGGGGTAACATGGTTATTTGGAGGATTCAGATTGAATGCATAACGGCTGACACAAAGTGATCCTTCAACAGCTCTTAGTTGAGGGGGAGAAAAAGAGTTGAGTCTCCAAGAATTAGCAGGACTATTAAAGGAAGTCTTCTAATATATATAAATCCTTAGACCGAATTTCTATTTCAGCTAGGGATAAAGGCATCAAAACACATTTTTTGAAATGTAAATTTCTAAAGTTGCAAAAATTAACCTAACACATCATATGCTCTTTGATTCAGTTAAATTGGCAGCTGTCTTGCAGTGATGAAAGACCTCGGCCATTCTTAGATGATGTCTACATGATGCCAAATAGCTAATTGAATGAAGTCCTTGTGGAAGAGATCAGCTACTCCCACTCCTAATTCCCCAGATGAGGAAATGGAGGCCAGGAAATCTGTAGTGATTTATTTACATCAAGAGCAAAGTCTCTCCTGGTAGTTAGAACTTCCAGCTCAGTGATTTTGCCACCATATCTCTTTGTCCTGAAATTTGGTTTCTCATAGCTATAGTATAAAGAAAGTAGGATCACTAAATACAACAATAAATAACTGATGAGATAGCAATGTTTATTCAGAGGCTACTTTTACTGCAAATCAGACTATTTGCAGTATGGTCGAAAACTATGGTATTGGGCGAAAAGTCCATTGAATAATCAAGTTGAATATTTGGAGTTTATCTACCAAAATGGGTACACTACCCAGTGTAGTGTTCCTCTTCATTTTGCTCTTTAGAATTTCCCTAATTTTCTCCCAGCATGTACCCAATTTTCTCTTACTCTAGAGAAAAATTTAAGATTTTATTTCTGGAACATGGAAGATTAGAAAATTATAACATCAAGGGAAGTGAAAAGGGACAGAGAGCTGATAGGGGCTTTGCTGACAGAAGAGGGAGGCCCAGTGCTGCTCAAGGATTAGATGATGTTTAATGGCCTTTCTTACTAATGAATCTATGAGGGTTTCTAAAATCATTTGCTTAAATAAAAGCGCTTCAGTGACAACAAGGGAAGAAACAGGAACCATTAAAAAACATAGATATCCTGATTCTTATATTCCTAGGGCCATTTTGATATTCAGGTTTAAGATCTCAAGATTTCATTCTCATTCAAGACAGTCTAAAATTGTTAGTTTGATGTGAGTTTATTGAATCACAGACAGCTTAAAGCATAGCCACCATACTCTAGGAAACAAGGAGATGTGTTATAAAATTTTCATTGAGGTAATTATAATTTTGTTTTTAAAAGGATATTGTTTTGCTAACTAAAAACATATGCAGGCAACCTATTTTATCACCTAATGATGCTAGATAAATGAGGTGTCGCTGTCCATGGTCTTGGAGCAGACACATGAAAAAACCCTCTCTACACTGGTAACCCTTAATTACACTGAGTTTTTGGTGTGTGTCCCTTCAGGAGAAGGTCACCATGTCAACAATAATTAGGGGAAATGGCATAGTGGACATTACTGGGTGAGATGTGGTATATTTCTTACTTTCAATTATTGCCTCCTTGTTCGAATCATTAGCATTTGGCAGATTTGTTGCTGAGTTTGTTGTTCTGATTTAAAACTTGGTATAAGGTTGAATATGTTCTTATCTTGATCTTATATTTCTGTCATGACTTGCATTTCTTGCTGAGTTCCTGACTTGAATGGCTCTATTTTCTTTGTTTTTTATTTTTTTTATTTCTCTCTCTGTCTCTCTCTCTCTGTCTCTCTCTCTGTCTCTCTCTCTGTCTCTCTCTCTCTCTCTCTCTCTCTCTCTCTCTCTCTCTCTGAGCTTTTGCTTTGTCTTGTTGTATTTCTCAAAGGAGATGTTTCTCCCTTTTCCTTTTTGTTATATGTCTACCTTGGCTATTGTATTTCTCTGACCCATTCATCAGATTTATACACACACACACACACACACACACACACACACACACACACATATATATATATATATATATATATATATATATATATGTTCTCCTGTTCACTATATGTGGCATCTGACCAATACACTTCCTTTCTCACTACAGGTTTCCAACTTATTGTGTTTTGTTTCAGCTTTGATACTGCCTGAGAAGGGTTCTGTGCTTTGGCTAATGTGCTGTTGTCTAAATTTGCAGTGTTTCAGCTCATTACACTGACTTTAATTTTGATGTATTTGTATTTTATCCAGTTCAAGTCATGTTTCTTTCCTCTATCAATTTAATTACTTTCTGCCTGGGCAACATTGTGTTTATACAATTGTTGCTAAATCGACAAAAGATTTCTATTTAAATTACCACCCAGAACATCAGCATTTCAGCCTAAAAGATACTCAGAATGTCTCTGATGGATGTCCTGCCTTTGGGTGGGTAAAGAAATCTAGAATACTGTGAAAGGTCTTCTTTATTGAACTTAGTCAAGCCTGGTTTATGACTGTTGAGTCATTAACACAGGAGATAAGTGTAGGGCTGTGGGGTCACTGCACTACTTCTTGGTGAGGAAAAACAATATATGACTCATCTCTCTTTTGTACAAGTCATGCCCTTAGAGCAGAAAAAAATATATATATTATATAGGTGTTTAACTTATATTTAGCCTGGCTATTTAGACTCCAGTGCTTGTCTTTCCATGCATGTGTATATATAGTATGTAAGTTACTGAGTTTGAATCTTGTTCTTTGTAATGATTTTGCACTTGAATTTGTAAGTCAGCAACATTGATTGAATTTCCATTGTGTATGCTGCACTGTAACAACTGGCCTAAAAACGAATGATGTGGTAAACATGGTAACTGCACCTGTTTTCAGACTTCCAATAATGAGGAAGAAAGGAAAAGCACACAAAAATAGATTTGCAAGAAGAAAGAGTGAAAGGACCTCAATAAATACATAATTGGTTGTTTATAGGGATTAAAACTGCACATCTCCTGAAGGCATAGCAATGACAATAACTCTTAAAAATGCTCAGCATACAGGACTATAGGTTTTGCTGAACCAGTGTCACAAAGCTCATCCATTGGCTACTGAACATGGTCAGCAAATTCTTTGATTGTTCAATTCTCTTTTACAGAACTTAATGTGTGTAAGCAAGAACTTACTCTTTGCCTACTCTGTATCATTCTGTAGTTTTTACAGCCAACAGTTGTTGAGCCCATGCATACAATAAAACTTTGTAATTGTTATTCATGGAGGGGAAAGAGACAGGATTAAAAAAATAGTCACTTTTTTTTTTTTTTTGGACATTGAAATGACTGGATACTGCAAAGGAGGCAGTGAAAGAAAAATAAGTCAATGTAGGGAACTCTCACTGTGTGGCATTTTAAGCCACAACTTTATTTGAACTTTATTTATTTGTATTTGTATATATTTATTTGTATTTATATTTGTGTCTTCTCTAGTGCTGGCTAATCTTTCCAAGCTTCAGTTTTCTCATGAGTATGAGAGGCATCAATGAAATAGGAGAAACAAATACAAGGTCTTCCTAACATCTTGGCTCAATGTATATTAAACATGCCTGAGTTCCCTGAGTGTAAGGTATTGTTCTTGTTGCCCTCTTTTCAGTGTTCAGTTATTTCAATGTCAACTAAACCTAAATATCTAGATTTTTTTCACATCCAAGATCATTATGACATTTATATATTTGACCTTCACAGAAAGTATTTTTCTATAGTTTTATAAAATAGCAATATGTTGTCAAATTCTCTGATTCCTGTTCTATAGCCCTCTTCTTCCAAAGGTTGGAATCAGTAAACCTCTACCTTCAGGTCCACTCTACTGTATTCCCTCAAGCTAGTTAGTGCTGAATTCATCCAGAAGATTCAGATTCATGCTTTAAGATTCTCAAGAAAGCCAATATTGTTGAAGAATCTGGCCTTGACTTTTGCAAACTTTGACATAGGCCTCCTGCCACCTCCCCCAGATCCATGCCCATCAGTCTCACTGTCTGTTTTGGCTGCAGTAACTGACTCCTTTCATTTTCTTGGACACCTGCCCACTACCCTTGAACTCAGATCAATGCTTCCTGGTTCTTGTCAGGCTGAACTTCCAGACTCATATCTAACTCTATAATCACCTTTGTTTTTTGGCCGGGTACCAGGGATTGAACTCAGGGGCACTTGAACACTGAGCCACATTCCCAGCCATATTTTGTGTGTTTATCACTGAGTTGCTTAGTGCCTGGCTTTTTGCTGAGCCTGGCTTTGAACTCAGGATCTTCCTGTCTCAGCTTCCCAAGCCACTGGGATTATAGGTGTGCACATCTGTGGACCCCAGAATCCTACAACATATATCCCTTGTGCTACACGCAAATCAAACTTGCCTGTCTGGTTTTCCAAGTTTTAGCTGTTGTGTTCGTCTTTCAGTCCAAATTGGTCTCATCCAGCCCCATTTCTTCCCCTTTTCTTTAGTGTAGGCCCATCTGTTGTATCACAGTTACACTGAAGCACAAGTTTAGCACATTCCCTGCCCGTATGATTAAGATTGGCACTTTCCTCCTGGGCTTGCAGCTGGGTGTAAGCTGCCCATCCTTGAAAGAACGTCTAGGCTCTGACTTAACCTTTCATTCCAGATCTGATCTTCTATACTAGACAACATTACCCAGGATATGATGCAATTCCTGTAGACTAACTAAACTAGCAAAATATTACCATTTTGTTCTTGTGAACAAAATTATCATTATGATTTTTGTGTTTGAGGTCTTCTCCCTGACAATTCCTTTTAGATGGAAATGCTTTTTGACACCCTTTTTGTACTTTGGAATCTCACTGGAGTTCATTCAGTCCAAACTTGCCTAATTCCAAACTATGCTCAACATCAAATGATGTGTCTGATATTTAGGTCAATAGACAGGCAAAGATGGTAGAATTTTTATGAAATATAAAGCAATGCACACTGTTGGAACAAACAACCCACATAAAATTGTATAATACGTGAGTTTCTTATCTAATTGATTGTTCATTGGACTCACTCAGCCAAAAGTAGAGAGAAACTTTGTACAGACATCATTAGTTTTTCTCCATTTAGAGATTAATCATGAAGAGCTCTGGCTCTTTAATTCTGTAATTTGTATATTTAATGGGCTGCTTCAGAATCTATGACAGTAATTAGCATAGCCTGAAAACTCATTAATACGCAACAACATGATTAATGCAGCATTAATGCAAACATGACTGAAGTTATTTGGGTTATGTAGTAAGAAGATTAAAGCTAAAATGTCCTGTTTGTTTTACCAGTGGTGAGTATAATAGGGTGGCAAAAAAATAAATAAATAAAATAAGAGCAGGTATCAAATTAATTGTTTTAAAAAAGAAAAAAAAGGAACAAAATTTAAATCAAGGCGATTTTCTTCTTCATTTTGCTTTCAACTTTAGTTGATCAGATGAGGTTCTGTACTTTGTATTTATTTATCCATAAATTTATCATTACTAAAGGTAAGCTCACATTCAACCTTTAAGTTTAACTTAGTTAACCTTTTTGTAACTTTAATATTATTAGTGTTACATTAAAAATATTTTGAAATTATACTAATCTTTGACAAATACAGTACACATTTTTTGTTTTGAAACCAGTGTATGTTATAAGCCAAGCCAAATAAAGGGCTTATTTCTAGTTATGTAAATGTGACAATCTTCTTCTCACTAAATTTATTTCTTAAGTAAATATTCAAATGTTTTATAAGATGCTGCCATCAAATTCATATGCCTCAATAAAACTTGATCCAACACTTCCTATAAAAAGTGAAATATTTGTTAATGTTATGGGAAATAAAACTGTAGAGGTTTGGCTTGTTGTTTTTACCCTTTGATAGAGCCATAATAAAGTCCTTTCTTTTCCTATTTAATATGATGCTCTTTACTGTTTATCTTAAGCTTTAAAATAACTTGTTTTTCAATATTTTAGTCACACGTCAAACTATTTTTAGTATCTGAAACAAAATTTCCATTTTTAGTTCACATAATCTTGAAAGACTGAAAAATGGGTATATCAGTTTTTAGACCATGTAATCAGACCATTAAAAATGGTGCTTTTGTATTCTAAATTAACATTAGACAAATATTTATGACTTTATTCTTTTTTAATAAAAGTGGTTACATTCTAGGTAACTAATTCTTGCTTAAGGCATATGGAGGAAAAGTTAAACAATCATATTTGCACTTGGAAATAAGCCTCCTTCCAAACTAAGGTCTTCAGTAGATAGGAACAAAATTGCATGATGGGGAAAAAAAACACATAAACATTCATTACCTTCTACCTACAGATAGCACCATTAGTGGTCTGTGTCCTGACTGTACTTGGAGGAACAATAGATTTGCTAAGAGATTCTCAGAAGATGGTCTATAATGAGAAGCACCTCTGTTAAGGAAATGAAATTACATACTTGCTCTACTTTGTTTAACTAAGTATCTCCTCAAAGTTTCTGTGAAATTTCTTTAAGATCCTGTATGTAAAATACTTCAGTTAATTCAAATGCTTATTTTATCCAGATTCACATATGTGAAGTTGAATTATAGTAGAGATTTAAAGGAACGTATTTAGAATGCCTATTGCTTTGAAAATCTGCTCTTTTGAGTATAATCTATATAATAGTATTTTAGACTATCCAAGTGATACTTAGAAAGCTAAGTTCTGACTCAAAGTGGACTGTACCCATGAGAAGATGAACTGTGCTGGTGAGGGTGCTATGGTTTGTTCTCATAGGAAAGTCTAGAAAGTACTCCATTTGAAGCCCTTGTTGTTCTTGGAGTTTTGCAGATATTTAAGAAATATCTATTGAAAACTTTATATTTTGTACTGGGTAAAAGTAGAGGACAATATTCTCTCACTTTCTGTAAGTTGGAGATCAGGGAAAGGACCAGACAGTGCATCCTGCTTAGCGCATCTTGGGGATTAAGTGTTCAACTGGGATCTCTCATAAGTACAAGGTAGTTACTGTAAATTATATCATAACCTTTTTCCAATTCTTTCCTTAAGTGGTTCAATTGAGAGCAGATGCAATTTTATTAACTAAAATGACAAAAAAGTTTGTAAATAGACTTGTCTGCAAAAGGCAGACATTTCTTTGACTTTTAAAAAACAAATTTGAAATCAACAAATTCAAATAGATGCATTGCTATGAAAATATGTTGTCCTTAATTCCCATATTAATGTGAATGAAAGGTAGTGAAATTAAGTTGCAAGAATGTGCTCAGTTATTTGTAAAGATTCACTTCTTCATAAAATTGATTATACAATGATTTGAGCTACTGAAGCAATTATCTGATTTTACTCTTTCACTTACTGAATTTACTGGAATCTTAATTTTTTTTCAAAATGTATGTTTGGAGACTAAGTATTGCAATGTAACTGCATTTATGGTTTAGTACTCCTTGGTTTGGAAAGAGAAGACTGGTCTATTTTACTAAAATACCCTTATTTTCTATAGAGTCCCTCCAAATGCCATTTTAATAAAATACTTGATGTTTACTAATCCATGATTACCCAATTAGTTGTGATTCTAGGCAGCCAGTAAACTTCTTGTCCTATTTCTACTTCTGAAAAACAAAGTGGGTTGGGCTTGGAATGGCCATAATTTTAGTCATTTTGTGGGTATGCTCAGTTAGCACCTGTAAACTCATAGGGCCATCTCCATTCTTTCCATTCTCTATTTAAATGAAAAGGAGTATGATATGATTCTTTTAGTACACTCACAACTAGATTCATGATTGACTGTTGGTCTCCAGAAGCCCTGAATACAGTCTGATATTCTGGGTGTGTAAGTATTGTTTGCTCATTTTGGTTTGCTTTTCAGTGTTTTAATTTTAGACAGCTCCTTCATTTTATGTGCCCTTATTCTAAGAAGAGGCAGGATTCTTCCATATAAAAACTCTAATGTTACCATAATATTATCTTCAAAATGTAGGTTCAAAATCAGAAGTAGATGTTGTGAGTTCATTGTGAGCTAATAGTACATTATTTGAAAGTGGAACAAGAATAATTCTTCTTTTTGATTCCATTTCTTGGATCCTAGTGTGCTCTAAAGTAGTCCAAAATAGTACCATATTGGTTCAACCACTTGAGAGCCACTGAGGTAGCTACTAAAGAGGGCTTTTACCTAAAGTGCCCAAAGTTGATTTCTTTAAATATCTTGGTCATACAAACCACCTAAGTCCTTCCATGTTCAAGGCCACTCAGCAATTCTACCAATGCTGCAAGTTACTGAATTGTTTTTGCCACAATGCTTGTTTTGAAAAATAAACCATAGGCTGGACATGGCAGGGCATGCCTGTAATTCCAGCAGCTCCAGAGGCTGAGGCAGGAGGAATACAAATTTAAAGCCAGCCTTAGCAACAGCAAGGTGCTAAGCAACTCAGTGAGACCCTGTCTCTAATAAAATACAAAATTGGGCTGTGGATGTGGCTCAGAGGTTGAGTGTCCCTGAGTTCAATCCCTGGCAACCCCCTCCAGGTAAATAAAAAATAAAAAAATAAACCATAGAGTGTTTTAGTGAATTTAAAAATAATTTTTGATATATCATGCATTGGACATGAATCAATACAAATTTAATTCCATGAAATATTATGTTTATGTATATATGTAAATATGAACTGCAAATACTGAATTGGACATGTATGTACATGGATGTATGCAAGTACTTATCTTCCTTGAGATATATATCAGGGTAGAACTGATAAGTATAATAAGTATATGTCTGAAGCTTTATCTTTAAAACTTTATAGAAATAATAAATAATAAATATTCCATTTCATTTAAAGATATCTTAATAACTAATACTTTTCTTTAAGAGTAAATGTTTCATTTACTAGAGTCACTTGTGAAATACTAACCGTTTAACAAGACAATGTAATAAAGCAACTATTTCAGAAACCAAAGTGCATACTAAATTTTTCTAAATTTTGCTCTATAGAATATGCAAGTATCTTAAATAGGTCACAATTCATACTAGATTAAATTGTGGCATAATTCAATGGCATTCAGTTCACATTTTAGAAATCATGACTTTAAGGTACAACATCTTTTTAAAAATAAATTCAAAGAGGATTTTATATATATAGATATGTGTGTGTATATATATATATATATGCAATAGATAGAGCATTTATATCAATTAAGATAATTGAAATTGAATATAGTATGTATAAAAGAAAGGGTATTTATATCTATTAGATATTGGAGGATGCATTCTGCTTAAAAATGTATCTTTTTAAGAAGTCTTTCTTGTGAAATCTGGATTTTACAATAATGATCACATAAATATCTTGGTGCACAACAGCAACTTCGGGGAGTAATCTGGAGAAAGAGAGTTCTACTGGTATCTGTTTTTAAATAGATCTCTCTTGATATATACATACAGATATAGATAGATAAATATATATATATATATATATATATGTGTGTATATATATGTAAGCACATATATATCTATGTAAATATCTATGTAAACAGATGTAGATATCTATCTTTATATCTATCTATATAAATTTTTACCTAAAACTTCCTGCACATATGGGCCTATAGTTCTATATTTGTAGTTAAAATTAAAACTGTTCAGAGGAGGAAACCATCTGAGCTGCTCTCTCATGCCAGTTGGTGGCATTTTAGAGCACTTGAGTTGTTGGTTACTCTTGATGGTAGTGTTTGAATTGGTGGTTCCTTCCACTGGGAATCCCATTTCTCTGTGGTGTGTCACTCACCTAAAATGTTTCTTCTCCTGAAAATATCCCCTGACTGCTCCTTCTCCCTCTTTTAGCCTAAAGCTTCTTAAAAATGTGAAATGCACTGCAGTCATTTGTAGCTTTGCCTTGCTTTCCTAGAATAGCTAGTCAAGAAGCATATGCTAAGAGAAGACATAAAAACGTGTAAAACGTGGACCAGAAGCATAGTTACCTAAGACAAAAATTATAGTTAGACAAACCAACAGTCAACATTCTACCTAATGCTTTAAACACTTTATCAATTCTCCACCTTTCTGTATCTCCATAGAGCACCAACTAAAAGGCAGACCAGTAGAATAGAGGAAGGAGAAGAGGGGAAGAGAGGAGAAGAGGGAAAAAGTAAAGGGAAAGTGGGAACTGAAATGGAGTAAATTAAATTCTACACATGTATAATTTTGTCCAAATAAACCCAACTATATAACTATAATGCACTAATAAAAGTCATCAATTCTTATTAAGCCAGGAACAATAAAATAATGTTTAACTCCACCGTAGCATTATTATGGAGATTATAGTCATGTGTTAAGGCAGAAATAAGATATAGGGTTATTAAAAAGGAATAGAGAAACTTATCAAGATTTTTCAGAAAATGAATCTATACCAAAAAGAAGAAAACCAAAACCTATTCTAAAAAAATAACAATAAGATGGCCAATTTTAAATAAGCACACAAAATAAATATTTTATATGACTTAGCAATAAGAATTATGAAGATGACCTGATTTATAATGGTAACAGTATTTATAATATCTAGTATAAGCTGACAAAACTTGGGCAGGATCTGTTTAAGGAAAATAAGAAAAGATTGTGATTATTTCAATATTAGTAAGTTCAGAGATAATTTTAAACAATAAAATTGAGAAGAGAGTCAATCATCAGATACTGGAAATAGAAAATAGTAATAATAATATAATATTCTGCTTAAAGGAAACATACATCAATGGAAGACAATAGCACAGAGAATGACTCATGAGAATATATTTTAATATGCTTAAGGTGGCATTCCATTAATTATTGATTCAGCAAATATTTTGTGGCAGCCGTTGTTAAGATATTGAAAATGCAGAAGTAAATAAAACAAAGTTCCTGCCTCATAATATGCGTTTCTTGGTAAATTTTTAAATAACTATAGGAAAAACTAGAATATATTTTACTCTTTTACTGTATGTCAAAATAAAATGCAAGTGGGATATAGTGGTAAATGGCTGTAATATAGGACAAAGAAATATCCTCCATATGGTAAGAGTAATTACAAATCAATAATAAAGATGAAACTCCCAAGTGTAAAGCAAATGGCAAAAAAAAGACAAATAGAGAACAATAATGTGAAAGAAGATCAAATGCATTATTCATTCTGGAAATAGAAATTAAAAACTAGAATTAAATAGAAGTTTTTAATTAGAATTATCTGATGCTAGTTGGTCTCTCCCAGAAATACCTGGTCAAATCCCCCCCAAATGCTAGAAATTTTTAGCCTGAAAATGATTGCAAAACTATGAAGTATGAGAAGGAAGCAAAGTGCTTGAGAAGTCAGTTGCAATGAACTCAGAAATAAAATAGTTAGATGAAAATTCCATTTTATTTAAAAATTCACAAACTACTACAGTTTTTACAGATCATCAAATTTAGTGTCACCATATAAGAGTATGAACCTGAAGCCTATTCTCTTCAGAAAATGAAAGTCATAGCAAATGTGTGTTTCAAAAACCATTTGTGGTTACTTCTCTATCTTCATCATTTGGAGACTGTAAATATAATCAGCCCTGATAATATTAATATTTAGATACAGTTTTTTATTGTTTCAAAGAGGAAATAGAGGATTATTTAAAAAATGAAAGAGAGCACTTTTTGTTGTTGTTGTTGATTTATCAAGTTTAGAATTAAGGTCTCTCAAATTCTCTACCCATTAAAACTCCTCATTATTAATTTTTCTCTCTTTTACCCTACATTTTATCCTAATCTATTCTTCCAGCATAATTTTTAGAAAGCTTATCCAATGTTTTTCTAATTTTTTGGGCCAAGCATTTGGAGAACATTTTGATTTCAAAATTAAGAAATAATATATGATTAATTAAATAACAAAACTTTGGTATTCTGATAAGGAGTTAGACATTTGGGAAAAATACCACATCATTCATAATATTTTAGCCCAGTTTTCTGTTGTTATTTTGTTAGTACAATCAATGAAGATTTTGTTATTCATGTATTTATAGGGCTGGTTAGTCATAAATATTTTATGATTGGAGACATTTCTAGCACCACCTAATGGCAGTCAAATAAAAAGAAAAAGCTTTTCCCATTGGGAAACTAATTTGCATAATTGAAATGAAGCTATATAGGTAGAGTTGCTTATGTATGAAACTGAAGTTTTATATTCCCTCATGTACCAAATAGGCAACTGTAAATACATCTAGCAGTTGAACAGACAGGGAGTGAAACAGAAGGAATATTTGATAATGAAGTAAAGGAGCTTCTGCTGTCTTTACAAGTATAAGAATAAGAAAATATCTGTGTAGATTTATATGAAGAGTTTCTTTTTACTTTCAGGAGTTTATGCGCTGAGAGTACATTTTCTAAACCCCAGTTAATCTCCTGAAAAAAAAATATATTTGATTATTATATTGACATTTTATTTGTATTATTTTCAGTAATTTTTTATAAATCTTTGACCATCTTAATAGACTAGTCTAATAAAGTATCTTTGATCTCTGATCGCCATTTTTTTAAACCAACTCATATCTTTCTGAATAGCATTGGAATTTTCTGTTGACTATGAATTAAAAAACAATTTAGATCTGGACAAGTAGCTTTTATTTCAGGGTTTACCTATTTATTTCATATTTCCCAGCAGTATTTGAAAAATGTGTTGTAGTTATATCCTTGGCATTTAGACCAATGGATTTGGGTTAATGTGCCTGAAGGAAGGTTTACTGATAGTGCCAGATTCTAATACCTTTTATCCCCTCTCAACACTTTGGTTTGGCACTCTCTTTTAAGATATGAAGAGAGGAGCACTAGGCAGCTGTAGAAGCAGGTGTTTGTTTGTTTGTTTTTTTAATGAACAAAAACAACAAAAAAGAATCTGGTGGTGATAGCAGTAAAGAAAGTTTTGGGGAAGTGCCTTCTCTTTAACTATGATTTCACTCCATGAACATTTACATATGTCAATCATATGATGTTCTATAGCACACTTCACTTCAGTGTCTACTTGCTTAATTCTAATACATCCTTCACAATCCACCTCAGCCCTCATGTCTTTGTGAAGACCTCCGGTCATTACTTTGCTCTTATTTGAACAGTCAGTCATTAAAAAAAAAAAAAAAAAGTTACACCTGTGAATTACATTTCCCTCTTGTATTGGGTCTTCACAGTATATTAATTATACTCATTTGGATTTGTCTGGATCTTCCACTATAGATCATGTTTCCTTAGAGTGAATATTATGACTTTCTTGTTGATCTTTATTTCTGAGAAAATAGTATGTTTTGGTAAAAGGGTAGTAAGAATATTCAAGTTATTTCTACTGTCTACTTTTCCCTATTTTTAATCTATTCATATAGTTGATATCTTTTATATTTAATTTCTGCCCAAAATTGACTAATAGTTACAGTTGATTTTTTTAAAAACTCATATACTTGACTGACTTATCTCAAGCCATGGATCAATATCTAGTTTAAAGGGGCAAGGAAGGTTAACCTCATAGTAAAGGCTATAAAGAGCCAATGCATAACTTTTAAAGGGTAGTCTTCCGCCTAAGAGGTGAAAGACTTATACAATGAAAACTACAGAACCCTAAAGAGAGAAATTGAAGAAGATCTTAGAAGATGGAAAAATATACCCTGTTCATGGATAGGCAGAACTAACATCATCAAAATGGCAATATTACCAAAAGTTCTCTATAGGTTTAATGCAATGCCAATCAAAATCCCAACGGCATTTCTTGTAGAAATAGAGAAAGCAATCATGAAATTCATATGGAATAATAAAAGACCCAGAATAGCAAAAACAATGCTAAGCAGGAAGTGTGAATCAGGTGGTATAGTGATACCAGACTTCAAACTATACTACAGAGCAATAGTAACAAAAACAGCATGGTACTGGTACCAAAACAGGTGGGTGGACCAATGGTACAGAATAGAGGACACAGAAACCAACCCACAAAACTACAACTTTCTTATATTTGATAAAGGGGCTAAAAGCATGCAATGGAGGAAGGATAGCATCTTCAACAAATGGTGCTAGGAAAACTGGAAATCCATATGCAACAAAATGAAACTGAATCCCTTTCTCTCGCCATGCACAAAAGTTAACTCAAAATGGATCAAGGAGCTTGATATCAAATCAGAGACACGGCATCTGATAGAAGAAAAAGTAGGCTACGACCTACATACTGTGGGGTCGGGCTCCAAATTCCTCAATAGGACACCCATAGCACAAGAGTTAATATCTAGAATCAACAAATGGGACTTACTCAAACTAAAAAGTTTTTTCTCAGCAAAAGAAACAATAAGAGAGGTAAATAGGGAGCCTACATCATGGGAACAAATCTTTACTCCTCACACTTCAGATAGAGCCCTAATATCCAGAGTATACAAAGAACTCAAAAAATTAGACAATAAGATAACAAATAACCCAATCAACAAATGGGCCAAGGACCTGAACAGACACTTCTCAGAGGAGGACATACAATCAATCAACAAGTACATGAAAAAATGCTCACCATCTCTAGCAGTCAGAGAAATGCAAATCAAAACCACCCTAAGATACCATCTCACTCCAGTAAGATTGGCAGCCATTATGAAGTCACACAACAATAAGTGCTGGCGAGGATGTGGGGAAAAGGGTACACTTGTACATTGCTGGTGGGACTGCAAATTGGTGTGGCCAATTTGGAAAGCAGTATGGAGATTTCTTGGAAAGCTGGGAATGGAACCACCATTTGACCCAGCTATTCCCCTTCTTGGTCTATTCCCTAAAGACCTAAAAAGAGCATGCTGCAGGGACACTGCTACATCGATGTTCATAGCAGCACAATTCACAATAGCAAGACTGTGGAAGCAACCTAGATGCCCTTCAATAGATGAATGGATAAAAAAATGTGGCATTTATACACAATGGAGTTTTACTCTGCATTAAAAAATGACAAAATCATAGAATTTGGAGGGAAATGGATGGCATTAGAGCAGATTATGCTAAGTGAAGCTAGTCAATCCCTAAAAAACAAATGCCAAATGTCTTCTTTGATATAAGGAGAGTAACTAAGAACAGAGTAGGGAAGAAGAGCACGAGAAGAAGACTAACATTAAACAGGGATGAGAGGTGGGAGGGAAAGGGAGAGAGAAGGGAAATTTCATGGAAATGGAAGGAGATCCTCGGGGTTATACAAAATTACATACAAGAGGAAGTGAGGGGAAAGTGAAAAATAATACAAGGGGGAGAAATGAATTACAGTAGAGGGGGTAGAGAGAGAAGAGGGGAGGGGAGGGGAGGGGAGGGGAGGGGAGGGGAGTGGAGGGGGGATAGTAGAGGATAGGAAAGGCAGACATGAGTATGTCAATATGTAAATCAATGGAAGTGTAACTGATGTGATTCTGCAATCTGTATACGGGGTAAAAATGGGAGTTCATAACCCACTTGAATCAAAGTGTGAAATATGATATATCAAGAACTATGTAATGTTTTGAACACCAATAAAAAAAATAAAGGGTATTCTTAATTTTTAAAGGATTCTTGTGTCTATACAAAATATACATTTAAGGATTATAGGCATATTTTTAAGCAAGGGAGATTTAAGATTTAAGTCAAGAAAAAATTTTGAATGTAAAGACAATAAGATAATTGAACAAATAAGTGGATAAACAAAAATGAATCTCTAGCAAAATATAAAAATAGCATTAAAAAAGAAGGATCTATCACCACAGATGTTCATCACAATTTTAGAGGTCCTCTCTATGCAAAAAGAAACAGGAACTTAAAAACCTTTTAATTAAATTGATCAGCTAATCATTATTTTCTACTTCTATTTCATAAAATCAAAGACAATCCATTGAAAGTATGGAACTGTAGAGCAGAATATAAATTAACTGTGTTGGAGAAAAAGAAAGATACATTAAACAGATGCTTTCCTATTTTCACAAAATCACACATAAAACAAATAGGAACTTCTGCTTCAGATTTGTTCATTTTTTTGTTTCTTTGTTTTTGTACCAGGATTGAACCTAGTGCTCTATCTGATGTGCTTATAGTAAAGATGGTCTCCCACTCTGTGGCCACTCTTGTCATGTTGATTGTTTCCTTTGCTGAGAAGAAGCTTTTGAGTTTCAATCCATCCCATTTATTAATTCTTGAGTTTATTTCTTGTGCTTTAGGAGTCTTGTTGAGGAAGTCAGAGCCTAATCTGACATGATAAAGATTTGGGCCTACTTTTTCTTCTATTAGGCGTAAGGTCTTTGGTCTAATTCCTAGGTCCTTGATCCACTTCAAGTTGAGCTTTATGTATGGAGAGAGACAGTGGTTTAATTTCATTTTGCTGCATATGAATTTCCAGTTTTCCCAGCACCATTTGCTGAAGAGGCTATCTTTTTGCCAACACATGTTTTTGGTGCCTTTCTCTAGTATGGAGTAACTGTATTTATGTGGGTTTGTCTTTGTGTCTTCTGTTGTGTACCATGGGTCTACATGCCTATTTGGGTGCCAATACCATGCCCTTTTGTTACTATAGTTCTGTAGTATAATTTAAGATCTGACATAGTGATGCTTCTTCTTGCTAAGAATTGCTTTGGCTATTCTGAGTCTCTTCTTTTTCCAAATGAATTTCATGATTGCTTTTTCTATTTCTAGGAGGAATGTTGTGGGGATTGTAATTGGAATTTTATTGAATCTGTATGACCATTTTGACAATATTAATTCTTTCTATCCAAGAGCATGGAGAGCGTTCCATCTTCTAAGGTCTTCTTCCATGTCTTTCTTTAGTATTCTGTAGTTTTCATTGAATAGGTCTTTCACCTTTTTTGTTAGATTGATTTCTGAGTATTTTATTTTGTTTAAAGCTATTGTAAATGGGGTATATTTCCTAATTTCTCCTTCTGAGAGTTCATCACAAATATATAGAAATGCATTTGATTTATGGGTGTTGATTTATATCCTGCTGCTTTGCTGAATTAATTTATTAATTCTAGAAGTTTTCTGTTGGTGTTTTTTTCTTTATTTTGGATTCTCTTAGAATCATGTCCTGGGCAAATAGTGATAGTTTTTCGCTTCCTATTCTTATCCCTTCAACTTCTTTTTGTCTGTATAATTGCCTGGCTAGAGTTTCAAGGACTATGCTGATAGGAGTGGTGAGAGAGGGCATCCTGTCTTGTTCCAGTTCTTAGACGGAATACCTCCAAATTTTCTCCATTTAGAATAATGTTTGCCTGGGCCTTAGCATAGATAGCTTTTAAAATGTTGCAGTTTGTTCCTCCTACCCCTGGTTTTTCAAGTGTTCTGAACATGAAAGGCTAAATATAATTTTGTATTATATTTAGTCATGTATAATATGTCTCTTTATATATGCATACATAGTTGCTGTACATATTTTGCTATGTTTTGTATTTTCAATCTCATTTTAGCTATTTTCCCAAATGTTTAGTGGTTTTGCATTTTATTGTTCATTTCTCTAATGAGTAATAACATTAAGCACCTTTGTTATATATTTATTCTGGCTTTGTAACTTGTTATGAGAAATATATGTCATAAATATGTTCTCCCACTTATTGGTTGTCTTTCCACTCTCTTATTGATTTATTTAGTGCCAGTGATTAAACGCAGGTGTGCTTAACTACTGAACAACATTCCCAACCAACCTTTTTTATTTTCTTTATTTTGAGATAGTGTTTTGCTAAGTCACTAAAGACCTCAGTAAGTTGCTGAGGCTGGCTTTGAACTCAGGATCCTTCTGCCTCAGCCTCCTGAGTTGCTGGAATTACAAGTGTGTACCATCACTCCTGACCTCATTCTTACTCGTGTCTTTCCATAGAAAAAAGTTTATTCTAATATAGTCTAATGTATTAATATTTGCCTTTATTATTTCACAACTTTTTTCCATTCTGTGGCCTTATAAGTATATTATTTTATGAATAATTTTTAAACTTGCAAACATACTTAGACAAAATCTAAATGTTTTCATGCGGAACTTGGATTTTTCAGATTTTTAGAGTATCAGACCATGAATATATGTCTATTTTATTCATTTGTATATCTGATTAGCCTTGACTAGTAGTTGCATAAACTATTGTTCCTCAAGTATTTCTTGAATGAATGAATAAAATTAGAGATATAAGAAATGCCCAATTATTTCTGTAAACACAAGGAGAAAAAAAACCATTTTAGAACATGTCTACTCTTTTTAAAAAATTAAAAATCTAAATTTTAGCAATTGAGGAATGCATATTTTTCTCTTTTCTACTCACGTTGGCAGTGTTGCTGGTTGCTTGGGTCCACAAGTCTCCTCCTTTTTGGGCCCAAGAAGAAAACACATTCATGAAGCAGAGGAGAAGTCAGGGGAGGTTAAGCTCAACCACACAGCTGCATTCAGAACTTCTGCATATTCTGTATATCTGCTTTCATCCCTTTGGCCAAACCAAGTCACATGGCTGAGCCTAAGTCAGTAAATGAGACTCTAAATATAGAACCTTTCATAAAGAGAGGTATTAATAATTTTGAACAATTATGTATCTTACCATTCTGCCGCATGTTAAATTCGTAATGTTTTCTCCAAAGTATTCTATACATCCATCAAAAGAATTTTGTTTTTAAATACATTCATTTATGAATTTAATTTATTTGAAGAATTGATCACATTTTTTAATCATTTGGCTCAAACCTTTAGCAATAATTAACTAATTGTCAAGATTACATTTGAAGAGATATGTAAATATTCAATTTCCTCATAGATTTCATGTAGAAGAAAATTGCTTGCTGTTTATCTTGATAATAAAGAGATAAATGGCAAGATTGAATTATTTGAAAAAGCTGAGGGAAGTCTACCAGAAAATATCAAATTTCTCTCTCCTATACGAAATTTTCCCTCCATTAGAAACTTGCATTGGTCTGTGCAAAGTTTTATATATTAATTAATCCAAAATCATGTTTCTTTGCAATGTAAGACTTGGAAATTAAATATGTTTTTGGAAAACACATGAACTTGCATATTCCTCAAATGGCATATATAGTTAAGTGTAACCATATTTTTTTATTTTATTATATTTTTGGTTCTAGTATTAAGAGAAATAATGGGTCATGTCTTGCATCTCTATATTTAGTTATTCATTCAAGAAATATTTAAGGAATAGTAGTTTTTTAAATTTATTTTTTTATTGGTTGTTCAAAACATTACAAAGCTCTTGACATATCATATTTCATACATTAGATTCAAGTGGGTTATGAACTCCCATTTTTACCCCAAATACAGTAGTTTATGCAACCACTCTTCAAGGCTAATCAGAAACATGTGTATAAAATAGACATACATCCATGGTCTAACTCTGATGCATTTTCATTCACCAAATTGCCCTTGTGTTAAAGTCATGTAGTTGTTTTCCTAGACTGAGCCATTTTGATGTATTCCCTCACTCAAATCTCTACTGCCACAGAGGTGCCTCCCAACACCATAGAAGAGTTTTGCTGCTGTCACGTTCCAAATCATAGCTCTTTTCCTGAAATGACCCTGAGCTGTTTAATTTTAAAGCAATCATTTCAATTATAATATATGATACCAAATATAAGATAAAAAATTGGTGCCAAAATGATTTCCATGTCTCTCACTTCTTTATCAGAATTTCCCAAAGAAAACTCTGTACCCCCTTCCTGCTGGTCCTGTCCCTGAATCTTTATCATCCAGCTGTTTGGACTTGTGGCCATTCTACACATCTGAGAAATACTTTCATTATCAGCTCCATAAATTTTCTTACAGTTCTAATTATTCTGGACATATTGCAAGTGTTTTTTACGGTTGATTAAGATTCTTAAAGTCCTCTTCTATGTAGCCTTCCATTTTATTGTTCTAGCTTTACTATTCTCTGTATTTTCCCTTTTCCTAAGTATGGACATTTACAGCAAAGGTTTTGTTTTCTTTCTCTTCATTCTCTCTGACACATCGATTCTTGACAGGTGATTGTCAATTCATTTTTGTAGTCCCATCTTCTCTCATGAGGCTTAGTTTCTAAAAGGTAGAATTTTGCATATCATTATTTTAAATACAGTGGCGTAAAACTGAACTTGTACTCCCACCCCCAAATATCCCTCCCTATCTGGCATTTCTATTTCTGTTGATGATGCTGCCTTTATTTCAAGATGGGTGAAAAGATTGCCTCACATCATCACCTCATGTTTTCATTAGCCTCCTCTGAGAAACAGTACAACCTTTCAATCTTCTCAGTAACTTGTCCATCCTTAATTAAAATCCTTATCATCTTTTTCCCAAAGTACAGTGATCTCCTTATTCCTCTGTAACTAAATCATCTGTATCTTCCATATATTCAACCATTAGTTTGGTTTCCCTAATCCTGACTTTGAGCATCCTACTCCTGTTCTTCACACAATTTTTAGAAACCTTCCTTTTACTTACCTACAAATTTTGTGCTGATTGATCAGCCTTTTCAATCCGCTTATTAGGGGAGATGATAACAAGAAAGCTGACAGCAGGGATTCAAGTGAGTTTGACAACTGAAAACTGATTTCATGGGGCAAACAATCTTCTGTGGAGTTACAGAGGTACCAGGAAGGATCACTACTAAATCTAACAGCAAGAAGGAAACATCCAGCCAGGCATAAGCAAGAGAATCATAGAGTTGAGGCCATGATAAGGCAAAATGAGAAGGAGCACTGTGATGAAAGAGTCAAAAGCTTTAGTATTTAGAAGATGGAGATGCAGAAGCTAAGAAGGTGAGGACAAATTTGAGTTTCTTCTTGATTGGGTAGCAGAATACCCAACAATGTTCCATAGGATCCTACTAAAAACAAAACAACGCAAAACAAACAAACAAAAAACAATGCAATACTCATCAAATGACTTCTGCATTCCTATTTCCAAACTTTTGCTGAAGCTCTCTCCTTACCTCTAATACACCTCTCAATTTCTTTCTCCTCCTCTAGAGTCTCCTACTCTACAAAGTACATCTAGATATTGTGTTACGTTCTGGGGGTAGAAAGATAAATCAGACATGACCCCTGAGGGAGCTGTAGTCTATTGATGCCAAGCTCAATCCCCTCACCTGCATAGGTCCTTGGGTGACCAGTCCATCCTGAAGGGAGTTAGATCTCTTTCAGGTGCTTATAATCCTGGCTGACTTATTCCTACTCAAATTGGAATTCATTATTCAAAGTTGTATGCTTGAGCTTTTATTTGATTCTCATGCATGTCCTTGAGCTCTTAATTGATTCTCACAGTAGGATTTGTTCATTATTTTTATGTTTTCAATGAAACTGAAAATTCTTGGAAATGGGAGATGGTGCTCGTTTTAACACACTAAGAGAAATGCCTTAATTTCACAGGAAGAGCTCCACGGTGTGTGTAGAGGAGAGGTATGCCCCAGAGTTTGGAGGTGAAGCTATTAGGTGGTAATGAGAGGGCATCTATAGGACTTTCACAAGTCACCCTGCTTTCTGAACTAGAAATCCTGCTGAGACAAGAGCATGGTATGTCCTGTGCAGTAGTCCAAGGGTCAGTGGAAACCCTGAAATTCTGAAGGCTGCAAACAGTTTGGTTATAGGATGCTGTTTTAGGAAATTAGCTGTAACAGACTTCTTCATGGCAAGTCTTTCCAGTTTCAGCATCTATTACTGGACTGATTCTTTCAGCTTCATAAGTATTTAAACAAGGCCCCTTTGTTTCTTTCACTTATGTCAAAAACCCATTTATTTTTATGACTCTCAGAAAATGTTTTCACATCCATACTCCGAGTATCCAATTTTGGGTTGACAACATGTCTTTTTAGGTTGATGAGTTTTGCATACATTTAAACTTCATTATATATTGATTAGCAGGAGTGCAGGCTTAAGTTTCCAAGTACTGGTTGGCATTTAAAATGGGATATATTTAAAAACAAACGGCTGGGACCATCCCAGTACATTGCTGTGTATAATTTCCTGACTGTACTCACTACATCATAAATAATAATGAAAGTAAATGTACGTTTATCAGAAAGAATCAACAAAACCCCAGCACTGATTTGCTGATCACACTTGTCTCACCAGGCATTAAGGCCAGCTTTCGAACAAGGGTGCCTGAAGGTTTGATTGTCTTTGCAGCATCACCTGGCAATCAGGAAGAGTATCTTGCACTTCAGTTGAAGAATGGTCGACCTTATTTTCTTTTTGATCCTCAGGTAAATTATTAATCATGACAGTTGATATCTCTGAGAGTTTAGTAGGGGCCAGGTACTGCGGTAAGTGCTTATATTTTCATGTTGAATCTTCATCAAAAACTCATGAGGAAATAAGTATAAGTACTATTATTATCTTCACTTTACCAATGAAGGAAAGGAGAATTACAAAAGTGATGTGACTTGCCCACAGTTAAGAGAGCGGAGCTAACTTTCAAACCCAGGTAGTCTGACCAAGAATCCATGTGCTCTCACAACCAAGATCCTACCTTATAAGGAAGATTAAAACTTTTAAATAAATTTGAGTAGAACTGTTTTTATTTTCCTTGAGGACAAAAATTATGCCTTTAATTTCTTTTATTCTTCCCTTCTTCACCCCTCTCTTCATCATTTCACCTGCAAATGTTTAAGTTAAGTAGCTTCAGACTCCAGTAGTTTTACAGTTAAGACTGTTCCCTATGTTGCCATCTGGAAAGGATACAGTAAAACAATTTAAAATATTCATGAATGTTATGAAAGAGAAGAATGGGATGCTATGTGTCATGTGAACATAAAATGAAGGATCCTTGTTCTGAGTTGTCAGTCTTCTCTGAAAGTGGGATATTTAACTGAGATGCAAAACAATGAGGAAAACTGGGTCAGGGTAAGCATATCTCTACCTGAGGGCATTTCCTAGAACTGGGGCAGGGCAGGGGAAACACTAGGGAAAGATGGGGGAAAGGAGTTGGGAATAAAATTTCTAGGAAGAGAAAAATAGCAACTGTTATATAGTAAAAATAGCATATAGGCTGATGCACACTGGTAATTCCATCAACTCAGAAGGCTGAGGCAGGAGGATCACAAGTATGAGGCCAGCCTCTGAAACTTCATGAGACCCTATCTCAAAATTAAAAAAGAATTTTAAAATAATGTACTTGGGATGTTGTTCACAGGTAAAGTACACCTGGGTTCCATTCCCAATACCAAAAATAATAAAAAAGAGTGCTAGACAGAAAAGAATTTATGGCATGTCCAATATACTGACATAAATCTAATGTGGCTGGTGAATACAGAATAAAAGGAAAAGTGGTGAGTTGAAAAGTAGGGAGAGACCAAGCCATTTAGGGACTTGTAAGCAAAAGTAAGGATTTGAATTGTTCCTAAGGACAATGGGAAACCGTTAAATAAGTTGTCTTCATCTTAGTTAAACAAATGTTAGCAAACATTTTATATTAGGCAATGTATAGGGCCTCTCAGTAATTGAGAAATGAGTTAGACTAAATAAAATCTTTGCTTCGCATTTCTTCCAGTCTCCAACTTAAAACTGATGATCTAAGTCATAAATTAAGCTTACTAAGTAAATATTCCACATTCTGTTGGTAAAACTGGCATAGTTTGTACCCTCTGTATCCAAGATGCATCTAGGATCATGGACAAAGAACTCTGGAGCTTTAGTACCCTGGAGGCCCAGTGACCTGGGAGGGGCCAGGCAAGGCCTGCTGGGCCAAGTGTGTGTGAGCCTCATGCCAGGCCCAACAGGCAGCTGAACCCTTCCTGTCTAGTGAAACTGGCCACTAGAAAGACCAGAGACACAGGGGTTTACTCCAAGATTTTTGACAAGGACCTGATAATTCCCTGGTTAGTGTATTGGAGGCCCTCAGTCACAAGGACTTCTGAGTGTTCCCAGGAGCTGAAGCTCCTTACGGGATGTTAACAGGGGGGCAGTGAGTAAGCAAAGAAAAATAATATCACACTGAAGCAGACCCAGCAGCCCCAGAGACAGAGAGAAGATACAGTCATCACAGAAGGCAAGGCAGATGGCAACTGGGAAAAAAAAATCGGTACACTAAAGTCGATTCCATTACAGAACTGAAAATATTATTTTTCATTTGAAACCTTTAAGGAGACTAATTAGAGGAGAGATACACTGAGCTTCAGATTGGTAGGATGGAAGATCAAGTTGAAGGCATTTCTCAAAGTCCATCATCAAAATAAGAAAAAATAAAGAAGATGCTACCACTATTAAGAGATCCAAAAGGAGAACAAAAATACATGTACAATAGCAATGTAGGTGAAAGTGCATGATTTAAGAAAGAATGAACTATGAGTTTATTGAAAGAATAAGCAAAACCTATATCAAGAATGAGCAGATACTTCTATAATATCTCTATTTGCCAGACCTTATTCCAGGTGTTCTCTGTACATTCAAATACACACACACACACACACACACACACACACACACACACACACTAGTAGTTTTCAATAATTCTGTGAAGTAGGTACACTTATTTTTTCTCATTTTACAGAGTCATACTATTAGTAAGGGACAGATTTTTAAACTCAGGAAATTCATCTTCAAAAATGATTCTAGCAATCATGCTGTACTAGTGTTTTTTTGGCAAAAAAAGAAAGGTATTTCTTAACATCCATAGACTCATGAAAAAAAAAATTCTACCCGTCACCCCATTGGAGGAGAATATTTCAGCAAAGCCTCTAGCCAAAAGGAAAAAGAAGTTCAGAAATATCAAACAGAGAAGCAGTGGTGAATAATAAACCTAGCAATATTCAGGAAACCTAAATATTTAATGGCAGAGTGACTAGAAATTTGCTTTACAGAACCAAATAACAATCTTTGAAATAGAAGAAAAATACAGCAAAGACCAGAAAACAGAAGCAAAACCACACACAAAGCCCCAAAGAAAGTGACTTATAATTGTCTGATGCTAAAATTAGCAAGTTGAAGGAGATGGAAAGATGAGTGAATTGACACTTTAAAAATTTTTAGCTTTCTGGGAAGAGGGGGTAAAGAAGATGAGAGTGGTGTCATGTTTTCATAAAATAAGTAAGGAAAATGTTTGGTTTTAATTGTAGAAGAGTAAGTTAATTATTAGTTAGATGAAAATGCTCCACAGAATATACAAATAAACCATATGACAATAACACCAAAAAAAGATCAAATGCTAAATTGTGAAAATCAACAAAAAAAATGAGAGAAAAGGAACAGTACCATTAAACAGAAGAATGTCAACAAGGTATAAAAATCTGGCTCTGCTTTGCTGCCTTCAGCTTATTAATATCTGGTGATATTTAAGAAGAAGTCAGGTGGAGAAAACTCTAAATCACATACATATTTGTTGATAGAACTTTTTACAATATAGGCTCATAGTTTAGTAATCCCATTTTATTTTTGAAGTAGCCCCTTGAGTTAGGTATTGTTTGCATTGGTGTACTTTAGACAAAGTGGCTTAACTTGGGTCACACAGTGGATTTGTGGTAGAACTAGCACCAAGTTTAGTTTAGTTCATTTCATGCAGCTTGGCTAAGAATGTATTACACTCTAGGTACCATATGCAGTCAGGCACTGGGAACACAGAAATGGTAAATGGACAGAATACCATTCTCAAGAACATTAATCATAGATGGTTTGTGACAGGCTTTGAGTATTTAATAAACACACGTGTGTGTGCAGACTTACACACACACACACACACACACACACACACACACAAACAAACAAACATATGGAGTAAAATCTTTGGACAATTAACTCAAAAATGATGTCACCAGATCTGAAGCATGATCACCATCTGTGTTAGTTAGCTTTTCATTGAGGAGACCAAAATAACTGACAAGAACAATTTAGAGGAAGAAAAAGTTTAATTTGGGCTCAAAATTCCACAAGTTCAAGATGTGGTCAGTTGACTCTCAGCAACAAGGTGAGGCAGAACATTATGGTGGAAGGAAACACTATGGCAGAGGAAAGCTGCTCAGCTCCTGTTAGCTGGGCATTACAGAAAGGGAGGGGAAAAGGGGCCTCAGGAAAGATGCACATTCCCGGGCATGCATGTAGTGACCCACCTCCTCTAGCATGCTCACCAGCCTACAGTTAGCACCCAATCCATTCAAACGAGGGTGTACTGATTAGGTCACAGCTTTCACACCTCTGAATCTTCCTACCTGGACACAGGAGATTTGGGGGAACACCTCAAACCATAATGCCATCTCCACAACACGAGTGTTCCTCTCTCTAATATATGTGATACTTTCAGACTGCAGAATAGAAGTGGAAGGAAATCAAACAATACCTCAGTCTACTCCATCACAGTATGCTTATGATCTTGAGAATGGCTGCCAGGAAATTCTCAGGGTCTCATTTTTCTCCTCTCCTTGATAGTGATCAGAGGGACAGGCCAGTGCAACATGATAACAAGAGTTCGGGAGAACATTCACAGGGCATTGCCATTATTTCTGCCTTCTTACTCTTCTCTTTCACACAATCACCTCTACTGCTCCTTCCTACTAGCAGAATTATCTTTCCCAGCTGCTCTGTCTCTACCCTGTACAGCCAATTTCCAACCTGTGTGTGTTTGGCAGGTGACAGCCAACTATTAATAAAGTTGTTACAGCCAGAAGTTGGGAGCTGAGGGGAGAAGGAAGAGTTGAATGATATTGGATAAGAGCATTCATATTTAGAATAAAAACTTTTCTCTACAAGGCAAAAGCAGCGTGTGTTTTTAGCACAATGACAATTTATTTTTAAAAAGTTACTAGTTGAGGAGGATTGTGTTAGGATATATTTGAGAAAATACAATAAGATGTATTATACTAAGTGCTCAAGAATCATGATGCAATCCATGCAGCAATGAGCTCAAGATGTCAAGGCTATGTCCTTCCATACCTCAGAGGAATTTGTATCTAAAAAAGTTAGCTAGACCTATTTGCTAGCTTTGTAATAAAGACTCCCCTGCCCACTTATTTGTAGCTAAATTTTGAAACTGATGGAGAAAATTTTGAACTGTCTTTTTTTGTTTTACTGCTTCTTCCCATTTGGAATAGGAAAATGAATGTAGTTTGTTGTACAAAGTTACAGCTACTGTCCCTTAAATGAAGTTTAGAAGCTTGTTTTATAAGCCTTCCTTTGGTATTGAAATTATTTATATGTTAGATAGCACTTTAAGTCAGTATTAATATCTTTTGTCTTTAAGAAGACAAGATTATCTAGTTAATCTTACAATCCTCATCCTCATTCGCAGGTAATTAAGTACTCAATGTGTCTTTCCTATGTGAACATATGATACAGTGAGGACATAGTCTATGTCTATTTTTTTATAAATATACCCTCAAAACTTAGCACAAACCTCAGAACATAGTTGATGCTTAATGAGTATCTTTTGATGGATTGCTTGACTAGTTTTATAATTGTTGGTAAAAATAGTACTCTATATAATTAAAGAAAGTTATCCATTTTGGGGTTAAAATTTCCAGCTTTTAATGACTTTGTAATACTTTAGTTCTTCTTTGTTTTAATGTCTGTTAGACACCTTACCTTTATCAGAAAACATATAATATGGTTGTTTTTAAATTCCAGTTCCTAAATCCATTCCGAAAAATTAAATTTTGAATTGTGGAAAGAGTATTTTCAGGGAATTTTATAGCTACTGTCTAGCACATAGATTTGAAGTCGTCTTGTAGTTTGCTGTTTTTGAAATATCTTAGTAAATTTGAACAATAAATTCCTTAAATAATCTTAAATAAATAAATCTACATAGAGGACATATGTATAATACCAAATATGATTACTCTTCCAGTTAGCCAATGGGTTTCATTGAATAAATGCTTATGAGGAGTGGAAAAGATTATTTAAAATTGGCTATGTTTTCATGTTATGGACTGAGTATTTAGAACCATTGTTAAGAGACACAGTAAATTAATTGCAACTTTAATTGCTATTTTTATTGTCTCTAACAATTTGGTATAATCTTATCCTTTATTTGGTTAATTACAATTTTGAGTATACTTGATCAGATGATATTTTATTGACTTGTAATGGTCCATGGTTGTCACTTAAGTGTTCTATGTTCAGTGACATTAAGAGAAAATTCATAGAATATTCTGTTTTTGCTTAGAATGAAGCTGTGAAAGTGAAAACTTTCAGATAATTCTGACTAGCATCTCTTTAATGCATCTGGTATTTTTCACATGAAAAGAGCAAACTGTGTAAGATGATACCAGAAATGACCACAGAATTATTATTAAATTGGGGAACAGGGCTGGGAAGAATCTTAAAACCATCATCAAAGAATAATATTCTATGAATAAAAGCAAGTTTGGCATACTGTGTGTATAGATTATGTACTTGGATGTGTCTCCAAAAAATGTGATTTCTGACACAGAGAAGTATTAATGCTTCAGATTGTTGCCAAACAAAATATGAAGAACCACTTATTCAGACACCTGATCTTTAGAATGCAGCATCGTTTGTAACAATTTTAACGCTAACTAAGTACACTTTGATGAGACAGCATTTAATAAAATGCTCATTAATTTCATCATTAGCAAGGGTATGCTAAGAAGTAAGCCAGTTTCTTATGTCACGCCCAATTAGCATCCCATGCTAGTAATCCCATTAGTATTGTTGAATTCACTAATGGAAAAACTAATGGGCATGCTACCAGGGCACATTAATTGGGCACGACACCAGTTCTGGTTTTAATTATTAAACTACGATAATGAAATGTGTGTTTGTAAAATATTAAAATGTTGAAATAGGGCTGAAGAAAATAAAAGAGTAAGTAGAAGAAAACAAATATAAGGAAAGTCAATCTACAAAAATTCAAGACTAGAAAATAAACTTACCAAATGGTGATGTTTCTATCTGACCGAATTGTCTATAAAAGTTGGGATATTGTCCATGTGAGAAGCACCCCACTCATACTCATGGGAAATTAAAAACTGGTTTTCTTTTTTTTTTACCTTTGGTAACATGAAATTCTGTTTGTCATACATGTTGTCAAGTCCATTATGAGGCCTGACAGAAACCAATTAAATGTGTAGAATGGACATGTTATATCACTGAAACTATTTTAGGGAAATATCAACAGAAATGTTATAGTAAAGATGCTGTGGTTAACATGGTACCTTTCATAGTGTAAATCTTTAGTTTTATTGCATCAGATAATTATCAATATTCTCTTAAGAAAAATGTATAGTACAACTGTTAGATCTAATTAAACATTTTTGGTAATTAAAAAATTTTGCGATATTTTACCTAGCCTTATTTTAGTTTTTAAAAAATATTTATTGGGATGAGGTTTGTTTTTGCCAGATAAATCTACTTTATTAAGTAAGAAATTAATTTATTTTTGTTTAGAAATTTTAGAGTAATTTTGTTTTTTTCTTTAATACATAGTGAATAATATTGGTGATGAAGTTGGAATTTCTTTTAAAATAATTACCATTGTGTTCACCATAACCTAATGAGAAAGGGTTTACTTAGCTCTAAACTGCTAAGGTGGCAGTTTTCCATTTCTTTTTCTTTGTTTCCTTACTCTTGCCTCTTCTTGCTCATCTCTCTTTACGAAATCGATATCTGCCATTTGTAGGTCTTATCCATGTAGGGATAGATTTTTAACTATGGTATTATTACCTTAACTAGGGCTATGAATGTTAGATTTTTAAACCACAAAGTTTTGTGCACTAAATTTAACTCCACACTTAAGTTTAATGTATTAATTACTCACTAATTTTTAATGTGACTCTCATTCCACCCTGTTATTAATAGTTCAGTGAAGGTAAGAACAACTAATTTGCCCCACTTTTCTCTATCTTTAGAAACAATTTTCAGTGCTCTCTAAATTAGTTTTAAATTCTTATTTTTTTCATAGTTCCACCATGAAAAATAAAGCCTAAAATTTTAAATTATAAAACTCAATACCTTTCTGATGAACATAGGATACTCATAATTCAAGTACCTTTGTAAGAGATTCCTATTCCAAAGAGAAGTTTTATTTTTCAGATTTTGGCACTGTGGTCCAGCGATGTACATCACAGGAAAATCAGAATGATGTTGGACATCAACTTTAATGTGCAGTTCTGTTTTAAACATATGCCTTCTTGCATCAGGATCATAATATTGAAATTTGTAAACTGGTTTACAACAAATGAACAAGTGTCTCTGTACCATTGCAGAAACATTCATTCATTCATTCATTCTCTTAAGGGATCCTCAGTGGAAGTTACCACAACTAATGATCATGGTAAACAATATAGCGATGGAAAATGGCATGAAATAATTGCTATTAGGCATCAGGCTTTTGGCCAAATCATTCTCGATGGGAAGTACACAGGTAAGCACTTCTTTGTGTATATAAATAGTTCTATTGATAATAATGGCATTGCCATATTTTTGACTGCTTGTATTTCTAGGTTTCTCCTCTCACCATAATCTCATTAAATTTCATCCAAATTGCTCTCAAAAATTTCTTCTGAATATTCCTAAAATGATTAAGTTTATCATCTGGTTTCTCTTTCATAGAGGGGCTTCACTAAAGCAAAATCAAGAACTAGATCACTGGTGGTCACTGTAGCTTGCCTATTCTCTAAAATTTGCAAGGGCTTTTAGTTCTCTTGCATGTTTTAGTCAGCTTTTTTGCTGCTGTGACTAAAAGACCTGACCAGAACAATTAGGGGAGAAAATATTTATTTTGGGGCTCATGGTTTCAGAGGTCTCAGTACACCGAAGACTGGCTCCATTCCTCAGGATCTGAGATGAAACATCATTTGTGAACAGTATGGTGGAGGAAAGCATCTCAGGATATTATCAGGAAGCAGAGAGAGACTCTACTCACAAGATACAAATATATACTGCAAAGCCATGGGCCCAGTTACCCATCTCCTCCAGCTATGCCCTACCTGCCTTCAGTTACTACTCAGTTAATCCCTTTGGGGCATTAATTCACTGTTTGGGCCAATGCTTACATAACCAAATCATTTCACCTTTAAAATTTCCTGTGTTGTCTCACATGTGTGCTTTTGGGGGACACCTCAGATCCAAACCATAACACTTGTGTGACTTTGGCTTCCAGAAGGCAAAGAGAGTAAAACAGTTATCTGCATTTAGAGATGAGGAAATCAAACCTCAGAAAAGTTAAATAATTTCAGTTTATCCAGTTGATAGAGGCATTCTTTGCACACATACCCTGTCTTTGCACATTTTATTTTTCTTCCCAGCTTACTTCCACTAGTGTCCTCATGTAACTATAAGAATTATTTTACATGACTAATGATGTAGGCTTTTAATTAACTCATTTAGAATATGTGTAATTTTTTTTGAGTGCCTACTATGTCCCAGGCACTACTGTAGATACTTTGGATACTGAGAGCAAATAGAATTTTTTAGAGTTTACATTTTGTGGGGGAATTGGATGAAGGTAAAAGATAGAGTAAATAAAGATTAAACAAGTATCAAATGGTGATAGATCCTGAGAATGGACAAGCAGGGTAAGAGGGAAAGTGTATCTGTTTTTATGGGTCTGAGCATCAGTGTTAGAGGTATACATGTGTGCTGGAAGGAATGTTAAATAATATATAGAACTGTTAGGGAAGACCTCTTTGAGAAGGTGGTATTTGAGCAGAGACCTAAAGGGAAGAAGCAGTGACCCAGGCAAATGCCCAGTGAAAGAATGTTTTGAACCAAGAGCACAGCATATATCAGAGCCCTGTGATGGGAGCCTACCTTAGGAGGCATGTCACAGACCAATAACAACCATTTGGGAAAGAAGGAGTGAAAGGATTAGTGATGGGACATGAGGTCAGAGGCTAAATAATATAGGGCCTTGAGGGTTTTTACATAAAAGGAAATCTTTGGAGGATTTTGAGAAAGGAGTAATATATATATATATATATATATATATATATATATATATATATATATAATTTCTTTGGAAAGATCACTTCTAGCTTCTCTGTTCAGAATAAGGGCAAAAACATGGACATGGAGTCCAATTAATAGACTTCTACAATAACACTCTGTTAACTCAGGCATAAAATAATGGTGACTGAAACCAGGGAGGTCACTGTGGATAAAATAAGAAGTGGTCATATTCTGGTTATATTGAACATGTCAAATTAACAAGATCGGATAATGAAATTGAGGAAGAACAAGAGCTCACAAACTACAACCTGTGGACTAAATTAGTTCATACCTGTTTTTATAAATAAAAGTGTATTAGATCATAACTATACCCATTCATTTATGTTTTTATCTATGACTACTCGTTGCTGAATAGTCTACAAAGATACCATCTGGCCCTTAATGGTGATTGCTAGTCCTGAAAGTAACGTGGTTGCCAGGTATGGGGCCTGCGTGACTGGAAGAATGTAGTGGCCAAAATGATGGTGTGCAAGACGGTGAGAGAAGAAAGCTTTGAGATGTTCAGAGTTCATGTTTTAGCATGTTCTATGCTAGGTATCCATGGATATCCAAGTGGGGATACCAAATAGGCTGTTGGACATAAAATTATGTATTTGGAAAAGAGGTCCAGACTGGGAATACAATCAGGATTTGTTGGCTAAGGATGTTATTTAAAACCAGGGGATTAGATGTAGGTAGGGCTAATTCTTGTGTGTTGGTATCTGTAAAAGTTATAGCAATAAACTTTCTCTTTCCTCCCAAAGAAGGAGGGAGGTAGATAAAAATCATAATGGGGAGTTACTATTACTACGAAACAGCTGAGGATCTAGGTCTCTCTGGTCTTTGGCCTTGGTAGTTTGAACTGTTGTTCAGTCTACCATTCAGCCCCCTGGAGGACGCTGGGAGTCCAACTAGGTAGAGAAAGGAAGAGGTCCAAGAAAGAAGGAGATGGTTATTTCAACATCAGGAAGGGAATCAGTGAAGAAAAGTAGGAACAAACCCGGAGGAAGAAGAATAAAAACAGGGTAGTGTCCCAAAGCTGGGTGAAAGTCTATCACTTGTTAACTTGGGAGAAATAGATTAACCTGCTAAAGTTGGGGTTCTGATCTCATTTTCTGCAGGTTCCTCCACCTCCCTGAATGGTAGTAGTATAATTGGAGATAATACAGGATTGTTTGTGGGAGGGCTGCCGCAAGGTTACACCATCCTCAGGAAGGATCCCGGTGAGTTTAGTAAGGTATAGAATTATATGTTGTCACCAAAACTTAGAATAGAATCAATGTAACATTACTTCAAAGTGTGAATAAGTATTGTTTGCTATCTCATGTTGTGTTTTTCATCCATATTTCAAAAATTTCCCTTAGGCTTCTTCTTTGTTAAAGAAACCATGTATTTGTATTTATCTTGTTAGTACCCATTGCTTGGTGTAAAATTTGAAGTTCAGTAATGTTTGCTGAAATTAATTACACTAATTTCACTCAAATATATATTATTTTAGGACTTACGTAAGAATTTTTCTAAAATTATAAATTCATTGTAAACAGTGCAAATGTAGACGTGTAAGCCTGATTTGTACAATAGAGTGAGGAAGATTCTCTGACCATCACTAAACCAGTCCCTATTCATAGATGATGGACATATGGTCTTTGTCACAATAAAAGGTTGTATTGATATGTAAACAGATAACTCCAACCAAATGCCACAAATACCATAATTGAGGTTTTAACAAAGCAATTTTCCTATTTTATGGACAAGAGAACAAAAGCATTTTCTAAAAATTACCTAACTAAAACTAACATGAACTGAACCTTAGGCAGAAAATAACCCCCCTTAGTGTTTCTAGGGTCTTTCCCAAGTCCTCATTGAGAATCACAATGTGCTCTCCATACCACAAATATCTATTAGAAATTTATAGCATAGATGTCACAAAGATAAGTATAACTTGTCGATGGCTGGTGGTATTCATAGAATCATGGAGAAGAAGATCAAAAGGCATATAGAGCTTTTGGTGAGGTTTGGGGAGTAGTATGGTTATTAGGAAATGCTCTAGCAGAGAGGGGATTTTCATTACCTAATTTAGACTGGTAGAGAAATTCCTTTAAGATGCACATACATATATAACATTTTTAAAAAATTTTGTTCTTTTGCCTTTAGGACAATGACAGGTCCAGATACCAAAAGAAAAGAATACCATTCTACTGAATTACTCTACCATACAGGACACATCTCCATTAGAAATAATTGATTTCATGTTGTGTATATAATTAAATAAATTGATTGTTTGATTGATTGATTATAGTGCTAGGGATCAAACTCGGGTTCTCACATTTACCAGGCATAAATTGGCCTTGAGATCTTTGCTGGTAAATACTTTCCCTAGAATCAAGTCACAAATTCAAAGCTGAGATCAAGACTTGCATCCACCAAGAAGGACATAGCTTTCAGGAATGTGACCTCATTGTCATGTGCTCTTTTCCTGTTGCTATTTTTTCTTTCTCTCATTAAAACTCTCATCTGCTCACTTTCTCTCCTAGTCTCTGGTTATCACAGATTTGATATACTCATAAACATCCACTTGGTCTGAACAGTTCCAAATTTAAGATCACTGTTATACAAATTCTTAAAAGTGTAATCATATTATTGATTTACTTGGATAATAAATTGATTTGTGATGATGTGGGAACTACACTTTAAACTATATATTCCATAGACACACTTCCTTCAAACCTTAGGTACTTGTAAACATTGTTATAGCACTCTTTAAGGCTTATGGAAGTTGTAATTTCTGTGTTACTTAAAAAGGAAATATTCTTACCAGCACTGTAAAACCAACTTTTTTTTGCATAAATATCTATTTATGCAGATTTGATGGCTTTGAACCAGTGTTAAAAACATAATAGCTACTATTGACCATAGCAGATTGTGTGGTGTTTACATGAATTATTAGAGGTTTACAATAAAATAGGTGTTGAGGGTTATTTGATATTAATGGCACATAAAATTAATTTCTTGAAAAGAATATTTCAAAATACATCATGTGCATTTAATTAATACTTATTAACTTTTTTTCAGAGATAATCCAAAAGAGTTTTGTGGGCTGTCTCAAGGATGTGCATTTTATGAAGAAGTATAATCCCTCTGCTATTTGGGAGCCCCTGGATTGGCAGAGTTTTGAAGAGCGATTCAATGTGTATAATAGCTGGGAGGGATGCCCTGCTTCATTAAATGAGGGTGCCCAGTTTCTAGGAGCAGGTAAGGTTCTAAAAATAGACATCAACTGTTGCTTACCATGTGCATTAGTCTGTTTTCCATCATTAGGACAAAACACCTGGGATCATCAACTTATTTAGGGAAAAGGTTTATTTTGGCTCACAGTTTTAGAGGTTCCAGTCCATGATCAGTTGCACCTGTATGTTTGCACCTGTGCAGGGGAAGCAGCACAGGTGGAAGTACCTGGTGGGGCAAAACCACTCACCTGTCATTAGAAAGCAAAGAATAAGGAGAGTCCAGGGTTCCAGAGTTCCCTTCAAGAGCACCTCCAAGTGACTGAAAACCTCCCACTAGACTCCACCTCTTAAAGTTTTGGCCACCTTGGATTGCACTGCTCTGGGGAAACAGCCCTTTAACACGTGGGACTTTGGGGCATGATCAAGATCCAAACTATAGCAGCATGTGTATTCTATGATTAGCATAATTTAATCTCTCCTGATTACTTTGACCTCCTATGAACTCAGTATCACAGAAATGCCTAGTTGTGTCATAATGCTCAGAAATATAATACCAGTCTCAATGTGTAATATACACTGTAAGATTCCTAAGTATGTATTAGCATGTAACATCTTTGGTTGCCCACACAGTTCTTTGTTTCCATATGTTAGTGTCACAGATGTCTAGTTGCAAACCAGCTGTTTGAAAATAGGAATGCTGTTTTACTTTGAAAGATGTTTCCAAAGAGATTTGTTGACTAGGTTAATTCAAAATACCCGTTTATCTCATTATATAGATGAGCAGTATTCATAAAGTGTAAAATGTCAGCTATATTATGAGTTAAGTAGGCGAGAGAGAGAGAGAGAGAGAGAGAGAGAGAGAGCGCACGAGCGAGAGCAAGTGCTAGCAAGTAGAATGTCAGAGCCATTGCTCCAAAGGCTTCAAGAAAAGGTGAGATCGGGCTGGGGATGTGGCTCACAGGGTAGCGAGCTCGCCTGGCATGCGTGCAGCTGGGGTTCGATCCTCAGCACCACATACCAACAAAGATGTTGTGTCCCCCCCCCCCCCCGAGAACTAAAAAATAAATAAATAAATATTTAAAAAATTCTCTCTCTCTCTCTCTCTCTCTCTCTCTCTCTCTTTCTCTCTCTCGCTCCCCCCCCACTCTCTTTTATAAAAAAAAAAAAAAAAAAGAAAATGTGAGATCTACTTGTTCATGACATACACACCTGTGGCCCAGTCTCTGCCAAGATGACCATGGAGGGGCTGAGCAGTAGCCATAGGACTGGATCATGGTGGCTTGGTGGACACTGCTTACTCTTCAAATAAAAGCCCATCTTGGCCTTCTATATCCCAGCTTTTTTAACTGCTTTCAGAACAGAAAAGGATGTGATATGAATAATGCAAACTGTGTACTTGTTTCATTTTCCTCATCCATACCATTATTTCGTTTTTCTTAAGTCAATGCAATGACTTATCATCAATGCTCCCATGAAACAGTAAGATCTTTAAATGATACAGATGATTACATGATTTTAAGAGAGTAAATGGCTTCATCTTAAAAGCTGTATCAAGTTCATTCTGCCTCTTACATAAAATTACAAGAGGGATTTGATAAGGATGATTTGTACATTCTTTTGTGAGATATTTTCACAATAACAGTATATGTCCTAGAGTCTTACAAAACTTGCAATGCTAGAGATGCTGTTTACACCTACTAACATGTACATATTCTTGTCTTTAAAGGGTTCCTGGAACTTTATTCACACATATTTCATGGTGGAATGGACTTTGAGATTTCCCTTCAGTTCAGAACAGACCAGTTGAATGGATTGCTTCTCTTCACTTACAATAAAAATGGATCTGATTTTCTTGCTGTATGTTATTTAATTAAATTTACTTTAAAACATCAGACCCAACTTTGAACAAGATAAACCATGTTTTAGACGAAATTAGACCAAATCAGGATTTCTTTTACTGTTTTATTTTTATTTTCATGTTTTTCCTCTAGTATTTCTTAGTTTTAGAGTCCTGTGAAACATTTTATACTTTAGGATTATAATCACTTTAAAAACTGACAGTTAGTACTGTGAAAATTTTAATTTAAACCGAACAGATATATAAGGTATTATGAAAATTTAATTTTATTTCCCAATATATGAAAAGTATAATCTCTTTATTATCTTTTGATACAGTTTCAAAAGAATATACTTAATATATATTTCATATTATGTCTATGTATATATGACAAAGATATAACACAAGGAACATTTATAAGTGTACCATTCAACCCCTGAACTAAATTATTGTAGTTATTTTGTATCTGTTAGGCTCTCTCCTATCTTGTTTCTCTATCTCCCATCAGAGGCAGTGTGTAATCAGAATAGTGTGTTTATTATTACTTTGAATTTTATAGTTTAAATACCATATATAAAAGTTCAGAAAATATTGTTTTTAAAATTTATAAAAGTGGTTTTATACTCTAAGCAATTCCTGTCTACACTCTATACTGTTTCTGGGTCATTCATGCATTTTCAGGGCCATGTAATATACCTCTGCTCTTTTCTGTGATGCTTTGTTTGTTTCTAGGTGTCTACTATGGTAAATACAACTGCCATGAGCATTTTTAAGCACTTATCTAAATGTATTAAGCAAGTGTAACTGCTTCTCCTTGCTTTTACTAATCCAATCAGTTGCCAACCAAACATAACTATTATTAAAAAGTTGACTTTAGGGGCTGGGATTGTGGCTCAGTGGTAAAGTGCTTGCCTGGTATGTGTGAGGTGCTAGGTTCAATCCTCAGCACCACATAAAAAATAAATAAATAAAATAAAGGTACTATGTCCAACTACAATTAAAAAAAAGTTGAATTTATAAGAGAAGTTCTTTACAAATACTGACCTGGAAATAAGAGAAAATTATGGACATCTTACCCTCAGATTTTTAATATCTGGGCAAATAGGCAATAAAATGTGTCTTGTGATTTTAGGATTCTAAGGTATTTTCAATTCATAGGTTTTTGCTTTCTAGTTTATATGTCAATTTTGCTAATAAGGTAAATGGAAATTTAACCTTTTGTGACATTTCTTAAAATTTGTGCTTATTTCAAGTATTGTTCTATTGTTTATTATTGGTGTCTTCCTCTGGAATGAGGTTTCTATGAACACATGGACCTCAGCTCTCTTCATTACACTTGTGTCCTTACTGCCTAACCCTTGTCAATTACTACACACACAATAAATATTGTTGGATGGGTACTACTCACATATATGCTCTTTTATTTCCCTGGGTACCCCTCCCTCCCTCCCTCCCTCCCTCCCTCCCTCTCTCTCTCTCTCTCTCTCTCTCTTTGGTGGTGCTGTTGATCAAACCCAGGACCTTGTACATATGAAGCAAGCACTTTACCAACTGAGCTATATCTCCAGACCCAGGAGTAACTTTCTTTAACCTCATATGTCCCTTCCATTGTGCATGTTAGCCTTTCTCCTTGTAGAACCCTCCACGAATCTCCATAAGGCTTTTTTATTTGGGGAGTAGGGTGGTACCAGAAATTGAACTCAGGGGCACTCGACCACTGGATCTCTGAGCCATATCCCCAGCCCTATTTTGTATTTTATTTAGAGATGGTCTCATGAGTTGCTTAGTACCTTGCCATTGCCGAGGCTGGCTTTGAACTTGCCATCTTCCTGCCTCAGCCTCCTGAGCTGATAGGATTATAGGTGTGTGCTACCATATCTGGCTCCATACTTCTTTAAACCTTACTTTAAATCTTCCCAGATTTCTAGGGAATAAAATGCATGTCTGGTCTCTGTTCCTGTGGTACCTCATCCATATGTTAGTTATTGAATTGGTACTGTATGTTTACCTCTGCTATTAATGTGATTCCTGGGAACCATGTTTGTCTTAGAGCAGCAGGTATGTGAACATAGTTAGGGATTCAGCATTTATTGAATGAAGGGCAATTAAATGAATGCTTACCTGAAGTACTTCATGAATATGATATTTATATAGAAAAACATAATAATTTTATCTGGTCTCTTTTATTTGCACAATATTTTTACTCTCCTATGGTAGCTAATTGAACTTTTAATGAAATAAAAAACATGATAGGTAAAATTATCATACGACATTTGAAAGAACACATACAAATATATTTCCTTTACTACGAAAATTTGAGTGAGATATGTTTGCATTAGGAAATGTCAAATTAATCTGGAAGAATACACATAAAAGCAATTATGTTAGAGATTTAGAATAAAGCTGAAATATTGAATCAAAATATATCTTACAAATTTGAAATTGAGTTCAATAACCAGTTAAAATAAGCTTCATCGAGCTTGACATTTCATTTTCTTATTGTCTTGTCATATTTTCTCCAAAATTAAATTGACATATGAAGTAGTATTTTCCCATTTTCTAAAAACTCAAATATAGAGTCATAGTTCAAGCTGTTCTTTTATCTTCAATTGTTCAGTCACTTATCCTAGGATTTAATCTTTTAACTATGCTTTTATAAAAAAAGCTTAATCGGACATAATATCACATCACAAAATACAATCATTACTGGGTATGAATTTGTCGTTCACATTACAACATTGTTCATGCCAATAGTAAACTTTCAAAGTATTTCACTCCAGTTCTACTTAGGGTACAATGAAACACTTTTATAGAGTTGCTTCAGGGAAAGTTCTTCCTTTTCTTCAAGAAATTAAACTTCTGTTCTCTTCCAAACTGCCCTTCTGCAGCCGTTGTATAGTCCTATTTTCTTTTTTAATATGAAATACAGGTGGAGCTGAAGAGTGGAACGTTGAGCTTCCGGTTAAATGCCAATCTAACCTTTGCACAAGTGGATCTATGGCTAGGACTGACCTACTGTGATGGAAAGTGGAATAAAGTCATTGTTAAAAAGAAAGGCTCTGTCATAGCAGCAAGTGTGAATGAGCTGATGGAGCATTCAGCTGGTTCCAGAGCTGAGCCTCTGCTGGTGGATTCACCTGTCTATGTGGGAGGAATCCCACGGGAGCTGTGGAACTCTTACAGGCAGTTGAGTTTGGAACAAGGTAAATTCCCTCTAGTGAAATCCACAGGCTGATACGGCCCTGGTTCTGCCAAATTTGATGGTTCTGTGCTTAAAGATATGGCGATAAACTGAGGCTCAAATGTAGACACACCAGCACCCTCTCCCTTTTATGGAGAATTTTAAGTCCTAAAAACAACCATGAAATACTTCTAGAAATAGTTTTCGTATGCTATCATACAATTTATAATCATTATATTTATTCTAACATGTCCTCAGCAAATATACTTGTTATATACATACATAAAAGTAATTATATACATATTACATGTCATATTGTTTATATTATTATGTGACTATAATTCACATATTATACATAATACTATAAATATATTTCCTCCCACATTTTCCATGAAAACACATGTGGTTCTAGTATTTTTTTTTTTTGGATACTGATAAGTATATACATTTTCATATTAAAAAATGAAATTGGTAGGCACAATTAGCAATAATGGCAAATTTATTTATTTTTCTCTCTGAATAAATGCAAATTGTTTACATCCTTTCATCACTACAGTTTTCATGCAGAAAAGAAACACATGAATGTGTGGGTTTATTTGAATTCCAAACACTTGAAAAAATTTACATATTGTTGATTATTAATAACTATCAGAGAAAGGAAAGGGTATTATTTATAACTAAAGCAAAACTTTAACTCATGTAAGTTTGAAGGTAATTGAGACATTATTAACTTAAAAAGCTAGCCATGTCTGAGTGCATTGTGTATGGCAGGCATGGTTCTGAGAGCTTTGATTGAGAAGTGAGTTGGTTCTTCTTAAGAAGCTCTTGAGTTAGGCACTGCTATTCATGGTATCATCTGTTTTACAGATGAGGAAACTGAACAGTGAAAGAAAAATAGCTTGCCTAAGGTCAGGTGGCTACTTAGCTGACAGTGAGACAGTAAGTCTCCTAGTCAACTTGGTGTCACTGTCCATTCTCCTGATTACAGTTAAGCATTCCCATTTAGGGATCATTGGGTGCTGCTCCTCTCTCAAATGGAGAGAGCACTGTAATACCTAGAGTGTGACCAAGCAAGCTCTCATGTAGAAAATATTCTCTGTGTCTTTTAAAATCTATGTACCGTGAATGGTTAAAATTTCCATGAAGCAGTCTTTGCCTATTTGGTAAGTACATAAAGATTTAAATGCCTTTGAATAGAAAATATATGGCAAGCTCTAAGGAGACTTTTAGAAGGGTAGTAGTAAGGAGTTAATGAATAACTGGGGTGTAAGACAGTAATGACATTTTCGAGGCACTTAAGAGATAACAGCAGCTAAAAATATTACATTCATATAAGAGCTTCTCCAGGTTTTCAGGTTTCTGAGGTTAGAAAGAACTTGAAAACTCTTTGTATGAGTGAGATATTTGATCCTGTTTATATCTAGGGGAAAAAAACACACCTATCTAGGCTTGTGCTTTTGAATTACGCCTAAACCCATAATTATTGATTGTCCTGGAGACATGGATAAAGTGAAATTGTAAGATAATAATGACAGAAGTTTAAAACATCAACACAGACCCAAGGGGAATCATTTTACCCACACTAGGACTAAGTCGATGATACTGAAAGATATTTTATTTATGGGTAATACTAAATTTTTATCATTGCAGTATCATTCATATCGGTGGTTCTCAGACCACTGATAAAATATTAAAGAATGGTGGCAGGAACACAGGAAAAAAATTGAAATTAGCTCTTATTATTAGTAGTATTCAAGATGCACTGGAATCACATGCCTTTTATTTTAAAAGGCAGATTTTGAGACCCCCATTCTTAACATTCTCACTCAGATGCTTTGAGAGACACTGATCTCTATAAGTAACTGAATACTCTATATAGACATCAAGGAAAATATTCACAATACAGGGGTGGAGCATGCAGGTAGTCAATTACAATTAAAATGAATCATGTTCACTTAATGTATTTCTTTCAATCCACTATCAATAGCCTTCAAAACCTTTCTTGCTCCTTTTCTAAGCTTCTTAATTAGCACCTTTTTCTCAGTGGCTCTATTTTGCTATCATATTAGTGCTATTTTAACTTATCAATTAATGTTATGATCTTCCTTTGAGTCAAATGAAAAATTAATCTCCTCTCCATTTTGAAATTCTGGGCAACATAATTTTCTGAAACTGTAAGACCTCAGATCATGGGTGCTTGTCTCCTTAGAACTATCACTTGGGACCATCATTGACATCTAGGTTGGGCATGACTGGGCCATAGCATACAGTGTCATGGGCTATGTTCTGCCCAAAGTTTCCAAAGGACAAGAAGGGAGTGGGGACTGGAACCCAGCCTGATTGTCAAGCCAAGTGCACTAGTGCAGGGCTGCCTTCCCTAATGAAGGGCTACTATTTTTCTGATTTGCTAACCCAGAACTCTTTTGGTTCTCACAAAGGCAGGGGAGCAAGAAAAGAAGTCTCCTCCTCTCACAGCATGCCAGTGAGTGCCCATTCCCTTTTACCCCACTACTTCTACTACTCTTCTTCTTCTTTTTCTTTTTTTGTACTGGGAATTGGATCCCAAGGTCATGTACATCCCTGAACATCCCTGGTCTTTTTAATTTTTTTTTTTTTTTGAGACAGGGTCTCACTAAATTACTCAGGCTGGCCTTGAATTTATAATCCACTTGCATCAGCCTCCTGAGTTGCTGGGACTACAGGCATCTGCAACTGCCCCTTTTTGTCTTCTTCATGTCTCACTCAAATTTTGAAGTTATATAGAATCAAAAGTCAAAGTTCATTTGACTCAACTCTGGTCACCACCAGGATACCATGAGAAAGATCCCACAGAACTCTGCAGCAGCATCTTCAAGGTCTGAGGCTAGAGGACCATGATTCAGAAGGATTCATACTTACAAACACCATTTTATAAGTATCTGAACTTTTCTTTTCAGCTGCAAGTTGAAGACTGCCATCTCTGTGGCCTTCTCCAAATTCCAAATTCCGTCTTGTGAATTAATTTGTATGATATTTTGCTTTTAATTCCCTAATTTTAAAAAATTGTATGGAAATACAAATAGCATGAAACTTACCCTTGTAGCCAATTTTAAGTGTTCAGTGGCAACAAAGACATGCATATTGTTGTACAACTATTACCATCATTCATCTCCAGAACTGTTTTCATCTTGCCAACCTGAAACCCTGTATTGTAAAGTGACATTTCTTAGAATAGCACTTACTTGCTTGCCAAAGTTGCCTCTTCCTGGTCTCTCTTTGTTGGCAGGAAAATTTGGGTACAGAGACATTAGGTAACTCAGTTATGTGCCATCAGAAAATTACTGCTGATAAAAGTTTAGAAATCTTAGCTTCTGAATTTTCCAGCAAATGCTTTTGTACTCAGCTTTACTGCTTTCAATTCAATTCACCCAACTTATTTAGTGTCTACTGTCAGTATGAGCTAGACTAGTAGTATTGATCAGTTGGGCCTAAAGGAATGTGAATAATAGAAAAAAGCATTTTAAAGGAAATAGCCTGTAACTTAATGTGTTAGAAGACATAATAAGACATTATATAAATGCTGAAGAGAACAATATGGTCATTTTAATCTTGAAAAGAGCTAACCATGTATTTGTGGCCTTTCAAACTCAACAGTGCTTTGTTCAAAGAGAGCAAGTGTGTATTCTCTAGCAATCTCAAACTCAGTTCTGTGGTCCCAATTTTGTGCAGATTCCTGGGAAGAGTTGTGCCAAACTTCACTGATCTGATCTGTTTAGATAAAATGGCATGTGATTCAAGGCAGGAGTTGTTCAATCACTGACTCCATGCATTGCATATATTCAAGGTTCATATTTGAGTTTTGTATATTCAAGGTGATGCCCAGCAATAGCTCTCCTCTACACCAGTTTAACTGGGGCTGCATTTCATACCTCTGAAATGATTATTATGCAACTCATGGCCATGTCTAAGGATTGTAATATATTTTGAATCTATATTCCGCCTATCCTGCACAACATCTTCAAAGTGTGTTTTCTTTCCACTGAGCTGGTTGCATAATTGTGCTAATTCAAATATTATGTTTTGGCACTTAACAATGCTGATTTATATAGTAACCTAACTTTCCAGAATTGAAGGACATGTGGCTACAGCCTTACCAGAATATGTAATAGCCTAAATTTTATTTTATAACAAGAAATAGGATTCAGAAAATGTAAGCCTAAAGAGGTTTTTTTTAAAAAAATGCTTTCTGATATCAAAAGTTGAATTGCAGTTATCCATGTATAGATTTTCAAAATAGCAGAAAGACGAATATTTTCTTCTGACAACTTAACCAGATGAAAAGCAGAGCCATAAAGGATTTCCAAAAGAAGACACGAAAGTTTAACAATTGTCTCTAATCTCTCCCTCCCCGCAAAACGTAGCACTGCAGAGGACAAAAATGATTGGTAATTAATGGCTCAAGCCCTTTATGTGATACTAATCCCTTACTATTTGCTAGGTTTCGGTGGTTGCATGAAGGATGTTAAATTTACACGGGGTGCTGTCGTTAACTTGGCATCTGTGTCCAGCAGCGCTGTCAGAGTCAATCTGGATGGATGCCTATCAACTGACAGCGCTGTTAACTGCAGGGGAAATGACTCCATCCTGGTTTACCAGGGAAAAGAGCAGGGTGTTTATGAGAGTGGTCTCCAGCCCTTTACAGGTAATGTGGAACTCCTCTAAATTAAATGTCCCATGTCTCCAATTTTTCTCCTCCCCTGCCAACGACCCTTCAGTAGTTAATCTGAGAACTAATTTAATCTTTTTACTTCTTTTTTTTTTTCACTTAAGAACACCTGTATCGAGTGATAGCTTCGCATGAAGGAGGGTCAGTAGACAGTGACTGGAGTCGGGCACGCACAACAGGAACAGGTGAATACTAGTTACCTTAAACAAGTGTGTGTGTACACGTAGGCGCACGTCTGTGCATGTACAACAAAGGAAAGGCTATTACCCTGAAGTAGAAATATTTTTGTAATCTTGCCACAGTGAATACCTTGGTTTGGAAAGTTTAATGACTAAACTATTTTTATAGATCAGTGCTTCTGATTTTTATAGAATATAGTATTTGCTAATGCTGGGTTTTATCATATTTGGATGCAAACTTCACCAATGGTATTATGTCCAAGGATAAGGAAAGCTTTCAGACTGCATAGGTCTTAAGCATCTGAGGGCAGAGGCCAGGATTACCATCAGATGGGGTGATATCTTGACTCTCTTGCAGACAGCACATTTGAACTAGGACCTGGTTGGAAGCAGTTGCATCGGTTACCACATAATTGCAGATGTTTCCTATGGTGTTGGCTATTAGGATCTTAGAATGACTCTCATGGGAGAGAAATTGCTGATCAGTTGAATTGTTTTGAATTGGAAGAGAAACTTCTAGGAGATAGAATATTGTAGATCTCATCTGATACAATTGACTAGAAAATGTTTTGTACAATTTTTACATAATAGCATCACAGGAAGGTGTTCAACACAAGACTTTTGTAAATCAATAGCATTCTACCATTTTGAACAAAATATCTGTCAGAAAAGCAGGCATATCTTCAAAAATTTGCCATCAAGTAACATTTTTTTCTAAAGATACATTTTTTCACGTCTTTTGAGGAATCTTCTTAATTTAAAAGATAATTTAAAAAATACTGTGGTGGGCTACTAACGATAACTTTCAAGGCTGTCTTCTGGTTTCCCAGAAGAGGACCACTTGAAATGCATTTCAAGGATGATTTAAATTATCATCTATTTATACGCCAGACAGTGAACCTAATGATCTCTTAAAATCTATTTCAACTTCAGAGCTGAGAGAAATATCTAGTACAAAGTATTCATTTGTTACTGACATGTTTTCTGCCCCAGTTTCAGAGTCCTCTACTTTCTTAGCAAATATATTATAAAGCCTGCTTTTGACTATGTCAATAATTTAAACAGGTATCTAGAAAGTGCATTATTTACATAGCTTTTGTCCCCACTTGAGTACCCCACTGAGAAAGTATGCAAGTTGAGCTCTGAATTTATAGTGATGATCTGACCACAGAGTCTTGTGCCATAAATTCATATTTACAATCTGACCACAACACTGAGCAGCTACATGCTCCCAAGGGTTGGAGAATAATTGCACTATTTAATTATTTTTGAGTCAGTTTTGCTCTGTCCCTTATGAGAAGACCATCTGTTAGACAGTGGTGTACTTTGCCCTGTACCACATTTCAGAACTAATAAAATCAACATCTTTCCCATTGTCCCTTTACCTGCCACTCCATCGTGTGGACTGTGTTTCCTATAGGTGCCTGTGGTGTATTAACGACACAGAGAGTGGCTTTTTCCCTCTCTGTTTCCTCTCCTGCTTTTTGTTCACTCTGTTTTCCTGAAAGCCATCCTGTTTTATTGGTCTGAACAGTAAAGTCGGAGAAGGAGGATATTTGATGTGGGAAAACTAAAGTGATCCTCCATCGACAGGGCTCAGGAGCCCATGAGCAGCCAGAACAGGTCTCATCCATCATCCTGCCACAGAGGTCTTTGGGCTCTTTGTGTCTCCAGTGCAGTCAGCTGTGATGAAGTTGTTACTGATCAGATCTGTAGAAATATCTAATAAATAGTTAAAGGTTATGGATTTTTGAAATTAGGAGGCTTAGCTTATAAGTGAGATTTTACACTTCCTTCAGACTCATTTTGTGTTATTGTTTTGGAAAGAATGACTCTGAAAATGATTTGGGGGGGATCTCAAGGGCACTAGCTTGCCTAGCCCCCCAAATTCAATAAAAATACTCCACATCTTAGCTGGTAGAACTTTGCTTCTTTAAAATTAATTTGAGTAACAATCGAATTTGGGCCAGAAATTTCAAGTACCACACAATCACATGTGTGACATTTTGGGACCAATACACAGAAGATATAAAAGTGTCAAACCATTATGTATAATAACAGTCTAATTATCTTGCTTCAGAGGGGTACATCATAATATTGCTTGAACTTGTTATCTGCCTACCAGCCACCTCCTTCTTTATGAGTGATCTTTAAACATGTCGGATACATTAAATGTTTTTGGAAAACCTGGACTAGACTTAAAAGAATGTTATGTCGATGGAGTTTTGATGGTTTTGAAATATCGCTTAAACTGAATGGCTCAAGATGTGCAGTCATATTAAATCAATGCTGAAAAGTTACAACTCTAATAAATTGTATTTATGCTAATGGTTGGAGTCTGATTTACTGCAGCCATTAAAAGTGAAGAATAGGAGCAATAGTCTTCACAGAACTGCCATTTTCTCTATTTTCTCTTTTATTCTTTCATAGCTCCACAAAGTGTGCCAACTCCCTCAAGAGTCCGAAGCATAAACGGATATAGCATTGAGGTGACCTGGGATGAACCTGTTGTGGTTAGAGGTGTAATTGAGAAGTACATTCTGAAAGCCTACAGTGAGGATGACCCCTACGTACCCCCAATGCCCTCTGCCAGTGCTGAGTTTGTCAATTTCAGTAACCTCATGGATAAAGGTGATTATTCCACGATGGAATAGATCTCATTAACTTCTTTTTGTTTGGATTTTAAGAAAACAAATATTCTACAAATCTTATACTTTAAATATACTGATATTTTGCTTGCTTAAAAACAAGATCCACCATCTAATATGGTAGAAGCCTGGATCTGTCTACCTAGGATGAAAAGCATAATCCTATAATGTGCATGGGCTCTCATGGACAAATTCATTACAATGTTGGTACATTTTCTTTCCCCAGAACATCAGCCTATAGGTGGCTATACCTCTTGAACCTTCACAGATATATTTTGTGGGTCTTGTACATGCATGTAGCTTACCTATTTTACCATGCAAAACTTTACTCTTTGGGACTAGCCCAAGTTCACACCACCATTATTTATTGTAAAATTGCTAATTAAACCTAATTATCTTGAGGTGGAGCAGTGTTAGAGCCCCAGCAGTTTGACTGGCAAATCAGTGAATTGATTTCTCATGGTGCCTTGTGCCATGAAGAAGGATTAGGATGAGATGTACCCATGTAAACCATTTACATATCCCACAATGAAATCTTTGCACATCTAGTAAACAAGCATTTTTCAGCTTTTCTGAAATGCTAAACCTACACTTATATGGGAAACCAAAGTAAGACTTAAACCAAAAAAAGTAAAATGCATCAAATTGGGGAGAAAAAAAAAAGTTCTATGAAAATAATGTAACTTGAGTCATTATATGGATGTTAGAATAACTTAAATATCTTTCTTCTTTTCGACATTTGTGTTGCTTGATCCCTTGAGTCTTTACTTCCTGCTTTAGAATTTTTAGAATCTATAACTTAAATCCCTGAATGTGACCAATTAAAAAAATCATACTCTCTACTTCTTTTATCGCTTTTACCCTCTTGGTAAAAACCCAAGCTGATGAAGTCCATAGCTTACTTTTTTCCACATTGTGTGTGACAGCAAAGCAAGCTGACAAATATCAAGGAGTTGTCATTGAAAATGTTCCATCTCAATTTCAAATGGGCCTTTGATATTGACCCCAATCCTACCATGCCTTTATCATAAGCTCCTTGTCCCATTCTCCTCTGTAAATATATTTCTCCAAGCTATCCAAATGTTAACCTTCCTTCCTCATCCTACTCACATGATGGTTTTATATTTTAGATCAAATTAGATACCATGGAGTAAATCAGATTCTGATATATAGGACTTTTGTTACATTCTTTTTACCAAAGGTATGTATTAGGTATATTTCTGCCCAATGAGAATTTTATCAAGTGTTTAATGAATCAATAAATGCTAAAAGATATAAAACCATTTTTGGCATATGGTAAGTATCTGCTATCATTTTATTTTCATTATTTATTTTTATTTTTTTCTATCTTTTTTTCACAGAGTTTCCTTTTTCCTATCAAAAATAAAACCTTCATAAATCCCCTAGACCAACTCTATCATTTCAGAGATGTTACTGATAGCTAATCTTCCTTTCACTTATATTTTTAATCTCTCTCTGCTGCATTAGAGCATGGCCTTAGGAGTATCAGTATCAGCTTATTATTATTACTAAAATTATTATTAAATGCATCAATTTATTATTAAAGAAAATTCTCTGGCCTCCATTTCTCCTGCTGAATCAGAAACCCTAGGCTGTAGATTACCATTTCTTATTTTAACAAGCTCTTAGCTGATTCTGATGCATTCTAAAGTTTGAGAACTTATGGCTCTGGTAATTCTTCACAGGATCATTCAAATTCTGACTATTTGCTAAAAGCAAACTCACCAAGCCATCACAACAAACCTCTGTTCAAATAAATTCCCCTCCAGTTTTGCTCTCTCTCTGCTCTTCCCAGACTTCCTGCTAGTGGGAAGTATGTAGGAACATTGATCATGTTCTTTCACTTCATCTGGCTTCTGCTCACTCCTTTAGCTATTTTTACATAAGCAAAGAACAGTTTACAACCCTCATCCTCACCACTCTACAGCATTCTACACACCAAATTTCTCACTATTTCTTGAAATATTTCTTCTGTGACTCTTTTTTTCTGAATCCTGGTTCTTGGTGCCCCCTGCCACCCTTTTTCTTAATGTTTTTTGCTTATTCCTTGATTACATTTTGGAGAGTCTCAAGATTTAGAACCGGACCCTGTTCTCATCCCCAGACCCCTCTTTCTCCAGATTTGTTCCAGAAACCTTATGGATTCGTAGAACATAGAGATGCTTCACATTCCAAATTGCATCTCACCTAGACATCCAAATGGCTGCATCCAACAGGCATTTGGACACATTGACATTACCAATTGGATGTCTGTCTGTCTGAATTTAACATACTCAAACTTAAATGTTTCCTCCTGTATCTACAACATCAATAAATAACTCTAGCCAGCATTTTTTTTCAAGTTTGAGTTATTCTTAATGTTTGACCATCTCCTTCATAGCTCATATTCATATTTGCTAATCCATTTTCAATAAAAATTGTTCATACAATTTATTAAGTGTATCCATCTATTTCATATCAATTGGTCAGGCCAGACCACTGTAATTCTTGCCTGAACAACTGCAATATTCATATTTTGCAGCTTTTTTTTTTTTTTTTTTTTTGGCTATCCTAGCCATGAGTCCACTCTGCAGAACAATGTTACCACTCAAAATCTTTCCACTGACTCTTCCTCAATCACATTTTATCTCAGTCTCCCCTTATCTTCTGAATTTCCAACTTTTCCTGTTATAATTAATATGATAAAATATGTGTGTATATGTATAAAATTCTTCAGGGCAGTTCCTGACCATGTTCACAGATAAATCCCTAGAAATGGAACAACTAGAACAAAGACTCTTAAAGCTTTGCACAATCTTGGATTTGGAAGTCAGGCATTAGTACAAATCCCTGCTGCATACTTTCCCTGTGAGTTGGGGACTCTATACATCCTTGTGGACCCTTCTTTAATGCTTTAGCTTGTAAATAAGAGACTAATACTTAAGTAAAATGTTACAAATATTAAACAATATCATATTCTACCTCTAACATGTTTCAGCTATATAACTTGGACAGATCAATTAAACTCTGTGTGCTTCAGATTGCTTATGGGTAAATGAGAATGAAATACAACTACTTATCTCATGGGATCAATAAAAGGAGAAAATGAGTCCAAGTATGCATAAAGCACACAGCACTGTGCTCGACATGGACACTATCAGATGTCTATAAACTGTGTATCCAGTACTTAGCATATGGTAATTTTTTCAAGAAAAGAGTAGTGATTTTTTAGCTGTATTGCTGCCAATTATTTCTCCAAAAGTGTGCGTGAATTAGATTCTACCAGCAAGCAGAATACAGTATTGCACATTTAATTTTCTCCTAATCAACACCATGCTTTATAAGGTAAAGTATGTCAGAATATTGTCATAATTTGAATTTATTTGAAAACCATAGAGATTAAACATTTTCAATATGCATTGAGCACTTATACTTCTATGACAAGTTTAAATAGGTTCATTGTTAGTTTTTCCATTGTAGGAGCACTTTTTTTTTCATTGATTGAAAGTATTTCTTACACTATGAGGAAAAATATGCAAGTTAGTCTCATATGGTGCAAACTCCCCTGAATGTGTCAGTTTTCTTTTAGTTTAATTTGCCTGTTGCACATATTTAAAAAAATATTTATGTGGTTAATATAATATTTAAATTTTGTGTTACTTTCCTATGGGTGATTTGGAAATTTTCCATATGCTCCATTCATGGTAGACTAATATTTGTTTATGTTAAATATAGCAGCTTAATAATAAGCAATACATTCTCTGAAACAGTAATTCTAAATTTAGAGTAAGATCTATTTAGAAACTGGGTGTAGAGAAGCATTTTAAATTAAACCAGTCTCTTCCAAGATTCTGAAAGATATCTATCTCCCTGGAGGAGAGACCCCACCAGATTGGAAACCAGGACAGTGGATGTTTCGATAGTGCATGTGAAGCATGTAAATAGTGTATAGGGGGAAGAAAATTAGAGAAACATTGACTAATTGTTATTTGATTTTTATATACCCAATATGTCAAAAATTAGGGAAAATGTCTCCACTATGAATGCAATTTTGTCAATGTTTTCCTTGAGATATTCAGTTTTTGCTTGCATTTTTAAAAATTACTTTTTGTATTCATTATTTCTATTTTAATCTTAAGAGACATGATGTTTTAGGAATATATCTATAACTTGAGTTTTATAATTCATTTTTAAATTTTAGTAGGGGAGTGTCTCTTCATGTGTATTTTTGCAATTGATATAATTGCTTATATTTCAACTATCATGTTTTAGGCTTTCCAGTTTTTGCTAATTATTTGTTATTTATTTTGTTTTACCATTTAAAAAAAATTCCAGTATGGACTAGGACTTCTTTAACTTTATTCCTCACAAGGAATTATAAAGGTACAAGTGTTGCTCACATTTTGAAAATGGGAAGGCAAGAACATGTGCAGAAGGTAATTTTAAAAATTAATAAAAACTCTGATATGGTCAGGTGGACTTTCATTGTGAAGAATTAGGAAAATGGGACTGTATATGAGCTGAGAGTCATCAGAGCCAACTTGGGTAAATTATCAAAGTTAGGGAATTTCACAATGAAGAAAATAAATACTAGAAAGTGGTATGAAAGGGATGACAACATAGAGAAACAGAAGACTGGGTTTGGTGGAGATGTTAAGGGTATGTAGATTGGTGGCAGTTGCTTTGTCCATTGGTTAAGAAAAGTATCAAAAGAGAGAAAAATAAGTAAAATGAATTTCAGAAATATTTCTTGTTGGTTTTGAAAGTAACCTCCTTTGGAATACTTGAGGTGATTTTTGTCCATATTTTAATATTGAATTAATTTTGCTTGTTAGTGTCTTATTTATTTAACTAAATAATGCAATACATGGGCAGTTTGATATATAGGCAGTTTAAATTCATTGGCTGATATAGAGTTCCTAATCTATTAACTTGAAAACTGTTACCAGAAAATACGTTGATTTTTTTTTCATTGATTTATTTTTTTCTGTTATATGATGAACTCTTTTACTCCTCAAATTTGTGTCTGCCTTCTACTTGAAATATTTAGTCTCACATACACGATCATTCTTTCTGGTAAGAGATAACAGCTTTTCATGTTATGTATTCCATCTGAGGTTGTTTGTTCACTTTCATAGTTCAGAATAAGCTTACAGAGTCAAATCAATCTAGGCTCAAAGTCCATATATGCCACTTATTTGCTGCATGTTATTAGGCAAATTTAAAAACATCCCTATATTTGAATTTCCTCCTGTTCGATTGGGAATAAAAACCTTCTTTGTATTAGGCAATTATTATGACTTTAAAAATAAATTGCTTACATAAAATATTTTTCTCAGAAATGGGCACATAGTAAATGTTCGGTGGATTAGTAGCTATCTTTATAATCTCTTAGTTACAAATTTTGAAGCCTAGGTTATTGCCTGGTAATTGCTTCTTTTTATTTTCTGATTCTTTGGACTATTGATTCTGTTGTTCTTCAGTTGATTATTAATCTGTCTCTTTCCATCTGTTATATGGTTTATATTTGTTTCTCTTCTTTTCCAGCTCACTTTGATACCTGCTGCTTCTAAGTATTCTCAATTTTCATTTCCATCTCTGTTGATTACTACTTACCTTCTATCTCTTGTTTCACAGATTCCAAGTTCTTTAGATCTTATTAATTAGCAACTGATGATTTTTCAGTTTTATAGGTTTCCAGAATAGGATATTTTTTCTGGAATTTAAGGGCTATATTCTCATCTTTTTGAGTTACAGTTTTCCTATCAGCTACAATGCACCCTCCAGCCTCTCCTCCAACACTTCAGCTGCTGCGTCCTTAAACTTGTCTTCAGCCTAGTTGTTTGCACAAGAAAATTAATTTTTTTTCAAATTCTTTTACTGGACAGCCAGTTTCTGCTAATAAAAACCTTCATGGGGATTATGACTGAGTCAATTGAGGTAAATTTGCATTAGAATCACTCACCTTCCTTCTTCTCAGTTTAGATGAAGTAGGACTGTCAAGAGCTCTAAAGCCTTTTGCACCCAGCTAGGGTGGAGGTTTGCCTGAGTTCTGCCTTTCCATGATATCTTTCTAGACATTTCCAAACATTTGATCTTGTGATTGAGATTCTTATAAGGAGGTAGTACACAACCATAAGTGCCCACTGAGCCATTGGGGAACTTTAAAAATACAGATGCCCATGTGTCCCCCATCCCAACTTTTACCTTTGTACAAATCATATGATGTAATTGGTCTAGAATGTAGCCTGGTGCAAGTAATTTTAAATGATCTCAGGTAATTCTGTTGCTCAGCCAGCACTGAGAAATGCTATTAAAAGGAGGAACCGGCAAACATTATTAAAAGGAGGAATTTGATACCAATTGATCAAGTTTCAATTTTATCCAGAAATTCTGATAGCTTCTGCCTCCAAGCTAAAACTAAAAAAAAAAAAAAAAAAAAAAAGTATATTTCTTCATATAATGTGTAAAATACATACTAAAAGTAAAAGATAATATAAGCAAGAAGCATAGGAAAACCAAAATTAAGTGCACTGATTATTGGGAAAAAGTGGGAAATTATGGTCAGAGAAAAGCAGAATGCAAAAGAAAAGGACGTGATTAAAAATGAATATCAATTAAGTGAACTGAAAGAATAGAATAGTGAGACAGAATATTTGCCATTTATGAATTTGGTTACCAGGGGATTAAATGAGATAATTCCCAATAGCAAAGGAGAGTCCAAGGGTTAACAGCCCCACTCAGGAACAAATGGGCCCCTTTGGGCCACAGGGTCTAGATTCTATGCCCTCCCAAGGCCAGAGTTCAGAACCAGGAGCTCTTGAAAGTTCATTTCCTCAGCTGGAGCCTCAGGGTAGAAAGCCCTGCAGTTATCCCTCCTATTTCTATAGACTTGTTGCAAAGGGCTCCAATTAACTCTGTAGCTTTTGCTGATTTTCCTCTGCAGCCCTGTTAACATGCAAAACCTCTGCCCAGGAGACCATCCAGGCATTTCCCCTCAAACAGGGTGCTCAGAAAGTATCTTCACAATTTGTTTTGAAATTATTTCCAGAATGAGTGGATTCAAGTGTTTGCACATATATAATTATTTTTATCCTTAAGATGTTTAAACATGTAAACTTAATTATTAAAATAATTAGCATAGCCCAGAGCACCTGGCATTAGGGTATAGTTGGTATGCAGAAAGTATATTTTATTATTTTATTACTGAACTAAAAATCTAAGAGTCATGTTCCTTCTTCAAGTAGAATAATAAATAAAAATTCTTTACTATAGCTTAACAGATGAACCAATAATAATTTTCAGATGACTCAAATCTAAATTTATGTAGAAAATAAAAAAATTGAATTGATAAGGCAATTGATATTATAGCTTTTAGTACTAAAACTTATTCAGTTCTCATATACAGTAGACTTTAATTTTTACCTGAAAAAAGTGGGTTACATACTGAAGATCGCCCTTTATTTGCTCTCTCTCTTCCATAGTCTTAGTAATAATTAGGTGAATCAATTCTATTGGCTATGAGGTGATTCCCCAGTTGCTTAAGTGTGCTAGGAGATAGAAATCTGCATTTTACCCAGTTCTCTAGCTGATTTTTTTTTTTTTTTTGCAGAGGGTCATGGACCACACATTGAAAAACACTCATGTCAAGGAACAGTCAGGTGAGAAGGGATCATTTTCACCTGTAAGGCTTAATTTATCCCTGCTTTGTCCTCTCATTCCCTCTGCGTTACTTTTGCCACCAGAAAAATGCTAGGACAAGTTGAAGCAATAGAAAACAATGCAAATAGAGCCTCTGACCTTCGAGAGCAATGCTTCAGAAAGATCCCAGGGGAAAGGAAATGAGAATTAGTCAGAGATCTTGGTAAAATGCAGATTCTGATTTGTTAGGTCTGGGTGAGAGGCAGCATTTCTGGCCAGCCACCCTCCCACATTGTGATGCCCAGTAGAAAGGCAAGAAGCTCATTATTTATATTGGAAATGGTGGAAGGGGAAGAGTTCTAAATTACAGAATGTCCACGAATTTCAGAGCAAATAAAGACCAATGCAATTCAAAGTATGATGTACAACTGTAATGACCTGCATTTAAGTTATAAACTTTTGATTACATACCTTGGAAGTAAGGAAGGCATGAGGACAAAAGTGAAAAAATAAATAAACAACAACAACAAAACACTTAAAATCATATCGTAGGCAAAGAATGCTGTCCACTCCTGGAACTGTTAGTACCTGTTAGTAAGAAAGAATATGGGAATGATTTTAGGGTCTCCCAACCACTGACAAAGAAGTAGAACTCACTGTTGGATTAGGGTCCCTTCAAAGAGGATGAAGGCTCAGGATCCCGGAAGAATCATTGATTAATGAGGAGTTGGAGACATACACAAAACCAAATGTACTATACTTTATGGGCCATATAAGGAGTTGCCAGGAGAGTTTAAATCACAAGTTATTTTTGCATCATGCTGGACTTGATCTTAAGCCCAGATATCAGTCCATTAATAAAATGCTACCCTGTGTGTACATGTGAATGTGTATATATACATACATATACACATAATATGCTTAAGCTATATATATATATATATATATATATATATATATATATATATATATATAAATATAGATTATTATTATACCTACATAGGAGGTCTGTGAAGAGATATTTGTAATTTAATGCCATGCTATTTCTTTTTCTATTTAGCTAAGAAATCTTATTCCACAGTTGTGGAATAAATAATGTTTTCTGACTCCTTTTTGTACCCCATTGTATTTCTTCATCAGACAAAAGTCTTCTAAAGAATAAGTATCATGTTTTATATTTATTTCAAGTCTGGTTCAGGACCTTCCTGAAGAAAGATGATCAATATATTTTTCTTACAAGAATTAATGGAGAAATGGGGCTGGGGCTGTAGGTCATTGTCAGAGAGCTTGCCTAGCATGTGTGAGGCACTGGGTTTAATCCTTAGCACCACATAAAAATAAACAAATAAAATAAAGACATTCTGTCCATGTACAACTACAAAACATAATTTTTAAATCAATGGAGAAATGGAGAAATGAATTCAGCTTTCTGCTACTAACCCTTTAGTTCACGCAGTGTTAATATTAAATTATCATGATAAGTTGAATGGTGTATTGAACTGCTGGTCCTTACTAAAGTCTCATAAGACCTTTTGCTCTTCTAAAAGAATTTTTTTGAAATAATGTAAAGAACTATCACAACTTAAACATATATGCATATACATATGAAACTTAATACATATCTTCCCCATGAGAAAAATGTTGGTAGAGGGTAAAATAGAATCTGCAGTTTGGTTCCAAAATTTATACCTCAGAATGGGACTTAAGCAGAATATATTTGCAATTAAAAATAATGGAAATCCAAGCTGAAACAGTGGTGCACACCTGTAATCTCAGAGTGAGGTTGAGATAGGAGGATCACCGGTTCAAAGCCGGCCTCAGCAAAAGCAGGCACTAAGCAACTCAGTTAGAGCCTGTCTCTAAATAAAATGCAAAATAGGGGATGTGGATCAGTGGTCCAGTGCCCCTGAATTCAATCCCCAGTACCAAATAATAATAATAATAATAATAATAATAATAATAATAGAAACCAATATTGCTGCAATGGTTATGATTATACAACACATAAATTACTCATTTGATTTAATAAATTTATTCTGTGTTCTAAGCTAGTGCCATCTGGTTTTAATTTTATTTTTGAGATAGGACCTCACTATGTTTCCCAGGTTGATCTCCAACTTGTAAGCTCAAGTGACCCTCCTGCCTCAGCCCCTCAAGTAGCTGGGTCTACTGGCACATGAAACCATGCCCAGCTGTCATCTGCTTTATTCTACCAAAATATAGTATATAAATATACTACCAAGCATTCTCTCTGCAGTAAATTGAGACTTTTATCAAGGACACACTAATACAAATGGGCTTATCATTTTAAATTAGCTTCACTTAAGCAGAGAACCCAAAATAACAGTGATTTAAAGAAATAAAGTTTTTTGTTGTTGTTGTTGTTGTTTGTTTGTTCACTGCAAATAGTCACTGCAGAGGTGAGATGCTCAAGGCCTGGGACCCATCCACTTTATCTTTTTGCTATACCATTCTTAGTGACAAGTTTTCTACCTGGCATAAGTTTCAGCCACCCATTCAGATTTCCACCCAGTAGGAAGGAAAAATGGTTGAGGACAGATGCAAAAAGGTATATTTTGAAAGTTGTCCCTCCATCTCTGCTTGCTTTCTGTGGTCAGAACTTAGTTACAAGCTATACCTACCCTCAGGTCATGTTGGGAAATGTCCTAATTCAAAGCAGGCATTTGCCCTGCTCAAAAAATCTTTTTATTTGAGGAAGAAGAATGTAGTATACGATAAAGACCAATTAGTGGTCTCTGTCACCTGCAGCAAACATTAGAAGGGAAGGCAAATGAAAAAACAACAAGTTTGTTTTGATGGTGTTGTTAAAAGATGAATTTTGAGGAAATATTTGTTAGTTTTTATAATACTCTATAAACTAATATTCCATATTTGTAGTTTATTAAAAACTATTTCTTTAAATGTAAATCTTCAGAGAAATTAGTCTAAAAAAATCCATACTACAAAAATATGGCCTATGACATAAATAGTAAAAAATAGAAATGATGTAATGTTGCTGCTTAGCTAATGTAGAAGAATTTCATTAGGTAATGCAGTGTTGATGAGTTAATAGCTTTGTTTTACTCTCCTGAATACAAAATGTTCATGAACTACTTATGTATTGTGAATTTCTTATAAGAGAATTTGTTTTTTCCCCTTTCTCTTTTGTTTACAAGCTATTCATTTTAAAATATAAGAATTTGCAGGACTGGATTTGGATTTCTTTTTGGTAACACATAACCTGGTTAAAAATGACAGTAAGGTATATATTCTGTGATAAAGTGGTAATCAACTAGGCATGCCCATAACATTCAATACAAACACTTTAAGATTGTCATTCAGATTTGGTAAAAAAAAAAGAGAGAGAGAGAGAGAGAGAGAGAGAGAGAGAGAGAGAGAGAGAGAGAGCGAGAGCGAGCAGTCACCCTAATTGTCTGTTTTCCACTTTTATAATTTTTATTTGTATTATATTTAGAATGTATAAAAATTTTATATAATAAAAGTCCAATGTAGTAGTCAAATAAGCAAGTATATATGCCTTCAATGTTAAACATGTTAGTTAATTATATAAACATAGGCATGCACACACACATACTCAGACACACCCGTGTGGAGTTTCTTATGCGTTGGTATTTTTGTAAAAGGGAATAAGAATACACAGTTGCATGTTTGAGGTAACAAGCCTTCTACTTTCTCTTTGTAGACAGTAGATTTTAGTATTAAATTTGAACCTCTGAGTACATTTTTAATCAACTATTGGCTATGAAAAGCAAACTATTATTTTTAGTAATATTTTGTCAATAGATTTCTTTCCTTCTTATTTACCTGGGGCTTTGATCACAGGGAAGAACAAAGGTCAGAAGGTGTGGGTTCTGACTTGGGCCCTAGTGCTCTCTAGCTGTATAGATGTGAGCAACTCTGTCATGCTCTGCCCCACAGCAGCCCCTTCTCGATGGGATAATACCATCAAAGGCTTGTAGCAGGGAACATGGGACACTGGTCGGTAGCGGGGACTTTCTGTTTCTTTCTTTTCCTCCCGTCTCCTTGCTCACCTCTCTGCTTAGTCAGGTCCAATATTCTATGGAGAGTCCCAATGATGTCGGTGTCTGCCCTTCAAGTAAGATAAAGAGTTACCTTCAAATTTATTTAGAATAAAAATGACAGGGACTCTGTAGTTCTTACCATGAAGGCAATGATTTAAAAATTGAGGTTAGATTTAAACCTGCTGAGGGAATCTTAACTGGAAAATGCTTTGAGGTCAGTTAAAATCACTGGTTAAAACATGTGTTAAGACTGGGATTAGGCCCTATATTTTATAAAGGAAATAAAAGAATATTATTTTTCCTATTTATAAACATCAAAATCAGCATAGTCTTTGACCCAAGATGTACAATTTTCTGTGTTCCCTCGTGAAAGTTTTTAAAATGAGGTCAAAAAGTCCATTTGAAGGAAATTAAATGTAAGAAAAATTAGTTTTAAATTTCCAAAATATCACCTTGGTTTCCAGGTGTGTCTGCTATTTCATCTTTCAGGTAAAATGAAAATTGGCTTCTACTTTATAAATATTAACGATCCTTATTTTTATTTTAAAATGCTACCAAAACCGCAAAAACAACACCAACTTCCTTGGCTACTAAGAACCAGAAAAGAAGCATCCTGGGTGTGTTTCCACATCTCTCCTAGACCATTAAATTTTCATCCATATTTAACAAATGTCATTATTCAGTTTCATGGGGTCACTGTGTCAAAATGTCTGTGTTAGGACTTTAATTTATTTTCCGAGGGTCCTTTAAGTGGGCAGAAAGCATGGCACATTGGATTGATTTACTCTCTTTAATCCATCCACTCGGCTGGTTTGGGATGTATACTTAAAAATTAGAATTTATCAGGACTGCAGCAGAAACCTGAGCCAGAAAGTCGCCTTTTCTTCTGGTCTCCTCCCTGAGGCCAATTTTCTTTGATAGGGGTGGGTTCTTCCATTGTGTCTCCAGGTACAGTAGCAGCTCTGCCTGTGTGGTGTCCCTTACCAGATGGCCCTCTTAATAAATGCCTTGCTCTGGCCCACCCTCACTTTCTTGATCCAAATGTGAAATGCCAGCAAATAAATAAGAGCATTGCACTCTGATGAGTTCTCTTGAGATGGAGGAAAGCCCTGGGGAGAGGAGAGTAGAAACAGCTTTTCTGTTTGCTGTGACTGCTCCTAATTACTGGCCAGTAGGTAGAACACACCACTTAGATACGGTAAAAATAAAGAGAGAAAATAAATCCTCTATATGATTCCAGATGACTTTGCTAATATGAAAACATTCTTGGATTGTTGGAGTCCCTTTGATATATCATGCGTGATCTTTGCAAGGGGCTTCCTGACTTTGGACTCAGGGTAGACAATTGCTGTGTGCAGATTTCCCCGCCAGACTCAAAGTGCAACGGAAATGAGTGGGTAATGAGAGCAGAGCAGCCAGTTCTTTAATTGAATTAAAAGCTGGGTGACATCAATGCAGACACCTGTCCAATTACAGACAGGCCAAGGTGTTTACCATTGCTGTACAAGCGATTCGAAGATGACAGAAATCTTTCCGCCCACAGATTAACATAATGAAGGAGAACAGATTACAGTGGATGCCAGCCAAACACCTAGGTTGGCAGCTGGGGGTGGGGCGGGGGAGGGAGGAGGAGTCTGCTGAAGTATGTAAATAGAAATGGAGCGTCCTTTTTTTTTTTTTTTTCCTCCTCTCCAAAATGTATTTGGCTTTTAAAAGGAAGCCAGTTTGCTTTGTGTCTCAGGCTCGGTTTCCAGGCAGAGCATTTATACTTGTCTGCATTTAGTCAGAGAAGTTAATCATAAAATTTCAGCGTCAAAGCAGACTGCTCTGTTGTTCCATGCTTCTCGGCATCCAGAGTCCTATTAGAAGCACAAAAGCTTATGCAGCTGGTGTCAGCCCCACGATGATGATTTTCTCTTACGTAGTAGGGCTGCCTCCAATTATTGATATTCCTCGTTGGTGCCTTTGAAACTGGAGATTAGAGCAAAGGAAAGAAAGTGTTAACGATATCAATCTATCAATCAAAGGATACAATTGCCTGTTACTTTGGAGGTTCCCTGGAAGGGGTAAGGTGTGGTGGGGCTCTTATGAGAGGGCAGTAGCCTAATAGCACTAAGAGAATGAAAGATCTTCATATTTTCAGTCAACTATCAAGTGCTAGTTTTTTGCATAATAGTAATAGCCATATAATAGCTGATGAAGAAATGGGCATGTGAAGAAGTATATACTCTTTGCATTCTTGGGAATCCTGTCAATGTTGCAAGCTTCTCCCGACACAGATTCTTCCCTTCTGCTAGGTGGAAATCCTCAGAATGCAGAGTTTGGAGCCATATGCAGAAATGCAGAAGGGTTCTTAAATTCCTACCATGATGTATTTCCTTCTCCTAAAAGATGTCCTTCCCTGCTCTTTAAGCTTGGGCCACTGTGGCCCACAGGACTGCAACTCAAACAGAATCTACTTACTTGACTTCAAACTCCCTTGGTGTGGCATGTCAAGATTTCTCAATGTTAAGCATTAATGCAAAATGCATTATCGCTTCGCAGTGAGAGTTATGGTCCTTCTGGTGCCAATGATTTTAATCCAGATACCAATGCTCCTGTGTTTCATGGGTTACTAACACTTTTAAGACATCAATAATGCTTACTTTATGCTTATTGAATGGTCTTTTTTTTTCCAGCTTGCCTTCTTCCATTATCAAGAAAGACTGGCAGGTTTCCTGACATAGTTGGGACCATTTTCTGATTTCACAGAGTTTTGTGGCTGAAAGGGAGTTTCAGAGGTCATCTTGCCTGCCTAGTGATAGGAACACTCAAATTAAAGAGAAAGACTTTTCTGTGATAACTCCCAAACAAGACATTCACATCCAAGCCAATCTTCAAGTTCTCACTGGAGGAATAGACTTTATAAACACTCCAAGTGCCATAAAGGAATACCACCCCATTTTCTCCTATTGGGTTTTCAGTGGACACATTATTTATGTCTTGGATTCTTTTGTAAATATGCCATATGGTATATTTCTCTGTATTTTAAAAATAGAACACAGACAGACTTTTGGTAACCTTAGGTTTTGAAAATTAGTCCTTCATTAAATATAGGCCTCTTGTCATCTTAGCCTGGAAAGTCCAGATCTGACAATTGTCCCTGTCCACTTCACATGTATGCAAGCGTTCTGCTTTCTGTATTAATCTGTGTATTACTGTTATCATTAGGGCCTTTCTAGCTCTAACATTTTCTTATATTAAAAGCTTTGTAAAAAATCATTTGTCTTCTAGAGCACCATTCTCAGAGGCAGATCAAGAAAAATTGATAAATGCTTTTTGATGTTATTTAATTACCATAGTAAGTTTCTTTTCCAACAGAGTATATAATCTAAGTATCACTTTGATATCTAAGGCAACGCCATTAGAAATAATCACTCAAGGATCTCAAAGGAGATATCCAAGAAGGGCTGCCTTCCTCTGTCTTAGAGAGAATGTACTTTTCTTCCTTCTTTGATAATAGAACAACTCTTTTTACAGGTATCAAATTTAATCTATCCTGGTATAAACACTCCATATTGAGAACCAAAGGAGACCAATCACTTGTCCTAGAAGATAGGATGGCTTCATTATTATTCTGCTTTAAGAGGAGCATCCATTTCCCCTGCCCTAAAACTTCATTGTAACCTGCCAAGAAGGGAGAAAATGCTGGATTGTACCCTGATCTTCTTACTGAAGTTGATAATACTAGCTTGTATTTAGGGGAAATTCTTCAGTTGGTTTGACCAACTTTGTTTCTGAGTCATAACATGATGGACAAGTTCCCCCCTGGGAAAGAAATGGCACTCCAGCCTCAGAAAGGACAGCATGTTTTTTTTGAATGTATGATTTATGTACTATCCAAAACCTTCCACCTGGGATCCAGAATTGGCAAGAACCAAAACATCAGCTCTCTTCTCCCTTTTTTCTTTTTCTTTTTTCTGTTCTCTGCTTTGCAGCTCTCATTTCTCAGTGTTTATTATTGTTTCACCTGGCTTGAAGTGGGAAATGTGAGCACTTTGATAAATGGCCTGTAAGATGATCTAGTTTCTCTCTTCTTTCTTTAAAAATCATAAGATCTTTCTATGAAATATAACTTGGTAATCTTCTCTAACAAAGAGCAAAGCTGGGGAAAGCACATTTACTGAGAGTTGTATTGCCTTAGTGAATGTCCTTTTAAAATATTGTCTTTAAATATATATACAAGAAAGGTCATATAAATGCCTCTGTCTAAATTAGGGTGAGAATTAATAGAGGAATTTCATGATACATAGATGTGCACAAAGAAACTCCTCTAGTGAAAGCAAGGCGGGTTAAATGAAACCTTGACAATCATTTAGTGCATGCGAAGTCAGTATCTGTTTGACACGATCCGTCTTAGTCTACATTAATACCTTTCCTGATTAGCTGATGAAACAGTTGCAATGCCAATATAGCACTTCAGTTATAATCAGAGAAGAAATAGTGTCTCAGGATAAAGTAATTTTTAAGGCTAGACTGCAAAATTGCGAAATAATAGAACCGCTTTTATGTTTCTCAATGATAATGTTACCTGGATGTGTGACAAACCTTCGTGCTGAGGATCTGAGATCACCAAACTCTATACAATCATTGTGCCTTTTTGGACACAGTAGTCAAAAGCCTCAGTTAAGGCATGTTCATCTGTGAAAGGCACTGCCTTTTCCATATGCCATCTAAATCAAGTGGTGAACAAAGGAAACTAACCTCATATCCCATCATGATTTTTTTTGCATGTATCAAAATTAAAAGTTTTATTTACTGGATGCTGATTCATTTCTTTATAGTGTGGCATTATACTAATTCAGGTGATGCAAGTTGTCCTATTTAGAATCTTACAGTAGGTTCCAACTTGCCAACAGGACATAGCAAATGCCAAAGATTTTCTAAGGATACAATGGCTAGAATATATATTGTCCTAATGCCTCTGATTGGAGCCTGCAACTTGAATATCACAGTAGAAGCATCAAGAATTGGGAATACAAATTGCTGGGGTGTAGCTCACTGGTAGAGCACTTGGCTACTATGCTCAAGGTCCCCTGAGATGGGGGTAACACAGTCATTATCTCAAAGAGACACTATTAAGGTTAATGAGTTAAGGAATCTAGAAGACTAGACACAGAGCTATGTAAGTAGAAAGTTTATGCCAGTACTGCAAGAGTGAGCATGAGAGAGAGAGAGAGAGAGAGAGAGAGAGAGAGAAAACATTTAAGAAATAGTTTAGAATGTTGGGATTGGGACATGTTGAGTATGTGGGGTTAGTAGTCTACAAGTGGAAATGCAGAAGGAAAGCTCTGTGGAGGTGTGAAGTCTGTAGAAAAGCAGATGATCACTGACAGGTGAGGTTTCATAAACTAACAAAGGTATGTGTTTAGAAAAAGGAGGAATCCTGAGGACCCCACCTTGTGAAACACAAGTTATTTAAGGGACTGTGAGAACATACAGTAAGTGTAAAAGTGTAAGGATAGAGGGTTATTTGATTTACTATTTAAAAGAAGACTAGTAATCTTTAAAAGATAAAAATCATCTAGTAGCCTAGAGAGGCAGAATTTGGGTTGTACTAGTAGTGTAACTTGGACTGACACACCTCTGCAGTAGGGCTCTCCATCTTACATAACTTTGTGTTGATTCTTCTGTAGGCCTAGCCTCACTAATCTTGATAGTGACCCTTTTAGGTAAGCATTGCATTATCCCCATGTCACAGGTGAGGCCAGTGAGACGTCTGCAAGTTAGGGTCTGTGTACAGAGGAGGAAACTAAGGCACAGTGCTCAGAACCATCTGCCTAAGCCTATGAAGCCCATCACTAGAAAACAGGCATCTGTGTGCAGGCATTCTGGCCTCAGTGACTGTGCTTTTCATTACTACATGATGAGGCTGTGTGTGTGATAACGTTAGCTTGCTTTTAAGATATTCTTAAAGTGAACTCAATGCAATTCATGGTCTGGGGGATTCAAGAGGAAATGACAGTCACAGTGGCAGGAAGGAGGGAAAGCAGAAGGTATTAACACAAGGGGGTTTTGAAATTAGAACTGAACTTGGCATAAGATGGTCACACGTGTATGCATATTAGTTCATTGGCTTGCTGTCTTCTTTGGCCATGAGCTGAGTTGACAGTGCCAAGTGGATGGATATTTTCATGTAAAAACATGGCAGAAAGGGTTCAGTAGCCCAAGGAGAGGCCTGGGAACTGTTGGAATAGAGACTTGAAGGCAGTGTGCAGCATTGAGGGCAAACAGAAGGTTCCAAAGCAAACAATGACTTACCTTCTTGGCTTCATTCTGGCTCTTTGCTGTTTTAATTTTGCAAATTTTCTAATCGGGGAGGGCAAACACAGAAACATGTATATTAAAATTTGTGTTTGAGTGATGCAAGCTGTCAACAATATTGGCACCTTAAAACAATAATATATTCTCTAGGCTATTGAAGGTTTAATCAATAAAGGGATACCAGGAGTGGGACTGTCATTTTATATGAATGATGACAATCTCTGGTTAGGATTAAAGCTTGCTCTAGAAAAGTTCTTGAGAAAAACCACTGGTGAGAAAATGCACAAATTATATTATGGGTAGTTGTTTAATTCACAGGATTAACTAAATAAAGAACTTCTGCCTTGATTATGAACACCGGTAAACAAAATGTGTTTTTATTTCTACAGGTACTTTTAATTGCTGAACAAATTTTATGTATCCTCCACCCAACCAGGTTAATTCAACACTTCCATGTGCAATACTTCCATTTAAGACAGGTGTCTTAATTAAATAAACTAATAATTTTGCAGGTAGAAGTACAAAAGCATAATTATCTAATTTGCTAATTGTTCAAATATGCTAATTTGCATATCTGTTAACTGCAACATAAACAAATAGTTTGTATATGTGTATCCTGCCGTTAAAATAATGAAGCCACTCTCGGGAGTAACATTTCTTAAAGTATGTTAATAGACACTGCCATAAAAAGGACTCTTTCGTTAAATACGGCTGAAAAATGCTAGGTTTGAGAAAATTGAATAGTTTTGTTTCTGTGGGAGGCCTGGGATCTGGAATAAGATAATATGCATCTTAACTATTGGATACATTGTGGCTGTGTTTCATGAGCTATGTGTAGATCTGCAGCCCCCTCCTTAATGGGGGAAATATCAAATACTGCTTTAAAACTGTCTTAACAATAAGTGGGTCTCTCAATTTTTTTCTTATGGGTTACCCCATTCTACAGTTGGTAGACAAGCAGGAAAATGAATTGAGTCACATGTTTTTGTTTTCTATTCCCTCTCTCTCTGTCTCTGTCTCTCTGTGCTTCTCTGCCTCTTTATGAATTTGTCTCTCTTTCACACACACACACACACACACACACACACACACACACACACACAAGCCTTTAGAGATGCTTACAGTAAACATGCAAACCTTTTTTGTCCCCTCTTTTATTATAGGCATATTGACAGGCTTGCTACCCTTCAAAAACTATGCAGTAACCCTAACTGCTTGCACTCTGGCTGGCTGTACCGAGAGCTCACATGCATTGAACATCTCTACTCCACAAGAAGGTAAAGTAATTTCAAAGGTCTTGACTTCCACATTTCAGTCATGAATAATAAAATAGGAGAAGAGCTAAATGCTGCAAGGCCATTTGCTGGAAAACCCCAACCTAATTTGATGACAAAGTGCATTGCCAGGCCATAATTGCTCCATTTTTTGGGGGGTTGCGAAAATGAATCAAACTCCATACCCTTTAATGACATGCATCTTTAATAGCTGTAATGCAGATTAATGGGCTTTTTAATTGCTGTTACATTGTTCATGCAAGAGCCTTGTCATTAATATGAAGCATCTGAAAGATTAATGAAAGCTTCCTCATTTTACTATGGCTCAGAAGTAAATCTAGAGACAGTCTGACTAAAAAGAATTGATTGTATGGCACAGTATGAAATTGAGAATCAAACGGTTGATTTCCATGGTCCCTTTTAACTGCTAAACACCAGCACAGGCAACAATTATTTCAGTATGATGGAGCCTCCAAATGCCAATTGAGGCATTATTAATCACTGCTCAGTTCCTTCCGACTTAAGTCTCACTTTTGTTTTACTTGCAACTTACAAACTGTTGGAATAAATTAATGTTTCAGAAAGCACATGTAAAGAAGGCAGTGGGAAAGAGAAAATATTTTAGCACTCTGGAGTTGAAAGCTTTGCTCAAGCATCTGAACCCATCACTTCAAGAAATAACAGCTCTCAAAACATTTGAAGCATTGTTACTTCATATTTCTATCTCCTGGATGAGAGGAACCATACATTTCTTATGCTGTCAGTTGTGAAGTTATTTAGGAGATTTAAAGGCTTGATCTCTAGGGAAAAAGAGTCCATTGGTCTCTCTCTTTTTCCTCGTACCCATCCCTCCACCCCTCCTCTTTCCTCTCTCCCTCTTTTAAATCCTTCAACAAGCACCATTTGCATAGAAGATATTTAAGAAAAAGAAAGACAGAGATCTGTAGCCAAAGCAGTGGCAAGAAAACAGATTTCATAAAATCCTTTTTGTGACACTTCTTTTTTTCTGTTTTATGCCTGATCTAACCAGATCCCTCTAATCTGGGCTACATCAGCAGTGACCCATTGTTAGTATTTTCTCAGTATTTTCCCCAGCTAGTCTACTAAAAATGGCATCTTTTTTTCTCAGTGTGTCATTATGTCTGCTGGGGTACATGATCATCACCCCTTTTTGCATGTACTTCCACCAGCCTTCATTGGGACAAAGTGTCCCACATCTCATTACTTTCTGTACATCCACTCCACCCTCTGTCTAGATTTTGCCTGGTCCCCTTCACATCGATTTCATAGCTATGTCCCAGAGGAAATCCTTACTCATTCACTTCACATTTCCTTGTCATTATTTAAAGAATTCCAAATTTTCCAAAAAATTATTTTTATTTTATTAAATAATGTTTGTTTTTAGGGTCCATTTTTTGAAAACATTTACTCTATTTCTTTGACCACTATGTAAAATGAACAAATCTTATTTAAAAAAAAAAAAAAAAACGCCTACAGTGTAGTTTCTAGATATAATTAATTCCATTGATTGTCCCTTTTCTAGCTATTCTGAAAGTTTTGCAGAGATTTTTAAAAACATCTATTATGATCTGCTGTCAGGATGTTGCCTATCTCAGATCGTAAGCTCCTCGAGGCTAGGGCACTCTATCTGTTCAATTTGCTTTAATTAGCACTGTCCCACATAGACATTATGGGTTAATAATACTTTTGGTGAAGTAACACAAATGTCAGTCAAGTGAACTACTGTAAGGACTCCCCATCCATCACTGATGCAAATTCTCATAAATTCAGGACAGTTATTTAGCACTGTTCCTAAAGCAATTACTGACAAGCTGCCCACGAATCAGGAACATTTCCATGCAAGGGATTTCAGGTTTATTTCATGATTTATGGGTTTGGATCTAAAAAGTTTGAGTTAGAAAAGTAAACTAAAATTAGACTCTATAAATCTTTTTCTTTTCTTTTTTTCCTTCTATAGCACCACAAGAGGTTGAACCACCAGTAGCTAAATCACTTCCCAATTCTTTGTTACTTTCCTGGAAACCACCCAAGCAAGTAAATGGTATTTTAACTCAGTACTCTTTATATATGGATGGGAAGGTGCTCTATTCAGGCAAAGGAGATAACTACACAGTCAAAGGTAAGACTTCTGTCATTCTCTGTTAATAGTTTTTAATATGCCAAATAACTATACTGTGAAATTATGTGAAAATGTTTTGTTTTTTTTTTAAATTGAGTTACTTATTTTTGTCTCCTCATAACTATTCCTGTTTCGTGATCTTTAAGATCATATTAGTATTAGGTCATATTAGGATAAAGCCAAAGCTGGAAAAATATAAAAAATTGCACATGCTGCCTCCTGGGTCACTTCAAGGTTTGTGTTCTCTACGGTAGTACCCCCCACCACGCCTTCCCTCAGTCCCTTGCACCACTATAACTTTGCTCAGATGCAGAGGAGACCTTGGGAATAGACCAGCACCAGGCCTTAGCATAGACCACTCTGTCTCCCACTAATCACAGGAGTGCAGCTGGGCCCAGTGTGATCCACTTCAGTGCCAGATCCAGATTGGACCAGTGATGTCCTTTCAACAAATTCACAATCATGTGGCCAGCTACCATAAGATTCTCATTCATGTGGAATAATCTTAACACTCAGGTTCATGTCACTCACTGTGGTCTGAATTTTAAACCATTTGAGAATAAACACAGTATATAGGCCTGATCATATAGACAGTTAAGTAAAATAAATTGTTGGAAAGCTTTCTAAATACAAGGGACCTACATTAGGTTTGTCATTTGGTGTCTGCACAGGGTTTGTATTTATATAGTACTTATAATGTCCTATATAATATGACTTTATATACTCTATTTGTCTCTCGGGTTAGATATTATTAATCAAATATTGATTGATTTAAAAACTGAGGCCTAGAGATATTAAGTTCTTTGTGAAAGGGCACGACAAGTTAGAGTCAGAGGTAGAATTAATTATGTATGTATTCACTCATTCACATTAATGCCAGGTACCAAGGTTATAACAGGGAAGCAGCCAGACAATGCCCTATCGTCGGGGGCACTCCCAGCTTCACGGGGACACATTTGGATGTTGGAATGAGGCACTGGTGGAGAGTCATATTCTCAGCTATATTCTTTAAGGACCTTAAAAGGACAAGAGCTATCATTTTTATTTTGTTCATCATGATGAGAGAGAATTCTGGAGCATTTATTCTATACAGTGGATGTTCTTACTCCTGTTTTACAAGTGAGGAGACTGAAGCATACAGAACTTGTGCTCACACAGTCTGTGAGTAATAAACATCGACACCAACCCTAAGTCTAGTGAGTGTGAACTTGAAACAAGTTACTTAACTTCTCTGAGACATGTCTGAATCTGTAAAATGGAAATAACTACATTCTTAAAAATTTTCAAGAAATTAGATTGTATTAAAATATATAGCATGTTGGCACTTGATAAAGTTGATAAAAATAATTATTATTTTCTGTAAAGCACAGAGTTCAAATTACAAGCTGAATAATAGATTAATTTTACCCTAACAAAATTGGATCATAAGATTAAAGTTGATGGCATAATTTTAACTAAAAGTTATAGGACACAGAAATTATTTTAGAAAAAAAAATGATTATTATTAAAGTACAGCATAGAATGAACTTTACATATGTATTAATAATGAGTAGACAAAAATCTTCTGGAATAAAAATATATCATTGTGCATAATGGGGTATTGTACCTTGTAGACCTGGAATAACTTTTCTTTTGAGGAGAATTCTCTAATCCCCCAGGTATGACTTGAGTATTCCCCTATATTCACTTGATATCATTATAGCCCTCACCATTTTTCTTCGTTGTTGTTTGCATTGTTTTGAACAAGATTGCTTGTTTGCTCTCCTAAACTATAAGTGTCATAAGGACATGAGCATGTCTGCTTGGTTCATTACTGCAACTCCAGGACCTATCGCAAAGTAAGCAGTGAATCCATGGTGTTGGAGGAAAGAATAGAGTCTCAGGACTCCTAGGAACAACATTAAAAAAAAAAAAATAGCAAGGGGAACTGGAAGTGGGGTTTGGAATAAAAGTGGCAGAGAAAAGGGAAATAAAAAGTAGCAACTTAGCTAAAAGAACAAAGTGAATGTTGAATTGGTCCTCTAGGAAGTGATTAGCTTCAATACCACTCACATCGTCTTTTTCCTAGAAGCTTCATAGCTTCTCAAAAACATCCCTTGTCTCCCAATAGCTTAAGATATGAAGTGTGTTGAGACTTCAGTATTGGTCTGAAGGAGGGAACTAAGCCTGGAAAGTTAAGATGGACTTGAAAGATGTACACCACTCTCCTAATCTACTATCTGGATAAATGAAGCCTAGACAAGTCAAGAAAGTCTAGTCAGTAATTGAAGGAACTCATTTAAATATAGGTTCATCTGGTCCCAGAGTCCACACTTTTCTTCTCCATACATTCTTTTGTTGGACATATTTTATTTTGGTGGGGACCATAACAATGGACCTGATTGTAAATCACAGAATGCCGTTGTTAGTGGGCTGGGACTACCATTAAAAAAAAATGGCAAACTGTTTGGCTTCAAAATAAACTTATTTCTCACTGTTTGGAGGTTATAATTCCAAGTCAAGGTGTCAGCAGGTTTGGTTTCTCCTGAGGCCCTTCTCTTTTGCTTGCAGATGGCCACCTTCTCACTATGTCCTCAAATGACTTTTCCTCTATGCAAACACATCCTTGGTATGTCTTTTCCTGTTTCTGTAAGGGCACCCATCATATGGGATTTGGTTCCCACTCTTAAGAGCTTGTTGGGAGGTTCTAGCCGTGGAGCATAACTACTTATATACTCTTGACCAAAGAACAATCCTCCTCTATCAGGGAAGAGCATCCTCTTTGCCTGAGTGTGCAGCTTTAGGAGGGACACACATGGAGAAGAGGGAGAAAGGGGATACTGCCCAGCCAGCCAGATCAGCTGAATCAACCCTGGAGACCAATGGGATGGCAAGTGTCGTGGCCAGATCACCTAGGTCCCCTCCTAGGTCCCAACTCTTATTCTCTCATTGAGTCTTAATTATCCCTTTAAAAGCCCTGTTTCCAAATGCAGTCACTTTGGAGGTTAGAGTTTCAACATGAGTTTTAGGGGGACACAGTTCAGTCTATAACAGCACCCTGAAGCAAGTGCCTTTGCTATAGCATAGACCAAATGCCCCCCTTTCTGCAGAGACTCTCAAATTGCATTAGAGTTGAATAAAATTGCCTTTAAGATCCCATTCAAACTCTAAGGTTTTATTCCTATGATTTTATTCCTAAATTCAAGTCACTTATACCTTCAAAGTTAATCTGTCCACTAGGACTCATAGAAAAGATAGAAGAGAAAATGGAATATCCCTGATGGAAGTTATATGAGGAGAAAGTGGTAGGATACTGCTTAGCCACTTAAAAGGGCTTTAGTCTGTATATGTCAGGTTCCATCATGATGTATAACTATGATGCTATTGGTACTCGTTGCTTGTCTTTGTGTTGGGGTTTCTGTGACCTAATATCCTTCCCATGTTGAGTGGTTTGAGAATGGAACTTCCACTAGTGAGACGGGTGCTATCAGGAATGGTGGTAATTTAGGTCCATTTAAATGGATCACTATAGTGCTGAAATGTCTTTTCACAGAATCACTGAGAAATGCAGTCTATTAGACATTTATAACATTTTTAAAATTATAAAATTAATAATGAAAGTAAAATATATTTATTGAAGGTAATTTAAAACATGCAGATACTAATATCTTATTATTCTACAACACAAGAAGAAACTCTAATTATTTGAAGTGATTCCCTCTAGTACTTCATTCTTTTTTTTTTTAGGGCATTTTAAGGACTTTACCTTTTTAATTTTTTATTTTTCCTTCTTAGTTTTACATGACAGCAGAATGCATTTCAATTCATCATACACAAATGGAGTACAACATTTCAATTCTCTGGTTGTACACGGTATAGAGATGCACTATTCATGCAATCATTACATGTACCTAGGGTAATGATGTCCATCTCATACCACCATCTTTCCTATCCTAATAATCCCTCCCCACCTTCCCTTTGCCCAATCCAAATTTCCTCCATTCTTCTCATGCCCCACTCCCCATCATAGATCAGCATCCATTAATCAGAGAAAACATTTGGCCTTTAGTTTTTTGGAAACTTTATTTATTTTAACAAAATTGAGCTAGATCTCATGTATATTTTTGTACTCTTGCATATTGCCTTACTGTAACTATATTCCCTTATAATTTTTAAAGAATGTTTATTTTTTTTTCTAAAGAGAGAGTGAAAGAGGGAGAGAGGGAGAGAGGGAGAGAGAGAGAGAGGGAGAGGGAGTGAGTGAGAGAGAGAGAGAGAGAGAGAGAGAATTTCATTATTTATTTTTTAGTTATCTGCAGACACAATATCTTTGTTTGTGTGTGGTGCTAAGAATCGAACCTGGGCCGAATGCATGCCAGGCGAGTGCCACCGCTTGAGCCACATCCCCAGCCCAGAATGTCTATTTTTTTAACCTTTATTTATTTTATTTTTTTATGTGGTACTGAGGATCAAACCCAGTGCCTCACACGTGCTAGGTGAATGCTCTACTGCTGAGCCTCAACCTCAGCCCCTCCTTTATAATTATATTTTAAAAACATCAACCTTCATCAAATGGACGTACATTCATGCATTTAACACTTGAGCATTTATCTCTATTTTAAATATATTGTGATAAGTTTTATTATATATAAATCTTTATTTGGTAGGTTTTCAGAAGGAACAGCAATCAAAGATAGTGAAATTTTATAGAATATTTGATAAATGGTATCACCTTATTTCCAGAAAAATTATCAGCAATGAATGTTTTTTAAATCTTTGATATTTTTGACAAGTAAAAATATCCTTTTATTTATTTGCATTTTCAAATTCTGGTTATATTGATAACTTTCCTGTGTGATTATTAGCCCTTTATATTTACTTTAATTCATCTGATCACACTCATAATAAGCATAAATTTAACACTAGTAAGGGATAATTATGAAATTTCATCAACAGCTATGTTTCATATCGTTTTCCCTGGTTATCATCCCATCATTATTTAAAATTCTTTGTTCTACACTATCAAAAACTTCCTTAATAACTTGGTTTAATGTCCCCTTTTAAATATTCAAAGTGTCAACATTTTTTTTGCACTCCTCCACTTATATGTGGTTTCCTTTTGAATCTTCACATAGCGCCGACATCCTCCTGATATTTAGCAAATGGATCTGGCTGACATGGTGGATATAGGAAAGAGCACATGCATTTCAATCCAGAAACCACTTAGCATCTAGGTGCTTTGAATTTTTTTTCTTCTTTCTCTTAAATATGAAGCATTAAAAGTCAAAGGCATTGCTGCACCTTGAGTTAGTACAAAATATATTTAAAAATGCATACAGTTCAAATTTTTGCCTTGCATAGGCCATAAGCTAGTAGTATGCTGGGTCAGTTCTGACACTGAAAAATGAATCCAGTTAGAGAACCTCCCGAAGGCTGTTGATGTTTGCTATAATAAATAGCACACACTTTAAGTCAAACTTTTTCATTCTGTATTCAAAGGTAATGGATTTTTCGTAACCATAGTAACCTTGGTGTATTTCTGGATAAATACATGAGGTATATACATTCTAGTTTTATTTTTGAATATAAACTACCACATTATGTATTACTAATAATATGAAAAATAGGATGTAGGTTAGTATAATGACAGCTTAAACTAGTATGCATTTTTCTTCTGCAAAAAATAAATATTTATCAAAAGTATAGGTTCAATTAATTTTTCCCCCAGTTTTGTGGTATTCTGGTGGTGCCATTTATCTTTTTTTGCAAGATCTCCATTAATCTCTTATTTCTGTCCCATAACAGATTTTTAAGAATTTCGAGGCAAAAACAATTGTGCTTTGAGGCTTATGATTAAAAACATTATTGAAATATTGAAAAACCTATATTGATATCACTAGTAGAGCTATTGTTGGCCCTTTATGATGTGTGTATACAGTCTGTTCATAAATAGGGAGAAAGAAGGAACACATTGTGAGATTGTTCAGCATACTAGGATTGTTTCAAAGTTCAGGCTAGAAGTGTCCTGATTGATGATGACTATCCAAACTGTAGCCAACCAGATCATTCTCATTTTAAATGAGCACCCTACCAGAAACTGGCAATCTTTAAGAAGTTTGTGAGATGTTTCAGAAAAGCCTACAAAATTGGGGGGAACAAGAATAGCAAGATGGTGGTAACAGAGAGAAGTGCCTATCAAATATGGCAAGAAGGTTGACATAAGTTGTGGTTTCTGCTGAGAACAGAAAAGTAATACCTCAGAACAGTTTAATTTTGACTACACAAATTGTTTTTGATTAACCTAATTTAAGCCCTTGTTTTTGATAATTTCTAGAATCTCAAAGGGTAAAAGTCAATAGGGACTCTACTGGGAAAAAAAACTGAACACTTGACACCAATCCACTTTACACATATGTGTTCAAGTATATCATCTAAATAATCTATAGAAGTCTTATGATTGAGCATAAATGGCTAAATCCTACAACTAATGGTAGCACCTTACCTTTGCTATTCCATCAGGACCTAGGTGTCTACCAATGAGACTGAAGCAGTCAGACATGGATAACAGCACATATGGAGTGTTGGGGGTTGGGGAGAGAAAGGGAGAAGAAAGGTCAAAAGAAGAAAGGGAAGAGGAAGGAGAGGAGAAGGAAAATAGGAAAAATAGCTAACATTCTGATGAAGTCAGAAAGTCAATAAGTCTTTATATCTTTAACCAACTAAAAATGCTAAAACTTTTTTTTTTTTTTTTGGTCTTACTTGGTCAAGGTCAAAAAGAACAGTGTATAAACAGCAAAATAGAAATGCTCATCTTGAACCTTCCAAATACTTAAGTCTTACGATGAGAAATTTATTGAAGAAGAAGTTGTATTGCTTATGGCATAATAAAATGCATTTAAAGGTTAGGTACTTCTAACCAAGCGTTATAAGGAACCTTATCAACACTCTACAAATTTGAGCTAAATTACATTCATTCACACTAATGGTTTACAATAGGTCCTTTCATAGCAAAATAAAAAAACTTCACTTTAGCCTGGATGTTTTCTGTAATTTTGCAGTTTTGAATACCACAATGCAGTACCTGGAAAACACTTCCCTTATATAATATCACCAAGGGGCGTCCTGTTAAAATCCTTGTGCTTTAAACTGTAGGCCTTATTAATAAGGCAGAGCATGTGAGGGTTTTCAGGTAAGGCTATGATCTCATCCATGAGTCACCATGTGCCCTTTTTATGTCACAGACAGAGTATTAAATTACACAAAGCCTAAGAAACCTTAAGGATACAGGGGGAAAGAGTTAAGCTATAAAAAGAAATTATATTTTTCAGAAGCCAAGTTACTAAGCCACTCCCTCTGTGACCAGAAACTCCTCAATAGTTGCACAAGGCTGGGGATAGTATGGTGGGTTAAAGCACAGTGGATGGTCTATTCTCAAGAGTCAAGTTTATTTGGTAACAAGGGGTCAAAAGAAATGAGATGGCTTGTATGGAACATTTAGCTATCACTTGTGCTTACCGTAAAACAATATAATCAAAGTGTCTTTCTCTCAAGTTGCTTCTATGTGCACCAATATGGGGAGAAATAAAACATATTTAAATTTGTATTTTAAGATCTGTGCCTAAATATACTGATGATTTGTTAACTGAATTGAGGACTATTATGCTCTTAAATGAGAGGAAAGGACTCTGAAGGGATTTCCTAGGGATGGTGGGAATGATGTTCAGTTAGAAAAGCAGTAGAGCTAAATGCTGAAAAAGACAATGGATTGTGTCTGTCCATTGAGAGCTGGACAAACAGGAACTGTCTATTATTATTTATTTAAAACTCCTAAGTTGTGACTTTCCATAGAAAAGTGAATGCAACTTATGGGTACAGCTTGATGAACATACCTATGGAACCACTGTCCAAGCAACAGCTCCTAAGATCCCCCAAACTTATGTCCTCAAGTCTTGAGTGTTAATGTGGCATAGATTCCCTGTGCTGTCTTTGCACTTACTGTGGCTAAAGTCAAACACCGTATCTCTCTTTTCAATGACTTCTCTCAGAGAATGTAGGAGGGAGAATGAATCAAGGGAGCTGTCTTTTTATTGTATTATCTACATCCTGAATCCTCTGACCCCCCAGTAGTTGCTAAGGTAGCATCTGTGGTTGAATTCCTACCTTTCAGAAAGCCATTAAAGACTTATAAAATGAAGCATCTACCTCTTCTTCAAGCCAAGCTGGGAAATAAGTATAGAAATGTTTTATCTATGCAATTAAAACTCTGCTTCTTAAGTTCACTGACCTGTGCATAACAGCAAAAATTCCAAATCTACCATTCTAAATGTCCAACAATGGAATATTGTGTGACCATATAGCTTACAATACTTCAGATAAATATTTAATGTAGAAACATGTGAAAAGCAAATATTTTAATAGACTGTAGTATATGAATCTGTTTTATCCAAAAATAAGTGTGTATATATCTATATATATGTGGATGTGTATGTATGCACATACACTTGTATATGTAGAGATATACACCAATGTATGATTATCTCCTATTAATGGGGTTCTAGTGCCTTCTTTTTTTAAAAGGGAGTATTTTTATTGTTAAAATTCTCTGCAGTGTGGATATCAGAAATAAGAAAAAAATTTTTGGTATTTTTTCCCAATTATAATGTATGAGATAAAATTTGTGTAAAGGAAGGTCATCCTATGAATCTGTTTGCACTTACCTATTAATGCCTACCTTATAGTTTCTCCAAGTCTTTATCTGGATATTTAATCAGGTTGATCAACTTACTCATTCCCTATACCTCTAGCACTATATGCTACTATCAAAATGTTATACATACCTGATAATTTACCTCAATTCCCAGTTTCTCCTTTGAGTCACAATTTTTTTGTGTCATTTCCCTATATATTTATCATTTGAATATAGTCTATCTTATAATATTAATTTATTTTTAAAGAGAGTAAATCTTGACTCCATAATAAAAATACATGGGCATGTAGTATAATTATTATGTCACTCATTTTTATAATCTTTATATAGTATCTATCATAAAGGAAGAAGTATACAGTTAGCATCTCACAAACTTTTATTGAATTGAGTTGAAATGAATTAAACTGAAAAAACACTGAGAATCAGTAAATTAATATTTTAGAGTAAATAACAAATACTGATGCATAATTCAGAGGTAATTAATATGCTAAACTTGGTAAACAGTTTTAATGAGGTAGGCTGTTCCTGTAGCTTCCAAGAAATTTTCATTTAATCACCCACTAGGTAGAAAAAAAAACCCCACTTGTAAGTTTGCTAGGGCTGCCATAGCATAGTATTGCACCTGCTTAGCTTAAACAGCATTACTGTCTCATAATTCTGGAGACAAAGAAGTCCCCGATCAAGATGTAGGCAACATGGGTTTCTTTGAAGTCTAAGGGAGAAGCTATGCCATTCCTCTCACTTGGTGTCTGGTGATTTGCTGGCCATCTTGGGGGTTCATTGGCTTGTAGGTGCATCAACGCAATCTCAGCCTCATCTTCACATGCTGTTCTTCCTGTGTGCTGGTCTGTGTCCAAAGAGTCCCTTTCTGTAAAGACACTTGTGAGAATGGATTAGAACCCACCATTATGATCTTATCTGAACTAACTACCAACTGAAAGGCTCAGCATGCCAAATAAGGTGACATTTTGAGGTTGTGTGGCCTAGGACTTCAACATATGAATTTGGGGGGAACCCAGTTTAACCTGTGACTGGATGTATGAATATGTGCGTTTGATGATTTGATATTCTAAAATTTCCTCCAAATTCCTAAAACCCATTAGGGAAGATAAGGCATGTGTTTCAAAATCATTTTGAAAATCTATATACCTCACCACAGTAAAAGTGAGAAAATAATCATTTTGGTCTGAAATAGTTCATTCAATGAGTATTATCTGTGGGTATAGACTCTCAATAATTTTTCAACATCTTCTAAGCATTGAAGATACAATGGAGAATAAAAGGTTCAAAGGCCTTGTAGGGAATGGTTTAATAGGTTCTCATACTATTCATGATTTATTTCTTATTTTGATTCAGATTGAGAGAGGGTTAGCATCCTCTGCTTTATTTCTACTATGTATCACTCCATGTTACTACTTTTCTGTCTTCCTTTAATATTCACCAATACCATAAGATCCATGCTCTTAACTAAACTTTACCAAAATCCTGATTTGTTTCTTGATTCAATAAAAACTTGACCCCCTAGATTTCCCCCCTCCTTCCTTACTCTAGGATCTGGCAACATTCTGTGTGGTTTCAACTTCCATCTCAACAATCCACTGGACAGCTCAGTCTCTCAGATGCTTTATGGTCTAATCAACAGGAAGGGCCACTGTGCTTTTAAGTTACTTGCTCTCCTTTTAATATCTGGGGCCTTGCCATGACCTAGAAATGCTCCATATTTAACACAACCAACCAGTTCAGATATTCCACTATCCCCCCAAAACAGTCACCATTTTTTTTCCAGTTATTTTGGTAATTTACTTGTTCTAAAAATATTTGTGTTTTTCTTTAAAACTGTCTTAATCACTCTACCCTTCCCCATCTCTCCCTTAAATCCTGTCTTTCCCTCTCTCCTAAGCTAGCTCCATGGTATACAACTTGAAATATTTCTTTTTTAATTGTCTCTACTCTCTTGTACCATCATTATTACAATAAATTCAAATGAAAACTCATCAAATATAGATAAATCTAATAGTATTTCTGGAGACTATGCTTGAGGTCCTGAGCTCAGTGGGAGGAAAGTTGATAAGCATGCAGATTGGTGGCATTCTGATATCTGATGTCCTTTAATCTCCAATAGACTTTTGATGTTTCTTGATCACCTTCCTTTTTTGAGAGAGAGAGAGAGAGAGAGAGAGAGAGAGAGAGAGAGAGAGAGAGAGAATTTTTTTAAAATTATTTATTTATTTATTTGTTTTAGTTTTCGGTGGACACAACATCTTTATTTCATTTTTACATGGTGCTGAGGATCCAACCCAGCGCCCCGCGCATGCCAGGCGAGCAAGCTACCGCTTGAGCCACATCCCCAGCCCGATCACCTTTCTTTATTTCTCTAATCTGCTTTACTTCTCATTCAGCATGACCAATTCTTCACTTATTGTCAACAGCTCTTCACAGGGACCTGGCTTAATCTTAGTAGATGACTTTACTGAACCTCAAATGGATGCACTTGGATGGGATTCCTCAACTTGCTGTCATGAAGCTTATTATTTCCTAGATCAGAGTCAATGCTTCCTTTCTCACTTAGGGAAAAAAGAAAAGAAAAACAAGTGTCCATTTCCCTGCAGGTGGCTAATCCCCCGTGAGATTCCATCTTCTCATACCTTGGTGAGGACTTCTTTATCGGTTAAACTTCCTTTTCTGCATGGTTACCTTTCGTCTCCTGCTAGCTCCTTCCATCACTATGTCTATAGCCTGACACATGTTAGTCAACTTTGTGTCACTTTGACCAAATTACTTGACATTTAATTTATGTCCTCATGGTTTCAGAGTTTCAGTCCATGGTTGGCTGGCTCCATTTCTTTGAATCTGAGGTGAGGCAGGACAATATGGCAGAAGGGTGTGTCAGAAGAATGTCAACTTAGCAGCTAGGTAGCAGGGAAAGAGGGAGAAAGAAAGAAAGGAAGAGATGGAAGGGAGGAAGGAAGGAAGAGAGAGTAAAAGAGGAAGGAAGGAAAGAAGGAAAAAAGAAAGGAAAGAAAGGGCCAAAGAGAAGATAAAAACCTTCCAAGCTCCCCTCCTCCCTTCCTGCAACTAGGTTCCACATCCTAGTATTCCAGCCAGCTATTAATAGATTAAATAATCTCATTAATGGCTTAACTCACTGATGAGGTCACAACCTCCATAATCTCATCGTTGCCTAAAATCTCCACCTCTGAATCTTGGTGCATGTTTTCCATAGATGAAGATTTGGGGGACATTGTAGATCTTAGTCACAACACATGTAGTTGGGAGTGGCAAAAAAAAAAAAAAATGTCTTTTCTGAATCCCTCATCCCATTCCTGGCCCCAGCCTTGCCTTGCACATGTTGACATTCCTCTCTTACAATGACTCACTTTCTTTGTTTCCTTACAAGAGTATTAGTTTCTAGAACTCTGCTATAACAAAATATCTAAAACTGGATGCCTGAATACAACATCAACGTATTCTCTCAACTTGTTCTGGAGGCTAGAAACTTGGAATTAATGTCTTAACAGGGCCATCCACCCTCTGAAAACTGTTGGGGAAGATCCCTCCCTGCCTCTTCCAGGTTTGAAAAGTTACTGGAGATCCATAACATTCTCAGCTTCCAATTGCACCTCTCTGATCCTGCTCTGTCATCACCAAGAGGCTGCCCTCCCTGTGTCCAAATTTCTCTCTTCCAGCCATACAGGAATTACAGCCCACCTTGATCTAGGATGATCTCAACTTTATGATATCTACAAAGGCTGTTTTCAAATAAACCGTACTCACATGTACCAAGGCTTAGGACTGGAATATCTGTTTGCCGGGAACATGATTGAACCCATGACACCTACATTGTCTCCCCAATGACTTCACCACTCAACTGAAACTGTTCTTTCCTAGGCTGTCGAAGTCCTTGCTTTCCCCAATTCAAGGACAAGGTGGAGGCCTTATCATTAATGATCCTGGACCTTTCTTCCCTTGGTGTCTGTGACAACATACCCTCCCAATTTCCCTATTATTTTTCCAGGTCTGGTATAGTCTCTTTTATCTCCACCCACCAACACTGGTTTGTCATGGAGTTCTTGGAACACTCAGGCAGTGTCCATATAACAACCCAGTAATCCTTATCTTTACAAGGAGTTACTTCTTCCCAAGCTGTGAACACTTCTGACTCTAAACAGGGCACTCTTACCACAGGCAGTTTTGCTCCACCTTCCTGAAACCGAAATCTGTTTCATCTACACATCCTATCCACTTGTTCTTTGTCCTGCCTCCCATCTTAGGAACCAGTAATACTATGCATTCTTTTGCTTGGAAAGAAAACCACAGATTTAATCTTGGAGTATCTCTCCTTCATCCCTCCCATCTAAACTTAAAATAAAATTCAAATGCTTTACGTTGGCTTCCAACACTTATTATCTAACTCTTATCTTCTTTCTTGGTCTTATTTTAGTATCCCCATTTCCATGTATTTCCACATTGCTATCCTTATATCCTTTCTGTTTTTTTTTTTTTTTTAAATGCAAGAAGTGCTTTCCCACTTTTCTTCCCTCTGACTGGAATGCACTTTTTCTAGTTCTTTCCATGGCTGAATCATTCTCTTCCTTGAGTTTTCCAACCTTATAAAACCTTCTGTGTTAGTTAAGAGGGGGCATGTGGTTAGTAATGATGGTGGAAGGTGATGATCATTATTATCCAATGTACAGGTATGAAGACACAAATTCACGTGAATATACTGTGTATACAACCAGAGATATGAAAAATTGTGCTCTTTATGTGTAATAAGAAGTGGAATGCATTCCACTGTAATATATAAATAAAAAAGATAACCCTAGATGAGGTAAACACACACACACACACACACAAATTTCTAATTGCAGAAACACAATAGAAATGGATAATTCCTCCTTTACACAGTCATTCAAGAACACAGGTTGATGTAGATTCTTTCATATTTAATATGTGACTTTCACAGCTTCTCTAGAGTTACCTCCATTGCTACAGTAGATGTGGAAAGAGAACAAAGGATCATTGTTGGAGATTTTTATGGACCAGGCCTGGGAACAAAGGTCAGATCTCCACCTACTTTCCATTGGCTTTAACTCGATCTCATGGGCCCATTAAATATAGGGGAAATTGAGAAGTCAGTTTAAAGTAATACTCACATATTAGATTCATGTGTCTATATGTCAGAAGTTTGGATAAACTTCCTAATTTGGTTACTAGAGTCCTATGCTGAAGGCCTGATTCTGGGGGACTCCAATAAATCAAGTCCAACTATTTGCCCCCAAAAGAAACAGACAAGATAATGGTGAAAAGAAGAAAAAGAACATTAATCAATATGGATGGCCATATAGGGAAGACAAGTGAGATCCAGCATCTCAGCCCTATTTTCAGGGAGATACACACACACACACACACACACACACACACACACACACACACACATGACAGCAGAATGCATTACAATTCTTATTACACATATAGAGCACAGTTTTTCATATCCCTGGATATATACACAGTATATTCACACCAATTCGTGTCTTCATACCTGTACTTTGGATAATAATGTCCATCACATTCCACCATCATTAATAACCCCATGCCCCCTCCCCTCCCCTTTAACTCCTGTGCCCTATCTAGAGTTCATCTATTCCTTCCATGCTCCCTCTCCCTATCCCACTATATCCCACTATGAATCAGCCTCCTTATATCAAAGAAAACTTTCAGCATTTGGTTTTTGGGATTGGCTAACTTCACTTAGCATTATCTTCTCTAACTCCATACATTTACCTGCAAAGACCATGATTTTATTCTCTTTTATTGCTGAGTAATATTCCATTGTGTATATATGCCACTTTTTTATCCATTCATCTATTGAAGGACATCTAGATTGGTTCCACAGTTTAGCTATTGTGAATTGTGCTGCTATAAACATTGATGTGGCTGTATCTCTGTAGTATGCTATTTTTAAGTCCTTTGGGTATAGACCAAGGAGAGGGATAGCTGGGTCAAATGGTGGTTCCATTGCCAATTTTCCAAGAAATCTCCATACTGCTTTCCAAATTGACTGCACCAATTTTCAGTCCCATCAGTAATGTATGAATGTACATTTTTCCCCACATCCTCACCAACATTTATTGTTTGCATGCATAATAGCTGCCATTCTGAGATGAAATCCTAGAGTGATTTTGATTTGCATTTCTCTAATTGCTAGTGATGATGAACATTTTTTCATGTATTTGTTGATTGATTGTATATCATCTTTTCTGAGAAGTGTCTCTTCATGTTGATCAAGACTCATAATCAGGTATACATCTCACCCCTGCCCCAATTTATGGATTGGGTTATTTGTTTTTTTGATGTTTGGCTTTTTGAGTTCCTTATATACCCTAGAGTTTAGTGCTCTATCTGGTGTGTGAGGGGTAAAGATTTGCTCCCAGGATGAAGGCTCTCTGTTTACCTCACAGATTGTTTCTTTTGCTGACAAGAAACTTTTCAGTTTGAGTTCATCCCATTTATTGATTCTTGATTTTAATTCTTACACCACAGGAGTCTTATTAAGGAAGTTGGGATCTAATCCCACATGATGGAGATTAGGGTCTACTTTTTCTTCTATTAGACACAGGGTCTCTGGTTTCATTCCTAAGTCCTTGATCCATTTTGAGTTGAGTTTTATGCATGGTGAGAGATAGGGGTTTAATTTCATTTTGTTGCACATGGATTTCCAGTTTTACCAGCAACATTTGTTGAAGAGGCTATCTTTTCTCCAATGCATGTTCTTGGTAACTTTGTCTAATATAAGATAATTGTAATTTTGTGGGTTAGTTTCTGGGTCCTCTATTCTGTACCATTGGTCTACCAGTCTGTTTTGGTGCTAATACCATGATGTTTTTGTTACTATTGCTCTGTAATATAGTTTAATGTCTGGTATACTGATGCCATCTACTTCACTCTTCCTGCTAAGGATTGCTTTAGCTATTCTGAGTCTCTTATTTTTCCAGATGAATTTCATGATTGCTTTTCCTATTTATATGAGGAATGTCATTGGAATTTTGATTGTAATTGCATTAAATCTATAAAGTGCTGTAGGAAGTATGGTCATTTTGATAATATTAATTCTGCCTATCCAAGAGCAAGGTAGATCTTTCTATCTTCTAAGGTCTTCTTTGATTTCTTTCTTTAGGGTTTTGTAATTTTCATTATATAGATCTTTCACCTCTTTTGTTAATTTGACTCCCAAGTTTTTTTTTTTTTTGAGGCTATTGAAAATAGGGTAGTTTTCCTTTCTGAGGATTTGTCACTGATATACAGAAATGCCTTTGATTTATGGGTGTTGATTTTGTATTGTGCTACTTTGCTGAATTCATTTACTAATTCTAGAAGTTTTCTGGTAGAACCTTTAGGGTCTTCCAGGTATAGAATCATATCATCAGCAAATAGTGCCAATTTGAGTTCTTCTTTTCCTATGTGTATTCCTTTAATTTCTTTCCTCAGTCTAATTTTTCCAGCCAGTGTTTCAAGAACTATGTTAAATAGAAGTGGTGAAAGAGAGCATCCCTGTATTGTTCTAGTTTTTAGAGGGAATGCCTTAAGTTTTTCTCCATTTAGAATGATGTTGGCCTGGGGCTTAGCATAAATAGCTTTATGATGTTGAGATATGTTCCTGTTATCCCTAGGTTTTCTAGTGTTTTGAACATAAAGGGGTGCTGTATTTTCTCAAATACTTTTTCTGTGTCTATTGAGATGTTTATATGATTATTATCTTTAAGTCTATTGATGTAATGAATTACATTTATTGACTTCTGTATGTTGAACCAACCTTGCATCCCTGGGATGAATCCCAGTTGATCATGGTGCATGATTTTTTTGATATGTTTTTGTATTCAATTTGCCAGAATTTTATTGAGAATTTTTGCATCTGTGTTCATTAGAGATATTGGTCTGAAGTTTTTTCTTTTTTTGATGTGTCTTTGCCTGGTTTTGGAATCAGAGTGATATTGGCCTCATAGAATGAGTTTGGAAGTGCTGCCTCTTTTTCTATTTACTGAAGTAAATTGGAGGTTTTGGTATTAGTTCTTCTCTAAAGGTCTTGTAGAACTCAGCTGTGTATTCATCTAGTCCTTCTTGGTTGGTAGGCCACATAGGGAAAGTAAGTGAGATCCAGCCTCTCAGCCCTGTTTTCAGGGTTCTGACAGGAGATTTTGATTTAAGTATGGGAAGAATTGGGGCAGGGGTGAGATGTATACATGATTATGAGTCTTGATCAAACTGTGGTCCGCTAGATCACTGTCAGTTCTGGTTCTGAGAATTAGCTCCAGAGAAAGTCCTTTGGAGAAGTTCTTATTACTCGAGGGGTCAATTTCCATATTTTACTCAGGATGTTTATCCATTGGACCCATGATCCTGGAAGGGTGTGGTGATTGGAAGCTTTTAGGTACCATTTCATTCTGGTTCCTGGAATGTCCCTGTAAATCTTAACCTCAGTATTAAAAGGGAATGAGATAGAGTAGGTAAAGGCTTGAGGTCCTTGTTTTCTTGTTTGGCTGTCAGCCTCCTTCTATCTGGAGGCCACACTCAGGTCCTTTCACATGGCCTCTCTGTCTTGTAGATAGAGAACCTCCATTGTATTAAATCCCCGCAGTCCTTTGGGTCTCTCTGACTTCTGCCAGCAGCTGAAGAAAATTATCATTGTCCTTGATAATTTTCAAAATTATCAAAATCCTTCATTGTCCATGGTTTCACTTTCTAAGCTCTCACTTACCCATGAGTTACTGAGGTCCAAAAATATGAAATAGAAAATTTAATAAATCAACAATTTATAAGTTTTATACAACTTTTATGTTAGTATATTGTTATGATTATCCTATTTTATTACTAGTAATCATTAATTTCTTACTGTGCCCAATTTTAAAATTAAGTTTTATCTTAGGCATATATATATATATATATATATGAAAAACGTGTTTATATAAGGCTTAGTACTGTCTGCTGTTATAGGAATCCACTGGGGGATCTTGGAATGTACTAGTATTGATAAGGGAAATTACTGATTCTGTTTTAAAAGAGAACAGGACTAAATTGGGCCCACAAACATCATCTCCTTTTTTCTATAAAAGATAATCACATACAAGAATCCCATATAATTCACCAGTTGCATTCACCATTCCTCATAGATGAGGAATTATAAAGGGTGAAGGTCAGTAGGAGTTAGTTATTCTTAGAATTCTTCCTACCATGAGGTTCAGAGACGGAATCACTCAAATATGACTCTTATTGCCTGTGTGACTTTGTTGAGCCTTAGTTTCATGGTAGAATGGTAATGACAGTAACTACTTCAGGGACTTAATGTGAGAATTCAATATGACAAGACGTGTAAATATGATTAGCATAGTGCTTACAAGTTTTGTGAAAATAGCAAATGATCAATAACCACATGCTATTGGTTCTATTAGTTGTAGAAATAATAAAATTCTTGTTATATCATAAAACATTCTCTTTAGGCATATACCTAAACTAAGTATTCGATTTAATTTAGGAAATATTTGTTGATCAACTTGAATGGACATCAGAGGTTGGAAGTTGCATGTATGATTAAAATAGTGTCGTCCTCCCTCAAGCCCTTCTCAGTTCATTTGCACAGACACAAATATGTTAAACCAAGGAGAATAATGTCTTCTCTGAGAAATGTTCTATAACAGAATTAAGGACCAAAAATAGAGAGATTCAATCCATTCTGGAGAGAAAATGTCACAGAGAAAGTGAGATTTTAATGGACTTTAAAGTATAGTTTCAAAACTGAGGTCTACAGACCAGGTAAAAGAGTCAACAGGAAAGTAGTATGAATGTGCATTCCATGAAAATTAAATGCTGTGCACTTTAATATAATCGAACACCCTTGGTAAGCAGTAGGAAGCTGCTTCAAAAATGCTTGGAGATGTTGAGATATTTGAAATTTGTTGTGAAACAATGGAGAAACATTGAAAGATTTTTGGAAATGAAATAGTGTGAGCTAATTAATGTTTTAGGAAATAAATCATCCAAACATAACTTTATTCCCACGTAGTCAAGGCTGAACCAGTGTAGCCATCAGCTTGAATAGGCAGGCACAGGACAAGGGGGTTTAGAACTTAAAATGCAGGAAGCTAATTGGACTTAACCCTACAGATGGCAGAAGGATGAGGAGGAGAGGAGAGAAAAGCATTATGTTTATTTGTTAACAGCTCTATTGTATTATATTTCTGTGCATTAGTCAGTGTAAAATAAAATCTGCTTATTTTAAATCCTTTTAAATAGTGTTTAAATATTTCCTGATGACACAATCTGCTCAAGTATTTACCCTTGGTGCAGATTTCCATTAACCTTGTTGTAGATACTAAGCCTAAAACTGTATATTTTTAGGGGCCTCAATTATGGAGTAAAGCCTAGTGACATCATTATAAAACCACATCTGGATAAGCTTTAGAGTCTTTGTCTTTCTATCCGATTTAGGAAATTTAACGAACTATAGGAGAATACCACTATTAACAAAACTTGCCCCTCAGATTATTAGGCTGCCCTTTCTCTAACAATACAGGCAGAAAGGGATTAAAGCCCTAAAGCTGTAAATGATATAGAGAAATACCCAGTACACAGATATCGGAACTCTTGGGGAATTCAGTTATAATGGATATATAAAAACAGAAAAGAAAAGAAGGCAGAAATCAAATTCACAGTACTCTTTATTCGGGTCTTTGGTTAACATTTTTTCATTGTTTTTAGAGATTCCATATGAATTTTCTGGTTCCCTAAAGGATAAAATTCCCTTGATATTTTTTATAAATTATCTTCATAATATCTCTGTATCATTATTACCAAAAATTTAATGCCGAATAAAGCTTAGATTATTTCTTATAGTCAAGTCAATGATGAGACTTAAAACATTTTTTTAATTCATTCAACTACTGCCTATCTAAAATTGTAAATGTGTTTTACAATATGTTTGAATTTGTCTAAGGCAAAAGTTCAAGTGTTTCAAAAATAGTCATTGTTATTCAGGAAATATTCTTATTGTCCCATCTTGGGGCATATAGCCAACTTCAGACCAAAGGGCCCAAATCTGGTTACTAAAAGAGAAGAAAGAACCTACGGCCTTTGAGGAAATTATGGTGAACTAGAGTACCATACAGATTCTAAATCAGGGCTCCTTTGTTAAACTTGCAGTTATTAGAATCCTACCATTGATAAAGCTCAGCCTTCCTTACCTACCTAAACATATTTTGTGCACGTGTTCCATGAATAAGTATCCTTAGAAATCATACAGCTCTCTGACTCCCTGTGTTCTTCCTTTTGAGATTTTTTTTTCTGAAATTTACCTGTTTTCTTAAAATTGAATCTCTATTTATTATTATCTACCATTTTAAAAAAATTCTCAAATCTGTCATGGTATGTCTTCCTTTCCAAAAGCATAAATCAACTTTTAGATTCTTTCTCTACGTATTTTGTAGAAAAATTAAAAGAAGGCTAGCCATTTCTTTTGATTTTTCATCATCAGCATAAGGAAATCATCCCAGAGCCCTCCTTACACCATTAATAATGCATTGCCCCCTTGGTATCAGCTTTGTAGTTTAAGTCTAAGTAGCTTAAGAACTCGATCTCTATTCATTTCTGAGTATTCAACATATATACTTAAAAATATAGCCTGCTCTTTCCCAGCACTAAGAGGATTTTTGAAGATAAAGTGGTAAACTTCATGGAACCACTAAATCCTGATTTGTAAAGTATCTTAACTTTTATTGTCATTAGCTGATTTAAATCTCATGGCTGTAGAACTACTGATAAAGATAACAAAAAAGTAATAGTAAATAGTATTCGAAATATTTTGTAGACTTGCATTTTAGCATTCTTGAGATTGCTCCAAAATTATTTATTTTTCAAGCTGTACACATATACAACATAATTTAACAACTTAACATAGCAATGAAATAAAATGTAGAATCTAATGAATATTAAGAGAAGACCAGTTAAATAAGTTATAGCTAATGACTAATACACATTGGGATATTACTGGAGTAATAATAGAATGAGAATGAGCAGACTTTATACATCGGAGAGTATTTTCACACTGTATTATAAAGCATTTGAATACAATAGTATACAGAGCATATTCTATACTGTTTTAACATTTGTACATTTAGTTGTATGTCTATAGACTACCTCTAGATGTATACATAAGAATTTAATAATTGATAAGCTATAGGAAGGGAACTGGGTAATTGGGAAATAAGTGTAGGTGAGTCTTAATTTTCATGTAGTTTTTTTGTATTTTTTAGATAATATACCATTAATATGCATTGATACATTATCCATTCAAAAACAAGTGAATTTTAAAACTAAAATATCAGTGGTTTCTTTATTTTCAGAGGATATGTTCCAATTGATGCCTGAAATTGAGGATAGTACGAAACTATGGTTTTTCATTTATATACATACCTGTGATAAAATTTAATAAATTAATCACAGTAAGATATTAACAAAAGAAGTAATAATAAAGTAAAACAATTAAAATAATATGCTGTATTAAAAGTTATTTAAAACTTATGAACTACTTATTCCTGGAATTTTCCTTTTAATATTTTAGATTATATTTTCAAGTAACTAAACTGTGGAAAATGAAATTGTGGATAAGGGGGACTACTATACTATAAAATGGTAAATTGAAATATTTAAAAAATGTATTGAAAAATAAAAGTTGCCCACAATTTCACCTATCAAACATAATCAGTATAATTCTACTTCATTTCATTCATTCAAAATTTTCTGACTTGTTTTTTTGTGAATGCATAGTGATATATAATTGAGACAGGCTGTTTCACAAATTGCTACTAATTTATAGTAAAGGAAACATATTACCAGTTACTAAATTATTTTCTAAATGATACTTAAACAGCTCTACTGCATTTTATACTTGTTCAACACATTTAAGCAAATCATTAAAATATTTGAATTATTTCTAATAATTCTCTCATATGAACACTGTAGTCTGAACATTATTTTATATAGATTTTGTGCCTGTGCATTTCTAATTCCTTAAAGTTAATTCCCCCCAATGTTTTTGTGTATTATTTAAAGTGATATATCCTTCCTGTTTTATAAATATTCTTAACACACATTAAGTATGCATACTGTTTGCATGGAGCCTATAGTGTGTTTAATTTTTTTTTCTATTTATGTCATTTGCATTTTATTTTGTATGTGGAACTTTTTAAATTAAGACATTTTTGCTTATTCTTGTAGTCCAATCAAGAAATATGTTCCAACATAGTACCTCTTTAGATAGAAAAAGCTAAATTTTTCTGTCAGCTCAAAGTATAGAAAAATATTTCCTGAGATTTTCTATGATAATTTATAATCTCAAGATATTTTTACATGTAATAGTTCATTTTAGTATTTAAATTACTAAGTGATATATAAGGGTTAAAATTTTTTATACTCATTTTGGATATGAGGAAATAGATATTCTGAAGTTAATTGATTTACCTGGAATCATAAAACTTGTTAATGGCATAGCTAGAACTAAAATTTTGATACTTTGATAATATTCTGACTCTCAAATCACAAATCTCACCTACCTGTTTAAAATAAAAGAATGATGGAAAATTCCATTAAGTTATTAATTATATTCACTGGTGTCAAAATATTAATACATTGATGTTTTCGTCACATTATCTTAATGTATTCTTAAAGAAAACATGTCAAAATGTCTCTTATTCAAATGTAGTTTCAGTTTTTAGAATTTAAAGCAAGCCTACTGATTTTAAATTTGAACTATCTAATATCATGCACTAATAAATTGAGGAGGTAATGGTGTCAAATATAGGTCTTCAGAGCATTGTAGTCATACAAGAGGGGCGTAGTCTTTCAAGTTAGTAAAATAAAGTAAGGATAAGTAAACTAGAATTTTTTTATGACTTCTTTGCTGCATAGTCTCTTGGCATCTGTGAGAGAATTAACTGTAGACATGGAAGAAAAATATTTCCTTTTAACCCACTTATAGAAATTATTGGAGTATTAATTAACTAGGGCTGCCATGATGAAATATCACTGACTTCTTGATTTAAACAAGATGAATTCATGATCTTACAGTTTTGAATGCTAGAAGTCCAAGACCAAGGTCCTCAGGTTTGGTTTCTCCTAAGGCCTCTCTCCTAGGCATACAGATAACTTTCTTCTAATTGCATCCTCCTAAGCTCTTTTTGTATATCCAAACCGTTTTCTTCTTATAAGCACTTCAGTAAGACTGGATTGTGATCCATCCTAACAGTCTCACTTTAACTTAATGAACTCTTCAGATTTCCTATGTCCAAATTTGGTTACGTTCTAAAGTACTGGGGATTAGGGTTCTACATCTGAATTTTGGAGGGACACAATTTGGTCCTTAATATTAGGGAAAATGATTGTACACAAGTGCTCACCAAGGTATTGAAAATTAAACATATATATAAAGCTTTGGGGGAAGAAAGCCTAAACATTTAGAAATAAATATTTTTTAAGAATGTTGCCTTTCCTATCAGAATACAGCAGACTCTAGTATGGCAGTATGTATAAACGTGGATGTGTAACCAATGTGATCCTGCAATCTGTACACGTGGTAAAAATGGGAGTTTATAACCCACTTGAATCAAATGTGTGAAATATGATATGTCAAGAGCTTTGTAATGTTTTAAGCAACCAATAAAAAAAGAATGTCGATTTTCCATTCTTTTATTCATCTACTTATTCACTTATCCATTTATCTATCTTTACTGAGTATTATGATGAGACTGGGACAGAACAACAAGTTTTGACTAAGGACTGACCTGATACTTATGGACATATGTGGCTTGTAATTTTCCTCTTCACATTACTATCTCTCTCTCTCATGTAATTTACCACACTCTACTAGAATTACGGGTTGACTGAATTTGTTGTTTCCTTCACTAGATTGTGAATGTTTTGATGACAAGAACTGTATTTTTTATTTTCTATCCTGAAGACATGGAAGGCTACGTGTACATGGAAAGAGAATGTGTTAGTTTTTCATTACTTTACCAAATATCCTGAGAAAATCAACTTATAAAGATAAAATATTTATTTTGCCTTACAATCTTGGTGGTTTTCATCCATGATTCGTTGGCCCTGTTGTTTTGGGGCCTATGGCAAGACAGTACATCATGGCAGGGAGCATCTAATAGAGCAAAGCTGTTCACTTCGTCTTGGGGAAATAAAAGAGAAAGCTGGAAGGGGAATGGAGTCACTTTCTTCTCTGATGGCATACTGACAATGACCTAAGGTTTCCACCAGGCCCCACCTCTTCATGCTTCTGCTACCTCCCAATAGCACCAAATTGAGAATTAAACCTTTAACACATGGACCTTTGAGGGAAATTCTAGATCCAAACTTAGCAGAGAACAATACATTTTGTTTACAGAATGAAAGCAAGAATCATTTTTTAAAAATTCCATGTGAAAATTATGATGCCAAATTGATAGGGATGTTCAGAGATAGAATATCTGAAATGAAGACAATGGCTATCAGAGAAATGACATGGGGCACAGGTTTCTCAAACATTGAGTAAATATTTTGCTTCCTATTTCCCTGTGTTACAGTAAATCAAGGCTATTACAGAACTCATAAGCACAAAATTTGTGCAAAAACACCAAGAATTGCCTTCTTGTTGCTATAAATATGACACACTGATTATTTTAACGTCAAAAACTGGACATTTAAAAATATTCAAAGTAGCTATGTGGATAAGTTTTATGTAATTCTCTGGAAAGAATAGTACATATTTTATTTGAGAAGGGGAATTGCTATATTTTCCAGGTTGACCAAGAACTCCTGGGCTCAAAGAATCCTTCAGCCTGAGTCTCCCGAGTAGATGAGGTTACAGGTGTCTACCAATGTGCCCAGCCTTCTGGTACATATTTTTAAAAATAAATGTTTATTTTACTATGGGTGGGAACTGTTGAATAAGTATGGGTAAATAAATCAAGATCTAGACAAGACTCCTGCTTTTTAGCTGAAAATTTCATCCACACATTTGCTATGCTTTCTATTTACAGTCAAACCAAGCACAAGGGAAACAGTGTATTCAGTAGGATTTAGAAAAGTTTGTCTTAGCTACCACAACCATTGAAGGTTATTTTGTGATGATGATATTGTTGTATTGCCCTCTTTATTTTTCCTCTTTTGCTTTTGTGGAATTGCATACAAACGCAGCAACTCCTAGAAATATACTACCAAATCTGCAAATATTTGAATATCTATTTCATGTGGGAAGATTAGAAAGTCACTTTCTGCCACTTGTGTTGCTCTATTATGCAGAAAAATCAAGAAGATGCAGGTCATAAGTTCTATTAAGTTGAAACTCTGGATGTTGAAAAGAATATATAGATAATGTTAGGAGATTTCCCCTCTGCTGAATCATGGCTTTAAAGTTAAGCTTGGTTCTTAAAATATAAATCAAATAAATGCTTTCCATAAGGCTATATTCCTTTAGTGTAAACTGAACTCCAACAAACTTTTGAGTAGAAATTTCTCAAATACAGCATCCTTAGGAAACTTTCTCTGGGAAGTTGGGGGAGTGGACGTTTTTCAAAACTCAAAGTTTGGCTTTCATATGTTTATATTTCTTTTAGTGGCAGCTGTATTCTACCTAACACTGTAAATATGCTATCTAAAAAGACCTGCTGTAAATAAAATTAGCTCACAGATACCTACATCAACCAGACATTAATCATGGCATGTAAGAATCATATCAAAGTATAATTCAGAAAGTAAAAATCTTGTGAAATCACTACCATGGAAGGTCCAAGGCGAGTTCATCATAATTTCATGATGGTGACTCTACATACCACATACAATATAGACAGAAAGATGTTTTCTCTAAGATAAATAAATGGGTGCATATTAATTTATTTTCTGTATTTATCTGATGAACATAGTAGCATAAGTAACAACTGGATTTAGATTTTTACAAATACTCCCATAATTTATTTCCATATGTGTTTTACTGGGTATTATAATAAAAAAAGAGCCTGAAAAAATAAGATTTGGGGGGCTAATAATAAAATATGATTGCTAGTATTATCTTGAATTTTGTGTATTTTGATGCTAATATCCTCACTGTAATTTGTTATTAATCAGTGGCATTTTAGTTCTTCCCTAAATTAGTCCTTGTTATAAGTAGTTCAGTCTCCTTAATAGAGATACACAATAATTTTTAATTTTGTACAAATATTCTTCTCAAATCACTTACCATTTTTACTGTAATTTGCTGAAACAATAAAATGGTTTAGAATCATTGATGTGTATGTGTGTGTGTGTGTGTGCATGTGTGTGTGTGTGTGTGTGTGTGTGTGTGTAGTAACTATACTAGATAAAACACAGCATCTCTGAAGTTTGGAAAACATAACCAAGAGCAATGTGCAATTCAGAAAGAATAGATAAAGATATCTTCTACAAACTTTGTTATCTGCTATATCTCTGCACTTAAAATGCATAGAAGATGCACAAAGTAGTTGTCCAACAAATTTTTGTATAGTGGGTAAAAAAAAAAAAACTGAATGACAAGAAAGCTATTTCTGAATGCGTTTAAGTTGAATATTTACAGTACATATAGGTCCTTTTATAATAGATTGAATATATATTTTGGATTTAGCTGAGAAATAGGGCTTTGGATAATTACATGACAAACATTTATACTTATATTATTCCCAATATTTTTGAGTATTAACTATCAAGAGTTGCAGCTAAATAAAAAAAAATAGCTTCTGCTGATTTTGATAATGGCTTGAATTTTTATCTCTTTATTATATAATGCATTCTCCTTTATAAAATGCTTTTATGACTACTCGTCTCAAATTATTATAAAAATATCAATATATTTATTTTTTCGAAGAACCAACTTTTAGTTTTGTTAATTTTTTTCAATAGTTTCTTTTGTTTCAATTTCATTGATTTCCGCTCTGATTTTAATTATTTCTTGCCTTCTGCTACATTTGCTGTTGTTTTGCTCTTCCTTTCTAGGGCTTTGAGATCAAGTGTGATCTCATTTATTTGTTGTTTTTTCCTTTTTTTGAGGAATGACCTCCAGGCGATGAATTTCCCTCTTAAAACTGCTTTCGTTGTGTCCCATAGATTCCGATATGTTGTGTCTGTATTTTCATTTATCTCTAAGAATTTTTTGATTTCCTCTTTTATGTCTTCTGTAACCCATTGATCATTCAGTAACATATTGTTCATTTTCCATGTGATGTAGGATTTCTCCTTCCTTCTTTTATCATTGATTTCCAGTTTCATTCCATTATGATCAGATAAAATGCATGGTATCATCTCCACCCCTTTATATTTCCTGAGGGTTGCCCGATGGCATAATATATGATCTATTTTTGAGAAGGATCCATGTGCTGCCAAGAAAAAAGTATATCCACTTGATGATGGTTGATGTATTCTATATATGTCAGCTAAGTCTAGGTTATTGATTGTGATATTGAGTTCTGTAGTTTCTTTATTCAACTTTTGTTTGGAGGATCTGTCCAATGGTGAGAAAGGTGTGTTTAAGTCACCCATAATTATTGTGTTGTGGTCTATTTGATTCTTGAACTTGAGGAGAATTTGTTTTATGAACGACGCAACACCATTATTTGGTGCATAAATATTGATAATTGTTATGTCTTGTTGGTGAATGGTTCCTTTTAACAGTTCCTCCTCTCGCCATGCACAAAAGTTAACTCAAAATGGATCAAGAAGCTTGATATCAAATCAGAGACTCTGCGTCTGATAGAAGAAAAAGTTGGCTCTGATCTACATATTGTGGGGTAGGGCTCCAAATTCCTTAATAGGAAACCCATAGCACAAGAGTTAATAACAAGAATCAACAAATGGGACTTACTTAAACTAAAAAGTTTTTTCTCAGCAAGAGAAACAATAAGAGAGGTAAATAGAGAGCCTACATCATGGGAACAAATTTTTACTCCTCACACTTCAGATAGAGCCCTAATATCCAGAGTATACAAAGAACTCAAAAAATTAGACAATAAGATAACAAATAACCCAATAAACAAATGGGCCAAGGACCTGAACAGACACTTCTCAGAGGAGGACATACAATCAATCAACAAGTACATGAAAAAATGCTCACCATCTCTAGCAGTCAGAGAAATGTAAATCAAAACCACCCTAAGATACCATCTCACTCCAGTAAGATTGGCAGCCATTATGAAGTCAAACAACAACAAGTGCTGGCGAGGATGTGGGGAAAAGGGTACACTTGTACATTGCTGGTGGGACTGCAAATTGGTGTGGCCAATTTGGAAAGCAGTATGGAGATTCCTGGGAAAGCTAGGAATGGAACCACCATTTGACCCAGCTATTGCCCTTCTTGGACTATTCCCTGAAGTCCTTAAAAGAGCATACTACAGGGATACTGCCACATCCATGTTCATAGCAGCACAATTCACAATAGCTAGACTGTGGAACCAACCCAGATGCCCTTCAATAGATGAATGGATAAAAAAAATGTGGCATTTATACACCATGGAGTATTACGCAGCACTAAAAAATGACAAAATCATGGAATTTGCAGGGAAATGGATGGCACTAGAGCAGATTATGCTTAGTGAAGCTAGCCAATCCCTAAAAAACAAATACCAAATATCTTCTTTGATATAATGAAAGCAACTAAGAACAGAGCAGGGAGAAAGAGCAGGAAGAAAAGATTAACATTAAACAGAGACATGAGGTGGGAGGGAAAGGGAGAGAAATGGGAAATTGCATGGAAATGGAGGGAGACCCTCATTGTTATACAAAATTACATATAAGAGGTTGTGAGGGGGATGGGAAAATAAACAAGGAGAGAAATGAATTACAGTAAATGGGGTAGAGAGAGAAGATGGGAGGGGAGGGGAGGGGGGATAGTAGAGGATAGGAAAGGTAGCAGAATACAACAGTTACTAATAGGGCATTATGTAAAAATGTGGATGTGTAACAGATGTGATTCTGCAATCTGTATATGGGTTAAAAATGGGAGTTCATAACCCACTTGAATCTAATGTATGAAATATGATATGTCAAGAGCTTTGTAAGGTTTTGAACAACCAATAAAAATATCAATATAGGTATAACAATATGCTATCACTGTTCTTTTTGTTGTGTAGTGAATGAATAAACACTAAGTCTAACACCAGTGATTCCCTTATGCTTGCACAGATCACAAGCTCCCAAATCTTTGTGAGTTCTTATCTTTTGTTTTTGTTTTGTTTCCTTTCCCTGTCCCATAATTCCAACCAGTAATATTTCAAGTTTCACCTGCCTGCTTAGCTTTTAAAACAACAGCAATTATATCAAAGAGAAAAGGAATTTGACTATATTATTATTAACCAAGCCCAGATATAGTTAGTACCACTTTATCCATGAAATCATCCTCTCACAATCTTAATTTGTGTCAGAGTCTCTTGTCTCCGTGTTTTAAGAACTATGCATTGGGAATGTGGTAGAGATTCGCCTTTAATTTTGTAATCTTCTTTGTAATGGCACTGGAGGAATGACATTTCTCTTTGCTTTATTCTTTCTTTGTTGAATTCAAGAGGAATACTGAGTGTACTTGAGTATTTTTTAAAAATCTAACAAGACAGGTCTTCTTGATTTATTCTAAATACAAATCTGAATAAACAACACAAGCATCTTCTTAGAATCTGATCTCTGTCTTCTGAGAACCAGGGCATCATGAGTGACTCCTGCTCTTAAGGTGGATCCTAAAGATATTTTCCAGGGCTCAATACAAATGGGTGCCTGCTTGGTAATCTCAAGAGCTGTGCTGGGATACTCATCTGTACTTTAATCAGTAATGCACTCGGGCTTGCTCCTTCCTTCCATACCTGCTACATGCTCCTCCCCATGCTACCAATGCTGCTCTTCAGGTTTCATGCAAGTTTGCTTTTGGTAGGTAGTCACTGCACCAGACATACCCAAAAGAACCTAAATAAATCTCCAGATGGGACCTTCCTCTTATGAAGTACCAAAGGTGTTCTGTTAGGGAGGAAGAGGAGAAGGGGGATATGGGAAGTGGGGGGGGGGCGGTGGCACAGGGGCAGGGAGGAGAGGGAGAAAAGAAGATGGAGGAATAGGAGGAAGGAGAACAGAAAGATTTATTTTAAGAACTTGGTATTAAAAAGAAGTAATTGACTCATGCAATTTTTCAGGCTGGTTAATCTAAAATCTGAAATCTTCAGGGCAATTAATAAACTGGAGACCCAGAGAAGAGTTATTTTTACAGTCTCAAGTTCAAAATCCTCGGAGCAGATGAGAGATTATTTTCCCCTTATCATGCCAGATATGTGATGTTTCTTCTGACAGCATTTCTCCAACTCTCTGATAATGAATCCTGCAATTCAGTTCAATATGGTAGTGGCTACCTAGAGTTAGTGTCAGATGCCATAGGTTTAATGGGTCAGTTCCACAAGAATTCCTTCACTTCAGATGTCAGTTCAAAGTATAGGGTTCCCAAGGTCTAAGCTACAAAATCTTGTGTTTCCACAATACCTTTTGTCTGATTTAATAATTGGCTAGATTGACTAACTGAACTCTGAAAAATGCTGTACTTTTGTGGTTTATCATAAAGGTTTAAATAAATAGCCAGAAGAAGAGGTACATATAGGAAGAGGTCTGGAAGAATCTCAAGAGCAGGAGCCTGTATCCCAGTAGAATTGGGGTACAGCACTCCCTAAGTACATGAATGTATCTGCTGATTCAGGACCTCTTCAAATCCTGCTGTTGAAGCATTTTTATGGAATTTTCATTACATGGTATCAAAATTGTTGGCCTCTAGTGATTCAAATGTCCAGTCCTTTTCATCAAAATTTGCTCTTTTCAGTGATAAGCCTTCATCTGCAAGTTATCTAGGGCCCCTTCAAGAGTTGCTTAGTTAGAACAAAAGATGTTCCTATCATTCTTATCATTTAGTAAATTCCAAGGATTTCAGAAGTTGTGTGCCAGGAATCAGGTACAGAGACCAAATACCTTTCTCATATCTCAGGAGGCTGAAGAAATTGCTATAATGCAATCTGGAGGCATAATACCTCCTCTTTTGGAAAATTTCATTCTTTGCTGTTAAGGCCTTCAGTTGATTGGATGAGGCCACCCCACATTATGAAGGGTAGTCTGTTCTACTTAAAGCTAACTGATTATAAATGTTAATCAGATCTAAAAATGTAATTTTACAGTTACATCTATGTTAGCATTTGACCAAACAAGTAGGCACCAGAGGATCTCCAAATTGTCACATAAAATTAACCCTCACAGATATATTACTTTATCTGAGATAACCAGCAGAATATTAGTCAGTTATAGATAGTTAGACACTGTCATAGTGTAGACACTTACAAGTGTTTTTTTTTTTGTTGTTGTTGTTGTTATTTTGCCTATGGAGATGCCACTAAATTGTTCTTTGAACGTTACTATCTTAAAAGAGATAAACTTATCATTCTAGGGAAGTGGTTCAAGGATAGATAATCCAGTAAAAATCTTATAATGAGACAAAATATGTCTGCTTATTAATTTACACTGTGGCATTGAAGATTCATTGGCTTTTTAAAATGCCTTGGTTATATGTGATGCATTGTATTTGTGAATGGATAAAGAAGCATAATTCTAATAGGGTATCTTTTTATACTTTAACATTACAATTTACATTTTGGAATCCATTGATTTCATTTTAAATACTCTCTTCTTGCAGAATTATCAGGGACAACTTGCTCAGCATATCATTCCAAATTAAATTATGAGGCCATTTTATGATGAATTAAACAAGGATTCTCTTCTAGTCTCTGTAACTATGAGAGGAAATATCTAAGAAGTAAACAATTTTTTTTTACTCAATTTCATGTTTTCTGAAAACATACAGTAGAGAGTTTACATTTAGAGAGCATCTAACACAGAATTGTCTTTTTACGGATGAAGAAACCCAGATTCAATGAAATCAATGGTTCTACAGACAAGTAATGGCAGAATCAGGGTGATGAAAAGCTTTCCTGACTTCCCACCCCATAATTAACATCCATTGCACTCAGCTCTACAACTATCAGCCTAGCATCCAATGGTCTTCTCAAGCAGTTCCCAACTTTTATGTCTAGCTCTAGTTCCATTTTTCACATTCTGTGTACCAACTGAACTGAACCTTGTTGAACTAATTCAAACATTTGTCTCTGAGTTTGTGCTCAATTTTTCTACAATGCCCCTAGCCAGCTCTACCCATTCAGAATGTCTTTCCTGTCTATTTCTCCATTTTCAAAACCTGAGTAGTTTGCAATTTAAATGGTATCTCCTTTGTAAAGTTATTTGTATTTATTCAGCCAGATAAAATTCTCTTTCTGGAAATAGTAAGGAAAACATCACCATAGTTAAAGGTGGAAAGATTTACACTATCAATATAGTAAAATCAAACAAAAAACCCAATCTAACCACCACCCTCCAAAAAAGACCATTACCAAAATTAAAAAACAAATGACAAAGTAGATTAAAATATTTTACAGTATGCTTATTTAGTAAGTATTGAATGATCACTTGATAAACACTGTGCTAGGTGCTATATCCAAAAAATACTGAATTATTAATAGTTAGAAAAAGAGGACAACTTCTCTAGATATTAATCAATTAGATAAATTGAGAATGGATATGTAAATGCAGTAACCGAAATAAATGACATGAATGCTACTTAACATTTATCAATTTTGTAAATATTTTAAAAACTCACACTTCTTATTAACAAGGGAATTGAGAAAAGAGCTCTTTCATATGTTGCTGATATGAGTGAAAATTGTTTGTTTCTAAATGTGCATCATTTTTATTGTGAAAGTTCTCTATTTTCTCATCTACATGTGCTTTCTACTCTTCTACCTATGAGCTCTCTGGGTTCCACCAATTGGAGGCACAGAAGGAAATGAGCAAGCAGGAGGCAATGAGGCCAAACCCCTACTCTCTGGGTTCTGTGTCTACAAGCTTCAGATGGACAGTGTCTGTGTCCCTCTACTGAAAGGGAGGCCCCTTCCTGCCCTGCAACTCTCTTCTCAGCTTGGTAGGCCTCTGAGCTAAGGAGACAATAGCTTAGCCAGTCTTTAGTCATTGGTATGTTATTATTCTTGTATGCTCCCTGAACCCTCTCCCACATTCTATAAACAGTTCCTTCCATATTGCTCTTTTTTAAATTCCACTTGAATGTGCAATTTTCCCCTTGAAATGACCCCAAATGTTCCCTCTTTGACTTTGAAATTTCACTTCTTTTTTTTAAAATAAAGGAAGAACAGGAGGAGGAGGAATAAGACAGTAAATCTATATTAGGCATCATAGTAGGAGTTAAAATGATATTATTGAAGCAGAAAAGAGTAATTAATTCAAACTGGAAGAATTTGAGAAGGCTTCCTATAGGAGATGCCATTTTATTTGCATCTTAAGGGTGGCATGATAGTTTATAAAAAAGAAAAAAGAAAGAAAAGAAATGTGTATGCTTGCCACACAAAAGTGATACAGGGATCTTGAGGGCAGAAACCCATTACTTTCTTATGCCACACACTGCCAAGAGTAAAGCTAGGTTGGAATAGGTATTAAATTAACATTTAAGGATTAATTATGGGTCTTCATTGAAAACTATTCTCAGGTGATACTTTACTAAGCTGGCAGAGTACTTAAGAGTACCTGGCAAATAGTAGGTGGTAGTCAATGTTATAGCCATTATTATTGCTGAATTCACAGCATCTTACCTTGACTATCATATTTTATTGGGAATAGTGATTCATAAATATATCCTTTTCTTGTCACAGGTTGCCAGACACTATTCTCCATACATTTCATTATTAACTTCAGTTGCTTAACAGTTTGTTACATGAGTATTTTCTTGCAAAATACTAATAGACTCAAAAGTTTATTAAAGATTATGATAGTAGGGCTGGCGGTATAATGCAGTGGTAGGCCCTGGGTTTAATCCTCAGCATCTTACACACACACACACACACACACACACACACAGACACACACACACACTAAGAAAGAAAGAAAGAAAGAAAGAAAGAGAGAGAGAGAGAGAGAGAGAGAGAGAGAGAGAGAGAGAGAGAGAAAGAAAACAGTAGCAAACATCAACCTAATCTGGAAGGAAAACTTTCAGTTTTGAAAGATTCATGTTAGATAACTAACTTTGTTCAGATAATAACCCTGAAAAATTATCTCAATTTCCTCCTCTTTGGTTTGTGAGCAGAAAGTACTGATTTACACTGAGAGACAGCTACTGATTCCCTAATTTTGTATCTCTTCTTGTGCAAAGCAAGGTAGTAGAATGGGTAGGGTGTGTGTGTGTGTGTGTGGGTGTGGGTGTGGGTGTGGGTGTGGAGAGAGGGGGGGGGATGGGGGATGGCAACTACTTTAGGTTTACATTATTAAAGTAACCAGGAAAACACCTTGGGTTCAATAAATTATAATTTTTTAGGAACAGAATATTAGAAATGTTCAGGAAGCTGGACTGGAAGACAACTGGCTAAGACATTGTCAGCCTAAAGAATTTTTCATGGAAGACTCTTGTTTTAACCAGTCAAAGAAAAAAGAAAGGAGAAATGAAACAGCAGCGTCCCTTGTTATTATAGCTGACAGTAATGGGGTTTCCCCCCAAACTTCAGACTGACAGCTCCATAAGCAAGGTTGCCCCACCACCTGGCACCTCCTTATAATCACGATGGAGGGACCAGGTCCTCCTTTTCTTATTTTCCAGTTTTGTCATTGCAATTAAGGTTTCACTGTTCAACCATCAAGAGTTTCCAAAGTATTCTTGAGGGATGAGGGATGCCTGTAAGAAGATGTGTCCTTGTTCTCAAGGGGTTTATAACACCATAAATAATTATGACTTATCTAAGGAAACTTACAAGGGAGATTTATTAAAAGGGCAACCCAGTACAGTGCAAACTATGTACATGTTGAGGGGAATCAGCAGATGCGCCATAAATAATACACATATCGAAAAGGGTTTTAATAAAAGGGAGGGGTATGGATTTCTCTGATGAAGCAGAAAACATTATAAGCATGAATAGAAGAATTTGTCTATGAATGTAAATAAGATACAGTTTTATGTGAGTCCTTATCAAGGCAAAGTGATTTCAGCTCTGCAAATTAGTTTTAAAGTACAAGAGTGGATCTTGGTGATGGTTAATTTCTCACCTGGCCAAGGAAAAGCATATTGCAAGTTAAGGCTTCTACAAGAAGCAAAGAACAAGGATGTTCAGGCTAAATAAAACTTCGGTCTTTGTTAATTATAAGGTCAGAGTCTGATTTTTCTGGAATCAAAAGGCTGAGCAAGCAATTGTAGAGCAAGGACTAGTTGCACAATGGCAGAGATGAATGCAACCTGACATTTCACATGCACTCTGGCGTAGCTTTTGGCTCTCCAGCATCAATGGAAAACACAGCCTCTTATGTTTGCTCCTTAAGATGTGTCTCACTGAACCATCTATAGTGGTTCTCAAATTGGAATACCAAATGACAAGATGTGGTTAGTGGCTGCTGTGTAGTGTCTTCCCAGACTTTTAAACTTCCAAGTGATTATTTGTGGGAAGGATGCTCATAGAGGAGAAGGAAAAAACAGGAAAAAAGCTGTGTTTTTCACTTATGAAATATTAGGAAGCAACCAGAAACAGAACAGGATAACATGTGTAACCTTACAAAAAAAGCAAGGGTTTCTTTTGAATTCTCTAATGGGAGAAACAAATAAGAAGATATAAATTCCTCAGTTTATACCAAGAGTTAAAAGAAAATCATTGCCTACTTATTGGTTCATTTTGTAAATTGAGATCAATGAAATTCTCTGAACAACAGCATGAAATCAATCGTAAAATAGCATATAATTCATGGCCAGTATTGTAAATTATAGTTTGCTTGACAGTAATCGGTGAGGTTTCCATGCACTGGGATGCATTTCCTTGTAACACGTCTGAGGATAATGCCTGTGGATCCATTTCTAATGCATATTAGAGTGATCTGTTTTTCCCTGTCCACAACTCCCTGTGTTTGATCTTATGCAAATGATGCAATCAAGCAAATGGAAAACAAGATGTTGTTGCTAAGGGGCTCTGACAAACAGTGGCCTTATGTTTTCAGGGTTCCCCACCCTCCATTTACTTGACTCACATTTGTGTACATACCTGCAATTGTTTGAATCCATTGATCCACTACATTGCCCTTGAAGGGCCTAATCACATCTGCAGAGACATATTACCAAATCAGTGGCAGTTAACCAGGAGGAGAGAGTTGTCATTATATTCCTCTTTGCTTTAAATTTTAAATTGTTAGCTTTGTTTTCAGCTTCACTCCCAAAGAATACCTTAGCCTTGTTTCCCTGTACCCTTCTTTTGCACTTTTTTAATTAATTATTTTTGAAAAAAAAAAAAAACCTCCCATTGCATTTGTTCCTTTTCTATACAGCTACTTCTGTCCTCACACCTGATGCCTCCACCTTTATTTTTTTTTTTCTAATTTTCCTTTCACTTTGCTAAATGATCTCCTCCCATTTTACCAGGGATTTCTGGTGGACTACCTGTGTGTCTTCCTCCACCATGAACCAAATCAGATTCTATCTTTCTCACTTTTTTTTTTCTCTCTCTCTTCATATTTTGTGATCCAAGGAACACTGGTGATACTTCATCTTCTTATGGAAGTACACTACAAATAATTCACTTCCAGATGAACGGTACAAGCATAATAATAGCTTGGAAGTCAAAAAAGCTATTTAATCAGACTGACCATCTATATACTATTGAGTTTATAGTTTTCAGATTTTCAGAATCAAGGAAAATCCCCAACTCCTTATTGTAGCAACAGCATAGCAGTCAGTTTCCCAAACCAAAAATGTGGCCTAACAACTCACTTTTTGTGTGTGAATTAACTGAAAACAAAAATTAATTCTGCACAGGTCCTGAAAATTTTGTCTTTATGGCAGTACTCATCCTCAGCAGGATAAGGCACTGGTTGACCATGTAGCATTTATAAAATCTCAATCTTTTAGACATATACCCATGTTTCTATCTCAGAGTATGTTCATTTATGTCTTTATTTCTATAGCAAAACTTACTCCAAGACTCCCATTCTATTTAGTAGGACTTATGGTTACTTTGGGGTCCCCTCCCCTGGTTTTGTAAATGCATCCAGGTTCTTCTAAGGTTTCTTAGCACTTGGAATTTGGCCATCCATGGTGCCTTCTACCTCTGAGCAAAGGAATAACTATAGAGACAACCCTTTAGATCCAGTAATATCCTCATGGCTTCAACATTGCACCTGGGAAACTGAAATCTTGGCAAGGTTTCCTGTGGCCCTGCCTTCCTACAGATGCCATGCTCGTATCTTTTGCTTGACTGCTAGTCCTGACCTGGGATTCCACCTTGGAGACTGGGGTCAAGACCCCTCCTTCTGAGAAACTGTACACTGCTTTCTCCTCTCTATCTTTTTCACAGGAGTCTGGGAAATCTGAAATGTGGAGTGGAAGACTACTCAGTTCCTGTTTCTCTCAAGCATTATATCTGAAGGAGCTTTCAGTCCTCTCTTTCTCTATTCCCTCAGTGACGCTATCCAGAGATTTTTTTTTTCTTGCTGTGTCTGCCTCATGACCAGTTACATTCTGTTTTGTATTTAATTACAATCTCATGGTTAAATTTTGAGTTTATAATTTAATTCAGGGAAATTTAGATAAGAAATGAATGATTAAGAGAGGATCAAAGGCAAGAAAGGGAAGAAGGAAAAAGAATAGGTTAACATAGCTACCATATTGATCTCAGTTCCCATGGCACATCTAGGAAGTATTATAGGAGTTCAGAGGGGGAAGCTATACTCCAATTTAAGACACATTTGGTTCCTCAAGATAATTGGCCAAATCATGAAAGGGGGAAGAAAAAGACTAGTACAATAAAGAAATAAACAAGGGAATAAGACAATTACTGTTGCATAGTCCCAAGAGCCCAGTTCAAATTACAGTAGACGCTTTAGGAACATTCAGTGATGTCCCTCAGACACTTCTTAGTAGTATGAGAGGTATTAGTCATATAAGATGACAAGATTTATCCAAAACTAGGAATCAGGATAGCAGTCCTAGGCGAGGGCTAGGGAGATGAAGAACTGTAAAGCCCGGAGAGTATGGCTTTGTAGTGGGTCATCAAATAGCACAACAAGTTAAAAACACAACTGTAACAAATATTCTTGGAATTAGAAGGTACTAAGAGACTGGCATTATGTGGTGGTAAAGGAATGATGGCAAGTCATCAACGTGACTAGTAGGAAATGACCAATTTCTGTCTACAGAGTAGATTTTAAATATAGAATATTGAAAATAGTTCCAAAGATGATCAAGTAGTGGGTGTAGTTATGCTCAATGTTGAATAAATGAAGTAGAGGTGAAGGACATTGCATTTGAGGAAGTTAAATCGAAGCCAGATTCGGAGATGAGTCATTACTGAGGATATTGGAGTTGCCAAGAAAGGGATTATGATTGAAAAGAGAACTGAGCCAACTCTGAAGTCACTGAGGAAAGGATCAGTGTGACTTCGGAGGTGTAATAGGGCATGTGTTAAGTAGATTTGGGCATATATTTCACAACTGAATTGATATTGATAAACTATACCTTTTTGTCCATTTATGTTATTCAAGTTTATCATACATTTGAAATAATATGTAACCATCTTCCAAACTAAATTATCTATATGCCCTAACTCCAAAACAGTGAACATTTTGGTCACCCTCTGTCTACTGGTTTTATATGAATAACTAGAATTTGATACTTATGTTTTGGAGGTCAGATAGGTATAATTTTATCTTCTTATTTTTTTAACAGTGAATCTCCTTTATTTTTTAATTGCAGACCCATCCAGTGGTCGGGAGACAGTTGTACTCATTAGAGTCTTACAGATTTTTAGATATTCTTCAGCATTACTATATTTATGAGGAAAAAAAATGCAATCTGAATAAGGAACATCAAGGTCTCTCTCTGGTCTTGCGCATTCATTTATTCAACAAGTAAAAACTGTTCTAATCACTCGTCATGTCAATCCTGGAGAAAATGTGGTGACTATGATAAATAAATATCTCGACGTAGTCCAAAAATTTCCATTCTCATGGAGAGGATAAAAAGTCAATAAATAAATGATAAGGGAATTTCTGACTTGTTTTGGTAATTACAATGAAGACTGAGACAAGATCATATATCAGAGAGAACCTAGGGACAAGGGTGTCTTTGTTGTTCAACTTTCAAGGAAGATTACTCAGAGGGGAGTCAGCCTTAAGGATGAGGAAAAATCATCCAAGCACACAGGAGAAAATCAAGTTCAGTTGGAAGAAGTAGGACCTGCAGGGCCTGGAAGTGTAAATTTGTGATGTAGAAGAACAGAAATATGCCTAGTATTTGGAGGAAATGAGAAGTGGGCAGGTGGTTAGTCAAATAGGATCTCATTGACTTATTAAATTTCATTCCAAGGGCAATGAGAGGCCATTGCACAGTGTTACTCCAGAGAATCAAAAAGTCACTCTTGGTTGATGGTCTTTCTTCCTTCTTTACTTCTTCTTAATGTATTAAGAAAATACTCCTGACCCTATCTATCCATCTACTAGCATTGGTGCCCACATAGTCTGTGTTCCTTCCTAAAATTGTGGATTACCTTTGTTTCTACTTTGTGTGACCCTTACTTTGGGGCATATTCAATTCTTTCACATATTTAAAAAAAAAAAACTTCCAACAATTCTCTCCTTTCATCCATTAACAAATTATTTTCTATCAGATTATTCCCTCAAGTATGCAACATACTTTTCCTCTAATTTAAATTTTTTAAATTATTTTACCTTTGACCTATTGCTTTATTTTCCTGCTTTTCCCTGCAACAAAACTTCTGAAGAAGCTGTCTATATTCTTGTCTCTAATTCATCTTCTCCTATTCCATCATAAACCCACTTGAGCCCAGCTTGAATGCCCAAAAATCTATTGTAATTTCAGTTGTGTAATTATCACTGGCTGCCATTTTGCTAAATACAGTGGTCAATTAGTAGTCATCCTCCTCTGATTTGAAGTATAATTCTTACAAATTTGCTCCATTTGTCCTTGATTGAACTTTTGGGCTTTTCTGATGGTAACCCAGGATTTGAGTTCCTGTACCTCTTCTCTTTTCTAACTATCCTCACTCAACTTGTATTCTCAAGTACTTTAAAAATCATCTATAGGATGGTTGCTTCCCAAATTTTATCTCAAGATAGGATGTCTTCCTGTAATTCTCAGCTTGTTTGCAAATTGCCAAACTGACAATAGACTTAGTTGTTTAACATCTCAAATGTGTCCTGTCTAATATATGAATTCTTTATTTTCTCTTGCATATTTTTCCTCAACTAAATTAATGAGCATTTCATCCTCTTTGCTTAGGCTAGAAACCTGGGCATCAACTCTACTCTTCTCTCTCATAGCTTACTTATAAGACACGGGAAAGCCCTGATAGCTTTTCCTTTAAAACGTATTCAGAATCCAACCATCTTACTTGAGTAATACAAGCCTCCACTTACTTAGTATTACAATTGTCTCTCTAGAGAGATCTGTTCTTACATTTTCTCTCAGTACAGTCTATAAGGCACCTAGCAGCCAGGATGATACTCATGAAGTCCAAACCCCACTATGTGACATCTCTATTCAAAATCCATAGTGGCTTCCTAAGTAGAATCCCTCATATTAAAACCCCAAATTCTTAAAAAGACTGACAAAGCCCATGTGATCCCTCATTAGCTCTCTGACATCATGTGTTACTTCTTTCTGGCTCATTTCCTCTTCTCCAGCCACATTGGTCTCTTTGCTATTCCTCAAGCATGCCAGGTGAGTTCCTCCTTCTAAGCTTTGGCCCTGCCTGTTCCTTCTCCTGGAACGTTTCTCCCTACCCCAGAATCCCAACTACTCTACCCTCACTCCTTTAAGGTCTTTGCTGAAAATTTCACCTTTGCAATGAGACCTCCATTGACTATTGCCTATTAAAATCACCCCAGCACCCCTAATTCTTTTTATTCTGCTCCAAGTTTTTCATAACATGTTTTATATTAAACAGCACTAACATTCTTAAACCCTGTTACACTTTCAGTTTAAAGCCTGGCTATCTCTTAAAATATAGCCTCTTTCTCATCCATGAACTATACAATAGTCTAGGGATAAACCTAAATGATACAAAGGAGGTTTTCATACAATTTTCTAATTTTCAGTTTCAATTCTGTCACCAGTCATGCCAGCCCTCTCAACCAAATGTGACACTTCCAAGCATGCTCATTTTTCTTATTCTGTTTTTCTCTCAGTCCCAGTTATCATAGAATTGGATGCTTCCTAATCCACGAGGAAACCATCTTGTTGCAGTAGAATCCAGGTTCCAAAAACAAACCCTAATATAATTGCTACAGAAAACTACTCCCATCTATGCAGATATCCTGGATGAATTTAGGATTTAGATGACCAATGTTACTTTCAAAGCATGGAGTTTATAATATGAAGAAGAGCAGGGCATTCAGTGATATGGAGATACCAAAGTGGTGATGCTAGGATGCATTTTGACTTACCAGCTAGAGATAACTAAATTCTAGTTGTGCAACTATCAGGCCTTCTTTGAATGAGGTGACTTCTTCATCACCTACAAATTGGGTAGCCAAGTCCCTGCCTCAATAAACTAGAATGTAAGAAAGACAGAAAAGTTACCCCACTCCAAGGAATTCATTGGCCAAAGAACTCCATAACATCCAATCTCCATGATAGTTAACCAGAATAATCTGATATGTCTGGGAGATATCCCACAACCACCAAATTTCTGCAAATCAGGGGAAGAAAATGAAAAGAATAGAGTAATAGCAGATCTTCTGTGTTACCATATAACCACATTATAATCTTGGCCAAGATTGGGTGAGAGTTTTTCTTTGCATGAAGTTTTTCCACATTAAATAATAGTTTACACTCTTGGTTTCATCTGAATCCACTGCTTCATGATTTTTAACTTTGTAAACCTCATAAAATGCTGGTCTAAATGAAGGCACTCCAGTTCTGTTTCACTCCTGTGCACAGGGTGCAGCTGTTATTGCCATCTGTCAGCAGTCACTGGCATTGCCACACTGCTTCACCACCAACTTTAGTGTCCTTGCAATGTATCTTCTCTTCACATTGGTTGAAATTGTCCCTTGTCAAGTTGGCACCATTGGATATGTGTACTGCAGATCTAATCAAAAGCACTAGGAGTCTCTCCTTGGTGACCACTTCTCCCCCCCACTCCCACCCCAATTTAACTCTATTGGCTATAAAGTTACTGTTTTGCCTTTTTTTCTGGTGACCTAAATGTTTAGCCAATTGATTGTACTTTGCATGAAAATCAAAGTGTTCTTTTCCTAGTTTACTTTTGCTATCAGTACAATGCAAAATCTATTTGCCTGAATTAGGCTGAATTTCATTAATCTTTTAAACATTAAATTGTAATGGTTCAAGGTTAATGAGATTTGAGACTATATGTTACTTAAATTGTGACTAACATATTTCAAAACTATTCTAGAAAATAATGATAACTTTAGTACAATGTGAAAGTATAAGGGGTGTTTAAACCCTGGTAAACTTGACTGTGCTTAAGTTGTATTATTGAGTACCTTTATAAGTAAAATGTTCATGGTACTTTAGAATTGAATGAGGAAATGACAAATTAGTTTATACTAATGCAAGGGATTTGCTATCCATTCCAAGGATAGACAGGAATAAAAAGTACTACGGAACTTCAGGGAAAAGAGAGATTATTTCTGGCTAGTGTACTGTCCTCCTTTTAGTGGTCATCTTTCATAACAAGTTCAACTGTATATAGATCATCACATTCATTCTTTCATATTGATTCAAACACATGCATTTGAACCCTACAGTGTGCAGTCACTGTATTACATACTGAGGTTGCAAAGTGAATATGGCACTATTCCTTCTCTAAAGATGTATAGTACAGCTGATCAGAGAGTCATGGAAACACATAATGACACAGTGTTGTAAGTGTCATGCTAAAGTATGTACAGAGCACTATGGGGGTCAGAGGAGGATAACTGCTCCATTCTATACCAGGGTAACAGAAGGAAGTATTAGAGCATCTCAAAAAAGAAACAGAGATTTGCATGGAAACGGACAATATGAAGGTCAAGTAATAGTTGTCCAGATAGATAGCAAGGAATCTGGCAAACAATTACAAATTCAAAGTCATCATTATGGGCTACATATTTGCATTTCAAAAGTATCTTATATTGTCTTCAAATATGCTTTAAAATAATTTAATTATCTCATTTATAACATAGTTGTTGAACAAAGTCTAAACTCAGAAAATGACTTACCTGGTCATAGATTTTGAAGAAAACAGTCAAGTTGTTAAAATGAAAATTCAAACCAGGAGTTTGAGTGACACTTGTTTAACTAAATATGACAATAGTACATTTAAGGGATAAAACACCCTGTATTATATTACTATTGATTTTTATGGATACAGATTCTTATTTTAAGCTTTATTTTAACAGTTCTCAGAGGTAGGAATGTTGAAGAGGAGTGAAATCGCCTGAATTAAAAGTACAATAGTAAATAAATTCTCCTTTCTCTTCTTCCCTTAGATTTAGGGGTATTTACACCCCACCAGTTTCTACTGAGTGCATGCACACATGTGGGATGTACAAACAGTTCCCGGGTCACATTGTATACCGCAGAGTTGCCACCAGAATATGTGGATCCCCCAATTCTGACTCCCCTGGATTCTAGAACTATACATGTACAGTAAGTAGAAATGTGTCTGTCACACACTGGTTCATGCAAGAATCCCAGTGAGTTCAATCAGGGGAAGGGCTTGTGACATAAAATTAATTTTATTGTGATTAAATGCATAGGAATGATTAGATCAGTGGTTCTGGGAACCTTTGATTATCACTTGCCAACTTAATTTCCATTTTGTCTTTAAGCAATCAGACTGAACCACATATGTACACAGATTCTGTGCAAACTTCAATAAAGAAAAAACTGACCACTTACATGTCTACCATCAGCTTTGTATATGTGGAACATTATTTGTAAGGATTTGAAATTGTAAAGCATATGTAGTTATTTTTCTTCTGAATATGAAGTAGAACCTTCTTATGTCCTTATTCCTTTGAAGTTGGGGTCAGGATGGAAATTTCACATACAAACATGTTCAGATTCTGATATTAGTCATTATTATCCATTTCCTAATCCATAAGGTATAAAGTGTATTGCAGTGTTGAGCTAAAATCTAATAGCCCTGTCTTACCACAAATTAAATCTTGTTGACTTTTATTTCTTAACTCTGAATGAAAAGTGTAGACAATAAATTAGGTCATTTATTCAAACTGAAAAGCATTATGATTCATATCATATTGTCCTGTGTTTCAACTCTCAGATTGGCTTTCAGTTGCTCTTAGGTCAAGCCACATTACTTGCCCCAAAAGACTTTCTACTACTCTGAGTATTTCTCAAATGAACTATTTCCTGCCCATTCTGCAACTTCCCCTTCTCATTTTCCTTGACATATTGTGATCCTCATCTGGAATATCCCTTGCTTTGCCTTCAACCTATCCAAATCCAATCCCTCTATTGAGTATAAATTCGTGCACAATCATAGACAGTGTTGTTCCCTCATCCAATGAGTCCTCCTTGATTACTTTAGCCCCCTGCCATCTTCAATTCTCTGTATTCTATAATTACATGTTAATGCTATGTTAAATTGCTGTAAATTTTAGGAAAATTATGTTATTTTCCTGAAATAAGTATTTATAAGAGAGAGTGTTTCTCTCCTATATGTCATAAATTGTCAGATATTCTGTTTCTCCCAATTTTTTGTTCTCTGGCTTGAATTCAAAATTAATACCCACTCATAACTTATTTGTTTTTTCACATTATTAGCTATTTAAAATTGTTAGTAACCGGGGGCAAGGACTACACCATGTTTTCTTTATGCCACTTGGTATAGGCGTTTAATAATTACTGTGGTATTTTTGGAAATGAATCATTTTTGAGCTTTCAGTGCTTTTTTTTTTTTTAACAGTGGCACAAATCCAAGCTCACCTGTGTTCTCTGAAAATCCAGCACATGTCAGTTTTGACTTGATTGAGTGATGATAATAATATATATATTTTCCATTTCCAGGTGGAAACAACCAAGGAAACTAAATGGAATTCTAGAACGCTATATATTATATATTTCAAATCACAGACATGATTTTGCCATTTGGAGTGTTGTCTATAACAGTACTGAACTTTTCCAGGATCACACGCTACAACACGTTTTCCCTGGCAATAAATATCTCATCAAGTTGGGAGTAAGTTCACTTTAATTCTGTCATTTTCTCTGTTCTATTCCTTTCTATTCCCTCCCTTTATTCCATCTTTTCTCCCTTCCTCACTTAAAACAAAAAATGCAAAACACCAAAATGTTACTTATTGATATTTGTGCTGAAAACTTGCTTCTCACCCTAAATGTGAATTCTGTTGATCTAATATTTGATTATTCATAATTTGAAAAATGAGAGAATAAACAAATTGAATCAGTAGATTTTCCCCAAATATAATTTTGGTTTATCAGAATTATTTTTTTAATTATTTTTAGAACATTGTAATTATTGAGAGCTTTGCCAAAAAATGCTTAGATTAACAAGGATAATTTTTTGTGGTGCTTGTATTTAGTTAAAAAACAATGGACACTATGAAAATTTAGATCCTATATTTTTAAATGAAGATCAAATGACCCCCAAATAATCTTGATTGTTTTTATACTGAGGTTTTTGTTATACTTTGATCCTGGAAGAAAAGTCACTTAATAAAACTCCAGAATCAACATAGTTTAGAAATTTCTTTAGATAGACAATAGCATTTTTAATGCAAAATAGCACTTTTATATAAAGGTCTTTTAAAAGACCTTGATATTACCATGGAATTTATACTCAGTATTTCCTTTTGTATTTTTGATGAAATATAATCTTTTTTAAGTTTAATAGCACATCTGAAAATAACTGAATATAAACATGAGATTGTCCCTATTTGTTTTAAACACACTCTTCATTTTATAGCAATACCTATATAAGGATATTTGCTTTGATAAATGCCATAGAAAATATTCTGCTCTTGATTATGAATAAATTTACATTTATGTAGACACTGTGTATGCATTCATTTTACTTAACATGCTCTTGAATGCTCTAAATATTATACCACGAGAAAATAAACTACATTCAACTATTGCTAACTCTCTGACTTGACACCACAAAACAAGGGCAATCAGACAATGTTAAAAATCCCATTCAAAGCTGACTCCATGTGCCTAGGTGTTCGGCACAGTACATGGGTCTATGAAATGACACTTTTGATTACTTGCAATTGTATTATTCAGCAAGAAGTATATTGACTTGATTTTTAAAAGCTAGCAGAGAAGTTCACAATATTCAAAATCATTGTAATATCAATCTCAAGAAAACTCTGAATTGCTTGGGAACAAACAAAATTAAACAGGAATTATTGTGGTTTGGGATTTTATCAGAAGGAGGCAAATGATGTCTTGAAAAATAAATACCACTAACTTAGGAGCCCGCTCCCCTGAATTAAAATTCATATTTTGCCTCTAACTGAGTAACCTAAGGCAAATTTATTTAACCACATTGAGTTTCACTTTCTTCAAGTCTAAAATTAGGATATTGAACTAAATGATTTTAATGTCTTTCTGAGCCCTAAAATTCCAAGATGCTAAAATAGCAACCCTAAACAGTATTCTTTGGACTCAGTATCTTTCAGCCTTGACTAATGCTGATGTGGGAAGTCATAAAGATGTGGAAGTCCTTATCCTAATACTTGCTGGAAAATAAACTTGCTCACATTATTTTCAATTTCACTGTATTTATTAGGGCAGAAAATACTCTAATGTGTTTTCAGGAAGTATTCAACTAAAAGGTTTTTTACTTAACTCTATTAAGCAATAAATTAAATGAACCAGAACATTTTAGGTTCATCTTGGTTAATTGAGGGATTATTGTATATTTCACAGTTTCAGTGTAATATCCAGCTCTCAAGGTCATTAGATTAGTAGAAAGAGATCAGGTTCTCAGCAAAGTGGAGTTATCTTTATAGATTGTCTTAGCATGTTGACTAAGTGCTTGCAAACAAAACATCCAGAGAGCAAAGCCTTTAAACAGCTTTTGGGATACAGGAAGATTCATGGGGATTTGAACCACTGTGATTTACTTCATGCTTAGAGCTGAAATGTTACTTCATGTGGCTTCATTTAATTTTTGCTTTTGACTGGATAATAAACTTCAGAAAACCAGAGATGGCCTCTTTCAAACATTTATGTGCAGTTCAAAACACAGTACTTGGTGGAAACTGGAGGCTCAACAAACTATTCTTGAATGAAATGAATGACCACCCGGGACAATTATTTCATAAATAATCTGAGACTTTTGGTATAATTGAATAATTTGCTGGGAGATATCAGAGTTAGGGATTGTGTGGTTCCAAAGCATATGATCTTTCCACTGCAAGAAATAGTATATTGACTTGCTGCATTCAACAAAGGGTATTTTGAAGCATGGTAGTTCCTAATAAAGAGAATAAATTAGCAATTAAATAAATAAACTATTAATACAATCACATCTCAAAAATGCTAGATTTGGATCTTCCTAATAGTCATAATTTCAAAAATAATTGATAATAATTTCATTATTCATGCTTTTCTTTATATAAAAATTGAATTTCTAGTCTGTTTAGTTAGTACTCATCATGTCATGGTGGTATCATGACTTTGTGAATTTTGTTTTCAAATTGTTATCAGTGAATAAAAGCAAAGAAAATAGTTTGGAATGTCTTATTTCAATGGCTCACAGGCTTTTAAAGACCTTGCCATTTCATAGAGGCATCATTAATAAGTGCCACTATTTGTTTAATCTGTCCAAACCAGAATTTTAATCAGCATTCACCTTCATTGAATGGTGTGGCCTTTGGTACAGGTAGGTCAAACAGGAAACCCATTGGTTCAATCTCATGCAGATGACATCAGATTAGACTAAAAAGAAACAATTTGAAGAATAGGCCTTCTTAGTGCACAAAGAATGCAGGCAAAACCAGAACAAACATTGAAGGCAACTTTTTAATGCATTACTTATGTTTTTCAGCAGTCTTTTTATGCATAGTTTCATTAACCAGAAAAATATATCATGAATTCCTTGGATTCTTGAGGGGCTTCTCTAACAAGTTAAAAGTTTACAGATCTCGGATGATGCAATCCAAAGAAGAGGATGTTTTCATTGTCTTTGAAAATACCACATAATTCTCAAAACAAGTTCAATTTCTTCCATATTCTGTTTTAAGAAATATAAAATTATATATCACATACTACATTATGTCTTTAAGGACAGTTAGCAAGGGAAACTTTTTAGGACATAAATAAGAAAAAATAGTGACGAGTAGCTATGGTAATTAAATCTCAGTGTGTGATCTGCTTAGCAATAGTGCTACAACATTTTTTTTGCTCCTAACATAATAATCTGGAAAATATAAGTGGGATGTATTTTCTTTATATATAGACTAGGAAAAAATGCTCTTTAGACTATTTTACCTTTGATAACTTACTTATATCATATGGCCTCTTCTCCTGCCATAATGTTTATAGACTTTTAACATATTTGTGTGTATATATGTTTAAGTGTTTCCCATTTTAATTTTAAGTTAGCTAATTTTTGGACTAACACTGGCATGTCCTAAAGTTTTGGATCACCTTTTGCCATGTAGTCAACTGAGTCCTCTTTATTTGTAAAGATTTCATTCTCAGGAGGAATATGTTTTTTTTTTCCTTATGAAAATATGCACACCCCATAACTGAGAATTAGAAGAAACCCACAGAGGTAAAGATAGCCCTCAATCTTAATGTAATTTAATGTCCAGGTTGCAATTCCACCCATCTGAAACTTTCTTATGCTGAGGAGAAATTATTCTAAAGACATGGGCTAATGCTGTATTCTTACCACAGGAAGTCAGCATGTTCTTCAGGTTGGTTGGCCATGGATTGTTATTTGTACTTATAATAAAAATCTGCAACAATTACAAAAACTTAGTGAGTAGTAGTATACTACAAAAAAAGAAAATATCTAAAAATTGACAGTCTCCTCCTATCTTTAGGGAAAAGAATATTGACTGTTTAGGTTTCAGAAAATCATTCCTGCAATATCTAACTGAAAAGTAGCAGATAGGCTAGAAGAAATAAAAAGGTGCTAATTTTTTTTATGTTAGTATTATCTATCTTTCATGAAAATAGACTAAATAACTGTCTTCTCATATCGTCTATTTTTGCTTCACTTCCTTATTGATTTTGGTAAGATTTAATGCTTTGTGAAATATTTTTAAATTTTATTGTGTAAATTGTAGTTGTAGCTTGAAGAGATACTGAACAAAACTTAAATATAGTTTTGAAATACTATTGGTATGTAAAGATAAAAACCTTAATATTTTCTAGCAAATATAGTCTGGAAAAACCCTGTATATATGTCTCAACTTCCTGAAGAAATGCTCATACAGTAAGTTTAAGAGTTATTCACCATTTATTATAAAAAGGCACACAGAAGTTCTGAGTGTTTTCAAAATTCTTGTCACTGCTTCTGTTATTCATAGTACATGATTAAGGAGAAAGGCTCTGTGTAGTTAAGTTTTCATTGTTGTCACCAAAATACTCAATAAGAACCATTTAGTGGAGGAAAAGTTTAATTTAGGGCTCACATTTCAGAGGTTCAGTCCACAGTTGACTGATTCCATTGCTGTGGTCCTGAGGTGAAGCAGAACATCATGGTGGAAGGGTGTGGTGGAGGGAAACTGATCAGTTTATGTCAGCGAGGAAGCAGAGAAAGAGATCACAGTGCCAGGAACCAAGGTCATGCCCCAGTGATCTATTTCTTCCTGCCATGCCCTACCTGCCTAAAGTTACCACCCACTTAGTCCATTCAATTAGGATGGACTGGTTAGGTCACAATTCTCAATCTAAACATTCCTGCATTAACACAGGAGCTCTGGGGGGATACCTCATATCTAAACTATAACAGGTTCTGTGATTATGTTAAATTTGTCAGTTTAATGACAAATTTCATGTTTCAATGAAGCCTATCTCCTCTGACACATAAGTAGATTATTTGTCCCTCTAAGTCACTAAACATTCACTCAACAGTATTCCAGATTGAAAAGGATTGTTCTATTTAATTTTACATATCAAAATATAAATACATTGGTCATGTTATAGTAAATAAAAAGCAATTATACTTGCTGTATATCTTTTTTTTCCCCCTCCAAAATAGTTACCTTATCCCCAAATGGTCTTCAGTCTCTAGTGCTTTTCTCATGTGGTCAATACCCATGTGCATGTGTGAGTGTATAAGCATGTTTACTTTGTCCTGGAAACCTTTGTGCAAGGCTAACTTTGGCAGGGCTATTCACCCGGTCAGTATATGTCTTTGATCTCCAGGCTCTGACTTAGGAGAGTTCTTACCTCACACATGCTGGATAAATTTCTACATATCAGAGATTGCTGTCTTATGCCCCTAAAAAAGCAAACTAATTAAATGTCAAACTTCAGCTTTGAAACAAATTCATTTTGAGGAGTGAAGGGAGCATCATTTAACAAAATCTAAAACTTCAATTATGAATTTTCTTTTTTCATAAACTTTGGGGACCCAGAGTGATGTATACTTTTTCACATCTCTCTTTAGGTATGCACGGGTGGTGGGTGCACATTGAGTGAGGCCAGTGAGACCATCACTGAGGAAACCATCCCAGAGGGTGTGCCACCTCCCAGAGCCCATTCCTATTCACCGGACTCCTTTAACATCTCCTGGACTGGACCTGAATATCCGAATGGTAAGTGAACTCTTTTAGCCTCAAGTTAAAAAGATGATTAGCAAAGGTAAATTAATATTCTAAATGGCAGCTTATATGTGGTGCTTAATTTTTAATGATCATTTTAGCACATAAAATTCCTGAGATAGTATCCTTGTCTGTAGTTGGGGAGATTGTGGTTTTTAGGCTAACACAATTTTGGTGGCTCAAAAGTGCTCCCTTTTGATAGTTCTTGTGTACTGCATCTTATTGTCTAACATGTTCCAGGAGAGGTGAAGAGAACAAATGAGGATTCCCAAAGACTGCGGCTTTGAGAGTGACATTGTATTTTCAATGACTTTCAGTTTTTAACCAGCCATTAGTTCTTCCTGGAGAAGTAGAGAGGTGGAAGGTTCATGTACATATTGTATTTCAAAATGCTTTTGATTTAATAAGTTTATCTTAAAAGAGGCCACTTGGAACTGTATTCTTTAATATACTATTTATAAATATTTCAACATGCAGTTTTTAAACAATGCATACATTAAACATACATACATTTATACCTATTTATCTTAGAGCAGATTGTGTCTATTTTTATGTGATCTATATGTCCTTGTATAGTTTGGAGAATTAAGCTAGCCAGTTAAATTTCTTTAAAACAAAACATAGAATAAAGAAATTTTAATAGCTTTTGGTAGAAATTACTTTATTCGGTTATTAGAAGTATCTTTAAGATTCACATAATGTAGTGCAATTGTTTCTCACTGTTAGAAGCTTATGGGATATCAAATTCCATTCCTGCTTAAGACAAATATCAAGAAGAATTAATATCATAGAAATTTTTCTAAGTTACTCATTACTAAAAATTGAAATGGCCTCTTTCAGCATAGTCAAAAGGAAGGAAAGAAAAAAAATGTCATTTTATTAGTTTGTCTTATGTTTACTATGATATTAATTATTTCAGCCATCTCATTTTAATTAAACTTTTGGCAAATGCAGTAGATATATTTGAGGTGGTGGAGAGAATTCCAATAATTAGAGTGAGTAATTATCTCTGCTATTGAAGTTATTCCTGTACTAGTACAAATTTCCTAATAAAAAATAAATGGATGTCTATTTGATACTATATTAAGCATTCAAAAAATCTTGTCACAGGGCTGGGTTTGTGGCTCAGTGGTACATACAGTGCTTGCCTAGTACAGGTGAGGCACTGAGTTCAATCCTTAGAACCCATAAAAATAAATAAATAAAGTAAAAGTAATATGTCCATCTATAACTAAAATTATTACAAAAAAATGTCACACTTATCCTACCACAAAGCAATCTAGTCTTCAGGTTGTAATGAAAATGTTAATGATTTATTCTGATTGGACCACTGCTAAATGCTGTCACATGATTTGCGTAGTAGAACTCTCCCCTTTACCCCATTGGTAGTTGCAAATGAAACTATAGTTGTACTCAGAATTTTCGGTTGTCTAGGGAAATTCTTTCCATATTTCAAAAATCTTTGCTTATTATGCTTTGTACATTTTCAAAGCACTTTTTAAATATATTCAATGAGCAAGAAGAATTGGGGAGCTTTGGGAGATATTTGTCAACACTATCATGGTATTTTAAAGACTTGTGTTTAATAATAGCAGAATTTTCAGAATTTTTATTGTGGGACAATTGTTAGAAACTTAAAAGAGAATTTATTTTTAATCAAAAAAGAAGAAGGTGATGATGATGATGATGAAACTACTTCTTTCTTTCCACTACTCTTTTTATTTTTCCCACAACTACCAGTGTTTAATTTCTACTGTGGATTGTCTGGAGGGGTAATCTGATTGCTGGAAAACATTTTTTGCCTTTGTGTTTTCAAATGCTTCCCAGCAAATACCTGAGAAACAAAGTCCATGTTTTGCAGTCTGGCATTCAGGTAACGCCAACTTGTGACTCAACCTAAATTTTTAGCACAGCTTCCCTTTTAGCTACCCTGGAATATTCAGAGCTTAATGTAAAATTGAAAGATATGGGTATGGAGTCAAATAGGCCTAGAGTCAAAAATCATTGGAGATTTAAGATAACTTTTATTTTGACAAACTTACTAAATTCCTCAAATTCCAGTTTCCTCAATTATAAAATTTGAATCAATAATCCTGATCCTCCCCAGATCTTTACCTATAGAAAGTCAACTAATTCTTCAGGTTAATCATAGTCCTCTTGTTCTACGAAATCATTCTATTCTTCCTTGAGTTTAAGTTAACTTTCGACTTCCCTTGACCATGTAATCTGTTTCTGTTCCTTTATAGTAGCATTTAATTCATTCAGCCTGGGTACATGTCTAACATGTACTAAAGTTATTTGGGTGCATGTCTAACATGCCCACCAGATGATAAGGACCATGAATCATTCATTTTCTCCCTTCACAGAGCCTCAAATTCTATTGTACCTTATAGAGTTGCCCAATATTTAGTTTACTTAATTGTTTCTTGTGCAAATTGCCTTTGGTGGCATATAGATTGCAAAGTTCTCATTCTTGAATGATACCAAAAGAGATGATAGAAGGATTTACAGGCCAATTCCTGAAATACATTTTTTGAAATATATTTGATCCTGAAATATATTTGCTTAGCTATTTGGTGTCTGGGAATGGGTTTTTCTTTTGCGATTATGGATCTTGTATCTGACCCAAGCATTTTTAATATTCTTTGCCAGAGTATTCCCAGGTCAAACTTCACGGAATCAGGCCCATATTACAATATATGCTACATTATGGTTGTTTTCTAATTTCTGAATATGCTGCAGGAGAGTAATACAATTGAACAATAAAGTGGGCTTCACCTTCATGAGACTAAAGAAGACCCTCCAAGTTATCTTGGATTGAAACTTTGGTGGCATTTTTTACTTCACCCATGCTCATTCATGTCTTCTCTCACTACTACAAGTCTGCAACCACACTCCTCTAAAGAAGGCTACTAATATAGCTTACCCAGATAACTTCAGAAACCGCCTCATGCTCTGCAAAAATCTGAAATTGTTTATTCAAAATATATTTTGATGAACTATTAGTTGTCAAGATTTTTATATATAGAAGATACCGAAATGAATTTGTCTAATCTTTAATCTCTGTGGTAACTGAGTCTCTCAAAGGGAAATATCCATGTAAACCACTGTCTTAATCAAGTTTTCATTACTGTAACACATACCTGAGATAAATCAAGTTAAAAAATCAAAAATTTTAATTTTGTTCACTATTTTAGAAGTTCTAGTTCACGATCACTTCTTGGCTTTATTACTTTGAGCCTGTGATGGCACAGTACATCATAGTGGGAGTATATGGTGGAAAAGATCTCTTTACCTGATGGCTTTGTGCAAAAGAAAGAAAGAGAAAAAGACCAGGGTCCCACAGTCCCTTCAAGGGTATGACCTTGCTGCCCTAAAAACTCCCACCTAGATGAACTAAGAGGGCCCATGTTTGAAAGGTTTCACTACCTTCCTATAGCACCATGGGCCAGGGACCAAGCCTTTAACAAATGGGTCTTTGGGGGACATTCCTAATCCAAACTATATCAATAGATAATCACAAGTTAGTAAGTGCATGAGGTGCAAAATGTACCAAGAACAGCTCCCTGAGGAGACCTACAGGATGTGAGAGTTTCACCTTCTCCATCTTCATGAAGGTATAACAGGTCCATAGACACACATGCATTTAGCATGCAATCATCTGTCACAGGTGTTTCTTGCCTGGTTTTAACCATTCAGGCTCCAGAATCTTAACTCCATTAGTCAGTTATGTTTCTAAATTAAATTTTAAACTATTATTTTAAATGTAGAGAAATACAATATCTTTATTTTATTTATGTATTTTTATGCAGTATTCAGGATTGAACACAGGGCCTTACATGTGCTAGGCAAGGGCTGTATCACTGAGCTACAACCCCAACCCCTAAATGAATATCTTTTTCACTAGGACTTTGTAAACATGGAAAAAAAGATTTGTCAAGGAAAATTAAACCCATTTCCTATCATGAGAACTATGTATATTTCTGTATTTGCCTAAGTGACAAAATATAAAAGTTGTACAAGTGTTCTGGCATAAATGTGTATTTATTGCCCAGGAAGCAATTGATAATCTTTTTGCCAGCATGGCTTAGAAAACAGTCTCTAATTTTTCACAACTGATTCTCATCTAAGTGATTAACTCCTATTCATTAACATCTAGGCATAATCCTTACCCAGGGTTCTAAGAAAATGGATTGTTCCCTGGTAACTTTAGCTCTTCTTTTTTTCTGTCAACCTGGTTCTGCCCCATAGCACCCGTACTGAGATGGCATGTGCACAGAGAATTTTTCCCTTATTACTCTATTTTGTTCATTAATGTATCAGCCACTCCAAGAATAGTGCCTATCACACAATAGATGCTCAATTTAAAAGCTGTCAACTTCGTCTCTCCAAAAAAATATTAAATAGCAATTTCAGGGGAGGATGTGGAAAAATTGGAACCCTCATGAACTGTGGATGGGAATGCTAAATGGTGAATATGCTAATTGGCATAGGATCCAGCAATCCCACTTCTTAGAAGTTATGCAAAGCATCATACACAGGATCTTGAAAAGGTGTTTGTATGCCTATGTTACTGTAATATTATTCACAATAGTCAAGACATGGCAACACAAATGACTATAAACAGATGAATACATAAACAAACTGTGGTCCATACATGCAATGGAATATTACTTAACCATTAAATGAAGGAAATTCTGTCATATACAACAGCATAGATAAAACATGAGGACATTATGATAAATGAAATAAGCACTCACAAAAAGACAAAGAGTGAATGAATCCAATTAATGTGAGCTATCTACAGTATCCAAACAAATAGAAACAGAAAGTAGAATTACAGTCACCAGGTATTATGTGAAAGGGGGAAATGGAGAGTTGCTATTCGGTGGGTATGGAATTTCAGCTCTCCAAGATGAAAATTTCTAGAGATCGGTTGCTCAGAGTGCCCATGTAGATAACTTCATTGTACACTTAGAGTTGATTAAGATGGCAAATTGTGATATGTGCATTTTTACCATTATAAAAGAACATAATATTGATAAAAGTCAATAAGCTTTTAAACTGGAAAAAAGATTAAGGATTGTGTTAATTAAAAATAATAAAAACTTATTGATAAATAATCAAATAAAGATACATGCATAAAATATGTATTTATTAAGCAAGGGTAAGATCACACTATTTGTTCTGCTGTGTAACTTAAATTTTTCTCTGCTATTGTGATAAAAAAATATCCTTTCATGACAGTTAAAACTAACTTGACCTCATTCTTTAGAAAAGTAGTATAGAATCCCACAGAATAAAACCTCAGCATAGATGACTCATCATTTATTGATGGACATCTACATTTCCATATTTTGCTCTTACAAATAATGCAACCTGCTATTAATTGCCTTACTCTGCCTTGGACCATCTTTAAGCGTGAAATCATTATCACTTGATTCACACCTAAGGCTTTGCTTGCCTTCAAATATGTCCTGCTTAATTCTGGTCCCTTGCTTCACATACCTGCAAAAATGATGGTGTGACACTCCAGGTCTGTGTTTCTCTAATCAGAGTCCTTTGTACTCCTGTTCCCTCTGGCAAAGGTGTCCTTTATAAACTGTGATCTCAGGCAGGATGTTAAAACTCTAAGAGAACTACTTTTAGGTCCAAGGTATATAGGAACCCTTTGTTATGGAAGACCTTGATTCTTCCTTTGTCATTCTATTAGCCACCAAGTGAAGTAGCACAAGGGATTGCTCTCTAATAAATTAGTGACCTGTATTTTGTGGATTACAGATGTATAATTAGAATTACACTTTTGAGAGCATCCAAATTCTCATAAGCCATATTCCCTTTTAGAAGCTTTCTTTTTAAAATCTTGAAATGTGTCATTTCCTCACATTTGGACTTTACCTTGCTAAAACAGCATAGCTATCTGACTATATCACACTAACCCCTTATTATCTAGCAAAACACTATAAATATCACTACTAAGGAAATATTTTCAACTAATTTGAATGTTTTTCTATTTTTATTTTTATTTATTTATTTTATTTTTATATGGGGATTGAACACAGGGCTTTGAACTAAGCTACATGCCCAGATCTTTTTATTTTTTATTTTGAAACAGGAACTCAATACATTGTTTAGGGCTTCCCTAAGTTGCTGAGGCTAACCTTACACTTTTGATTCTCCTGCCTCACTCTCCTGAGTTTCTAGGATTACAGGCATGTGCCACTGTGCCTGGCTATATTTAAAAATACTAGCTTTAAAATTCTTATTCTTTTCCAATAGTTGTAAGTTCTTTATCTTTACCTAAGAAGATATGCCTAATAATAGTTTCTGTGCTGGACTGTGAGCTATATGAAGGCAGGAATTACATGTGCCTCAACTACTATAGTCCCAGCCCTTGGCAGGATGCCAGTAACCGAGTATGTGGGTTTTAAATAGCTATTGAGTGAATTAATGTTTACTGATGATAAGGACAATAATAAAATTGTAATTGTGTTGATGGGAGAAGCATATGCGTATGCAATCATATAATATACATAAATGCACATCTCGATCACATCTTATAATTATGTAATCTGAATGGGGTGATTTCACAGGCAGTGGAGAGGAAGGAATCTCTCCCTTTTGGCCTACTAAATGCTTAAAGCACAAACTTAGAGCCCTGTCCTTTTGCTCAAGTTTTCTTCAGCCTGGCAAGCTTTAGTCATTCTACAGAGACAACACACAGAGCTCTGTGTTTGGCGTGCTTCAGTGTGAAGAGATATATGGATGCCATGATCAGGATTTGTTAATTAAAATGTGTACATTGAGGGAGGAGCTTGAGAACTTGGCACCCATTGGACAAGGGTAACAGGTTCATCTTGAGAAATGAAGGTTGCTTAAGAAGGTTATGGAAATATTTTCCTAATCTACCATTTGCATTTGTCTAACTTTGTGAGAATGTATATATAGTCAATGTAATAAGACAGTGGCAATCATGTCAATACAAGTAGAAAACTTTTAGGAGGTTGATAATTTTTTTGTAGATTTATATATAGTGCCCTGAAGACAATAGAACATTGTTAGAAGAACAGTTAGTTCAGGTTTTTGAACATATACATTATTTCAGGAATGGTTAGTAGAAAAACTGACTAATATAGATTTTTTACACAGAGTGTATATAGTTGCCCTTCACATGAACCAATGATGTCATAGAAGAGGAATTTTATGATTATATATGTGGTATAAGTGTAAATATAAATGAAGTATTCATGAATAGAAATATATATTTGAATTCCTACTATTGCTAATAAATAATAATAATAATAATAGTTCTAATTTATAATTATTTGCCTAGTACTTTAATACTTCTAAATTACCCCATGAAATGGCATTATCTCAACACTCATATTTGGAACCTCACATTTATATAAATTAACCAATTTAATTATTCAAAATCAATTGACAGCTGGTTAAGTAGAAACCTAATAAAAAATAAAACAAGCAGTGAATCACAAAAATTCTTCTGCCTCTACTTCTTATAGAAATTCTCTTAAAGTAGGATTCCATCTAGCACAATGAAAAGGAAAAAAAATTAAGTTATTTTTACTTGTTCAATATCTTGTTCTCAGTGCTAATCGACAAAGTTCTTTAAATCTCCATTCTGATTTTTATCTGGTTTTAAAGAAATACCTATTTGTGGTTCTTTTCAGAAGAAAGAATCATTTGTGGTTACATGTTGAACTAATTTATTTTTAAACAGCTAATATGTGATTCTATTTACTTTCTTGGAAATTCTCAGTTTTAATAGGTGAAACAGATTATAGAATTCAGTGAATCGCTTAGGAAAACTGCTTGACAGTTTTGAGCAAACCTTGTGTAACTTTTATGAAACACCTCCAATCAGTTTGTCAGGTAGAATTTCCCAAGCAGTCTTTTTTAGATTCCGTTGATTCCATTTTTAGGAGAGCATAACAGTAATAAGGCATTATTCCACCATGTGAGAGTTCTTCTCTTTTCCCTTTTAATTGAAGGATCAAGTATTCACATAGGGAGATATCTGCCACATCCAATCATCATCAAGACCTTGGGGACAACCCTCAGTTGATATGCATATTGCCATGCTGCACTGGAAAAAAACAAACAAATATGTTAGGAGCATCTATATTCAGCATGCATGTTATTTTATGACACACTAAAGTATTGTTGTTTAATTCTTACAGTAAACAGAAATCTTCAGTGTAAATAGAGATGCCTTGTATTAAATTTACATTGTATTGTACTCATTGAATTTCCTTGGTTATATATGACAACCTATTGAGCACCTTAGGAAATACAATTTGACATAACATGATGAAGAGGCACAAAGATATATACCCCAGTGGATGTGCTTTATGGACAATTATGATTCAGCTTCCCTGTGAAAATTAAACACCTTAAAAATTCCATCATTATGGAAAGAGAAAGGTGATAAACTCAAAACTGCTTGCATTAGACAGCCAATGAGAATTAAGTATCCATTTGTGGATTATCCTTTGAAGAACTGAATGTGTACAACTGGATTAAATAACCTGACTTCCCTTTATCACATAGCATAATATGGGTTTTTTAAACCTATCTCAATAATTATTAACACAAAAGATTAAGCAAGTAAAAGCACAAAAAATGCAATATAGTAAGATATAATAAATTAAATGGCACTAATGTTTTTTTCTGTTGGATTTTTATCTTTTGCCTTTCTCCACTCTACCCTGTGCCTTACAAGGCTATAGGAAAAATAGGTATAGAAAGCTGTAAGGTATAATGGTCTATGCACTTTGGAGTCTGAAGGTATCAATGCCAACATCTAGCTCTACCTTTCTAACCTGAATAACATTAACCAAGTTACTAAATCTCTCCAAAGTCTACTTTTATCATCTGTAAAGTAAAAATAAATCTCATTCACAGTGTCAATGGGCTTCCTCTCTCCCTGACTTCTTGTTGGCTTCTCCGTGGCAGCACCTGCAAAGGATGAGAGGGTAGGAAGAGAATAAAGTGTCAGAACATACTGCTAGTGGTTTCCTTTGTGTATGGCTCTGAATGGAGCTGTATTCTACCAAAAGCTACAACTCCTATACAATTACCTTTTCTTATAAATCTCTCTTTCTTTAGGTTCTAGAACCCAATGTTACCCTTTACCCCACAAATGGAAGGATGTTTACTGGCTCCTAGTCAACTAGTTAGCATGGTCTCCTAGGAGTCAGCCATTACTGGATCGGGTGGTTTATTATCATCTATTCCTCTCCCTTAACCCTACCCACATCCTTGTACATTGCCCCTTTACTAAAATCCCCTCAGTTATCCACTGGATTTGCCATCAATTTCCTGCTGTAACCATGATGGATTCCTAAATCTCATTTAATCCACTTTTAACACAGAGATTTTTCAAGCTGGGGTGGGGAGGATAATGGGAACTGTGGAGATAAATTTGAAATACTTTCATTCTAACAGTGTCAAAAAATAAATACATTTTTAAAACTCCATTTTGTTAAGCTTTGTTTTGGCACAATACACATCTTAAAAGCAAATAAAAAGAGAGCCATGTTCAAAGGTTCTGAAGGCAGTTTGTTTATCTAATAAGTCCATGATATTTAATTTTTAAGGAGTAATCAACTTACTGATATCTCAATGAGAGCTTTCATTTATTGTTATGAAATCCTTGTTATAATTAGTCAAATAATGGTTGGTGATATTTTTTCTCTTGATGGAGTAGTTCCATGTGCCAAGTTTGGCTTAAGGATCGTTTCTCAAATAAAATTTATGCCCTGGAATATTCAGACTATGTTAGCATCTGTCTCCCATTCCTGATCCCCATTTATCCTTCTATTCCACCTGGCTTTTCTTAATAAAGCTTACATGCATTCAATGGACTTAAAGAATGTCTTCTCTGTTGCATGATGAGTTTTATGAAGGCAGGAACCAGGACTATTATGATAACTTCTGTATTCCAGCATATAGTTCAATCTATGGCACACAGTAGGTGCTCCATAAATACATCTAATGAACCAAAATACTGTTAAAAATCTAATCCACTAAATCCAACAGGCTTTTAAAAAATATATTTTTGGTGTTTAGAAAGTATCTTTCTTTGAATTTTCTGGATTTTATTGGGGTAGAAGAGGAACTTCATTTTAGAGTATGGAGGTGTATATGTATATGTATAGAAGGTATATATACATATATATGAAACCAATGGTATAGCATACCAGTAAGTAATCCAGACCTGTAAAAAATTGTTTTTGAGAGATTTACAGACTAGTTTTTACAAAAGACCTGCAGTAAATGACATAGGTCAAAGCAGAAGATGTAGTCTAAGCTTCCCAGAGCAAGTAGGCATTAATCTCATTCTCAATGAAAGGGTCAAACCTAAATTCTTCCCTTTTATATGCATAACTCATAATTCCTAAGGCATATTCATATATACTCACTCCATATACATGTAGCTGCCTCAGAACTTATAAAAATATTTACTGTTACGTTGATGTAGTAAGCAAAATATAGAAATGATTTAAATATCTAAATTTTGCTATACTAAAACAAGAGTAACACAGCCATTATCAACAATAGGGTTGGAACTCACAGATATTATGTTTTCAACAGAAGATGAAAAAATAAAAAACATCTGACATGATTTCCCATAATGCAAAACCATGCAAAACTTAAAAATTGTGTTGTTTAGGAATGAAGTCTTAGGCAGAAAAGCAAGACATGGTTCTTGAAATGTCATCATAATCATCTGTCAAGGAACTGAAGGATTTGAACCATGGACATCAGGGAGATTCCCGGTTCCTGACAATATTCTATTTTTTAACTTGACTGATTGGTTATATAGCATTTTGATTTTTAATTTTATCATTAAAGCAATTTAAGTGTGTTTATTTTCTATTTTCTATTTTATTATATGAGTATTAAAATAAAGGGAAAATAGTTATAAAGAAGTTATAAAGCATAATGTTCTATGAATGATAGAGTCTGAATATTTCAGGGCCAACTCATGGCTCTTCAACTCTCTAGCTGTATAAGATTGACCAAGATATTAAATCTCTCTAAAGTCTGTTTTTATCATCTGTGAAGTGATAATAAAACTCATTGTACAATCAAGGGTGTTTTCCTGATGATTAAATGATACCTGATAGAAACAATAATGTTATTGTTTGAGCATAAACTTAGTCAGACCTACATGTTTGTCTCTTTTTTGCCTGTCTTTTACCCTTGCACAAGAGTTTTTATCTTTTTTTAGTTGTAGACAGACACTATACCTTTATTTTATTTTTATGTGGTGCTGAGGATGGAATCCAGTGCCTTCCACATGTGAGGCAAGCACTCTACCACTGAGCTACAACCCCAGCCTGAGGTTTTGTTTTTTAATGAAGTGTTTCATTTTGATATAATTGTAGATTAATGTGCAGTTGTAAGAAATAACAGAGATCCCACGTGCCCTTTACTCATATTCCGCCAATGTCAAAATTGTAGTACAAGATCTCAATGAGGATTTTGACATTTTTTCAGTCAAGACATGGAAAAGTTCAGTCATAAGACAGAGGTTTATTTGTAATTCTCAAATTGAAATCTCCTTTTTAACCAACAATATAAGGGTAAGATAGTTCTTTGGTAGTAGGTTTTTATAAGTTTTTCATGGTGAACTCCACGATCCAAAGGTAGGCCTTTTCCTTTTTCTGAGTGGGGACATTGTCTTACCATAATCCATACTAGCATATCCCAACCATAAGAGGGGTTTTTTGTTTGGTTGGTTTTGGTTTGTTTTAAGTATACAAAACTATTATAGGTATTTTTCTCTTAGAATATAACAGGACTAGTGCTAAAATGTGGTATTATCACATCCCTGTCGTAGTCACAACTAGTTACTACATATTCAAGAAAACATGGCTTTTTAAATGGTTATTTTAGATTTTTTGTTTGTTTGTTTGTTTTTTGGCCGTTACGGGGACTCAACCACTGAGCCACACCTCCAGCCTATTTTTTATTTTATTTAGAGACTGAATTGACTAGCACCTCAATATTGCTGAGGCTGGCTTTGAACTCATGATCCTCCTACCTCAGCCTCCTGAGCTGCTGGGATTGATTACAGTTGTGTGCCACCTCACCTAGCTGGATATTTTTAACTCTTATTTTTTCTTACCTCCATAGTCTTCCCAATTCCAATCTACACTACATGTGATTTTAGATTAACTTCTCTGTATATCACTTCATTATACTCTGTAGTCACTTCATAAAATATCAATGCCTCTCTTGCATATCATAAGATCCAAACTCCTTGCAGTAGCATTAATGGTCCCAGCCTTCCTTTGAAGGCTTTTTTTTATTACTAGATTTTGTCCAACTGCAATAATTACAGCAAATATCAGTATATTCAAGATACTTTTACTAAACCTTTACTTTCTTATGTCTATATATTAGTAATAACATTTTCCTCAGGATTATCTTTCCAAATTATAAGCTTTTCTCATTCCACCTTTATGGCAGATGTAGCTGTACCATATAAAACATCAGCAAGAGACCCCACCTCTTTGTATAGAAGATCTAGCTACTCTAAAGGCATGAGCAATGCCTTACCCAGGGTGATTGTTCTCTGCTAGAAGCTCCTGTATTTACCATGACTTAACTATGCCATTTGCCTGGTATAAAGGTTATGTGGTATTTATCATTCTTTAACTTTTGGGTTGTTATTTAATCACACCTATGCTCTATTTACTTCTATAAGAGTAGTTCTTATTTTTTATTCTGTCACCCAAAATACCAAATGCAGTCCCCTGTAGGCAGTTGACTTTCAATAAATGTATGTTAATATCTTCTTCATATTTCTCTTGATTGTTATTAGAACCACAGCAGGTTTATCAGCTTTTGATATAAGATGTATTTTTAAAAATTTTAGAAAATTAGTCAAGAAAGATAAAATGGGAGTAGTGACAACAGCAGAGTGAGATTTCTGGGTTCCATGCCTGAATTCATATTTTTATGACCTTGGACAATAAATCTTCTAAGGCTTCATTTCCTCATCTTTATAAAAATACAAAATAGTTATTATTTCTTGGAGTTGTCTATTAGTGGAAATATTCCACATAAAACAATTAATGGATTGATTCCAAGTAAGTAGTCAGAGCATTTTTTAATAATTTTAATTATTTTGTGTTCTATAATTTTGAAAATATTTACATGACATTTTAAGAACTTAGCTTTTTAATTTCTCCAAAGCCATTCATACATGTTCTATGTTCCAGTTATTAAAAAAAAGCTATCTCTTTGGCTTACAATAAAAATACCCACTACATTATTTTCTTTAGCTTTGTATGTTCAGTTTAGAAATCTGAGGTCAATGAAATTTCAAATATTGTCATAATAGACTTGTTCCTTATTAAATCTGAATGTTTGAATCAAATTATGCAGTGTTCCAAACTTTAGTGATTTCATTTATATCAGAAACTCTGCTAATAAAAACAAGTTATGAAACATTTTGCCTCCATATCTTGATAAGAAATAAAGTGCTCTTTTGAGGTGATTCAGCTTTTTTGTCCATGAATTTACCAGGAGGTTATCTGTGTGTCCCCAATTCAGGGTTTTATAGGTAATGGCCTTGACCAAAGCAGATCAGAGGAAATGCTTACACTTGTCTCAGGCTCTCTTTTGCAGGGCATATGAGGCTACTAGCTCTAAACTACATCAGTATTTCACTTTGACCTGACTTTGAGATCTAGTGATTGACCATTTAGGTCTGGACCCAAAGGCAGAAAGCACAGAGAGGTGCATATTATTAGCCCTTTCATCTACAGCACAGGTTACATTAACCCAGCTTCCTGATTCTGGGATAGGCCACTCTCATATTTCTGGTACTTGGCAAAGGCCTGATTGATCACTGATTTTATGTAATGTGACCAGAAAGGAATTTAGTATTATACCTCCCTTACTACAGTATAAAGAATGAATTATATGGAACATGGTACACTAAGATACCTAAGTGGCTATTATCCTTAAATGTGAGATGATGTTAGAATAGACTAGATGACCATGGAAATGAGGGTGGTAGAAATTAATCTGAAATGTAAAGTCTTTGGGACTTGGTGATGGAGATGGTGTAGGGAATGTTGTGGAGGAAAGCATCAAGAATGACTTAGAGGCTGGGCGTGGTGTCACACATCTGTAATCCCAGAGGCACAGGAGATAGAAGCAGGAGGATCATGAGTTCAAAGCTAGCCTCAGCAAAAATGAGGCACTAAGCAATTCAGTGAGACCCTGTCTCCAAATAAAATAGAAAATAGGGCTGGGGATGTGGTTCAGTGGCCAGGTGCCCCTGATTTCAATCCCCAGTACCTCCAACCTCCCCAAAATAGATGACTTGGAGGTCAGACTAACTTATCCAGTGTCCACTGCTTCTACAATTTTATCCTGTAATTCATCCCTCAGCCTGTTCTATGTTTGCTATCAAATACTGTTTATCTACAGAATGATGAGTAACCCAGTGGTGTATGCATGTGTGTGTGTGTGTGTATGTGTGTGTGTGTGCGTGTGTGTGTGTGTGTGTGTGTGTATAAAAGATGGACCTCGATCTTGCCCTATTCTTGATGTATGCTGGATAGGAAAAGTTTTGAGCAGGTGAATTAACTGTCAAAATTCTCAATTTCGGTCTCAGCTCATTTGCTATCTTACTCATCATATTCTAAGCTCTTCTCTCAATAACTGTCTGTTCTTTCTGTATCCATATTTCCAGATGTCATGGTTACCTAGTTTCTTAGCATAGACTGTTAGAGGTTAACTCATTAGAGTCAGGTAGACAAAAAATTAAAAAAATTTAAATAAAGTAACGTTGGAAAGACTGTCACTGAAGGAGGTTACAGATATTTAAAAAGAAAAGAAAAGAAAAAGTCTCAAGTAAGAGAATTTTACACTTTTTACCACCTCAGTGGTAAGGTGGAGCCACTGATAGGGGCTTGGTGAGTACCCTGTCTTTCATCAGTCCCCAAGGCATTACTGAATTAGAGACCATAGTCTTTGATGTCCACAATCGCAGTTTGAGTTTTCACAAAGTGATTCAATTATATTCATTATGTTCTCCCTGAGAAGACAGGTAAGTGTATAGTACTTACTAGAAAGATTTTCTTCAAAAAACGGTTAAGACTTTAAAGTTCATACTTAAAGGCTGAGATTTAGTTATAATGAAAATTAAGTTCTATAAAATATCTCATTTTCCAATATGTCAGATAAATGAGATATTATGCACATAATCCTGGCATAAAAGAAATTCTCTGCTCCTCAATTATGTAAAAAAAGGGAAGTATTGATTTGGGTACTTTCTAATTCTGTTCAAAAGCAGGTCAAACAGATAGCATTTCAAGGGTCTTCCTGCTTCTTTAAGAGCTTCTGCAACACATTATTTGCACATAAGATTTTTTGGCAGGGATTAAATGATTGTTTCAGAGAGTGCCAGGCACATAGTAATTTTTTTTCATTCTTATTACTGTGATTTTATCTATTTCTCTTCCCTAACTTTTCTATGTATTAGTTGGTTTTTCATTATGTATCTTTCATTTTATAATTTTAATTCATTTGTGCTTTGTGTGTTAAGAGCTAAATGGCATTATATCAAACACTTTCTCTAAGTATTCTTAGAGTCTTCATAAATGGGCACACTAGAAAATAAAAGAGAACAGATACTGGCAGCCATACCATTTTTTGAAACCATAAGTGATACATAATAGTAAAAGAAGACTTGTTCCCCCAAAAAATTGGAAATAAAAGAAATGTACTTTAAAAATGTACTTAAACTATAAAAAGTTGTCTTCAGAAAAGAAAATGGGTTATAGGAATGGCCCTATTAAGAGCATTAACATTTTTTAAGAAAAGCTTAAATCTTAATAGGATATATTGATCAAAAACTAATTGGTGAAAGAAAAAAAATGTGCTAAATATTTAAGACAGAGAAATTTTGATATAAGAAGTTGAATTATTTTACTTTTGCTGTTGATTGAACCCAGGGCTTTGTGCTTGCCAAGCACACACTATACCACTGAGCTACACCCGAAGCCCCAGGAGTTGGATATTTTATATAAAGAGTTGGTTCAAAAGAGGTTGAAAGGGCTAAGAGAACAAAAGAGAAAAGGTAGCAGGCACTGGTTCATGAAGGATGATTGACAGGGCTGCTTTTTGCTGCTGTATTTGCTGATCTGTTACTTGAGCTTTTATGGGATACTGGCCCATCCAGAGATGAAACACCAACAACATTTCACTCCGGAAGAGGCTTCCAGTGCAGAAGGGCTGCTTCTGCTGTCTGAAATGCTGGAGACTGTGGGTGCTCTGGCCCTCTCCTGCAGAATGCAGAAAAGTCCTCAGTTCTTGAAGCTGGAAAATGGACATTTTCTCCAGATTGCCACTCTGTCTTCCTAGCAGTGCCCCCTCCCCACTCCACCAATGGCAGAATCTAACAGAAAACCAGTAAGTAAAACAACTGGAAATGTAGTCCATAGACCTGCAGGCTCAATAGTACAGAGCAGAGCAGGGTAGGTCGGAGGCTGTTGGATCAGATAAACAACCATCTTGATGCCTCCAACTTCAAACCCACACTTCTACTTTGTACTGCCTTCCACCACTGCAGTAGTCACTCTGTTTCTGCCTCATGTGCCCCAACCATGCTTTGTATAAATGAAGATGCTGTCATTCTTGGTCACCGTGTAGATGTCTGGGAGATGCTAACCCCTCTGTGTGGTTCTGACATACCCACCTGGATATTCAGCAATTTAAAAAAATTAATTTACTAAACTGTAAATGAACACCTACTAATTTACATTACATAAATCAACAGGGAAAAGGAGGAAAGAAATTTGGTTATCATGTACAAATCTCTATTTAATAAGAAAGAAAACATGAGAGCACCTATGAGTTTTTTTTCCTATAATTAGTTGTGAAGCCATAGCAGTATTTACAACTTCTTCCCTTTTCTCTTGGGCAGTATCTCATTTGTTTGGGATTCTTTGCCTAGTGAGTTGTCCAAACTTGTATCATTAAAAGGCCTATGTCCTTAATGGTCTTGTCTTTATTGGGCTTGGGTAGACTTACTTTCAATACTTACATAATTGGATCTTTATACATAAAGAGATGCCCTTGGGGATGTCCTGAGTGTCGGCATGCAGGGGGCTGCCTGCTTCACCTTTCATATAGTATCTTTCTATTTTCCTATTAGAATAGTTGCATGAAGTTTCCAAATGGCCAGATAATATTCTCAGATTCTAATTTGGTAGTACTTTTCTTATAACCTATACATCCTGTAGGAACCCCATATCCACAGGATGTTTCCACTCAGCTTGTCCTGTGATGTAGACTCCAGTAAGCTGTGAGGCTATAGGTTAATGAGGATCATTGAAAGACAAGCAGTAAGTTCCACGGGTGTTAGTTCACTGCCTTACTTCCTTTGCTATGAATGGATTTCTTAATCAAGTGCAGTGTTGTGAGGACTATCCAGACCGTGAATGTAACATTCTATGAGTTCACCAAGATGACACTACCAGACCATTGTGAGTAGGTCCAAGATGAGTAAATTCTCTTGCAGGAGAGAGGGATGCTTGGAAAAAGGCTCCTGGTATTGTGGTTCTATGAGCAATGCTATCTGTGAAGTAATGATGGATGAAGGTTAGATGTACTCTTAGGAAATCCACATCTTTGTGTCTATAAAGCCTAGAGCCAGACCTCCTAGAAGCCAACTATCAGGAATTGTTAACCTTGACTTGGCTAGAGTGTTGTTTTAAAATTCTCCATCTCTGAGCTATACTTTAGTACTATCTTTTTAGCTATTTTTTCAGGCTAAGAGTTATCTCATTTTCCAATAGTCACAAGTTATACTCCATATTGTATGCTGATATTTTTTACTTTCTGGCATGTTGATTAATTTATTCATTCAGTCAATATTTACTATGTGCCTACTATGTTTTTGACATGATGCTAAGCTGTAGAATTACCCAAGTCAGGAAGATTCTGTAGGGAACCTGAAGTCTACTGGGAAAGTCAAGCAGCTAAACAAGTAATAATACTAATATTGTGATAAATGGATAAATGCTATGGTGGAACTATGCTGTGTGTTATAGAAGAAGTAGCCAACTTCAGTCCTAGGGGAAGGCTATCAGACAAAGGAAAATTTAAGATAATTCCTGAAGAACATACTCGGGGAGGCCACTGTAAAGTTAGCCTCACTTTGAAACAGTTCTGATTAAGCATGAATTCAAAGTTTTGCTTCCTATAGTTCACTGTTTGGTCACTTTGGAAATTCAGTGTTTCTGGTAAACATAGATAGACTTTTGGTCATGCTGGTCCTTACCTTCCTTTTCATGAAAATATTTCAATTGAGTAAGTAAAACAATTATATTAAGTAGCCATTTCAACATATCATGTCTCTATAGTTGATTTCATGCAAATATGCATGATTTTCCTTCTGAAATAATTTTAATTGATCATTAAAACCAACACGTCATAGTTTCTCTAACCCATTCATGAATGTACTTTGTACAATTCCTGCAGTGCTTAATGTGTAGGTGACTTAATGTTGTCATTGAGAACAGGGGCTCTGGAGTCAAAACACCTAGATTCAAATCCTGACTCAAATGCTTGCCTGCATTTGACCTGCATGTGACCTTTAACAAGTTATCTAAACTCTGTGCCTTGGTTTTCTCACCTATAAAATGGTGGCAGTAATACTGCCTCTATTATGGAAAGGCTGAGAGGAGAGGGTTAAGAAGTCAGTGTATGTCAGCTGCTTAGGACAGTGCTGATGCACCAAGAGTAATATATAATGTAATAACAAATAAGGTCACTTTTTTCAAGAGTACATCTATTAAGAATATCTACTTAGAAAGCAATAAATATCATAAATGTACTCCATTTATTCATTTTTGATCTGGAACACAAATGCTGGCACAAACATGATGTAGTAGAGTTCTCTGACTGGGACTGTTGGGCTCTATTTCTGCCTCTATGCTAATTGGTTGGGGTAAAGCTTGCTTTATCCTTTGGAAAGAGATAGGGTTTAGACAAGGGGAGGTACCAGGCCCTAGTCAGTGACTCTATGAAACTGGAACTCATATCATATTCATAAGACATTCTTTTTGTTGTCTAGAGGCCATACTAAAAGTCAATTATTATCTTCCCAGGTGTTATCACAAGTTATGGATTATATCTAGATGATATATTAATTCACAATTCCTCAGAACCTAGCTGTCATGCCTATGGATTTGCCCCTGGGAGCTTACATTCCTTCAGAGTCAAAGCATGCACAGCCAAAGGTTGTGCTCTGGGCCCACTGGTAAGTATGTGAGTTTATATCCTAGAACATATCAAATGTCAATTGACACTGAATATCAAGGAAGAAGTAAGAGGCGGTGATGTACTCTCTGCATGGGTAGCCTTTCCAGCATAATGGGATCATTTAAGAGTTATTAGTATTTGGGTTGGGGATATAGCTCAGTGGTAGAGAACTCATCCAGCATGCACCAGATTCTGGGTTTCATCATAGTATCACACACGAAAAAAGAGTTACTAAGATTTTATGTTGAACATAAACTTTGAGACCGCACATAGGTCTAGGGAAAGACAGTGTATGCTATTTTACTAAAAGAAAGGCAAATTGGTAGGTTTAGCAGACTTACATACAATTTTACCTAATTCAGTGGCATATATAAGGTAGATGTTTTCCTTCCTACTAATGGCTCAACAACCAAGTAAGTTTAGAATTAAAAAGTGAAAATTGAAAATTTGTCATTGCCACATATGACAACTCTGCTCCCCAACAACTAGGATAATCAATTGAAAGGTTGAGTTTTTCTCATATCTTATAATAAAATATTTTTATTTCAATGATATGATATGCTTTCATAAGAACAGTATTTAAAATTATATTAATATCCACTCTTGATATCCACATTTCAGAAAACTATAATGTATATCTACATTTCATTAGGAGTTAAGAGCTTAACAAAATCATGCTTTTTATTCTAATATAATTATTTAAATCCAACTAATAAAGCATAATTGTCATAGGCTAGCATAGCATTGCTTAGTTTCGAGACATCGCAGCATACTTTTTTATTTTTCTTAATTAATTAGATTTAACTTCTTTTTAGGGGAAATACTCATTAGTTTTAGATGTTTTTTGGCAATGTTTGCTAATTCCCTACCATTTTAATGCACTCTGTCTTCATTGAAGAGTGTATTATAAAAATATTATCTTGAAAAACAGCTCTTTGGTTTAATTTTTTGCTACCTTATTTCTGTGATCACCCCTCCCATTTCATTTCAGAGATTGGTTGCTTTCCAAGCAGCTAACATCACCCATCGGTGGAGCTGAGCTTATTGCCATTAAGGATTTTACAGCTCAAATTCCTCTGATGGATACTTACCCTTAAAAGCAGGAATGGCAATAGGCCAACTTTTCTTCTCCATTCAAAAAAAAAAAAAAAAAAAAAAAAGGAAAAGAAACAAAACAACACTTCACATGAGCTTGAAACATACATGTTCAAAATACAAATTTCAGCATGTTCTTCTGGCTATTAAATTGGCTCCCACATCATCTCCTGATGTCTTGGCATCTTTAAACAAGGGGGACTCAGTTATTGATCTGTGTCCTGTGCAGATAGTAGGTGATGGTAACCTTAAGAAATCAAATGCCACAGTGTCCTGATGGGAAGGGGAAAAACAGAATTGGGTTGTAAAAGCTACTCTGCCACAGCCCTGTCCATTCTAGACTCAATCCTGACTTACAGCACAGAGGGATCTTTCTCACTGTGGTACTTTTCTTTATCCTTTAGTCAGTATGCAAATGCTTTTCTCTAGTCAATGATCCATCTCTAATCACTGGGATTGAACAACAATGTCTTCATTTAGAACAAGTCAAGTATATGCTGCCAAGAAGTTAAAATTTCTGGTCCTTCATTGGTTTCAGAAATATTTTTGTGCCAATTACAATACGTATTATACCTTTGGAAACTGCATAATGGATTATTCTATACAGTCCTGGAAATCTACCACGATTCCTGAAGGATATTACAGATCCAGTTCTGTTGTGTTGATGATTCTTTTTAATGTGTCCTTACTCATTTAAGAAATCTATGAATCAGTCTTCAGAGCCACAGTTTACTATCATTAAATTATAATGTGATATTCAAAAAGATTCATCCAAACATAGCAGTAGAGTATGCATTTCTCTTAAAGATATTCTTTATTTAAAGCCCAATGTCACAGCATTTTAAATTAAAATTTCATTGACACCTCAAAATTTTTCATTTTTATTCTTAATTTATTTGCTGTAGAAATCAAAGAATAAAATATTTGAAGAGCCTAATTTTTGTTCATATAATGATAATCATTAACAATAGTTTTTTTTCTTCTTAGAAGAAGTCTGTTTATTTTATATCTTCTAACTATTTAATACCATTGTTATCCATGCATGCAGGGAAATACTGTTCAATGTTTTCTATAACAAATATACTTTATAATCTCTAATGTGTTAGAGTTCACCCTCAAAATTGGCAAGTTGCTAAAATAATTTTTAAAAATAGTAAAAAGGGGGTTGTACAAATTTAGTATAAGAGAGTGTTTTAAAGTACATGCATATAATTTGATAATAAATTATATATTATCATTTTAGTGTTATATTAGCTCCATAGGTTTTGTTTTCCTGGACTGACAAAAGTTAACCTACTGGTGGTTCAGGTAGAATTAATCTGAACCTATCTAATTCTCCTGTGGTTTGTTCATTTCTTGCCATTTAAATCCTATATTGATATTTGATAAATTCTAATTTTAAAAAAAGTTTGCAATGCCTTGTATTCTAATTTGAAGATGCTAATGTGCATTGTCAAATTAAATGCACCAATTGGGGGTTTATGACTATTTGGAACAATGAACAAATTAATATATAATACAATAGCAAAGGATTTTTAAAGTGTTTTCACACTTCAGAAAATCACTTTGCTCCCTGATGTTCCCACCCCCTTAACCAATGTTAGATAATACTAGTGGGTCCTAATTCTGAAAATTTTACAACTGTGTCTGGCCTTGGAACATTCATTGGATCGATTTTCCAGGGGTCATCTTAGAGATGAGGTGCAAAACTGCAGGTCACTGCTATATGATATAGCTAAAAAGCTGCCTTGGTTTATTAGTGATGACATGCTTACATAGACAAACACACCCAGAAGCCTACACACATTCATTTTTTGTAGAGATGCAAATCAATTTGTTATGTAAAACATCTAAATCTTTTTTTATGTTTTTTTTTTCTGGCACTGGGAATTGAATTCAGTATTTTACATATAATAGGTAAGCACTGAACTACATCTTCAATTCAAATTTTAAAAAGTTTTACTTTGAGACGGGGTCTTGCTAAGTTGCCCAGGCCATCCTTGAACTAGTAATCCTCCTACAATAGCCTCACAGGTAGCTGGGATTATAGGCATGAGCCCTCATGCCTGCAATATCTAAATATTAATGGCAATATATGTTATGATCAAGAATGTACCATATCAAGAACTGCTCTAAACTAGTTACTCTTTGACAAACATAATTATTTTACTAAACCTCAGATTTCTCAACTATTACAAAGGGAATTAATGCCTACCTTAAAAGGGGTTGTTATGAAAGATTAAATAAAATATTTACACAAGAATTTCTGGAAAATGGTACAGTTTTCATTAGCAATGAATTTGCTATTAAAATGCTTGTTTTTATTACACATTGGCTCTTGAATGCTCTTTCTGTGTCAAAAAGGTTTCTAGATCAAAGTCAAGTGCCTATTTAAAACTCCTTTTAAAGCAAAGTAGATAAATAAAAACATAAAATTAAAGAAAAGTCCAAGTCAGAGCAAAATAATACAATTACCAAATTTAATATCAAGTAAAAACTGGAGTATCTATTCAGATATTTACGTAAATAAATTAAAAATACTTATTTTGAATTAACCAGTTATTTGAGGTAACTGGAATTACCCTTAATTATTTAACTTTTTGATTTCTATTTTATTGGGAACACTTGAAAATTATTTTCTACACAATAATTTGAACCATACATGTAGACATAATAAAACTGCATTATTATGAAATATTAAAATGATGAAAAGATATTTTTCAATCTTGTTTCTTTATCATTTTTTCTATATAGTTATGAGACTAATAAAAATTTTGAGTTGGAATTATAGATCTAAACAATCCCATAGCAGTTCTCTGATGAAAATAAAACATCCTGTGGTCTCGTACTTATTAAAAATTAACACTCTGTCTTTTTCACATTTATTTTCACAATTGGAAAAATGTTTTCATCTTAACAAATAAAGCTTCATAATTGAAAATATTTGCTTGCCTAAAAATTTTATGTTTGATAACCTTCTTGTGAGGCATGAGCCTGCCTGTACTTTAAGAGAAAGGTCAAAATTATCCACATATTTTATAAATTGTGAAAGGTCAAATATTTGTAATCATTGCTTATGAATTTGTAGTCATTAGTTTACTAAGTTTAAACCAGTGAAATGGATCAAATTATATTATGTTCATGTATAAATGTGTCACAACAAATCCCACTATTACATACAATTTTATACACCAATAAAAATTATTTAAAATAATCAAAAAATCTGAAAACCTTTCTACTCTTTTTCCAAATTCATCTTCCTGCGGTCACTTTGGCATTTTACTTATTTAGCTATCGATATCTTTCTGACCCTGTTCAGTTTAAAATTACTTTGTATGTAAGAGTCCTTCTCTTGGAACAATTCATCTTTTGCTGTTTTCTGTATAGGCTGGTTAATACTGTATCAGGTTCTTTTGTGGTTAGACTTTAGAGAGGGAGTCACTCAGAAGCATTTGTCTCTTAACGTCAGCATGATGCCATCTAAACATACCTAATAAGGGCATCACTGAGAGAACAAATTGTATGTGTGTGTGTGAGAGAGAGAGAGATGCTTGTTGTGGCTTTTGTGTAAAAAAAAAAAAAAAAAAAGTCTGTCACTTTCATCAGGAACTTATGAAGACAGACTATGTGCATTTCTTCTCTTTGGCAATCACATAGGAATTATTTTTAAGCAGTCCCCAAATAATCTGTGGTTATGCACAGCCGTAGGCACAATCACAGTGTGAGTGGATCCACATAGTCTGGAAATCACAAACAACTACCTTGGTCAGGAGCTCAAATTCTAAGCTTTAACAGCAGGAGGAAGAAAACATGAGGTATGCTTTGATCCTGCTGACAAAATGAGGTATTCAGACAAGATGCTACTGTCAAAATAGTTTACTTCATAGCAAAAAGAGATACTTTGAAGAAATATGCTCAAAGCAAAGCATGTACTTATTTTATTTGCAAACAAAAATAAATCTTTTTATACTCACAGGTGGAAAATCGAACTCTAGAAGCTCCTCCTGAAGGAACAGTAAATGTGTTTATCAAAACAGAGGGATCCCGGAAAGCCCACGTGAAATGGGAAGCACCTTTTCGTCCCAATGGAAACTTAACATACTCAGTCCTTTTTACTGGGATTTTCTATGTCGATCAAGGTAATTTGTGTGTCGTTTTTAAACTTTAAAT